>NC_134485.1:19754199-20354199 GCF_040206685.1 Ascaphus truei
CACAATTGGAGGCTTTTATAAGGTGTAATTATAATAAGGCTTTATTGTGCTTTTTCCTTTTCATCAGGAAATCATCCAAACACAGGGGGGGGGGGGGACAAAGCTTCTATTCACTTGGGAGTATCTCTAGTGAAAATACCATGCAATTAATTCACAACTCCCTAAGTCAAGCATGTCTCGCAGCCCCAAAACATATAGCATGAAATAAGCAGATATAAGCAGTCTCTTAATAATGAAAGTCTCATCTGTTAGCTGCTGTAGAGTAAGCTTCTCTGCTCTCCTGGAACCGCACCCGTGCGTGCACAGAAAATTAGCATCCAGGTTTAGAAGTCTTATTTGGTGTCTTGCAATCAGCTATGCTGGGCAGAGCTCAAGACCGGTCAGCTTCAGAGATGTGTGTTCTCTTGGTCAGTCTCTCCTGGGAGACTCAAGAACACTACTCTGTCTCCAAAGTTTAGCTCTCAGTCAGAGCTAAGGAGTCACTTCCTGTCTCAACAGACAGGCTTTTGTAAGCAATCAGGCAGGTGGTGTTTATTAATTGACTACCAGCAGTTAACCACCACACTGCTAGATTAAAGGCACATTACTTGAACAGGGATTACTCCCCTGTTACACTATGTATTTTGTTGGCAACGGAGGACACGGATTTTGCTGGCGAGGGGGCTTCTTATTGATGAGGTCAGTAGAACTTTATTTATTTTATTATGCTACTTTATGTGTTTAATAATGGGCAAATAATCTATTATCCCTATCTGGATAATACTGCTGCGGCCAAGTTTATTCGAGCATTTGCCCGTTCTTGGCCGCAGCAGTAGCCTGGCGCGCGCCCGAGGGTGACGGGCGCGCGCCGAAGCAGCGGAAGAGCGCCCTCCGATCGGGGCGCTCTCCCTACCGCTGCCGGGTCCGCCGGGTCCCCCGGAACGCCCTGCCGCCGTCCCGCGATCGCGGGACACCAGGGCTCCCTCGGGGAGCCCTGGACGCGCGTGCAGGGGGCGCAGGCTCCCGAAGACGCGTGACCACGCGGCATGCCGAGGGGCGGCCACTAGCAAGCCGGGAAATCTCCCGGCTTGCGGTACCGGCCACACTTTAATAAAGTGTGTCGGTAGTGTAGTTATTTTGCACATTATTGTACTGTATGTGTTGGGGGGTTGATGTATTTAATGTATAGGACATGTTTATTTTTTTTACATACAGGGTTGTTTCCTCAGGTCTGCGGGGGACCTATGGAGACCACCTGCGGTCTCCTCGGGCTTCTCACAGGTACCAGGCTGCCGGGTCCACGGGGGACACCTGCGGGGAAGAACCGGTGGCCCCACATCTGTGGGGGCACCGCGGACCCGTAGGGACCACCCGTGGGCCCCCGACCCCCGTGGGAACCACCCGAAGCCCCTCAGACACCTGTGGGTCTGACCAGGGCCACCCAGACAGCCGCGGGCCTACCCGTGGGGACCCCATTGTGGCCCACGGTGACCCGCGGATACCACGGTGCCTGGCGGGGACCACCCGTAGGCCTCCAGACCCTGTTTGAAACATGGTGCTGGGCTACTGTAGGTCTGTGAGGTGACCCGTCAGGCCCACCGGGGACTCTCGTGGGCCTGGGGTATTAACCCTGTATGTAAAATAATAAATCATGTATTTATGGGGGGGGCACAGGGGCCCATTGACACATACCGGGGCCTGTAACTCAGGAAGCAGGGGGTCCCTGATCCACAAATCAATACGGTTCAGCTCAGGGGACCCCCTGCTCACAGTACACTATTATTAAAAATATATTCATGCTGCTTCGTTACCATAGCACATAGCCGCAAAGGTAAGGAATTATTGTTTATTGATATGGGTATTTTATTCATAGTGTAGATGTGCAGAGGGTCTCCGGAGCTGAACCGCTTTGGTTTTAGGTCCGGGGACCCCCTGCTTCCCGAGATACAGGCCCCTTTATGGGGTGCCGGAATCCCTCTGCTTTGTTTACATTCTGCGGTCACGTGATCGGGACATTTAAATGCAGAGGGATACCGGCACCTCATAACGGGGCCTATATCTCGGGAAGCAGGGGGTCCCCGGACCTGAAACCAATGCGGTTCAGCTCCGGAGACCCCCTGCACATGTACACTATGAATAAAATTGTATTTAAAAGATTTTTTCATGTGCCGATGTTTGCGCAGAGAGAGCGGCGGATTTCCCTCTGCTGCAGACACATCTCGGCAGGGGACGGCTTCTCGGCAGCTTCTCGCCAGGCACACTGTCTCGCCACCGGTTACTCGCCATGTTTGGCAATGTTGCTCTCGCTGTGATTCGCCAGGGATTCGGCCCTTCCTGCATACAGCGAGGGCAACACGCCAAAAACATGGCAAATTCAAACCCCTGGCGAATGCAATTTTCCGCTGCTTACTGCATGACCCCTTAGTCTCCTGGGTATCTTGGCAAATCCAAGACAATCCATCAGCGTCAATGTTCTGTCTTCTTGATCTATATTTCAAGCTACAATTGTATTTGGCTAATACAGATAGCCATCAATGACCAGTGGCATCCAATTTAGCCGAGGAGAGAATATATGTGAGAGGATTTTTATCCGTGTGTACCACAAACGTTGCTCCATACAGGTACTGTAGTCATGCAATTTATCGACTACTGCCCACTTCAAGGCCAAAAACTTGTTTGTGCACTGTGTAATTATTTTCTAATGAGGCTAACCCCCTACTCAAAAATGCGACAGGCCAAAGTTTCTCGGACTGTTCCTGATATAATACAGCCCCTAGTCCCTCCAGGCTGGCATCCACATGTAATATATAAGGCTTTTGTGGGTTGGCATACACCAGTACTGGCGCATTAGTGAGGTGAGCCTTGATGGCTTTGAAGGCCTCCTCACACTTGGAAGTCCACCTATCACCAAATGGCTTGTTCATCTTAAATTAATTCTGACTGGTGGCTCCATGGGCCAAAATGTCCCGAAGATGGCAGGTAACCTTTTGTCAGTTGGGTCAATGGCTGTACTATGGCCGAGAAGTTATTCACAAATCGCCGATAATATCCGTAGAACCCCAAGAATGACCATAGTTCTGTTAACTGTCTGAGCATGGACCAGCCTCCAATTTGGACAGATCAGTTGCCACCCCTTCTTCAGATACGATATGTTCGACATGGGTGACGGATGCTCGGCAGAACTGACACTTGTCCAAGGAGAGTTTTAATCCACTCTCATTCAACCGGTTCAGTGCTTTCACTAGACGAGTCTCATGCTCTTCCAAAAACTAGGCTGTCCAGATACACTAGCAGCTCCAGCATGTTCATGTCCCCCACCATCCATTTCATCAGCCTTTGGAATGTGGCAGAGGCTCCTAACACTCCTTAGGGCATACGTTCAAACAGATAAAACGCCAAGGGGCATTTGAAGGTTGTCTTTCTCGCACATAGGAATCTGATAGTATCCAATACACAGGTCAGGAGTGGTTCACTTTTTAAAGGTGTGGTAGTCGATACACATCCTTACTGTGCCAATTTTTTTCCGGGTCATCAATATTGGTGAAGCATACGAGATTCAGGATTTCCATATTATACCTGCCTCCATCAATTCTTGGAAGTGGTGTCTCATGTCTTCTACATCTACAGGGGCCATTTTCTGTGACCTTTCTCTAAAAGGGTGGGCATTATGAAGGCGTATCCAATGCTCCACTCCCTTGGCGCATCTTTCCTAGGTGGCCACCGCACCAATCCCCAGTGCTTCTCCAGATCATTCTCGGTTGGCACTTATTCCACCCACATAGCATTCATTAGTTCTGATACTTCTCCAGAGGATTCGTCTGTTTTATCAAACACAGGCAATTTCTCACTATGTCTGTCGGGGGTACAGACTCATGGCAGTCCCTCATCCACTGGCCAGATCTGGCTCTTGGGCGTTCCGGCTGCCGGACGAAGCAACACATTACACATGTAGTCTTGGTACAATAGCACAACACTTTTTCCTTTATCTGGGCCCTTCCCCCAAGGAGCTGCGGCTCTCAGCACCCCACTAATAGTCACAGCTTCAGCAGTGTCTGGGACTGTTAGGATCAAAGCTTTATTATGATCAAGGCCGTACCGTGTGCACCACTCACTCAAATTGGTCGCCATTATGGTGAGGAAATGTTGCATACCTATCAGGTAGATCCCAACATGTGTCCATCTCAGGTTTTAACTCCGACCCCTTGGATATCACCTGTGGTGTCCCGCAAAGCTCTGTTCTGGGGCCCCTATTCTTCTCAGTGTTCATCAATGATCTTCCTACAGCTTGCAAGGGAGCTTCAATACAAATTATGCAGATGACACAATCTTATATGCACACAGCCCTAGACTCTCCAACCTTGAACACATACTTCAATCTAACTTTTTGAGACTTGAAAATTGGATTTTCCAAAAAAACTGTTTTTAAACACTGACAAGACTGTAACAATGGTATTTGGGACCAAGGCTACATTTTTAAAGCTTCAAAAGACTGAGCTCCAGATCAGAACCAACGGTAAAACCACCCTAACTCCTGTTACTAGTTTCAAATACTTGGGCATATGGTTTGACTACCATTTAACATTTGGGGTGTACATTGATACATTGACATCCAAAACCTATGCCAAACTAGGTGTATCCAGGAACAAATCCTCCCTAAGTCTGCTTGTCAAAAAGCGTATCGCACAGCAGATGCTAATGCCAATTATCGACTATGGGCACATAGTATATGGCTCGGCACCCAAACCCACCTTAGCAAACTTGATACCCTGTACAATTCAATATGCCATTTTGATCTCCAGTGTAACTACAACACACATCACTGAGAAATGCTTAAAGAACTAGATTGATCATCACTTGAATCTAGACACAAAGTTCATCTTTCCTGTCGTGTCTTCAAATATTTTCTGGGCAAGCTACCCGTCTATCTGAACAAGCTCCTCACCACGGGTGTTGGATCACTCCTTTGCCGCCCTTCCACGATGCCCTCAGGAGCCCTATTCATCTCCTATGTGGAGGACAAATGCCCTTGTATCTTATTCGGGATTTCTCTGACCCCCGGTGGCCTTTCTTGCCCCGTCTGTAGGCGGACAGCAGCCTACTCTCCTCCACCCCACAAACGAGAACGTATTTATCTCTATCATTGCCAGATTGTGGCCCTCTCCACTCCTGGGATGTCTTGGCCAACCATGGCGTCCAGACTTATAGAAATTTGTCGCCAGTGTCGTTAACCAGACTCGTTAACTTCTCCATCTGGCCATCCCGCAAGCACCAATTACTTAAAATAACCACGTTCATGGTGAGGTACGATAAAATGGTGGCAGAGGAATTATGGGGCAACCATCTTAATTTAATGACTTCTGTAACCGTGCCAATGTTGACCGTACAACTGGGAAACTTATAGTCTGTAGTACCACACTAGATAAATCAAAACATGAATCTCAGTAGTGCTTTGTGAGTTTGCAAACAATGACACCAGCGACGGGTCCCCTCCAGCGGCGCATGATCTCTTTTTCACGCTGGAACTGTAGCTCTCAGCTCCTGTCACAAAGTGTACACGTGCACTCCCTCTGCAGACCTCGAATGAACCAGGTCCGTGCATATATAATCCAACATGGCTGCCTTTCCCTTTTAAAGGCTCCTCTCCCTCATATTATTGGCTGCTCTCATGTCCATCACAGTCATGTTTGAGAGGAACCTGCCAGAGGGAGAGAGGGAGAGAGAATCACACCAATTACAATAATCTCAACAGTGCTTCCAATATAACCCCTCAATTTTATCTTAAACTAACACCTGCAGCTAACGTGGGGGCCAGAGTCCACCCACCTTATTTCTTATGAAATATGTGACCATAGGTCAGACACATGGAAACAGGCCACAGTGCTGTAAATAAAACAAGAGTATTTATATTGTAGCTCAGTTTAGACCTCAATATAACATGATTCCTGAATGGGAGTATCATTCATTCACATACACAATATATATATATAAAAAAAAAAATGTTAACCCTTTTATCCCATCTCCCCCTAAGTGAGATGGGGGGGGGGGGTACTCTCCTTCTGGTTACTCTCAGGGGTATTGGTGCTGTATACCTGCTGGTAACAGGAGGGCTCAGGGCTCCGCGGTGGTGTGGGGAGAGCCAGGACAGGAACAGGAGGTGGAACAGGTTACCTTGTGCTGGTCATCTCTGGGTGGTGCAGTGCCTCCAGCCAGTAGGGACCCTCTGGGGTCTTCAGAGGAGGGACCCCCACTGACACTCTTCTCATACCAGAGACATAAAGCCACGCAGCAGGGTCTTTCTGCAGTTTTATTGCAGTATCAGCACAGCAGCACAGCATATTCCTGACTCTCTAGCTCAGAGCCTGGCTAGCTGCATGTTCTTCTTGGCCCCCCTCCCTCCAACCCAGGAATGGGTGGAGGGAGAGAGAGAGGTCCTGGAATCACTCCTCTCACTCTGTAGATCACAGACTCAACTAACTCAACTGACTGAATAACTGATTCTTAATTTAGGAGGTATGTCTCAATTTGAACATCTCAGGGGAGTGTCTCTAACTTTGAATCATTACAAGACAAAGCTGGATACAGATTGGCCCACACACACCATGGGGCGTTCCAAGCAATATCCACCCCTTTGATTGACATCCTCATGTTGCAAGGCCCGCCCCCGAATATTGCTACACATTCACGGCTGAATACACATACAGACCTTTTGAAGGAATTAACCTTTCCACTGTCTGTTCTAACAGGACTGACAGAGGAAAAGCACAGAACAAGAAGTAACTGCCTGGAGGCCATGTTACATTCTCCCTCTGGTAAAACTCCAACCGTCCCGGCTTGGACTACAGCAGGTATAACCTTACCTGGCTGTGCAACACCTGTAAATCAACATGCAAAACTGTACACTTCAGCAGAACAGAATCGCATAAACACTGCATAACACAGGTACATGACATATCATGGCAACACAGTGAATGAACAGAACATTTACTACCTCTGTAGTAAGAGAAACACATTAATAATAATGAGCTGGGTCAGGCTTCCTGACCATTTTGCCCTGACTGTCAGACACGGTTATGGAATAACATCTCTTATGCCCATCAGCAGAAATATATTCTACCCTGTCCATGTAGATGCTACGCCCCACCTTCCATTCCCTTAGCAACCTCTGTATTGCAGCTTGTTCTGCAGCCTTGCACTGACCCTCCTCCCCTTGTGGTGCTACCCTTAACATAGGTGTGACATGCATGACAGGTATATTACCACCATTACTCATGGGGGCATCAGGCATTACAGTTGACACAGGCATAGGAATCACAGAGTTAACACTAGGGCTGACAGCATCATGGAGCACTGGAACAGGGCAGGGCGGACCGGGCACATTATAGTCATTTTAGCGGGAGACTACGGAGACCTCCCTGAGCGGAGCCATAACAGCGTCCACAGTCCCGGCAAGGCTCTGTAGGCCAGAGCTTCTAGCAGCACTTAATTCAGCCGCAACAGCGACTGCAACATTATGGGAGCGCCGTTCTTCTTTTATCCCCCAGCAGGGCAGGGAAAAATAGTCCACAGACTCAGTACTCACCGGGGAGGTAGCAGCAGAAGTCCCACCCATCCGGCCGGCCGTTTCTGCGGACTTCCCTTCTCCCGGTGATGGAGCAGCAACAAGTACACTGGGGCTGGCATCCCGAGTAGTGCCGGCTGGCACTCCCGGAAGAAATTCTCCCAGCAGCCCCAGCGCGTCGTAATGGCGTTCCGCCTCTCACATACGCGACAGCCCTTACGCGGGCCTCGCGCATATCTTTGCGGCGGAGGGTAAGTGATGTCACATCGCGGACATCAGGATTGGTGCCAGCCTTACGAAAAGGCACCGATAGGATAAGCGGCAATTCGGGAGCGTTGGAGGTCCCGACCGGTACCTCAGGGGTTGTAGCACCCGCGCTGGCAGCGTGGATCTGTCGGAAGGCACGGGCAACGGTCACTGGAACCTGCAGCTCCGCAGCATACTCAGGTACGGTGGAGGTAATGGTAGGGACCACAAAGATGTCATCAGCCTCTGTAGGATCTCCTTTCACAGAGCAGCTCACCGGATCAGCATCAGAAGATGAACAGGACAACAGAGCGGCACCTCTTGCAGATGATTCTTGGTCACTGGCAGGTACGATATCACCAGAGAGTGGCAGGGAGTAAGGCTGAAAATAGGGCACTTTGCATGTAGCACACTGCGCTGCTGCCTGCAGTTTTTTTCCCATAGCCCCACATATGGCACATACCCCCAGCGTCTGGTAAGTCCCATCATCATTGGTGATCACAGCTACTCCGCCAGGCAAGTGGTGAACATAGTCTGTGTACTCAGGAATAATTGGCATTGTAGAGCAGATAAGGCAGCTTGCAGACACAACCAGCAGTGGTGAGAGTGAGATGGTATATGGCTACTCACTTCCTGTGTGCTCCTTCAAGGCACACCCAGCTCCTCCCCCTGGTAAATTGTACAGTCCAATCAGAGCAAGCAAAGGGGAGAGGTTTCAATAGTCCCGCAGTTTCTGCAAGCTGTAGAGCAGCACAAGCTTGCAAGTGGTGGTAGCTTTTGCAGAAGAGCACATAGCATCCCTGGGAAGGCGGGAAGCGCCATTTTGAGCATTATCAGAGTCCATGCGGCCCCCAGTGATCTGGAGCCGCCATTTTAACGCACAAAGTCCATCACCACGCGGTCTCAAGAGCAAAATCGCCATCCTGTGAGGACTTGTGAGACAGGCGTGACCCACTTTTCTTCCATAAGGGGCCACGCAAAGTAAAGCACAAATTCTTTTGCAGAGTTCCACGCGCCCTGGGTAGCCTCAGGGAACGTCTCCCGAACCATGACAGCAATAGTCCTGTTATAGCCTGCGTGCACAGGGGTCTCTGATCTCACTGCAGAGGCCCTGTCCCCTCGCCGAAAATTCGTTGGGGAGTACAGAATGGTGTCCACACTCCCTGGTCCATAGCCCCCAAGGGGTCGCCCCAACTGCAGTACCAGGTTGGGCCTGCAGGCTCCCTGGTGTAGCTTCAGGGACCCGTTATTCCCCATCCTTTTCCGGTTTACTCAGGATAGGCAGGGTACCATGCTCCCTGGGACATAGCCCCCCCAGGGAGTCGTCCCAAATCCTATTACGCCTGGAGGGCGTGTATGTGGGTATCCACTCTCCCCGGCCATAGCCCTTCCAGGGAGTCGCCCCACAGGCTAGCGACTGTATGTGGGTAGCACACTCCTTGGCACATAGCCACCAGGGGTCGCCCCACATAGAAGAATGTCCTTTTCAGGGTGACCCCCTCCCTGAGGAAGTGTCAGGGAGAGATCCCCTCTCTGCAAGGTCTGCAATAAACTGCCAAAGTCTCTGACACCGTTGCGTGGTTCCTGTCCCTGGAAAACTGTCCTGTTGATAAAACCTGTCCTGTCCTGTCCTGGGGAGCAGTCCATCTCTGCAGCGCCTCCAAATGTAACCCTTTTATCCCATCCCCCCTAAGTGAAATGGGGGGGGTACTCTCCTTCTGGTTACTCTCAGGGGTATTGGTGCTGTATACCTGCTCGTAACAGGAGGGCTCAGGGCTCCGCGGTGGTGTGGGGAGAGCCAGGACAGGAACAGGGGGTGGAACAGGTTACCTTGTGCTTGTCATCTCTCTATGGTGCAGTGCCTCCAGCCAGTAGGGATCCTCTGGGGTCTTCAGAGGAGGGACCCCCACTGACACTCTTCTCATACCAGAGACATAAAGCCACGCAGCAGTGTCTTTCTGTAGTTTAATTGCAGTATCAGCACAGCATTACAGTATCACAGCATATTCCTGACTCTGTAGCTCAGAGCCCTAGCTAGGTGCATGTCCTTCTTGGCCCCCCTCCCTCCAACCCAGGCATGGGTGGAGGGAGAGAGAGAGGTCCTGGAATCACTCCCCTCACTCTGTAGATCACAGACTCAACTGACTGAATAACTGATTCTTAATTTAGGAGGTATGTCTCAATTTGAACATCTCAGGGGAGTGTCTCTAACTTTGAATCATTACAAGACAAAGCCAGATACAGATTGGCCCACACACACCAGGGGGCGTTCCAACCAATATCCACCCCTTTGATTGACATCCTCAGGTTGCAAGGCCCGCCCTCGAATATTGCTACACATTCAAGGCTGAATACACATACACACCTTTTGAAGGAATTAACCTTTCCACTGCCTTTTCTAACAGGACTGACAGAGGAAAAGCCCAGAACAAGAAGTAACTGCCGGGAGGCCATGTTACATATATAAACTTCTACAAGATGCTTGACAGGTGTATACCCGTTTCTCTCTTCATAACCATCCGACAATGTGCTTATGGGCCTGTGTATAGGGGCCGGCACATCGTTGGAGCTCTTGTTGTTAGTGTTTGAATTAAGCTGGCCTGTGCTTCACAAAGTGTTCAGTACCACTTTGCTTGTCTTGTGATGAGGATCCCCTCAGTAGCTGCTCATGCTTCTCGATCTCAGGCAGACTGCTACATAGCTCTGGCTCCACTCCTGGATTCAATCTGCGATTTGATCACCCAGCGTTCGCAGAGTTGTAACGTTCACAGACTGGTTCCTGACCACTTACAGTATATCGCACAGAGGGCCCAAAGGGTCGCAACGGTTCTGCCCCCGCATGCTCTGCCAGTGACTCTTAAAGACTTCTCTAGTCCCTCCTCTCCAGAGTCCAGTGTCATTGGATGAGGCCAGATCTATCAAGTCACCTCCTGAGAACCCCACGGAGAGGAACCAGGCAGGGGCCAGTGCGTGTTTCAGCTGCATGTACTTACAAGGGGGTTACATATATAATGGCCTTTATATACATAGACAAGACAGGCCTAATGTCAGCCAGGTGTGTGATACAAAATTGTGTTACATTTTGGCATTATACCTATATTGCCAGGTATCGCCATTTGATGAGTAGCATCACAATGAGTAAACTTGTGTTATTTATTCCATTTGTGGCCGGTTCCAATATATTTAGTGCGTGTGTTAAAATATGTATTATTATAAGTGGAAACAGGTTGATGACTGCCAGCTAAAAATAACGCATATTGTTGGTCGCGAATATGTAATTTTGCCATGTCGCCGTTTGATGTACTAGGCCTCAGTGCATTCAATGTGCATTACCCCTTTTGTCAGGATGTTGAACATTACTGCCACAAACCACAAGATACACAACATCACAGGGTATCCTCAAGTCAGGTCCACCCAGCTTACATGATATGATATCTGAAAAGTTTTATCTGCCTGTAAAATAACCAAGGAAAATGAAATAAGAAAATTAATGAATGGTCATTTATAACGCTGACAACATACGATAATATGAAATATGTAGCCAACACTATAATAGCCAAATACATTTGAAAAAAGTACACGTTATTGTACTGTACACTATATGCATTTGTTAGCATTTCCTGCCCAATTTTTTTTTATACTAAAAACATACAATACTTAAATATTTACCTGTTTTGATCACACCACAATCATAAAATATTGTCAACATTAGATTGACTGTATTTTAGAATGTGACCGAATAATGAGAATCTCCTATGGAAAGACTTGTATGGATTTACGTGCACTGGATCCATCCCACTGGGGGAAAAAAAAATAAAAACCTGCAGCGAATCGCACCAATAAAAATGGACATGGGAAGGGAAAAAAAAAATACATCTTTTAGAAATTGGATTCATACAGTAACAGAATAGACATATGCAGAAAGTTTCGGGTTTTTTCCATTGATTTCTGGTGGTGCTCTTCTCGCTATGGATATCTTCAGCTGCTTGCAAACGGCTGTGATTGACGGTGGCCTATGATAGGGTTAATACTTTCCTCTGTTCTGCTCAGAGGCAGAGAAGGTTAGCAGAGGGATCAATGTGATTAAAGCTGAAGGAGAGGAAAGATGTGCCTGTCTGCTTGCCTGCTGCCTGGATCTGGTGGATGAAGGTTGTGTGTGTGATTAAAGCCTGATTTCTTGCAGATTTTGGGGGGGGGGACTGGATTTTATTACCAGGGATGATCTTATATCTGCATTCAAAGATTTTTCACCTGTGGACCTGACTCTGCAAACCTACTGCTGTTTCCTTTAGCTAACAACACACCTGGGTTTAAAGCACCCGCCTCCCTATTTGCACAAGCTGCATCTCTGAAACAGAAAGCCAGCAAGAGTGTCAGTGGAGAACAGGAGCTAAAGGATAGACTGATCATTTGCTTTAAGGACAATCAGACACATCCACGCATATTACAAGCAGCAACATAGCCACCAGCATAATAAGCTGGACTGCTCTCTCTCTCTTTTAGCTTGCAGTTGGCAAATTGGGAAACAGAAATCAAGAAAACGAGAGTGGAAAGCAAAGCATACAGCTGGGAGGATTGAAACAAGGAGCAGGGGCATGTGGATACTGGCTATCTTCTTGTTCCAGAGCATCTTGAATGGTGAGCAATATTAACAATATTTTCTGATATAATGTCTGCTGATTTGTGTTCAGGGTACCGTGGAATACTGGATAATTACCTCCTTGAATTATGTGTGCGGAAAAGCAACCCCTATAAAGTGCCAGTTATTACGGCTACGTTGAGAAATCGCCCTGTAATCATTTAAACTGGCTTACCTAGAAAAGTGGCATCCTGTAATCTACGCGCATATCTAACTTGCACACATTAACATTACCATATCTGTGCTTTTGGCTCAGCTAAATTCTATTTGATTGAAGCACCGATCAAAAGAGTCACCTGTCATTGGCTGTTTGCTCATGCGGTTTGATGCATGAAATAAAATACTATGTGGTTTAATATTTTGGCTACACTGCAGCAGAAATAACGTGTGTGTGTGTGTGTGTGTGTGTGTGTATATGTGTGTGTGTATATATATATGTATATGTGTGTATGTGCATAATATATATATATATATATATATATATATATATATATATATATATATATATATATATATATGTGTTTTTATTTGTCAAAAACCATTATATCACCCAGTTGCATTAAATAATGCAAGGACATAATTTGTTGCTGATGCCTCCTCCCAGTATATTGATAAAGTTGGGAATTATGAACGAATACAGTTATTTGAATTTTTTTTTTTTTTTTCATTTTGTGTCTTCTCCTCCCTTTTTGCAGCTACTAATGACTCGAGTGGGATTTTGTATTTTAAGATTGCCGTGTGTGGACAGTGGCGAATACCCTATATTTTTAAGTATCAGTGCGAAATATCATTTTTGCCCCCTGAAAAAGATATGGATTTGGGTGTCGCAGTCCATGGAAAAAATATGATGCAGAGAAATGGGTGAGGGGGGTGGGGGGTGGGAGGCACGGGAAGACCAATAAGCTGGACCAACGTATCTTGATTTCAATATTTTTTTTTTTGAGCATAGGTGCGACCATGATGCCGTGTATTCTGATAGCATAGAAAAATGAGTTGTGCAGAATAGGGGAAACAAAATACGTGAAAAAAACGCTGATCATGCAAAAGGGATAAGAAAAAGCTTGATGTATGTTTAAAAAAAACAACTCTAGTCGCAAATAATTGCAGCCCCAAAAGAATGGTAAGGAGTAATGGCTGCATGAGGGGGACTTCACCTCTGCTTAACTGTATCCTGTCTGGGAAAATGTAATGACGGGCGAAGCAGGCTTAGCATGAGCTGTGGCTGGAGATTAATCCCTTTTGCCACTAGACGGGCCTGTAATGTCAGTGAGGCAGGGACAGGGTTAAGGATGCTGCAAAACCCTTTCATCTGGAAGACTCCTTTTTTTGTGGCATCATTTTGCGTGAGCTTCCCTTGTAGCCCTGGGTTTTAGAAGTCTTTCAAATGCCACCTGCAATCGCCATAACGCATTGCAGGAGATGGGCCCGGGAGGGCGGGAGGGGTTTTCTTATGGTATCCCATCTTCTGTGGTACATCCATTTCTTTTTCTCCCAACACTGTACCAATGACCCCCTTTTTTTTTTTTTAATATTTTTATGTGTCAATGTTAAGCAAGTGCAACAAGTTTGATCACACAAAACCATTATAATTTGTTTTTCTGCTCTGTTTTCCACAGGGCATTGCTGTTGCAGTCTCTCCCAGTGGAATATTCCTTCTGGGAGTGATTTACTTTTCATTATTTAGAAAGGAAAACTGGGCACGGCAAATGTCATAAATAAAATATATATCAGCATTTTTAACTGAATGTTAATATATTGAATAAGTCTGCAGGATATTTCGAGAAATGACACATTCCGCAATTTTGTTTCTTTTCTAAAATGTGATTAGAAAATTACTTGCACCATGTAGTATTAAACAAGAACCAAATATTGTGTGTGTGTGTGTGTGTGTGTTGTTATACAGGTGTAAACGGTGTGCAGAACGGCAGCATCCTGTTAAGTAGATGCATTAGCTAGTTCGCACATTTGTAATACATTTCAATGTACCGTTCACTGTTCTGAATTTGAATATAATAAAATAGATATGTTTTATACAGTACAACCAGTTGGCTACTGTACATGTATGGGTCACCATTAGTTAACTATGAATCATGCCTAGTATTGATGATGATTTAGTCCTGTCATGGGTTTTTTTTTTTTTCCTTCAGCAATTTCAAACTCTCTGAGGAACAGCACTTTATTTATGTAATAAACAGATACACCTAGTAATATATGGAGGACACACAGAAACGAGCTGAGCATGGCTATTAACACCACACTACGGAAAACATACCATGTATTGGGTCACGTACCCTGCACAGAAGGGAAGAAAATAGAGGGACCGCGTCACTGCCACACTAGAGCAAGTGGCACCTGGGTGGATAGGAATATCATTAAAAAGACGGATTACCCAGGAACACCACCGCATAGATCCATAGCCCAATATCTGGAACACACAGCACGGCGGTGTGCGCGTTTGCTTCCGTCTCTAAACTCCAGGCTATCTTTTATTACCGAGATGTACAGGCATATTCCTAATCTTGTGCCTCCGAAAGAAAAAATTATCTACCAATTTGATATTAAAATATGCAGGCAATATACAGATTAACTAGAAAGAAGCACTAATTAAAAGCTGACTTTACGTTGTGAACATTGTGAACATGGTCATACAAAATTAAATATAAAAATGTGAATGTGAGATGTAGTTATTATTATTATTATTATTATTTTAACGTTGAGAATGGCATGTTTATTTTTTTTATTTTTTTTACACTTTAGATACATACAGTAGCATGAATCCCCTTCCTTTTTCCCCCTCCTGGAGGGATGGTCTTACTGTGCGAGCATTTGTAACGCAGTTTTCCCTTTAACCCCTTTTTTGTTCCTCCTTTTTTTTAGTGTAGAAGGCCAGACGATGATGATTGTAGATATAGGTTGGCGGTGTCCACAATTACTGCATGGTATAAATTACAAATCACGCTACTAAGAGAACATATCGTTTGGCATGAGGCTTTTAAACGTTTACCAGAAAGCATACAAAATAAATAGGATTTAGAGATTTACTGGGGATAAGCAAAGCCGGGCCAATGTAAAGGGGATGGGAGCCTGGTAGCAGCATTAAATGTGCTAAAAAAAAAAATACCACTATGAATTTCACTACTTTGCACATAATCTTGGCACACTAAAAAGACCAGTTACAGAGCTAGCTTGTTTTACGTATTGCTGATGGGTAGGAGGATTTTTCTGGCTTAATGAGTAAGCTTTGAACGGCACATACAGTAAACCATTCTAACATCTTAAAGCAACAGTATCCATTATTATCTGTATCTAGTAGACTAATAAATTCATATAGAAAAATAGTAGGATAATAACCAATATATAAAAAAATATATATATATTTTTTTTTGTTATTTGAATGTAATGTGGTAATTGAATTTTATTTTATTAACCCACAGCAGGAGTGTCCAAAAATCCCATTGTGTTACAATGAATTACATTCATCATCATGTTTCTAAGTATTATAGCAGGGGTTCTCAACTCCAGTCCTCAAGCCCCGGCCCCCAACAGGTTAGATTGCCATCATATCCCAGCTTCAGCACAGGTGGTTCCATCAGAGGCTCAGTGGAAGCCATCAGACTCTGGGACTGATAGAGCTACATCTGCTGAAGCAAGGATATCCTGAAAACCTGACTGGAGTTGAACCCCCCTGTATTATATAATAGACATAGGCCTGTACATTACAGCCAAGGTACAAAACCTTTTGCACATGCATTCAGTTAAGGGCATATATAGCTTCATGTTTTAATATTACTTTAAAAAATCTACAACTTTTCAGGTGTGTAACTGTTCTGCGGTATATTCCTGTTTAAGAAGAGGTTTTTTTTGTTTGTTTTTCCCCACGCCGGTGTGTCTGTGTGTCTGTGTGTCTGTGTGTCTGTGTGTCTGTGTGTCTGTGTGTCTGTGTGTCTGTGTGTCTGTGACCATAGGACAATGAAAGGAATAAGCAATGTGTCTTGCTCAGATCCTACTGTAGCTGATGGTAAAAACCAATACATACATACATTCATTCATACATACATACATACATTCATTCATACATACATACATACATACATACATACACTACAAGCAATAATAGCCTATGCTGTTTATAGACCATGGTTGATGAGCAGAGAACCTCCTTAATTCATGCCTAGTCTAGCGTATGTGTTTCTGAAAGTCACTTACTAAAACCGTGAGGCATCAAACCATTGAATTGCCTTTGATCTTGTGACGGTGACTCAGAACATTAGTCTAATATTATTTATTTTTTTTGTAATGAATATGACCTCTGCTTTAGTTTTCCAATGTTCATTTATCTGAGCCAAGTGTGGTAGAATGTGCATGCAATAGATTACTTGTAATTCTAGGCTAAAGCAGTTACATTCCGGGCATTATTGAAATCCCTGCTCTCTGATTGGTTAAAATTCCGGGCATTATTCATTAAGTAATGCTCGGAATTTCTGGCAGCTAGCAAAGTGTTTATTTCTAGCCAATCAACTTTTCCTTTTGTCAGAATAGCTGAGATAGGGCAGGGGATTGGTTAGGAGGCAGAAACGGCTCTCGGACAGGTCAGGGGATTGGTCAGGAACCAGCAGCCTGGAAGGGACTCCTCCATGCACATAGCTCAGCGCCTGACACAGTTGAGTTGAGTCTGCCTGCAGAGTTTGTTTGAAGCTGTAGTTTCTATCTATCTATCCTATCTATCTATCTATCTATCTATCTATCTATCTATCTATCTAGTGTGTGTCTAGCTTCTGCAGAGTTTGTCTGCTGCAGTTTGTGTTTGTGTGTGGCAGCGGTGTGTGTGTGTGTGTGTGTGTGTGTACACAGAGGGGACGGCAGTATGTGGATATAGATAGCTGCAGTGTAAGCGTATATACAGTAGAGGTGCTTTTATGTATTTACCATTTTATTTTAATAAAACCATCTATATAACTGTACAAAAGTGTCTATTATATATGAAAAAAGCCTACATTTAGCCTATAGTAGTAATAATCCCCTCAGAACAGGGCATTACTGGCCAATAATGCCCTGCCTGGAAGAGTTCGCGAGGGACTTTAATCCAGCCAGGGCATTATTGGCCAGTAATGCCCTGTTCTGAGGGGATTATTACTATTATAAACTAAATGTAGGCTTTTTTTTCCATTTTCATAAAAAGATACACTTTTGTAGTCGTATTGATTTTTTTTATTAGCATTGTGTACATTCTTATGCTTTTACTGCAAGTTTATTAAAAGGAAATTGTACATATACACACACACTGCAACCCCCCCCTCTATATACACAAACATACTGCAGCCCCCTCCTCTACATTCACAAAACACACTGCAGCCATCCTTCAACCTCTACACTCACAAAACACACACACACACAACAGCCCCCCTCTACACCCACAAACACACAGTGCAGCCCCCTGTAAACCGACAAAACTGCAAACACACACACACACCAAGACACACTCTGCAGCCCTCCTACACCCACTGACACACACGCACACACTGCAGCCCCCCTCTACGCAGGCAAAACAGTCTGCAGACACACACACCAACAAAACAGACTGCTGCCCCCCTACATCAACAAAACACACACCAGCAGCCCCCCTGTTAACCCACACAATGCACGCACACACACAACACTGCACTACTCCTCCACCCACAAAACACTAAAGTCAAAGAGTGCAGCACCCCCTCTACACACACATAGTAGACACACACCAAGAAAACAGACTCTGCTGCCCCTCTACACCCACAAAACACACACCAATAAAACATTCTGCTGGCTCCCATTACACCCACAAAACACACAACAGACACACAAACCTTTCCCCACACCTGTGCGAGCTCTCTGCAGGCAGGGAGCGGAAGGAGTCAGTGCCTGGCTGTAGGGACGGGGAGGAGTCGGTGCCTGGCTGCATGGAGGGGGAGGAGTCAGTGCCTGGCTGCAGGCAGGTTGAGGGAGGAGTCAGTGCCTTGCTACTGCCTCCTGTTCAATCACCTCCCCTGTCTAAGAACTGATCTCACTCTTTGTGAATGAGAACTGAAAGCTAATTGGCTGAAAAACTTGGCAGGGTGCCAAAAATTCTGGGCCATTGCTGATTGGTTAAAATTCCGGGCATTATCCAATCGGTACAGGGATTTCAATAATGCCCAGAATTTAACAGCTTTAGCCTATAATACTTATCCCTGCAGCATGGGAACCTTTGTTGCAACTAGTACAATCTGCCCAAGCACACTCTTTCTCACTCTAGGGTGGGTCCTCACCTCATACCAGGGGGTGTCAAACGTTCCCCTTCTCTGTCTCTGGGCAAAACATGCTTTAGCAATCTATCCCCCCCCCCCCCCCACCCCACACCGGTCCCATGGCCTACTAGAACTTTCCTAGCTCTGAGTCATGCCTAATGTGCCTGGGATCTGCAACATTGTATCTTATCTGAGCCAGCTCACATGCAGGACCATGTGTAACAGGTTTAACCTCTACACTGCCAGAGTGCTGCCCTAGCCTGCATGCTAAAACGGGCCTGGTTTTAGCAGAGGGTTATGTATGTGTGTATTATATATATATATATATATATATATACATATACATATACATATACATATACACAGTGGTTGACAAATCACCAAAAAATCTACTCGCCACACAAAAAAATCTACTCGCCACCTAGTACCAAACGTGTGCTGCTTGGGCCAATATTTACTCGCCCGGGGGTTAAATCCACTCGCCCGGGGCGAGCAAATGTATAGGTTTGTCGAACACTGCATATACATATACATATATATTTATATTTATTTATTTATAATCCAATGCACAGCCGGCACACCATATGCAAGTAAATAAGTTTTGGTGCTTATCCCATAAAGCAATAACAGACCATACGATACCGGTTGCAACACGACATTAAGGGACAGCACGCAGGTAAGTAAATCAAAACATATATATATATATATATATATAATATGTATGTATGTATGTATGTATGTATGTATGTAGCCCCGCTGCTGTTTTCAATAGCCTGGCACATAACTCCTGGTAATAGCAGGCAGTGCTAGAGTTAGGCCCCTGTTATGTAGCCTATGGCAGCTGCTGGCAGTGTTAGGGTTAAACCCCTTGCACACGGCCCGGCATGTGAGCTGGCTCCTAGCTAAGTTATATTGTTGCAATATCCAGGCACCTGTTATGCCTCGGGCTTGGTCAGCGCTTAAGCGCTGACCCGTGCTGAGGCGCGCTTGTACTTACCTGTGAGCCCCTACAGCCGCAATGAGAGCGGCTTTAGTAGGGGCTCGCCTACGCTTCCGCAAGCGCGCGGAAGCATAGGTCTTAGCAGAATTTTACATTTCAGCGCTCGCCGGAGCGCAGGGCCGGTCATGTGAGCGGTTCGCCCAATGAGAGGCGAACCAGCTCCGTGACGTCACTGGCCCGCCCGCCGACACGCCCCCGACACGCCCCCAGGCGGCGCGCTGTCTAAGGCCAGGGAAAGCACCGCGCCTCCGCACGCCAGCAGGAACCCTGGCCGAGGCCTTAGTCTGATGGGCATGACTGAGAGTTAAGAAAGTTCTGGTTGTTCAAGTAACTGGTAAACCCCAGTTGAACTTCCCTAGCTTGCATGCTAAAACAGGCCTTACCAGGGGCTACATGTACAATGCTTTACATGTGTAGCACCCTTATAGAATCTTCCCCTTGCCCTGCATGTCAGCCCTGGTAAGCTGCAGGCAGTGCCAGGATTAACTAGTCACCAGGTTATGCAGGTGAGATCACATCCCTAGTTATGTTATATTGTTGCACTGTCGGGCACATCCTGTCTAGAAGATGCTGGAGTCACATGCAAGATGAGTGGCCTTTGCTGTAACCAGATCTGCCCAGTTACTGGGGTAAGGGGAGCTGGCCACTCCCCTGGTATAAATATGTGACTCCATCAAATTATATTTAGTTCTACCCAAGGGGGGTAGTGAAACCCCTTGGGGTGGGTGAACAGATCTCTGCAGGAATCCCTGACCTCAGGGATTCACTAAGTGCAAGCAAGCCTATGGGGTAAGAGACGGCTTCCCCTTTGTGAAGTGCCCAGACAGGGATGATGGTAGTGTAGGGTCCTTGAATTATGTGACTGACTGAGAGGAGCTACTCTTGCGGGGGGGCGGGGGTGAATCCAGACCCCGGGGGGGGGGGGGTGAATCCAGACCCCACGTTCAATGAAAGGCTTGAGGTGCTAATTCTATATTGCCTACGTGCAACTCCTGTCTGGAGGAGGATGGAAATATATAAGTGTGAATACACTGAGAACCTGTCCTGATGGACCTATGGAAATGCTGCTGCACCCAATAAAGAGACCTGTGTTTGAAAAGTTCCTGGTGCCCTGTTCACTTCTTCACTCCACTGCAGCCATGTCCTGGACCCACAGAGAGAGACCCTGAGATCAAAGGTAATCCACTGAGCAAGCAAGTCTGATGGAGCAGGTCTAAACCCTGTCAGGACAGAGCAGAGACTGAGGGTTTGTGTACACTCTATCTTTGTGTAGCCGGGTAGATAGGGGTGTTACACATGAAAAATATAAATATTTCCGTAATTATGCTGAAAGAACAGAACATTATCTGCTGAAGGAATGGGTCTAAGGCATTTAATCTAGGCAGGGTATTATTTGAGTAGGCTGTTCCCTGTTCTGAGGTGATTATTACTATTCTGGGCAAAATATGCTTTGGTTGTTTTGCTTTAATATGTTGGTGTAAATGTTTTTATTCTAATGTATAATTTAAATCCCTGAATCTCAAGTGGTCATATACCTAGCTTTCTTTTGTCTGTAATAGTTACTATTTAATAATTAGTCTCTCTGGCCGATTTGGTGCAGAACTTTCCACTGCCCAAAATCTCGGATTGTAGAATTCTTCCTCTATGACTCGGATTGCCCCAATCGGAACGTTGACATAAAACAGATTGGGCTTTTTGGTGCCATTAGGTTGCTAACAATGGGCAATAGACAAACTGGGGGTCAAGGGTGGAAAGAAATATGGAAGAATACATTGTAATAAAGAGTATAAATAATGCAAACAATATACAGCTCAACCCCCTTATAACGCTGTGCTTGGGGTCCAAAGAATCACATCGTGTTATAAGCGGATCGCGTTAGAAATAATGTACAATTGTATGTATTATACAATAAAGTATTTAAGACACCAATAATCGTGTTGTAAAGTATTCATAAATACAAAATTGGGAGCGTTATACAGTTAGCGGATTCGCGTTGTAACGGATCGCGTTATAACGGGGTTGAGCTGTATTGCTAACAATGGGTAATATAAGGAGTCATTCTATATCCAGCAAAGTGGCTGTTTGTTTGGTCAAAAATCCTCACTGGCTTCCAAGGGGATTTTGGTGAAAAACGTCCTGTAGCGTCAGTGGATGTTGAATTACTCCCATATTCAACCGGAATCTGAAATATATTTGTTTTTGTTTTTTAGTGAGGGCACGTGATCTGCATCTGGTTTGGTGTCTTGTAGATAAATCGTTTTGTGCATCTGTTTTTGGGTTACAGGTTGGTAAAAAAAAAAAAAAAACTGCCTCCCCAACCACTGAAGTGTATCTCCTGCCCTCTGAGAGAGATGGAAAAAGTTATGCAAATCATCAACTGGACGGGTGTTCTATCTGATCAGAACGCGAATACTGCAGGCTATACCCAACGCTGGTGCACTGTCCTAATATCCAGCAATAGATTTAATGTGATATACATTCATGGAGTGATCTGTATAAAATTATTTAAATAAGCCTTCATGCAATGAATTGTATGTAAAGGTTGGCTGGGTGATCGTTGACAGACGAGGCATAAGCATTTCAAATTTGCGTTACACAGACTTGTTACCTAATACGCTATTTTTTGTTACGGTATATATTTGTCACTTTAAATGTTTCTGAGTGAGTTCAATGCTGATATTCAGTAAATATCGCTAACATTTAAAGACGTACATAATATTTGTACAGTATTCGAGGTGCAATTTCTAGATAGCAATTTTTTTTTTCTTAAGCAAAAATAGACTTAACTAAAAAGAACCAAAAAAAAATATTTTACTCCGAGTATAGCTTTGATCCCAATGTCCACAAAAATATTAGCGGGCTTTTTTGTTTTGTTAAAGTTGGAAATTTTGGAAAGTTTGGTTCAGATTCTCATACTCTATGGCTGCGTTCCACAGCGCACGGGTGCGCACAAGCACCGCCCCCAATCTATCTGGGCCCAGTACATGCGTCGGCGCGCATTTGGCAGCCGCGCTGCACTGCAAGTTTTCACACATACAAAAAAAAATTGTATGTGGAACTTGCGACGGATGCGTGGCCACGCCCCTGCCGGCGGTTCAGCCAATGAGGGCGAACCAGACGCGTGAGGTCATGGCCACGCTCCCGCCACGCCCCCTCCCATTGCAAAATCTCCCTCTCTCCCAGGACTGCGATCTGCGGTGAAGCATTGCGCACGCGCCGGGCGCACATGCTACAGAACGCACTGGGACCGCAGCGGGACAGCAGCCTTGGGGATACATAATTGTTTTTTTCCCCAGAGTATCGAAAAATAGAATTTACACAACTCTTCATAATTTTTCACATTTGATAAAACATTTTAAAGGAGCTGTCTTGAAATAAAGCGGGTTAGACCTGAACATCTCTACTTCTGTTGTCTTCTGGGGGAAAAAAGGTTTGAATTAACTAAGCACATTCAATTTCGTGCAATTAATAGATAATAGGTGTCCCGCAAGGCTCTGTTCTAGGGCCCCTACTCTGTGTTAATCAATGATCTTCCTACAGCTTATAAGGAAGCCTCAATACACATGTATGCAGCTGACACAATCTTATATGCACACAGCCATAGCCTCCCCGACCTGGAACACATACTTCAGTCTGACTTTTTGAGACTTGAAAATTGAATTTCCCAAAACAAACTGTTTTTAAACACTGACGACTGTAACAATGGTATTTGGGACCAAGGCTAAATTTCTAAAGCTTCCAATCGCTGAGCTCCAGATCAGAACCAACGCTAATACCACCCTAGCTCCTGTTACTAGTTTTAAATACTTGGACATATGGTTTGACTCCCATTTAACATTCGGGTT
Source organism: Ascaphus truei (assembly GCF_040206685.1). Classification (NCBI taxonomy): domain Eukaryota; kingdom Metazoa; phylum Chordata; class Amphibia; order Anura; family Ascaphidae; genus Ascaphus; species Ascaphus truei. The sequence goes on from NC_134485.1 coordinate 19,777,727, forward strand.
GCACATTGATACCCTGACATCCAAAACCTATGCCAAACTAGGTGTACTTTACAGCAGGGGTGAGCAAACTTTTTATTCCGAGCCCCCCTTTTCATCCATAACATTTCTCGGGCCCCCCCTGCCTGATGTAATCAAAATCACATGTGTAGCCCCCTGTAAACAGCATGGGCTATACATATCTTTCTCCTACTGTGGTAAGTCCTGTTAAGGGCAGGCACCAGTAGTAATCATGGGTTTTCCCCCTTCACGCCCTGCCTTGAGTGATAGATGCAGGCCCCTGACTCTGCTGCGGGCATGAGACAGAGGGGAGGTCCTGCTGACATCATGAGAGGTGGGGCTGACTCTATTTAGAGCCAATCCTGTGAGTGACAGTAGTTCTGTCCTGTGAGTTGGAGGAGAGGAGTAGGTCAAGCTTTCCTGGGAGCAGGAGAGAGAGAGAACTCTGGCCTATACATTTGGAGTGAGCAGAGCTCCAGTGGACCAATGCCCCTCACCCTGATGAGGGGGTGATGGGGAGGATCTACCCCCACCCAGAGGGTATCCTCTGAGGTGGGCATCAGGGTATTGAGGCCCCTCACAGACCATCCTGTCGGAGTGCATCTTGGAGGAGAGGAGAAAGCCTGTACACCTTGGGATTTCCTTGTGTGCTGCGGCTGCTGTGTGCGAGCTAAAGAGAATAAAGAGACATTGCTGATATTACCAAAGAGACTGTTTGTGATTCTGGAGCATCCACCCTGGGACCAGGGTTATTTCTTCTATACGGGTCCTACCCCATATCCCTGGGAAGTTATAGAGGATGGAGGCGCTGCACCACCACTAAAGAATCAGGCAACTACCCCAGAAGCCTGGTCCTTTGTCCCCAACATCATCGCGGGAAGCTCAGGCCCTCCTGTTGCCGGCAGGTGCACACCACTCAAGCACGTGTAGCCAGCCCTCACACACCCTAGATATAGAATCTGTGTCGTGGGGGGGTGTCCTGCATAATTTTGCAAGCGTGGATCGGGGCTATTTGTGTGTGTGTGGCTGTGTGTGTGTGTGTATTTACTGCTGCTGAGCGCACATCAAAGTCAATTTTGTTTGTCTCCCCAAGCGCCGAGCTTGGGAGAGTGTACGTGCACAAAGGCAATCCTTTGGGCGGGCATTCATCGACCTCTTTGCTACCTCCCTTCCCTCTCCCCCCCCCCCTTTTTTTTTTCTTCCTTCCCCTCCATGCTTTTTGTCTTGCTATCCCCATTGTCATCCAAACTCCTACCTACAGTATTATTTATTTTTTCCCGTTTTCAATGTTGTGTTTTCACTTTTTTTTAAAATTATTTCTGTATATTCATATGTAGCCCCGAGGTAAAATTTGGCTCTCTGACCTCCCTCCGCGCTTACCGGGTGGTCGTGGGTGCCGCCGGAGGCAGCGGTGGACCCGCCGGGAGAACGCGAGGGTGGGGGCCATTGCAGGGAGCGGTGCAGGCTGGTTGCCGGGGACGCGATCGGGCCGTCGCTAGGGCCGCGATCGCGTTGCCACCGGCTCGGCGGCTAGGAGAGAGTGCGCCGCCATTGCGCGTTAGCTCGCGCATGCGCAGTAGGACAAAAGCGCGCAATGGGTTCCCTAGAGCAGGAAGAGATCGCGCGAGAGTAGGGAAGAGGATAGGAAGGTTGAGGCGGCCATTAGGGGTTCGCGCATGCGCGAGGGAAGCGCGCACGCGGCTCCAATGCATTAGGCAGCCCCTGGGAACTACAATTCCCAGGAGGCTTAGGGAGGCAGAGGTCAGGTGCTCCCTAGTGGCCAATAGGGCTGAAGGAAGCTCAGCCCGGGAAAAGAGATACATTTCCCGGGCTTTGCAACAGTCAGTCAGGAAGAAGCAGAGGAAGGAGTAGGAAGGGTGCAGGGAGCGCGTGGCTCCTGCATCAGGTAAGGGTCCTCCCTAGATTCCCAGGCAGGCCCCAATTCCCGGGTAAAGGGCAGGGGGTAACTGAAGAGGGACGCCTTAGCTAGGGAGGTGACCCTTGAGTGTGGAAGGTGCTGGTTTGGCAGTGTCGCAGCGGAGAGTGCTGTGGGCACTGTCAAAGAGGCACGGTGTGCTAGCAGTGTGTTCGCGGCGGGATCCAGGGGCTGTGTGTGATTGCAGCTGCCTGTGAGTAGTGTCGCTGTATGTGCTGGGCACAGTGCGTGCAGTGTGTGTGAAGTGTGGATCCCTGCAGGCTGACAGTGTGTGCGGTGTGTCAGCTGCAGGTGCTTTGGGAGTAGCTAGTTAATAGCTAGTTGTCAGTTACAGTTAGGACTGGGTAGCTGGGGGAAGGGGGGCAGGTTATCGTCCACAGGCCCTAGGAGTTTCCCCAAGCCATCCTAGGTTGCGGTTTCTCAGGGACAGGCCCTAGGTTAGGGTTGCTGTCACTCAAGCAGTAGTCAGTGATAGGAAGGCGGTTGCTGTTCCCACGTGGTTGGTGTTGCCGTGTTCCAGTTGCAGTTCCCGTGAAGCGGTGGGACCCTCGTTGGGGTCCACCGGCAGAGTACCTGGAATAAGGATCAGACGGACGTCTGACCCTTTGAGAAGTGGTTGCGGTCCCGAGCATCGGAGTGCTCGGAAGGTATCTCTGAAGTAATATATGTGCACCAACTGGGCCCTAGCTTAATATAGTGACTGCGCAGTCACCCACGACCTCCGTAGGAGTTACGAGACATTGGGTGTGGGGTGATCACAGGACACTTGGTTGGGGAACACCAGACATTGGGTTGAGGTGATGCGGGTAGAGCATCTGGTATGTGATGTTATGTAATGTGTTATATGTGTGTTAAGTAAAGAGTTAGTTATTGGTTATCGTATACGTGTGTTATGTTATTTCTTACTCAGGGCTATCTTTCCTAACGGGGGATCCTGGGTAAGTGGAGGCGCTGCACCAAGTAAGGGTAAGGGTTTTCCCCAGGCTCCCAGCTAGCGGAGGTTCAGATCTCCTGGAGCCACACAGGTTATGCAGTACCAGTAGTCCCTTAGAGCAGGTGTGTTGCAGGGAAAGGGACCGGTTAGACCACGAGGGGCCAATGTGAGATTGGGTGGGAGGCCGGTTCACAAAAAGGGCTACATTTGGAGGCGCTGCTGAGATATCAGACCTGGGGTGCCCTGTACATGTTTTTCTAAATTTGTGTCCTATTTTTGTTCCGCCATGGGGAAGCCCTCAAGGCGGAGGAAGCCACGTGCTAAGTTCCCGGCCGCGCGGGAAAATGTTGCCAACAGTCATCCAGGACTGGCGGGAAAACCCGAGCCCCGCCCCCACACTGTGAGTGACTTAGTACAGAGCTCGCAACACTCCCTGGAAGAGAGTACTGGACACAGAGAAAATTGCTCGCCGTCGTATGGATCCTGGCAGACCAAGGCTGGGAGCGTATCCTTTTTGTTGTGTCCATGTACAATACAAACATTGAGTATCTGGGGTAGTATGGACCTCAAAACTTTGGCGTGCATGGTAAAAATGCGATTGGAAGACGCGAACGAGGAGGGGTACCTAGACTGTTTTTGTAACCAAGGTGACTGCTCGTCTTGTAATTTGGCTTGGGGGCGTATATGTGGCTACTGCAGGGTACCAACCCTGCAACCCAAACTGCCGCAGCCTACCGAACGGCCAGTGGGAGGGGACACTGTTGTAGAAATGGAGTGTCCTTCCCCTGAGGAAGAAATAGACTGCCAGGGGTTACACCGCAATGTGTATGTGTCCTGGCGAGCGCCAGGAATAGATGAAGTTGTGCTAGCGTGTCCCTGCCTGCAAAAAGCCTGTGCCTCGGGAGCAGCCCTGTCGCAGTTACCGCTCGACTTCAAGGACATTGAGTTGGATGGAGAACTGAGTATCCAGTGTTTTATGACAAATTGTGACTGTCCTAGGGAGGCACTGGAGTGGGGGCCTCAATGTGAGTGTTGCGGGGCCTGGTTCCTACAGCCTATCCTGCCCCAGGCGGCGGAACCAGCCGACGAAGAGGAGGAGGAGCCGGACCTCTCTCCTGAAGTAAGTGATGCGTGTCCCCAGTCTGTTCTACTTCCAGAGGCCACCGGGGACCCGTGTGTCCAGACCACTGTGGCAGACCCTCTCAAAGGGGACGTGCAAATGGAGGAGCAGGAACTTCTGATGGCGGAACCTGCGGAGGAAGAGGCGCCTGATGGTGCTACCGAGGTGGGTGAAGCCGCTCCTGAATTGTCCACTTCAGCGATGGAGGTGGTGGAGGGCCCGTGTGCCCAAGTGAACTTGCCAGACGCTGAGGCGGAGCCGCTGAAGGCGGAGCTCCAGATGGCGGAACCCCCGATGTCGGTTCCAGATCCGGTTCCCGAGCAGGAACCACCGAGACCAGAACCACAAGTCCCGGAAGGCCAGGGTAAGGTGTTTATACCCCCGCCCTTGTGCGATGAGTCCAGCGACCGACCGAGCGTGGTGATGCGCCTGCCGGCGGACCACTCCAGTGAGGTGACCGAGGCAACCACCTCAACTGATACAGACCATGATGTGGGCCCGTGCGCCCTGCAACGGCCAGTCCGGCCTACCACCGAGGTACCAGCGGTCCCAGGCTTGGGACCAGTACCTGCCGGCAACGACAAGGGTAAGTTGACTGCCCCAGGGGTGTCGGGTGTGAGCTCCCCCCGGTGATCGTGGAGCCTGGTGACTCCAGAGGTAGGGTCACCCGGGCGATGGGCTCACCCCGTCATCGCGTCCTGGTGGAGGTGTCTTCCCCAGAAGATCTCTGCAGATCGTGGAACGAACTCGACCTCATGAAGGTATCCGGTGTAGCGGACCGGAGCGACACATACTCGTGCACGAGGAGTCTCCAAGCTTGGCCTTCTCAAGACCCGGGCCTACCCGAAGAAGTGGTGCCGTCCGCGGAAGAAGTCACCGTTAAAGGGATTGTTGGAGCGGACAAAGACTCTGTTGAGACCGCTCTGGTAGTTGTGGCCTCTCCCAGGTGCGCGATGGAGCGCTATGTTCGCCATGTGGTGGATCGAGGAAAGAGACTGAGCCTCCCTGTCTCCCGTGAGACGAGACCGGAGGAACCGGAAAGGGTCAATACCCAGGACCCCGTACATTTTTTTCTGCGAGAGGGAGAAGGTGGGTTGGTGCAAGGGACAGGTCTTGAGTTCCAAAAGACTCACAGGAGTCAAGGTGGGATACCCTCACCCAGTCTGTTAGGGGCACTCCAATCTGAAACTCAGCTGGCCTCGGGTATCCATGCGGGGATGTTGGGTACCAATGGGAAATTGCTTGTGTATAATGTACTGTTTACTATGCATTTTTCATTGTGTAAACCACTGCATGGCTGCTACCCAAGCGAGGGCGTTGGGATTCTGCGAAGGGGAGAATGTAGCCCCGAGGTAAAATTTGGCTCTCTGACCTCCCTCCGCGCTTACCGGGTGGTCGTGGTTGCCGCCGGAGGCAGCGGTGGACCCGCCGGGAGAACGCGAGGGTGGGGGCCATTGCAGGGAGCGGTGCAGGCTGGTTGCCGGGGACGTGATCGGGCCGTCGCTAGGGCCGCGATCGCGTTGCCACCGGCTCGGCGGCTAGGAGAGAGTGCGCCGCCATTGCGCGTTAGCTCGCGCATGCGCAGTAGGACAAAAGCGCGCAATGGGTTCCCTAGAGCAGGAAGAGATCGCGCGAGAGTAGGGAAGAGGATAGGAAGGTTGAGGCGGCCATTAGGGGTTCGCGCATGCGCGAGGGAAGCGCGCACGCGGCCCCAATGCATTAGGCAGCCCCTGGGAACTACAATTCCCAGGAGGCTTAGGGAGGCAGAGGTCAGGTGCTCCCTAGTGGCCAATAGGGCTGAAGGAAGCTCAGCCCGGGAAAAGAGATACATTTCCCGGGCTTTGCAACAGTCAGTCAGGAAGAAGCAGAGGAAGGAGTAGGAAGGGTGCAGGGAGCGCGTGGCTCCTGCATCAGGTAAGGGTCCTCCCTAGATTCCCAGGCAGGCCCCAATTCCCGGGTAAAGGGCAGGGGGTAACTGAAGAGGGACGCCTTAGCTAGGGAGGTGACCCTTGAGTGTGGAAGGTGCTGGTTTGGCAGTGTCGCAGCGGAGAGTGCTGTGGGCACTGTCAAAGAGGCACGGTGTGCTAGCAGTGTGTTCGCGGCGGGATCCAGGGGCTGTGTGTGATTGCAGCTGCCTGTGAGTAGTGTCGCTGTATGTGCTGGGCACAGTGCGTGCAGTGTGTGTGAAGTGTGGATCCCTGCAGGCTGACAGTGTGTGCGGTGTGTCAGCTGCAGGTGCTTTGGGAGTAGCTAGTTAATAGCTAGTTGTCAGTTACAGTTAGGACTGGGTAGCTGGGGGAAGGGGGGCAGGTTATCGTCCACAGGCCCTAGGAGTTTCCCCAAGCCATCCTAGGTTGCGGTTTCTCAGGGACAGGCCCTAGGTTAGGGTTGCTGTCACTCAAGCAGTAGTCAGTGATAGGAAGGCGGTTGCTGTTCCCACGTGGTTGGTGTTGCCGTGTTCCGGTTGCAGTTCCCGTGAAGCGGTGGGACCCTCGTTGGGGTCCACCGGCAGAGTACCTGGAATAAGGATCAGACGGACGTCTGACCCTTTGAGAAGTGGTTGCGGTCCCGAGCATCGGAGTGCTCGGAAGGTATCTCTGAAGTAATATATGTGCACCAACTGGGCCCTAGCTTAATATAGTGACTGCGCAGTCACCCACGACCTCGTAGGAGTTACGAGACATTGGGTGTGGGGTGATCACAGGACACTTGGTTGGGGAACACCAGACATTGGGTTGAGGTGATGCGGGTAGAGCATCTGGTATGTGATGTTATGTAATGTGTTATATGTGTGTTAAGTAAAGAGTTAGTTATTGGTTATCGTATACGTGTGTTATGTTATTTCTTACTCAGGGCTATCTTTCCTAACGGGGGATCCTGGGTAAGTGGAGGCGCTGCACCAAGTAAGGGTAAGGGTTTTCCCCAGGCTCCCAGCTAGCGGAGGTTCAGATCTCCTGGAGCCACACAGGTTATGCAGTACCAGTAGTCCCTTAGAGCAGGTGTGTTGCAGGGAAAGGGACCGGTTAGACCACGAGGGGCCAATGTGAGATTGGGTGGGTCGGCCGGTTCACAAAAAGGGCTACACATAGTATGAGTGATATAGGTGCAGCGACCCTTTCACTTGCAGAGGATCGCAGCGAAGCAGGTTGCCAGCGGAGGAGAGCAGGAACACAGCGCTATTGCAGGGCAGACACCGAAGGAGGGGCGTTTGACTTCACCGTGCTCGGGCTTACTCCTCCCCGTACCTCCCAAGCCCCTGCGCGTGCGCTCACACACCATCACGTTGCCGCCACCTGCACTATCCTGTTCAGCCACCTGCACACATCTTTGGCTGCCCGCCCGTGCACATCTTCTTGGCCGCCCCTCGCGCACAGCTTTTGCGTCCTCCCGCGCACAGCGTCTGCCGGCCCGTGCACCCAGTTTTCGTCGCACGCCGCATGCGCCCCCCTAAATAATCTTGCGCCTCATTGCCCCCCCAGTTTGCGCACCACTGCATTACAACACACACTCAATCAATCAATCACCACATACACTCAATCAATCCCCCCCCACACACTCAATCCCCCCCCACACTCAATCCCCTCACACACATTCAATCCCCTCACACACACTCAATCCCCCCACACACTCAATCCCCTCACACACACTCAATCCCCTCACACACACTCAATCCCCTCACACACACTCAATCCCCTCACACACACTCAATCCCCTCACACACACTCAATCCCCCCACACACTCAATCCCCCCCCCACACACACACACACACACAATCCCCCCCCCCCCACACACACACACACAGAATCCCCCCCCCCACACACACACACACAATCCCCCCCCCCACACACACACACACAATCCCCCCCCCACACACACACACACACAATCCCCCCCCCACACACACACACACACAGAATCCCCCCCCCCCACACACACACACAACCCCCCCCCCCCCACACACACACACACAATCCCCCCCACACACACACACACACACAATCCCCCCCCCCCACACACACACACACAATCCCCCCCCCACACAACAAATCACCACACACACACTCACAGTCAATCCCCCCCCTCACACACACACACTCAATCCCCCCCCACACACACACACACTCAATCCCCCCCCACACAAACACACACACACACTCTTTCATCTGGGGGGGCGACATGCTCCGATCCCCCAACCCCCCATGCTGCTGAAAACTGGTGCGGGAAGAGAAGGAGGGGCTGTCTATGTGCAGAGAGAAGCCCCGCCCCCTCTGACACATAGAAGCAGCAGCACGGAGCTTCTGGCCGCCCGTGCACAGCTCTGCCCGCCCCAAGTTTCCCCGCAAGCAGCCCGCGCCCCCCCTACATAATCTTGCGCCCCCTATCCCCCCCAAGGGGGCACGTCCCACAGTTTGCGCACCGCTGCTTTTCAGGATCAAATCCTCCCTAAGCCTGCTGGTCAGAAAGCGTATCGCACAGCAGATACTAATACCAATTATTGACTATGGTGACATACAGTAGTATACAGCTTGGCACCCCAAACCCACCTTGGCAAACTTGACACCCTCTACAATTCAATATGCCGTTTTGTTCTCCAATGCAACTACAACACACATCACTGCGAAATGTTCAAAGAACTAGATTGGCCATCACTTGAGTCTAGGCGCAAAGTTCATCTTTCCTGTCTTGCCTTCAAATACTTTCTGGGGAAACTACCCGTCTATCTGAACAAGCTCCTCACCCCTACCACACGCAGCACTTAACATCTGAGGTCTGACTCCAAAGACTGTTCATTGTCCCAAGGTTCAGCAAACTATCCGGCCGCTCCTCTTTCTATTACCGTGCACCCCAAAACTGGAACAATCTACCGGAGACTCTCACAGCCACCACCAGTCTAAATTCTTTCAAAACTAAAGCTGTCTCACATTTTAATCTGATCTGTAACCGTTGCATACGCCCATAATATATATTATCTCTAACTGTGCATGCAATTTCTTGTATATACTGTGTACACTGTTCACTTATGTAACTGTATTTGTAACCATGTACTATTTGTCATTTTAACTCTGTGCCCAGGATATACTTGAAAACGAGAGGAAACTCTCAATGTGTTACTTCCTGGTAAGAGAAGAGAGGCTACGTAAGGCATAACGGATTTCCAAATGATCTAATTTAAGCCAAACAGAAACACAACGTTTCGACCTTCTGGTCTTTTTCAATTGAGGTATAGCGCCACTATACTTTACTTGAAAAAAACCATAAGGTCGAAACGTTGTTTCTGTTTGGCTTAAATTAGATCATTTGGAAATCCATTCTGCCTTACTGTACATATCCTCTCCTGGTACTGTTGGATCAGCTGCAGGCTCTTATACAGCTGCAGGAGCACCGGTAATTACTTTATATCTATTCTTTATATTTGGTGTGCAGCATTTTACCATTTTTCATATTTATTTCCTGGTAAAACATTTTATAAATATTAAATATACATTTCTAGCCCTTTCACAATAACAATACACAAAATAGTGAAATATTTACTTTAAATATAATTTCATTCTTTCTAAAGAATCCTGATAAAAAAAATAAAAAATAATATTATGGTGCACTCCAGGCTGAACCGCGCCCCCCCCCCTTTTTTTTTTATGTACAGAAAAGTATTTTTTATAAAGGATGTGAATCTTCCTGCCTTTCATAAACCCCTGTGTTGCACCTTTAATGGGGAAATTGTTTCCGGGGTACAGTACCAAAAGGTAGAATTGCATTCAGTGTGAAACCTTACGTGACACCGCGGCATCATTTGGCGTCGGTTACCATGGCGGCACGTCGCCGAAGATCAGGTAGGAGAAGCTGCAGAGGCCTCGCGCTGTCCCCCCCCCCCCGGCATTTAATTTTAAATTTAAGTGTTACCAAAACCAACCCCATACTGCCTGGTCCTGCTCAGCCATTAACAGACAAACCAGCATTGTATGGCTGTAGTTGGTCTCCTGCAACTGGTGCAAGGCAGTGAGACCGAAGTCCTAAAGATCCCTTTGCCATGACTGGCATGCTGCTTCATTATGATTTTATTTGGGTGGGGGTTGAGGGAGGGATGGATGGGGGGAGTAATCCCTTTGGCGGTTGACTGTCATTCTTGGATCTAAACAAGCAAGATGAGCATTTGGTGCTGTAAAACCTAATGATGCTAGAGGGCAGCACTGGAAATAACAGCACTGCAGTAAAGCCCCAGTTCCATGTCATAGCCTGTGTTGGATTGGCCATGAAGCCAAAGCAGGTTACTTGTATGTAGTATGTGTAATGCTTTTTATTTACATTTATTTATTCATTTTTTTTTTGCTTAAGGTTTAACAGCTTTAATTGTTCCAAAAGCCTGAACCACACAATGACATGGAATATACAGTACAATATGCTTTGGATAGCAATGGATAAATGGCATCAGAGTGATGCAGTGGTTTTAAAACTGCAGTAATACTGTATGGGCATCATTGAAATACCATTATTAGAAGTCGCCATTTATGCCAAAAAATCATTTTGGATTATTATTTTTCCCGATTTTTAGTGAAAAGTATGGAGTTAGCGTAAAAACGGCAAATAAGTGGAAACCAACTAAAATTTCTGAAAGTATACTGTAATATTGTTATTGCTAAGTGTGAATGGAGCAGATCAGGTAGCACTAGAACAGTGATACCCAGAACTACAGTCTAATGGACAGGAAAAGGCCGTTTTTAATGATATCCCTGCCTGAGCACAGGTCGTTCAGTCAAAATGACTGAGCCAATGTTGGAGACACCTGTATTCCTGAGGATATCCTTTAAAACCTGGACTTGCGGGCTCGACTTGGAACCACTGTAGTAGAAGGTAAAATACTCTCCAACTGGTACTTACCGGGGCCAAGAAATCATAGCGAAACCTTCACAAAGGCACTAAACTTGCAGTCATTTTTATTTTTTAACAAAGCTCTTACATGGCTTCAATTACAATCCAGACCGAGCGGGTTACCATTTTTTCATTGCAAGGCGTACGCTCTTCATGGCAAACGCGGATGGCATTCTGCTACAGTACCAACTACTTCAAATTTTAAATGAAATAGAAGTCAGGTCTGAAAGGGTTAAATGACTATCTTGAAAGCTACATACCCAAATACAAAGTACTGCACATGTAACCTTACCCGGCTCTAAAGGAGGTGACTTCCGATTTAACTGTACACATTGGCCGCACTCCATCTCTCAGGTCCCTGCGGGGTGCTGGGTGTGAATAAGCAGATAGGGAAAAGGATGGGCGGCAGAAACTTTTTTTATAAAACAAAAAGTGGCTTTATCGAACAGTCATGTAATGCTCCACAGGTATCGACATACATCACACTTGACAGAAACTCGTGGCAAACAATAATACTCTGGACTTTATCCAGTTCGCTCTCACGCCTACACTGGGGAAGTACTTTAACTTGTTACCCATAGTAAACGCCAGATTGTCAATCTCATGCATTGAGTTAGCACTTGTTGAATTGGCCTTTCGGGCATACAATTTGGGCTCCTGGATTAGCAACCTGCTATTATGGATTGCATACTTCTTCCATACCTATTCGATCAGGAATGTTCTGGGAACCTTCCGGTTGGGCCGGTCCAAACATACTTCGGAGCTTCTATGACAAGAACTCTAAGAGCATGATGCATCCATATCAATAGCGAGAACAATCGTGGGCCCTCACTACTGGCACTTATTTAGATCAGGGCACATTTTCTAACTGAATACAGCAAACTGAGACAGGACACATCTTAATACACAACTGTACACACAAACCTGTTTACAGGACTCACAGTGAAGACACGAGTAAGAACACGGAGGAAAGAAAAATAATAGAATTGCGCGCCAAACTAATAAATGAAATATCCAAAAATAAGTGAAATAATAGGAGTGTGTAGTCTCCGAACTGTCCTTTCAGCTGAGGCTCACACTCTCGCCCCGAGAGAAAATACGAAGTCCAGAAAAGAAACCTAAAGCACAAAGACAGGACAAATAAAAATAACAGTGTAATCTGGATGTATTGCAGTAATCCTACTCCAATCTAAGAACTCACAGGAAAGCTTCTTGATCAGGGATATAGCTGAATATCCAGCGGATCAGACGAATAGGCTGATGGGCATCCCTCCTCCTCTTTACAGATCTCCATTTTCCATATGATTAGAAGAATAATTGAATAACAAATCGCAGATTTGAGTACACCTGTCTATTCAGGTGTTGCTTGTGTGCAGGTGATGCTCAGTGTCTCTCCGAATGCAGGGTGGCTGCGGGGGGGGGGGGGCGGCAGCAGGTCACAGCAGTTGCCGCCATGGCTGGCACTCCCCCCTGCTGCAGGCTTCTCTCTCCCTGTCTGCTCCACGCCGAGGTGTCTGATGACGTGCCCTGGGTCCTCTGTCAGTGCTGGAAGTCAGCTGGGCTCAGTTTCCGGTAAGATGGAGGCCTGGCGCGCGTCATCAGACACCTCGGCGTGGGACAGACAGGGAGAGAGAAACCAACAGCGGGGGAGAGCCAGGCATGGCTGCAACTGCTCTGACCGGCCGGCGGCCTCTCCGCATCCACTACCTCCCCACTTCCACGGTCACTGCTCCCCCTCCGCATCGACTGCCCCCTCCGCCTTTCCGCAGCCACCAGGCCCGACCTGACACCATCTCCAAGGTAAGTCTGAATTTTATTGTGGAGGTGGGAGTATTTTGTATATGTATGTGGGGGGCGTGGGGCTATTTTTTTATGTATTGGGGAGGGTCGCATCTTTTACCATTGTGTCCAGTCATTTTGGACATGCCACCTGGCAACCCTATTTACATTGAGATCCCCCATCTTGGTCTCCTCCTGGGATCTGAAGCTAGAGTGTTCCATCTCCACTTTATATACCACATAGTGACATTACTATGGCTACAAAGAGAAGGGTTTTGATTCTACAAAGTAACATTACTTAATCACAACACCAGGCACCTTCTACATGGTGGGTGTGGCGTGGCTCTGCCTAGCCATCCAACCCTATGTGATGGTTAGAGACAATACAATTGTAACTACCCATACAATTAACCCTTCAGGTTAAGTAGTATTCTCACGGGTGCTAGATGTGTGTGTGTGTGTGTGTGTGTGTGTGTGTGTGTGTGTGTGTGTGTGTGTGTGTGTGTGTGCTACAAAATAATGGAACAGTTTTTTTGTTTTCAAAATTGTAGAGCGAGATTGGTGCTGGAAAACCAGCGCTATTTTCATTTTCTGCCATGTTTCACAAATTTGCTGCAAAACCAATTGATAAATGTTGCGTTTGATTTGAACAGGTGCCTAGTGCTAATGTGTGTAGCTGCAAATGTCTGGATAGAACTGCATAGTACTGTATGTTTGCACTGTACTGGTGTTACATCGAATGCTTGGGAACAAGACTAGTTTACCATCAATGTTCAGCATTAAAAGCAATATTTCATCACAGAAATATTTTTAGACTAAAACTTTATTTTCTACTGTATGTAACATTTACCCTTTTTGTTTTTAAATTGGCCTGCAATCCTTTTGCATTTTTACATATGTTGCATAATCCGTAATTAAACAAAAGCAGTGGAGTTTTTTTGTGTTTGTTTTTTTCCAATTAAAATACATTCTCTCCTTCTGATTAGGTTTCAGATGTATTTTTAGCATTCTCATGATGCATAATAAATATTTTAATTATTGAAACAATACGCTTCACAATTAACATGTATAATATATTGCCTTAAACCTTTCTCACTGACTGCCCCACACCTCCTGGAATTCCCTCCCCCCGCCCTTCAATATCCAACTAGCACCCTCTCTATCCACCTTTTTAAGGCCGATCTTCAAACACACCTCCTTAACGAGGCATACTGTATATGTAGCTCCGTGGCTGATACTTTACACCTCGTACATCTCCTGCAAACAAATTCTTGTTCAGTCTTTAATATTTAGTCCCATTTCTTTTGGCCCCTTTGCCACAGTTCATGACGTCACTATTCTAATTAGTCAACCTATGTATTTTTTTGCTGCCTCTGACATGAAGGTGTGGGGGTTTCGATCTTGAATTGTTTCTTCAATTCCATATACAGTATATCACACAGTAGAGGTAAAGTATTTGTGTGTACACATTAGGTGAGAAGAAAGCACTAAAAATTATTCTGCCAACGTTGTATTAATATTACATATTGGCGAAATATTTGCTGCGAATGTGGCATTCGAAAACGCGAATATTCACGGCTCGGATTAAAAACATGATCTTCGCTTACAATACCTTCATTCGAATGTTCAGTATGCAATACCGCGGGCTGCAACTATGCACACGTATCCTACTTTTACTGAAGTCCCACGTCTACTCTTCCCTAATGCATATATTCACTCTAATGTTATTTTTTTTTTACACCATCTTCGCATTCGAATATTCATCTTAGAATAAAATTTTGCCTAAAACTCTGCAAATCATATTTTTTTTTTTGGGTGGAGAGGAGAGACAATCTTTCCATGCATGGATAGAACGCTTCAAGTCACACTGGATCGGGATCACCACAGGTTTTTTTCCCCTACAGCGTGTTAGATTTATTACTTATTTAGAAATAATGTTTGTTCATTTGACCAGAAATGGACATCTGATTTGTAACCCCTATCGCTATTAATCTGTCGCATGCCTGACTTGTCGCCGGATCCCTCCGAAGTCCAGTTTGTATCTTCACTCACAATTCCCAAATCGCCGATCTTAAAGCGGCAGCCCTGCTTACTCACTATCTACACTGGCGACACACTTTATTCGAGCTCGGCTAGTCCCACGAATTCGGGTATACCCGGGTGTATTGAGGTTTGTGACTGTTTTCTGCCCGAGTGCATTGGGTTATTTTCCAGGCAGGGATTGAAGCATTTTATTCCCGCTGGCTGCAATACTGCACAGTATATATATATATATATATATATATATACTGCACCGACACACTTTATTCGAGCAAATACCCAGTATGTACCTGGCAGATACCTGGAATGCGCCGCTCCTCACCTCTGACAAGCCCCGTTGCGTTTGCCTTCCCAGCCTGGGTTCATGCCTGGCTGACGGGCGGCTGATCTGTTAAATGATAATGATTAGGATTTAATAGGCTGCAATGCTTCGCGTGTCTACCAGATGGCATAAATTCATGAATTGTAATGCAGTATATATATATATATACTGTGCAGTATTGCAGCCAGCGGGAATAAAATGCTTCAATCCCTGCCTGGAAAATACCTCAATGTACTCGGGCAGAAAACAGTCACAAACCTCAATACACCCGGGTATACCCGAATTCGTGGGACTAGCCGAGCTCGAATAAAGTGTGTCGCCAGTGTACTGCATAACAATTCATGAATTTATGCCATCTGGTAGACACGCGAAGCATTGCAGCCTATTAAATCCTAATCATTATCATTTAACAGATCAGCCGCCCGTCAGCCAGGCATGAACCCAGGCTGGGAAGGCAAACGCAACGGGGCTTGTCAGAGGTGAGGAGCGGCGCATTCCAGGTATCTGCCAGGTACATACTGGGTATTTGCTCGAATAAAGTGTGTCGGTGCAGTACTTGAGTTTATTGCATTTAGTTGGTGGTATCTTGGTGAATTGTACTGTACAGACTTGCCCAGTGGTTTTGCCGATCTCTACAAGACTGAGAAGCAGCTTATGGAATCACCGTGGCCGTCATTTATCACAAAATATTTCCACATCAATAATTCTCCAACACAAAATGTACCGTAAACTACATGGAAAAAGGATGGGAAAAAGATAAGTTAAAAGGCAATTTGTACAACATTGTGGCAGTCCTCGTTAGAAATGCTTCTTTAATTAGTGATGTATTTACCTGTGGTCTGTGTTTTCTCTTATTGCTCTGTTTCAGCACTCCTTACCCCTCTTTCCAAATAATAACAGGGCTGGTGGTCCGCTGAGGTTGAAGAATAATTCCAGGGTATTGGTCCCATGAAGGCTGCTGGCACAGAATATATTTTATTATGCCTGTGCTCCTCGGTGTGACATTAATTTTGTAATTGAAATGTTATTGTTATTGGCTTTCCATTTATTACACTGTGCTGCAGAGCATGTTGACACCTTTTTGAAATATTGGTATAATTTTATAACGCCCGTCAAAATGAATTTGTGAATCTGTTGAAGGGTGTGGGCTGCTGCCTTTCCATTTTGATTTGACCAGCAAGATATTTCGTGGAGAAAATGATAGTGGACAAACACAAATTGTGAACAGTCACCTAGATCCCTATTAATACGCACTCATGGTGCACTAGTACATAGTACAAGGATATAATACCCACTGATAAATGCAACTTCCCCTTTTATTTTCACGTGTACATACCTTCACTTGTTTCGGCTTCATATTTATTTTCATTAAAGTTTTTGGTTATTTTCTGTTTTTAACTGACTTCACGTCTGTCACCTTTGTTAACCCCTGCTGGGATAGTGGGGTAGTTGCATTTATCAGTGGATATTATATCCTTGTACAAGTGCACCATGAGTGCGTATTAAAGCTGCAGTTCGGGCAATATCCTGCATGTGTGTTTTTTTTAATAAATCAGTTCTGTAGTAAGAAAAAATACTTTTAGCATTTTCTGTTTTTAAAAAAACAACTTTGAAAGACCAATTTTCTTGTATTCTATTTTAACAACCATTTGCTAACGCACTGCTGCCCCTTCATGTCCTGTCACAAGCCCTGGCACACCCCTTTGTCTGCCCTGCCCTCCCTCTAGCACATGTCAGTGCAGGAGTGCTCATGAATATTCATGAGCTTCCACTGACTGACAGAAGCAAATAAAAACATATGCCAGCTCTAATTATGTCACCAAATTTCGCCTATCAATACATGGAGAACGAATTGACCTGCAGCTATACAGTTGTTTAGGTAATTAGAGATTGCCCACATGAAACTATTGAAGTAAAAAAATAAATTAAAAAATTTAAAAAAAAGACTGAACTGCAGCTTTAATAGGGATCTAGGTGACTCTGTTCACCATTTGTGTTTGTTCCCTTTTCTCCCTACGCACCTGGCACATCATCTACTTTGTTTGTCCCAGGTATTGAGCGATAATTGGATTGTTGTATGTTCAGAAAATGATAGTGTACAAGACTGGAGTACTCGCAAACCCACCACAAATCTTCTTTGCCCTTGAATTTAATTGAATCTACAGTAGATATTTCCCAATAGTATTTACATGTTTTTTTATTATGTCTGCAACAGACACACACACAATTGATGGTACAACATTGTGTAAGTCACATGGATTCTTTATTTTAATTTTGTTGACAGGTCACTGTAAACTAATAGCAAGGATGATAAATGACCATAACATCATTTTCTATGAAGTTATGTTTGTTCTGGAGGTAGCAAGTAAGATTTAAGAGAGACTGTAGTCCTATTTATAGAAAGCCATTCTATGGCTGTGTGTTGGGTAGAGAGAAAGTCACCTCCATCTGAAATGCTCTCTGCAGCTTCTCTGAGAGCAGTACAGGCGACACATACTGAATGAATGACCTGCTTCTGTGAGCAAAAAAAATACATAAATGAAAAGTTGCACTCCAAACAGCAAAAAATGTAATAACATACCTGAGATGCCAGTGTTAAAACCAGAGCAACATCAGCCTTAAAAGCAACCACCAAAATGTTCTAGATGTTCTCATTTTAGTAGACCTGTTATATCTGCATGTACTGCAAGTGATGGACTGCCTTCAATATAGAGCATGCATCTTTGAATGAGTGTTTGTTGCTGTTGCTGATATGTTCCCCTTAACAATATTATGGATTTTCATGAAAGATCTGTATGCAGGAGACATGGTAAAAGTCTCGGAAATTATAACCTCAATGAGGCTGTAACACCCTCGGTGCCTGATAAGATTACACGGCAGACCCATTGTTTTTTTTGTTTTGCAACTGATTGGGTTAACCAGCAAGAAACCGGGTGAGCTGAAAATCGATGAGTGCAGCTGAGGGCAGCATTTGATGAAACGCTGTTCCATGCATGTGAACGTGCACTGCAGTACCTATGCTGAAGGCTGAGCATGTGTCTGATAATCTAATGATGTCGGTGCCCCGAGCAGCGGCAAAATAATAAGAGTGTGTGATGGTCAGGGAACTGCAAACCACCACACCGCTGACAAGCTGCACACTCATTATGTCAGATGCTTCCTTTTGCATATAATCCCAGATCAAGGTTACAATTGTGGTGAATTTTCCATGTTGTGTGTTTTTCTCCTACGTATTTTCTGGTTGAACTAAATTGATGCTGCCTAATAGCCATTTAAATCTTTTGTTCGAGTGCCTGCAGGGGTTGACACATTCTGTGAAGGGATGCCAGTCCCTGGGATATGACAGAAAGCTATTAGAGATGTCCTGTTGAAAGCTTTTGGTTGGTCCCTGTTTGTGCCATTAACCCTTTGCAATAAGTGATGTAAAAATATACTGACTTTCCTCATTTAGACGCAGTGTTGGGCTATGTATATATTTTATTTACATAGTACCGGCATATGTATTTGTAGCCGCGACCCCCTTTTTGCCACCAGTTATATCAAGGGTGGTAGCTGCTGCACTTAGGGAATGCTCCGATAACGGAGGTTCCGCGGTATAGGGAGCCGCCATGTTGTGGGTGGCGCCGGCACGGAACTGGCATAGCGAGAGGTTGCGCATGCGCAGGCAAAGGTGACCAAAGCCCGTGAAGGGGGAGAGTTCGGATAGGAGGGGAGGTAGGGAACTACGAGTTCCAGCAGTCCCGCGGGTCCCCGTGACGCGCAAGGACCAATCAGGTACGAGGAAGGGAGGAAAAGGAAGTGGTTGCGCGCACGTTGGGTCAGAGCTTGCTGGAGGAGAAGGGAGAAGGAGCTCCGGTATAAGGAGGCAGTCCGCTCCCTATCTAGGCTGCATGCCCCAGGCCCAGTTAGGCCCTGAGCCACTGTAGTGTGAAGCCGAGCTAGGGACTGGCCATAGACAGGGTCCGGATCCCATTACTGTGCCATATCACCATCAGGACAGTGCTGAGCC
The DNA here is from genome assembly GCF_040206685.1 of Ascaphus truei. Classification (NCBI taxonomy): domain Eukaryota; kingdom Metazoa; phylum Chordata; class Amphibia; order Anura; family Ascaphidae; genus Ascaphus; species Ascaphus truei. The sequence continues at coordinate 19,796,732 of NC_134485.1, forward strand.
AGCAAGAGGCCTGGGCTCAGGCCCCGCTATCCAGTTTCAGCGTGTCTGGGTGGGATCGCCTCGGACACCTACGGGTGACGTCAGCTACGCCCACGCCGATCCTTTGTGAAGATTGTTGCAGAACCGGGTACTGGAGTGCCCGGCAGGTAAACTTCAAGTGCACCAACGGTACCATCATTCACTCAGGACACGGTGGCTGCGCAGTCACACACATATACATTCAGTGTCTCACTTGAGGGTGGGGGACTTATTCCACGAGGGAATTGGACACGGGGTGGGATCACCCGGTGGAGGGACGGGGAGAGTGAGCGTTCGGCAGGACGCAGAATATAGTGTCTCCTCTAGGGAGGGACACCTGTTGCTATCTACCTATATGCTTATGGTTGCTGCCAGTAAAGTTAATCCGTTCAGTTATATTGCTGTGTGTGTGTTAATGTACATTAGTTCCTGCGAAGACCCACTTCCCCTCGGGCGGAAGCTGTCGCAGGTGGAGGCACTGCACCAGGTTAGAAGTATTGTGTGTACCCCAGGCTCTGTGGCAGAGGCACAGGCCCTGTGAGCCTACAGGTTATACAGCATATGGTAGTGGTCTGGATTCGCTGGGAACCAGGGCTACATATTTTATAAAGGTTATAAGTATTTATAAAGTAAGTATGAAGGCGTGAGTGCAGTAAATGCCAGTGCCTCACCACAATGGCAAGGGCCACTGTAGGCGTGGGGCAGTAGCCATGAGTCCAGGCTTTTGAAATGCTTCATTCAGATGGTGTGTTTTTAGGTTGGACTTTAAAGGTGGGGAGAAAAGGAGCTTGGCATATACAGAGTGTGAGAGTTTCACAGGTAAGGGGCAGGGAGTGGAAAAGATATTTTAAGATGAAAGTGACCAATATGGGTGGAAAGGCAACCAGTATGAGAAGAGTGCAGGGGCATAGCAAGAAATCCAAAGATGATATGTAGGGAAGAGCAGATTAGTGGAGTGTCTTGATGATAAAAAAACTTATTTTTATCTAAACGGGAACTTGATGGGAAGCCAGGAGAGGGATTTATAGAGATGAGAATGACCACACAGTGTTCTGGTAGAAAGTGAAATGATTCTAAATGCAGAATTTTTAGATACTGTAGGTTGCAGAGGAGGAAGTTGGAAGGCAGGAAGACCTATTGGTAATACTGTAGGTTACAATAATCCAGATTGGAGAGGATACGGGCATGTATTAGATTAAGTTTTTGGCAATGTTACAAAAGACGCAAAAAGCTTATATAAGGTATATAAGATTTACTGTAGTAGTATATAGTAGATTATTGCAACTGGAGGGGACAGTAGCATCTTGCAAAGGCGTCTGTTTGATGTAATACTATCCATGAAATTCAGCAATTAAACCACTAGCCATTTTTAACAGATTTTGCATTTGCAACAATGTGCATGGGCCTACTGTATAACATCCATTGTTTTTTTTTTTTTATCCTATTTTCTGTCAGTTGATCTGATGTTATTTGCACCAACATTTATTGCAGTTCTGGAGCAATTTTAAAAAAAAATAAGATAAGAGGGTTATCTACTAATGTGTAGTGACCATATTTGAATTTTTAAGGTCTAAATAAGTGTTTGCCAAAAATCCAGTGGTGTATTTGTAGGGGTAAAAGGTTCAGGAATCCGAGGCAAAGAAAATAAATATATCTATGTACAAAAAATATATACAATTTCTACTTTTAAATAAAGAAATGTGGTGAGGAATGCATGAACATTATCCACTCATACTACTTCTAACCCCATTCCTACTAATGCTGTAATTACTATATAGTGATTCTTGCTAGTCCGTTCCTATGCGATTACCCACAAAAATATTTCTGTGGAAATCCCAATGCCAAATATTTTGGAGTATACTGTCTGATGTTATCACATGCCTATTAACCCTTTCACTGTCTTCCCGGATGCAAAACTGGGGCATTTCTAGTGCAAACAAAAAACACATTAAACAAACATGGTTTTAACCCTTTGAGTGCCCAGAGACCTACATACTCTGTCATGACGTCTGTCACTCGGGGACCCCATGATGTTGTAGTTACATTTAAAAAATGAAGATTCCTTTTGCTAGGGGAGATCACATCCTGGGCTCCGACGCGATCTACACAGATGAGGAACGGGAGGGAAATGAGTCCACTTCCGTTCACCCAGCCGTGAGAGAGCGGTCCTGTGATCACAAGTGCCGGAGAGGCTATGGCACTTTAAGGGTATAGTGCTGCATTTTGTACCAGTTTTGCAGCTCTAGGTCTTAGAGATACTTAGCATACTGTACCACAGTGACTCCGTTACAATTTGGATGTCACCATTTTGTATTATATGAAATGCAATTGCCAATGTTTTGTTTCTGAATCAGATGGCACATATGCCCAGATACATTGATGAGGGCATTCACTTAACAACAAACAGGGGGAAAAAACATTCCGTATACTGTAGCTTCTGGCTGTGTTCCCAGGGAAGCTACACAGTTGAAACTCTCAATCAGCTACAGCTTGATGGGCATTGAAAAGTCAATTGGAAAGGAGATTTAGTGATCCCATGTGACATCTTTACATGCCAATGAACACGCCAGCTGTTCCCCCTTCTCCACTAAAAGAATGGCACTTGGATAATTTAAATCTTTGGGATTTTCATATTTAAGCTACCAAACTGTAAATACTGTATATACACTACATCAACTCTGCTTTTTATATACACTATTTACCTGTTATGGAACTCATTTACTGGACGTAGCAGCTATTTAGAACTTGATGGAACATGTTTTGTAAGTGCATCTCCTCACAACTCATTAATCTTCAACTTATATTTGGAATAAATGAAAATAAGTACAATTTCTATATGTATCTGTACCCCCCTGTAGGATTTACTATATGGGTTAAGGGAATTCTATACTAGGTCTCTGTCCCTCCAGATAAGGTGTTAACAAACAGAAGATTAGCTCCGCCCCTTTTCTACCCAGAGACCGGGAATGAAGGGAATGTGAAAAATAGGAGGGTAGGAGGATTCCACCCTCAGACCTCTGGAGGAGAGAGTGGAGAGGTTTTGCCTATGTAACACCGTTCCCCCCTCCCCCCTCCTAAGGGAGATTTACTGGTATATAGGGTATTGTGGTGCTGTGCTGCTCACCTGTTGTTTCTCAGGAAGCGGAGCCTCCGCGATGGCAGGGGGCTTTGGGGTACAGGATTGCCGTTTGTGTGTGCAGATCCTCCACCTGTAGGGCTCCTGCCATAGACAGTTCATCCCCACAAGAACCTCCATAGATATAGTGAAGACTCTGCAGTGCCAGTAGTAGTACAACAGGTTTATTTGGCACAACAGCAGTTACAGCATAGTTCCCTCTCTGCATGGCTCCCAGCCCAGGGGTATCATTCCTTCCCTGGACAGGATAGGACTAGACATCCAAGTGGCTTGAGGCCCCTAGGCTAGTCTGGACATCCCTCACTCCCTAAGAGGTAAAGCAGGAAATACCAGCAATGGTAGAACCCTCTCTCCCTCTAGAGCACACTATCTCAGGAGAACACACAACACACACACCCAAAAGGAAGGGCCCCCACCTTTTATACCTGGGGAGGGGTTAATCCATCTGCCCCAGTATCTGGGCAGGACTAGATGACTCACAGGCATCAACCCACTACCATGTGACCCAGCTAGTATCCTCCCATGCAGACAGGGCATATAACTAAAACAAAGTAATTTACGGGGATGAGGCTCACATACTAGGCCATGTGCGATGCAATTAATCCTAACATTGCCTGCTGACAACAGGACTGATGATACTATTGCAGGGAAATATATAGCCTGGGGTTACATGTGTAGCCCTTTTTCTGACCCTCCCAAAGGAACTACTGGTCACTGTATAACACCTCCGGCTCCAGGAGAACTGAGCCTCCACTAGCTGGGAGCCTGAGGTAATACTTACACATTTACATAGCGCAGCGCCTCCACTTACTCAGGATCCCCGTGACGTGAGATTCCCCTGGGCAAGAAATACAACAACACACATACACTGTATAGATAATAACTAATACTTTACTAACGTGCATAGAAAACATAACACAACATAACCTGCACAGAATGACGGGTGTCCCTCTCTGGAGGAAACACTAGCTACTGCGTCTCGCAGGACGCTTCCCCAACACTAGGTGATCCCACCCAGTGTCCATAGTATCCCACCCAATGTCCCGCACTCTTGCAGAGAGGCAATGGGTGACTGCGCAGTCACAATTACACTAAGGGCCCGTTGGTGCACTTGTGATTGTATAGTACCTGCCGAGCACTCCAGTACTCGGATCAGCAACCGCTTCACAAAGGATCCGTCGCTCGGTGATTCCGTCTGATCCCAAACGGTTCTTTGCACGAGGACCGCCAAGGGCGATCTCACCCTGGATATAGTCTCTGTGAACCCCGACTTGGGCCCGAACCTCTTCCCAGGAACCGCAGCGTCCGCTGTGTCCCTATATAACACTAGCACTACTGTGACAGGACCCCTAACCTAGGGCCTGTCCCTGTAGCACCAAAAACTGGGGAGTGAGAACCTACCTGGGACCTAAGGGCTTAATGGCCTATCCCGTTCCCCTAACTCTTCCCGGTCCTGACTCTAACTACCTATTACCTGCAGTAACGCACTCGCAGCAACGCACTGCACAAACCCTGTGCCTTCTTGTCAGACCTCACAGCACTGACAGCCGTGACTCTGACAAGACAGCACACTGACACTCACTAAGGGCAGCGTCCCTATCTTGGGCCGTCCCTTATCAATTACCCACTAACCTGGTGGGGAGTTGGGGCCTATCTGGGACTTGGGGAACCTTACCTGGTGCAGGAGCTTCACTCGCTCCCTGCACCCTTCCTTCCCTTTCCTGCTCCCAGCTCCAACTGCCGTTCACAGCGCGTGAAATGTATCTTATTCTGGCTGTCTGGGAATCCTCCAGCCCTATTGGCTCCCTGGCATCACGTGGGGTGCGCAGAGGCTCCTGGGATCTGTAGTCCCTGCCTAGAGCCTTCCCTGGTAGGCTAGGGTTTCGCGGGCTTTCTGGGCACTGTACTGCGCATGCGCGATCTGTCTGGGGCCTTCCCTGTGCCTGCTTGTCACTGCGCATGCGCGAACTATCACGCAATGGCGGCACCCTGTTCTGCGAGCCGCCCGGACCTCGGCAACGCGATCGCGGCCCTAACAACGGGCCGCTCGCGCCCCCAGCAACCGGCCGCATCAGGGAACAGCGCACGGCTCCCTGCACTAGCCCCCACCCTCGCGTTGTGCCGGCGGGTCCGTCGCTGGCTCCGGCGGCACCCGCGATCGCTCGGCACGCTACAGAGAGGGTCAAGGAGGGCAAAATAAGACCGGGGCTACACATGGCTACGCCTATATATAGGAATGTAAATAAAAAGTAAAGGGCGGGAAGTCCTTTGTTGTTTTGTAGATGTGGGAGTGTCTTTGTAGTTAGGCTCCCTAGAGTAAGGAAGAAGATGAGTAAAGGCTTTTAAGTAGGGGAGACCTGTGTCCCCTAGGAGTTGTCCAATCTGAAGCTTTGGAACTATCCTGATAAAGAAGCAGGCAGATGCCTGAAGGCCTGTCCCTGTGATGGGCATCCCCAAGGGAAGGAAATAAGCCAGTACAAATAAACCATGCTCTCTGTTACCCCATTCAGGAAACATTAAAGAGGCAGAGTGAAAAATACAGAAACAAGCCTTCCATTCTTCTCAGATGGGGTATATAGGATTATATATATATATATATATATATATATATATATATATGTGTGTGTGTGTGTGTGTGTGTGTGTGTGTGTGTGTGTGTGTGTGTGTGTGTGTGTGTGTGTGTGTGTGTGTGTGTGTGTGTATATATATATATATGTGTATATGTATGTAATGTGTTTTAAGTTATGGTGGGTGAAAAAGGCAACAAGAAACCTCCACCGTATAGCATATTGCAAATAAAAAGATCACTTCTTAGCACATTCACATGTCTTAGACAGGTCTGCAACCCTGCCTTTCACCATTATCCCCAGCAGACAGTGCTTCCACTGCAGCAAGGGATTCTGGGAAATGACATGAAAATGAGCACACAATGCGTCACCTTTTGTCTGAAAATCCATTGTTACATGCAGCCCATATAAGCTAATGCTCGCTGTTAACACAGCTTTAAATAACAGCATGGGAATCGGATGCAAAGACAGAGAAACCATTCACAGACATGTTTCAAACTTAATGGGTATCATCAGTGTGAGTTGGTTGTACTGCTACCTAGTGTGTGGTGCGATACCTGTTAGGGTCAGGAGAGCTGAGCTGATCTGCGGTAGTGTGGAGATCATAACAGGCTTAGGTTCTTCCTCTGGTTCTTCTCATGATGCTTAGCGCCTCCAGCAGTAGTGGGCTCCAGGATGTTCTGAAGTCAGCACCCACTATTGCACTCTTTCCGCCTCCTGAGCGGACTGATACTCAGATCGAGGTATATTAGAACAGGATTTTTATTCAGGCTGGCACTCACTGCAATGCAGATTTGTGTGTGTGCAGCGCACAGCCAAAATAGGGTGATAGCAGGTCTGGCAAAAAAATCTTTATTAAATGGTCATAAAAACGGAAGGTTGCACTCACTGCAGTTATTTTTCACAGCGGTGCATGGTCTCAGAGGTCCCTGACCTTTGGATGGTGAAGGCCCTGATCTTACAGGCCTTTGTGGATGAATCTAATGTTCCAGCTCAGAGGCTGGGGGTGAGCACACTCATCCTGCCATAGGAGAGACTCGCAGCTCTCTGCTTCCTCTTTCTTCAAGAGCTCAAGCAGGACTCTCACTGACTTGGTCACACCATCCTAGGAGACTCAAGTAGGGGCGGGCTCATAGTCTATACCAGGGGAGCGCAAACTCTTCCAGCTGCGGCCCCCTGTCTGGCCTGTGCCGAAACGGCATCCCCCTCCTACCTTCCAGTCGCGTCACGGGGTCATGTGACATCAGATCACGTGGCCTGTGTCATCATTTGACGCCGGTGATGTCGCGTCACGTCACATGACCGGCGATCCCCTGGCATTCATTTAAATGCCTGGGAGAAGAGCGCGGGACCTCTGCAACAGCCCGCAACCCCCCCAAAAAAAATCTCCCGCCCCCGCACACTGCTGGTCTATACCTATCCTTGATTGACTTGCACAAGCCACGAGTCACCACCTTACGTTTATCACTCATAAGGGGGGGTAAATAGCTTATAGATTTAACCTGTTACTGCCTGCAGCTAACAGGACTTGCATAACAGGGAAAACAGGGGGAAAGAAAGGTATAATGGGACATACCCTGTTACACTGGAAAAATAGGAAACCCCAGCTACACACACATGCTTAAAAATGTAAATCTGGAGTGGTTGTGCCCGGGGATTGCATATCTGTGGCCACGGACTACGAATGTGTTTAACATTTACTGTATGTAGAGCTACTAGTGAATTTATGTTGATTCATATTGTGAGCCCAGCACCGTGTAGTGCGCCCAGCACCGTGTAGTGAGCCCGGCACCGTGTAGTGAGCCCGGCACCGTGTAGTGAGCCCGGCACCGTGTAGTGAGCCCGGCACCGTGTAGTGAGCCCGGCACCGTGTAGTGAGCCCGGCACCGTGTAGTGAGCCCGGCACCGTGTAGTGAGCCCGGCACCGTGTAGTGAGCCCGGCACCATGTAGTGCGCCCGGCACCATGTAGTGAGCCCAGCACCACGTAGTGAGCCCGGCACCGTGTAGTGCGTCCTTAGATTTATAAAGCTGACTATTTTTGGATAAGTTCCCTGTGTAAGCCCAGCTACTAGGTAAGAGCCCACCGCATTTGTACTGCAGATCACCCTGAGACCGGGTATGTCTGGTGCTGTACCGTCAAAGCATAAACTATTCTGCTCTGTAGGTGCTCCTTAAAATATATAAAAAAAATAATACATTGTTCTTTAAAAATAGGACATTTTATGCTCTGGAAAAACTAACAGTTAGGGCTGTAATATACAGCATGCGGCCGCGCGTTCCTATGCGAACGCGTGTGCATGTGCCGCATGCTTTTCCTGTATATAGTGCCGGGAGCTGCAGGTAATGTGTATGTGTGTGTATGTGTGAGTATGTGTGAGTATGTGTGTGCATGGGTTGTGTGAGTGAAAGTAAGTCCTAGATAAGATCTTTTAAAGAAAAAATAAAAGTGTAATAAATATTTTTTTTTTTGTTTTGCAATCCTTGACACACACACACACACACATACACACACACACGCATACACGCACACACGCGCACACACACACACACACACACACACACACACACACACACACACACATACACACACACACACACACACACGCATACACACACACGCATACACGCATACACGCATACACGCATGCATATATACATTCATACACACACATACATACATTTGAGCGCAGGCAGTGGCGTAAAATAAGATTTTCCTCATCTTCGCCGCTGTCTGTCGGCTCCCCGCTCCCTGCCGTGCGCGCGCGCGGCCCTTCTATACAAAGGCTGACTGACGTCAGCCAACTAAAAATCCACGCGCGCGGCGCTACAGAACGTGCCTTAGTGAGCACAGACGCTGCAAATAGAGCAGTAGCAATGAAGGAACACCAGGGCCTGAAAGGTCCTGTCTGATTCCTGACTTACGGTATGCTGGTGCTGCAGGGCTTCACTGGCACAGTATTAACACAATCACCAGGTCTTGTGTATGTAGAAGATACCATTAATGTATAGAAATGTCACTTTAGGTACATTTTAGACTACATTGTATTTTTGTTTATTGCCTTGTGATTTGTTCTCGGGTAGTAACATGAGCCAGGAGATGAAGATTTGTTTCAAAAGTAAGTAATATTATGAGTTGTAATCTAAGCATGTCATGGGCAGAGCTTTGTAATTCTTTGTATAAAGTATCTCATGGTAATGGAAACGGTTTACATTGGTAAAACGATAAGCTGTACAGCTTATCCGCCAGGTACGTTTCTGAGCATGGTCTGCTGTCCAAAACATTTAACCGTAACATGCCCTAAAATTAGAAACTCAAAGCAGGGATTTGTTTATTGCACAGTTGATAAACAAAGAAGGCACACAGGATCGAACTCCAGCTAGCTGTGCTCCACATTTCTGTGGCATGTTGAATAAATTGGTGCCACGGGTACAAAATACATAGCGTAAGGTTAAATCTTAAATGTTTAGTTTCAACGAACTCCTCTATATGACGTGTGGACATGACGACATATCCCAAGTCTCTGCTCCCTGCACCTTGGTAACCCAACAGGGCGGAGGAGCGGCTCAGTGAGTAAAGACGCCGACTCTGAAAACAATGACACTGAGTTTGAATCAGGGGAACCTGGTTCAGTTCCCGGTGTCTGCTCCTTGGGAAAGTCACTTTATCTCCCTGTGCCTCAGGCATCAAAATCGTGGATTGTAAGCTCACCTGGGCAGGGACTGTGTCTGTAATAATCCTGTGTGCTGCGTACCGCGCGCTATACTGTAATCGTGACGCGCTCTGAGTCCCATTGGGAGATGGGTGCTATATGAAATAAAGGTGATCAGGTAGCTAATTCCATAACCTCATGTTTATTAGCACAAATCCAATTTACACTGTATATCCACAATTTTATCCAATCTCGCTCTGTTGCCAAAATAATCAATCCCTCTTTCTCTATTTCCTGTGTCAAGTCAACTCAATCACATCACAATTTGCTCTCGCTTGGTTCGAATATGACCTTTTCCCTTTCATTGAGTAAAATACTGTATGGAGTTTGCTATTGGGTCTGTGGCATTTAAGAAAAACTCTAAATAGTGCTTGCTACAGTATTTTCTATTACATTGCTAGTCATTCATTGGTTAATCAAGTCCTATATGTTCAAAAACATTTTTTATGTGTTTGATTTTGAAAACACCAATTTATCTTTTTCCTAAAGAATCTAAATCTTACTTTGGCAAACATGAACATTTGTAACCATTTCAGTCCGAAAGAACATATGTCTTGTAAGTACAGATGTAGGAAGACTTGCTGTTTTCAGTGCCGCAAACCAAAGAGCGGAAATGCACTGGTATTCGCGGCATCAAAAACAGACCAGACAGACCTGCTTCTCTCTGCGTAGCTCGTCCAATCTCTCTCCGTGTCTCCACGAGAAGGAAAGGAGCAGTGGGAGACAGTTTCCATATCTATACTGAAATGTTCCAGCACTCGCTGACTATTGGAAAAAATGTCAAGACCGGAGAATGCCAAAAGTATGATTTTGCTGATGATGGCAAAATATACAGTCAACCTGGAATAATGTCACGTCGACAGGAAATAAACAAAATGGACCCTAGGGACAGTGATGTGGGGTCAAATATACAAGGGTAGGGATACCACAATAGGAGAGGAGGGAACAACAACAAAAAAAGGGGGGGGTGTATGTAGTGGGTGGGTAACCAGGGGGGTAACGTTTCGTGGTGAGAACCCCTTCCTCCAGGACAAAAGGTACTTCCCTAAACCCTTATAACACCACTATATAGAACACAACCAAACACAAAATGCAATAACTATTGTAGCCCTGGCTGGTTTTGGGCTATAAGTCTGCCCTCTTCCTGGCAGTAATCCCTAGTAAGGGTAGGTTGCCAGGATTAATCATGGGTTTTCCCTACACCTTACAGCTCAGTGAGTCAGAGAAGGTAGTGCAATCAGGCCTGTTGTCCAATCAGGGACAGGGGGATGGCTCTTACTGGAACTGACTTAAGGAGCTGCACTTCCTCTATTTAGCCAGTTGCCTCTCCCGTGAGAGAGGTGTAGTCTCTCCAAACTAGTGAGCAGGGCTCTGCTTACTGGGTGCCTTCCCTGAGGGGAAAGGTGGAAGACTATTTCCCTTACCCTACCAGAGGGTAAGGGAAGAGCAAGGTCTGCTCCTGGTGGTCAATGGCAAGTGTAGGTCCAGGGACATCCTAAAGGTGAAGACCTGATTGCTAAGAATTGATTCGTTGTAAACTGTACACTGTCATTGATTGTGTGAGGGAGCAACCGGAATAAAGATCATCTGTTTCCACATTCTTCTTGCCTGAGACTGAAATCGATCAGGAAGAAGAGGTAATTCTCCTGCAGAGATTTCTCTCCACATCTCTGGGGAATGCAAGAGATGGAGGCGCTGTCCTGACCTCCCCCATAACGCCAGACGGGAGACTCAGGGCCTCGTGTTACCAGCAGGTATGCACCACACTAAGATGAGTAACCAGAGCAGCTTTCCCCTTGATAGACCCTATATGAGATTGGGTGGGGGGAACCAGGGTTACATTAAATCAGAGAGAGGTTCACGGAGTCCAGATCCTAGTAGGAGAATAAAATTCTCAATAGATACAAAATCCAACTGTAAAGTCCTTGGTCTGGATAATTCTCTCTCTTTCTCTCTCTCTCTCTCTCTCTTTTCTCTCTCTTCTTTCTTTCGCTCTCTTTTCTTTCTCTCTTCTATTGTGGTATTCCATCCCTTGTATTTTTGACCCCGCATCACTATCCATAGGGTCCATTTTGTGTATTTCCTGCCAACGTGACATTATTCCAGGTTTACTGTATATTTTGCTATCTTCAGTAAATTCATATTTTGGCATACTTCGGTTTTGACGTTGAAGGGTTTAACCAGGCTCACTAATAAAGGTTAAGCCCACTTGGTTACCCCTGATCCGTGTGTTGAGGTCCTTGAGTGTCAGCTCTTGGACCCAGATATCAGAAATGCATTAATGTGACTGTGTGCAAAGTATGCGACAGAGTTATGGGATACACCAAGATTTGGATCCGGGAATCGAGTGAGATTCTCGGATGCAGCCAAGCACATTACTCCGGACAGGCTCTGACCCTGAAAACGTTCTTACGGCTCACCGCCAGGATTCCTGCTGCAGCATCTTCCAAACAAGGTAAACTGGCATGAAGGGGTTAATGTATACATGCAATCATACACGGGGTCCCTAGTATAAGGAGAGGTGCCCAGGTACCCTGATCCTGGTATAGGGGTTCAGGGGGTGTTCCAGCTAAGTGATAAATGTAAGAGTGATTTCTTGTGTAAAAAGTTAAAAATAATTTCTACAGTGTCCCAAGAATGAGGCTAGTGAGTGTAGGCAATACATACATACTCATTCCATCCCTGACACCAGTACAGGGACGTATATATTTGTATCACACAGAAGACAGGACACAGTATATTTTATTAATACCATGACAGGCTTTTGATGATCACTGAAGTTTTTAGGGTGCTTAGCGCCTCCAGCTGTAGTGGGCTCCAGGGTGCTCAGAGATCAGTCCCCACTAAAGCATACTTTTTTCCTCCTGGGACTGACACTCAGACAGGAGTATGATGAAAGCAAAGGGGTCTTTATTCAGCAGTCACTGTGCATCTTTCACAGCGGTGCATAGGGTCATCAGAGGATCCCAGTCTGGATGGTGCTGGCTCATAGTGTGAAGCCTTAGATCTTCCTGAGCCAGCCAGCCATGAGGGCCTGGCTGGCCTCTCTCTCCCACAGGGAGAAGAGACAGGCCCCACACCTCCACTCAGTTGGAAGGGTGGGAGAGAACTAACTAAATTTAGCACTGCCTCTGTGAGGAACCAGAAGGGGAGGGCTCAAGGTCTGTACCTACAGTATACCTGATAGGCTATACACAGGCCATGAGTCACCACCACACTTCTCACTCATAGAGGAGCATGAGGGGGGTCAAAAGCCCACAGAATGGCCTGTCACAGCCTAGACTGCTAAGGATTTATGTGACAGGGGGGAAAGAGAGGTAGAATAGACTAACCATGTTACATATATTTAAAGTTTTGTCTGCTACTGGTCAGTATTACATTTTTTTTAAATGTACCTAAGCCTCATATCCAGTATAATTAAATAAGTTCGTCACTACAAACCACAACAGAAACGGTTACTGCTAATAGTTGCCCATCCTAGTGCTTCAGTCAAATTGCAGTCAGTCAAATGGCTAAATGTTGGGATTTCAATATTTTTGTGTGTCTGGCTCTAATGACAAATACTACTTCCAGTATGTTACACTATGTCAAACCCTGTGATGCTGAAAGGAGTTGTATTGCATTGCGGGTACAGCATGCTTTTTTCCTAACGAAGTCTCGCTGAATAACTCCTAGTTTCTGCACTGTACCCGGGGGGCTCCATCGTCTCTTCCTGTGCAGCTTTCCCCTCAAGTGATTATGCTAATGAGTGTTTGATCAGATGATAACTCGATGAATCCTATGCGCTAAATGCTCTGAATGGATTTTGCATTGCCTGGACGATGGTGTTTATGTATGTTTGCTTGCCGTCTGATACACATTGTAGGCACAGATATATATGTGTGCATATTATTTCTGCTGTTGCTTTATACCTCGGGTTATATTCAATTCCAGGCTTCATACTGCAGGCACATCTGTCAGTCTCTCAGAAAATGTACTATTACAATGAAGACCCAACTAAAATATTTAAGTAATAATCCCACGAAGAGCAGGGCATTATTGGCCAGTAATGCCCTGTTCTGAGGGGATTATTACTATGATACGGTAAATGTAGACTTATTTTTAATTTTTCATAAAAAAAGATACATTTTCTGTAGTGATAATGATTTTTATCAGCATGATTGTCTACATTCTTATGCTTTTAATGCAAGTTTATTAAAAGGAAATTGCACATACACACAGCTCTCTCTCTCCCTCTCCCTCTCCTCCCTCTCTCTCCATACATACGCACTGCAACCCCCCCTCTATATACACAAAACACACTGCAGCCGCCCTCTACTCGCAAAACACACACAGCAGCCCCCCTCTACACCCACAGACACACACACCAAAACACACACTGCAGCCCTCCTCCACCATATACACCCACTGACACACACACACTGCAGCCCCCCTCCACCATCTACACCCACTGACACACGCATACACTGCAGCACCCCTCTACACCCACAACACACACCAGCCCTCCTCTACACCCACTGCAGCCCCCATGTAAACTCACACACTGCATACACACAAAACACTCTGCACCCCTCCTCCACCCACAAAACACGCACTGCAGCCCCCCTCTGCACCTACAAGACACACACAAATCAACAAAACAGATTTTGCCACCTCTACATCCACAACACACACCAGCAGCCCCCTTCTACACCCACTGCAGCCCCCTGTAAACCCTCACACTGCAGACACACACACACACACACACCAACAAAACCCTCTGCACCCCTCCTCCACTTACAAAACACACACTGAAGACACAAGCTGCAGCTCCCCCTCTACACAAACAAAACACACACACAGTAGACACACACCAACAAGACTCTGCTTCCCCCTCTACACACCAACAGAAGACACACACACCAATAAAAAACTCTGCTGGCCCCTTTACACCCACAAAACACACACACACACACACAGACAGACAAACGTTTCCCCTCCCTCTCCTGTGCAGAGCTCTCTGCAGGCAGGGTGGGGGAGGAGTCAGTGCCTTGCTGGTGCCTTCTGTCCAATCACCTCCGTTGTCTAAGAGCAAATTTCACTCTTTGTGAATGAGGACTGAAAGCTGATTGGCTGAAAAACTTGGCAAGCTGCCAAAAATTCCAGACCATTACTGATTGGTTAAAATTCTGGGCATTATCCAATCAGAGAGCAGGGATTTCAATAAGGCCCGGTATTTACCAGCTGTTGCCTATAATTTGAAATAATACGCCTCTATGATAACCCTATTCTGTGCACAGTTGGAGTCAGCTACAAAAAACTAACCTGTTTGCTGCCAGAGACCTGCAAAGCACTGCAGGGTTAAGCACATATTGGAATAATCAAGAGGTCTTGCAAGAAGACAAACATTAGGTGTGCATACACATACATATTTAAACTACTTATTTCATTGTACAGTATAGAAGTCCCATATTGATGATGTATCTGTGTATCGGAGTAAAAATACAGCTGGACAATTTGGTCTAACCCAGGGGTGCGCAAGATTTTCTGGGGGGGGGGGAGGCCCTGCACTCTTCCCCCAAAGCATTTAAATGAAATGCCGGGGAGCGCAAGGCTTCTGTAAGGATACGGCCCCAGTGTTCACTGCGGCGCGTGCACAGGTGAAAGATGTGAACTGCGGTTGTGTTGCAGGAGATCAAGGTGGGGGCGTGGCCATGACGTCACGTGGCTTGTTAGCCCTCATTGGCTGTACTGTCACTGTGATGTGGCCAATGTTCGGCCGCCGCGCCAAAAGACAAAAATCTTGTGTTTTTGGCCAAGGCAGTCGTGCATCGCGGCTTGAGTGCGCACCCACACCGACTGGGGCCTGCCCCGTAGAAGACTGTACCCTGTGTGCGGCGCGCATAGCAGTGGCCACTGGCGACCTAGCCTAAGGTCTCATACCTTGACTCTGGCGGCGCGTCGCCATGGCAACATGGCGTTCAATGAGGCCTCAGGGCCACATGACGCTGCGGTCACACGACGTCAGAACGCCGGAGACAAGGTAAGGGGGTTGGGGGGGGGGGCGCGAGCAGGGTTGTGTGCATGGGATAAAGTTTGCGCACCCCTGGTCTAACCTAGTATTGGCAGTTAATATGTATTTGTCTGTATGTACATCCCTCAGGAACAGGCATCAAAAATGTGTTTATTATTTATTTCCTTTAGAATGATCTTTCACTTATATATATCTATCTATCCATCTATCTAATTTATTATTATTTTTTTCCCACTATTTGTGTCTTGTCTGTTCTGTTCCTTTTATATATTGATACCTGTTCCTGCTCCTGAGGGATGTAACTCAAAATGTTATTTGAAGAATCTTATCCTGTGTGTATATATATATATATATATATATATATATATATATATATTATTTATTATTTTCACATGTCATTTTGGGAGTATTTGCGCTCTTGATTTCCTGCTTCAGTTACCTGTTTGGACTTTGGATTGAGTCCTTTTTTTCTGGAGCTGCACTACTTCCATATGTAATATACCTGTGTAGCCCCGAGGTAAATTTTCTCTTTCTGGCCCCCCTCCGCGAGTGCCGTGCGGTAGCGGGTGCCGCCGGAGGCCTTGACGGACCCGCCGGCACATCGCGAGGGTGGGGGCCAGTGCAGGGAGCGGTGCAGGCTGGTTGCCGGGGACGCGATCGGGCCGTCGCTAGGGCCGCGATCGCGTTGCCACGGCTGGGCGGCTTGCAGAGAGTGCGCCGCCATTACAGGGAGTCTCGCGCATGCGCAGTAGGCGGCAAGCGCAGGGAAGGCCCCAGAGAGATCGCGTGAGAGTAGGGAAGGTAGCAGAGAGGTTGAGGCGGCCATTAGGGGTTCGCGCATGCGCAAGGGAAGCGCGCACGCGGCCCCAATGCATTAGGCAGCCCCTGGGAACTACAATTCCCAGGAGGCTTAGGGAGGCAGAGGTCAGGTGCTCCCTAGTGGCCAATAGGGCTGAAGGAAGCTCAGCCCGGGAAAAGAGATACATTTCCCGGGCTTTGCAACAGTCAGTCAGGCAGAAGAGAAGGAAGGTGTAGGAAGGGTGCAGGGAGCGCGTGGCTCCTGCATCAGGTAAGGGTCATCCCTAGATTCCCAGGCAGGCCCCAATTCCCGGGTAAAGGGCAGGGGGTAACTGAAGAGGGACGCCTTAACTAGGGAGGTGACCCTTGAGTGTGGAAGGTGCTGGTTTGGCAGTGTCGCAGCGGAGAGAGCTGTGGGCACTGTCAAAGAGGCACAGTGTGCTAGCAGTGTGTTTGCTGCGGGATCCAGGGGCTGTGTGTGATTGCAGCTGCATGTGAGTAGTGTCGCTGTATGTGCTGGGCGCAGTGCGTGCAGTGTGTGTGAAGTGTGGATCCCTGCAGGCTGACAGTGTGAGCGGTGTGTCAGCTGCAGGTGCTTTGGGAGTAGCTAGTTAATAGCTAGTTGTTAGTTACAGTTAGGACTGGGTAGCTGGGGGAAGGGGGGCAGGTTATGTCCACAGGCCCTAGGAGTTTTCCCCCAAGCCATCCCAGGTTGCGGTTCTTCAGGGACAGGCCCTAGGTTAGGGTTGCTGTCACTCTAGCAGTAGTCAGTGATAGGAAGGCGGTTGCTGTTCCCATGCGGTTGGTGTTGCCGTGATCCGGTTGCAGTTCCCGTGAAGCGGTGGGACCCTCGTTGGGGTCCACCGGCAGAGTACCTGGAAAGGATCAGACGGACGTCTGACCCTTTTAGAAGAGAGTTGCGGTCCCGAGCATCGGAGTGCTCGGAAGGTATCTTCAATATTATAAAGTGCACCAACTGGGCCCTAGCTTAACATAGTGACTGCGCAGTCACCCACGACCTTTCGCAGGATTGCGGGACATTGGGTGTGGGGTGATCACAGGACCCTGGGTGGGGAATACCAGACATTGGGCTGAGGTGATGCGGATAGAGCATCCGGTTATGTTATGATGTTATGTACTGTGTTATGTGTTATTAAGTAAAGTGTTAGCTATTGTTTTATATCTACGTGTGTTATGGTATTTCTTATTCAGGGCTATCTTTCCTAACGGGGGATCCTGGGTAAGTGGAGGCGCTGCACCAGGTAATGGTAAGGGTTTCCCCAGGCTCCCAGCTAGCGGAGGCTCAGATCTCCTGGAGCCGCAGGTGTGTTTCAGTACCAGTAACCCTTTAGGAGCAGGTGTGTTGCAGGGAAAGGGACCGGTTAGACCACGAGGGGCCAATGTGAGATTGGGTGGGTCGGCCGGTTCACAAAAAGGGCTACACCTGTAACAGTGTTTCCCCTACCCGGTGGGAGATTTGGCCATTACGGATCGTGTGGTGCATGATACCTGCTGGTAACAGTAGGGCTGAGTCATCCGTCGATGGTAGTGGGGACATCGGGACAAGGCTTCTGGGGTATTCCACATATCTCTTTAGCAGTGCAGCACCTCCATCTGCCGTAGGCTCCAGGAACTGAAGGTGATCTCCCTCCCAGTAAGGTCACGCACCAGGCAGGAGGTATAACAACAGGAACGGTTTATTATCTCTTCTGTACAGCACAGTAACAAGGCAGGCTTCTGCCCGATGCAGTACTTTCAGCTACCACTGAAGGATGGTTCCTGGACCGTCACTACAGGCCAAGAGCACCCGCAGCCATCTTGGCTCTTCCCTGCCTCCCTAGCAGGTATGGTACACACTCACTCTCCCCCAGGGGGAAGAGGACTGGAGAAGGCCCAATAATCGTCCTCTCCACTGTGTGACTGCCTTCCTCAAGTTGTGGAAGGCACTGCTAAATTTGGGTGGTACCTGCCCTTAAGTACAGCCAGGAGGAGGGCACCAAGTCTGACTCATGATTGGTCATGCCCAGGCCTGATGTCACCGCCTCCCACTGTCACTCAAGTGCAGCACCAAGGAGGGGGAAAACCCCATATCAACTACTGGCAGCCTGATTATACCAGGGCTTACTGCCAGGAGGGAAGCAGACCAGTAGCCACAGATCTGACTACATGCTTTATTTTGTTTTGCCTTACTAAGTTTGTACAGGACTGGTGAAAACGTTAGACCAATTTTTTGTTTGTTTTTTACTAGGCAATTTGTTTTTGATCTCGAGTAAGAGTTGATGCAATTGAGACGTCAGCACAGCTTCTTTAATATAGTAGTTTGCTTGAAAACACGTACATTTTAACGGCTTTCCAAAGCGTTGCAGGACATTGTGACAACAGATGGGTGAATATCCTTCTGTTCTGCTGCTACAAACCTGTTTTCTATTTATTCTGAAATGCAGGCGGATGCTACCCTGCTTGATTAATATTGTTGATCCCACGGATCTGTGTGTGGTGATTTGACTTTTTTTTAAGATTAATTGTTTGTTAATTCCACAGAAAGCAGCAGTCCTCACTCCCCAATGCAATAACTCTTCCTTGATCCAGTAGACATGATTTGCATGTCATTACCCAGAATCCCCGGGTGCAGTGGAAACACTGTACAGTATGCTAAGATATCATTGCAGGATTGCAGAATTGTCTGAGATGTGAATGTGCACACGTGGGTTTTTTAATTTGATGTATACCGTATGGTGGAAGATTTGTGTCTCTTTTTTTAAACTCTCCTTAACTCCATTTTGTGTCAGGTTGATACAGTAAAAATTCAGGGGGTAGGAAAGCCTTTGTTTAAATTAAAAAAAAAAAATGTTGTGTGCTGAGCACGTGCATTTTAAGTGAAACTTCCTTATCTTTTGTCACAGAAATTGTGTTTGTGATTTTTTTTTAAATAAAAATTCAGTGCCAAAACGCAAAGAAATTTGACTTGGAACACGTGTTTTAGCTATTTGCTCTTCTATATGTAGCCCCGAGGTAAAATTTGACTCCCTGACCTCCCTCCGCGCTTACCGGGTGGTCGAGGGTGCCGCCGGAGGCAGCGGTGGAACCGCCGGGAGAACGCGAGGGTGGGGGCCAGTGCAGGGAGCAGAGCGGGACTGTAAGGCGCAGGCCGGTTTCCAGGGACGCGATCGGGCCGTTGCTAGGGCCGCGATCGCGTTGCCACCGGCCCGGCGGCTTAAGGAGAGGGCGCCGCCATTGCGCGTTAGTTCGCGCATGCGCAGTAGGTGGCCAGCGCAGGGAAAGCTCCAGACAGGTCGCGCATGCGCAGATAGGATCCCCAGAGCTAGGGAGAGATCGCGCGAGGGAAGGCATAGGGAGACAGAGGTCAGGTGTTCCATTGCGGCCAATAGGGCTGGAGGAAGCTCAGCCCGGGAATATAGATACATTTCCCGGGCTTTGCACGCGTCAGTCTGCACGAGGAGAAGGAAGGAGTAGGAAGGGTGCAAGGAGCGCGTGGCTCCTGCACCAGGTAAGGGTTCTCCTTAGGTCCCCAGGCAGGCCCCAATTCCCGGTAAGGGCAGGGGGTAACTGAAAAGGGACGGCCCTAGCTAGGGAGGTCACCCTTAGGTGTGGAAGGTGCAGTTTGGCAGTGCCACAGCGGATAGGGCTGTGCGCACTGGCAAATAGGCACAGCGTGCAAGCCGTGGATTTGCTGCGGGATTCAGGTGGCTGTGTGTGAGTGCAGCTGTGTGTGTGTGTGTGTCGCTGCATGTGCTGGGCGCAGTGTGTGCAGCGTGTGTGAAGTCTGCAGGCTGACAGTGTGAGCTGTATGTCTGCTGCAGGTGTTAGGAGTAGTGAGTAGCTAGTGAGTTACAGATAGGACTGGGTAGCTAGGGGAGGGGGCAGGTTATTGTTCCACAGGCCCTAGGAGTTTTCCCCAAGCCATCCCAGGTTGCGGTTCATCAGGGACAGGCCCTAGGTTAGGGTTCCTGTCCTGATAGGGTTAGTTAGGGATAGCGGCGGTTGCTGTTCCCGTGATGCGGTTGGTGTTGCCGTGATTCGGTTGCTGTTCCCGGGAAGCGGTGGGACCCTCGTTGGGGTCCACGGAGAGAAGTACCTGGATAGGATCAGACGGACGTCTGACCCTTTTAGAAGAGAGTTGCAGGCCCGAGCATCGGAGTGCTCGGAAGGTACCTCTGAAGTATATAAGTGCACCAACTGGGCCCTAGCTTAATTTAGTGACTGCGCAGTCACCCACGACCTCCGTAGGAGTACGGGACATTGGGTGTGGGGGATCACAGGACACTGGGTGGGAACACCAGACATTGGGCTGAGGTGATGCGGATAGAGCATAAGGTTATGTGATGTTATGTACTGTGTTATATGTTCTCAAGTAAAGTGTTAGTTATTGTTTTATATCTATGAGTGTTATTGTATTTCTTACCCAGGGCTATCTTTCGTAACGGGGATCCTGGGTAAGTGGAGGCGCTGCACCAGGTAATGGTAAGGGTTTCCCCAGGCTCCCAGCTAGCGGAGGCTCAGATCTCCTGGAGCCACAGGTGTGATACAGTACCAGTAGTCCCTTAGAGCAGGTGTGTTGCAGGGAAAGGAACCGGTTAGACCACGAGGGGCCAATGTGAGATTGGGTGGGTCAGGCCGGTTCACAAAAAGGGCTACATATATTTAAAGTAACTGGGAATTGTGTGTGCGAGTCCGTGTGTGTGTGTCTTCCAAGTGTGACGCTGGGGTGGAGTGTGCACTCACCATGTCCCGCCGGCTCTCAGCGTGCGTGTGTGTGTGTGTGTCATCCAGAGGATCCAGCGCCGTTGACCTTCCGCTGCTTTCCTCCTCGTTACCAGACACGAGTTGTCAGAGTCCCCCGGCCCAGAACAGCCCCCCTCTCTGCTGCCCCCGGCAGAGATGAGTGGACACCGCGCCCGGATCTCGCAGCCCCCGCCCGAAAAGGAGATCTCGGGGGAGCTGGCGCACAGAAGTTTGGTACCGGACGTGCGTGTGTGTCTCCTCCTCCTCGGTGGCTGATGAGAGCTGGCAACACTGACGTCGCTCATGGCCTCTTCTGCCAGCAGTGACGTCACTTCCGGGACTGTACTTCAGTCACCTTCAAGGCACTTTACTGCCAGATTCCCTATTAGCACCCCTCTAGTTCGTAATTATACTTTATTAGCTGAGCGGGTGCCCTTCTCCGGTACAATTTGCTGCCAGGAAAATGTTCGTGTGGTAGGTGCCGGTAAAGAAGTTTCACTTAAAAAAAAAATGGGCACTGGATGCAGATATCCAATATCAGATAATAGTAATATTCCCCGATTTTTATATTGAATTACTGGTCGATTCGTCTGCCAGAGTGTGATTGGGCTTCCAAGAGAACTTTACATTAACATCAGAACTTCTTCTGCATCTGGGACCTCCTGGCGGTAAAACTATAGCAGCCCTACTCCAAGGGATCCATCAATTCTGATTGTGTTAAAACCTCCACAAACCAAGTGGGAATGCTGCTTTAATCCAGGAGTGACCTCAAAGCATTACAACTCCCCCCAACATGGAAATGTATATCCCAGCATTGACTTTAGGAGTGTAGTATTTTGTATTCTGTTAAGGTCTTCAGAGCATACAGTTGTGTTTTGTGACTATTTTTATGCTGTTATTTTACATTTCTTTTTAAATTACATGCCCAACATAATTTCTCTTTGGCAGTACAACATTGCCTTAGTGTAGCCAGGTACCCCCTCGGTCTCCTTGTGTTCCGGTCTCCCTGTGCTTCTGCCTTCCCTCTCGCTGCCTAGAGTGTGGGCCGGAGGGGCGGCGGAGTCGGCGGTGATCTCCGCGGCGGAGGGCCGCCATGTTGGCTGTGCGCGCGCACACTTCGCAGAGATGCGCAGTAGCGGCGGGCGCGAGTCAGGCAAGCCAGTGGCACCTTGCGGCGGCCATTAGAGGAGTTGGAATAGCGCGAGGTGCGGAGCGGCGGCCATTAGAGGGAGAGCACAAGGCTCCCTATGTAAAAGGCTGTAGGCGGGACTACAATCCCCATGATGCTCAGGGGCAGTGACACCACCTGATACCAGGGAGCCAGTAGGGCTACAGGATTCTGCCAACGGGGCAGGAAGGACTATTGCCTGCTGAGAGAGGAAGCAGAGAGTGAAGACCAGGAGCCTGAAGCTGCAGGTTAGGTCCACGGAGCTGTACTCCAGGGACTAGGCCAGAGGTCAAGTCCCTAGGGCCCAGTTAGTTCTCTGCGTCACTGTAGAGGTGCTGAGAGTGCTGTTTAGGGAAGGCCTTATTGCAGGGACTTTTCATATAGTTTCAGAGAGGTAATGCTGCAGGACTTTGCCTGATTACCAGTGCAGCCTAAGTGCTGGTGTGGCATCTGATCCATAGTAAGGACAGTGTGCAGAGGATCATCCGGCTGAGGATCCCTCCCCTGTGGCGTCAGAGGGTTCACCCCTTCTGCAGAGAGCAGCGCAGTATGGCATGGGATCACGTGGCGGTGTTGCAGAGTACCAAGGATTCTCCAGGTTAGGACAATAACCAGGAAGGTAGTAACTTAAAGTGCACCAACGGGCCCCAACACAAGGAAGCGCTGTCCCACACACACACACTCTATAGCTGGTGGACACTAATAGGTTAAGTGCCCTGGCACAGTGGTACACCAGGGACTTAGGTGATACAGGACTGATTATAAGCACACACTCAGTTTCAAATGCGTGATGATGTAATGCTGTGTATGCAGAGTAATAATATGTTGGTTATATGCTAAGAGTTCTTATCATTCCTGTCAGTAAATACTGTTTATCAAGTCACGTGTGGTATTGTATATGTGGGTTCTGATAAGGGCACACTTCCACCACGTTGGGATCCCTCATCAGTGGAGGCGCTGCACCGAGTGTAAGTACACCCCAGGCTCCCAGTGGCGGAGGCTCAGGCCTTCAGTTATCCTAACAGGTGAAAGCAGTACCAGTAGTACCGTACCACAGGGGTACACCCGCTACATTAGTAAGAAAAGCCTTGCGTTGTGCCTCATACCTGTACAGTATTTGTTTGATACCTAGCTGTACAGTATTTGTCTGATACCTAGCTGTACAGTATTTGTCTGATACAAGCTGTACAGTATTTGTCTGATACCTAGCTGTACAGTATTTGTCTGATACAAGCTGTACAGTATTTGTCTGATACAAGCTGTACAGTATTTGTCTGATACCTAGCTGTACAGTATTTGTCTGATACAAGCTGTACAGTATTTGTCTGATACCTAGCTGTACAGTATTTGTCTGATACAAGCTGTACAGTATTTGTCTGATACCTAGCTGTACAGTATTTGTCTGATACAAGCTGTACAGTATTTGTCTGATACAAGCTGTACAGTATTTGTCTGATACCTAGCTGTACAGTATTTGTCTGATACCTAGCTGTACAGTATTTGTCTGATACCTAGCTGTACAGTATTTGTCTGATACAAGCTGTACAGTATTTGTCTGATACCTAGCTGTACAGTATTTGTCTGATACAAGCTGTACAGTATTTGTCTGATACAAGCTGTACAGTATTTGTCTGATACCTAGCTGTACAGTATTTGTCTGATACCTAGCTGTACAGTATTTGTCTGATACCTAGCTGTACAGACTATTGCACTGCAGCTTGTCAAATTATTCTACTGGCTCCACAACAACTCAAATGTAAATGTACATCCAGCCAATAATCCCTTTGAACATCCCAAGGAAATACCAAAAGTAAGTGAGTATTTTTTGGTGGGAAACTGCAATTCATCTAGAAATTGTAAAAGCTATTTAAACAGCTTTAATTAAAAAATATTTTATTTTTTAAAGCGCATGTGTATCAGTTAGTGAATTGTTTTCTTCTGTCTGAGCACACGGCCTGCAATCAGTCAGACATGCATGTTATTAAACTAAAGATTGAATATGAAAGGTACAGTACAGAAGAAAGGAATACAGACAATCAACGTGTTGAAATTAAAAGGGGAAGCATACAAAGTTCCTAGAACTTACACGTATAGGAATACTTGGTGAGGGCCTGTCTCTGAGAGGGGTCCTGGGCTTCAAAAGAGGGTAGGCAGCAGATAATACATGTACTAGTGGTTCTGGTGCTGTGATCTTCAGATTAAATCTGAAGGTTTTTATTTGTGCATTTCCCATTTCCATAGAGTAACCTTAACATTTAGCTTTTGGCCAATCCAAACAGCTGGATTGTAATTGGACCGTTAGGAGCATTTTGGGGACGGGTGAATTGGTCCAATGAAATTTGGAGGGAGGGCAGACTGTCTGAATTCGGAAACGCCTCCAAGGAGGAGACTAGCTGGGGGTTCACAACCCACCAAATCAGCAGGCAGGGAACTGGGCCCAGCCAGCTTCCCAATTTACTTGACAGACTGGCCGGGCTAATTATGGAAGTGCTCACTGATGCCAAATTTAACCAAAGCGCCCCCACAGCGCAGCCAGGCTGCAGTGCATTCAGGAGCGCACTGATTTTACCCCACCCTTCCTTTATGGTAAAATGGTCTACACTGCCATTTCCCCCCTCTTTCCTGTAAGTGCACTGTGGCCCCCATTGTCCCAGAGAGTGGGACCCTAGGTGGCCTTGGCGGGGAGCAGATGCCGGGGTGAGCGCCATCCACCAGAGAACAAGTAGCAGACAAGGAGAGAGCTGGTCCGTTCATCATTTGAAAGTGCACACACTTCCATAATCCCAAAAAGCGCTACCAATCGCTATACTTTTTTATTTTTCTCAAAAATCAAGAAGAATCTCTACATGTCTCACAGGGGACAGGGGCTGTGGGGCTAGGGCTCAGCCCTTTATTTGGTCAAGATTTATACCTTCTGCCAGATTCAGAAAGTGTACAGTGTCCTTATATTAAATCCAGTACCAGTTTCAATATATCTGACTTAATCAGGAGGGATCAGTAAAACATTATAGGGATCAAAACGGTCTGTTATAAATGTCAGATGTTTAAAACACGGTCTTTAAATACAGTTTAACCCCCCTCCTAAAGAGTTACTAGCATTATTGGTTTGTGTAAGGCCCCACCCTCTGTTGCCATGGGATCATGACATGAGAGTAAATAAGGGAAGGGAACGGTTTGAGAGAGTTAAGTGTAGGTTCCCAGGTTAAGAGGAGAGGAGCATCGGGTAGAGTAGATTAGTATGTTTATAAAGTAATAGCATAGACCAGGCCCCCCTGTTATGTTGTAGATAGGGATATTACCCCTTAAATTAGGATCCCCAAAAGGAACCAAGTTCTGAATAGTTAATGAAAAGGAATACGGAACGCCACAGAAGCCTCAGGAAAGAGGATTCCCGGGGGCAGGCAGATCAGCACTAACAGTGGATCGGCTCTAATATTCCTCATTCGTCTGTATGGAAGTGGCTATTCCCAAATGCAGAAGAGGTATTGGATCAAGTAAGGAAGACCCATCAGGTTTCCCGTAGGGGATCAGATTTGTCATAATGCAGTGGGTCTCAAACCTCTCTTCAGGGCCACATCAGGTTTTAATAACTGCTACTGTATTTCGTTCCTTAAACATATCAAAGTAGTTAGAATGCACTTAAACACACAGGGTATCCCTTGCATTCCTCCAGTCCTTTTATATGCAAGTATATAATAATATTCTTGGTGTAGGAATAAAGTGTTCAACTCCAGTGGTACGATGCAGGGCCCAAAGTCATTGGAATCATATTTGTATTTCCCTTGGGTGTGTCTGTGTAATAATTTCCAGACACCGTTCCAAAATGAACAAACAAAAATAAACTGTGCGCTACTATCTAACTCCTACTTATAACTAATTAAAGTGCAGTGACTAAACCATATATAGACTATATAAACCACAATACCAAGTGAATAAGTGATTATATAATAAATTATATCATAACCGTGTGGTTGATAAGGGCGTCTGCTGCTATAAACATTGGGGGTGGCTCAGCACCCCACACACTCTAGGAAATGGAAACAAAAAGAAAACAGCGCACAACGCCAAATAGTGAAGCAAGTAATAAAAATGTATTACAATAATATTGGGGTATAAAATCTGCGTACATCAAATAAGGAATACATAAGCATTTAGTGTATATAACACTTGTTACCACTCCAGGATTGTAAACAGGGGAATCAGCTTTATCTGCAGGAGCCTCTGTGGTGGTTGTGGGGCACAGGATCCCTCATACACTCTTTGTCCAGCTGGAAGCTGCTTTCAGGGGAGTTCCTTAGCAGCAGTCTGGCTCAACTGCAGGTTCAAGCACTCACTGAAACAAAGTCTCAGGCGGCAGTATGCCTCTTCCAGAGGTTTTTCTTCTTTTCTTACAATCCTCCGTTTGCAGCAGTGACAGGGCAGTTCAGAGCCGATGGAGAGGCTCAGCAGACACTTCCGCAATTGCATGCACCTGCACGGCGTGCCACGATGTCGCTCCGTCACGTGATGTAGCGGGGTGACGTCACCCCGCTACATCACGTGACGGAGCGACATCGTGGCACGCCGTGCAGGTGCATGCAATTGCGGAAGTGTCTGCTGAGCCTCTCCATCGGCTCTGAACTGCCCTGTCACTGCTGCAAACGGAGGATTGTAAGAAAAGAAGAAAAACCTCTGGAAGAGGCATACTGCTGCCTGAGACTTTGTTTCAGTGAGTGCTTGAACCTGCAGTTGAGCCAGACTGCTGCTAAGGAACTCCCCTGAAAGCAGCTTCCAGCTGGACAAAGAGTGTATGAGGGATCCTGTGCCCCACAACCACCACAGAGGCTCCTGCAGATAAAGCTGATTCCCCTGTTTACAATCCTGGAGTGGTAACAAGTGTTATATACACTAAATGCTTATGTATTCCTTATTTGATGTACGCAGATTTTATACCCCAATATTATTGTAATACATTTTTATTACTTGCTTCACTATTTGGCGTTGTGCGCTGTTTTCTTTTTGTTACCGTTCCAAAATGACTGTAAAACCATTTATTGAATATTCCCTCTGTAAATATTTGCAATCCTTTCCCTGTGGCTTGGCAAAAGTTCCTGTAATGATCCAGGCATTTCTCCTGGAACCAACAGGTGGATGTAGCATAAATAGACGCTAATCTAACTATTCTAGAAAGACTAGCTTTTGCACTGGCCTCACTGGTACACCACTTCTCCAGAATCTTGTGGTTCTTGAAAAGCAGTAATACAGTTCTAAGCTCCAGAGTTCTACAGCCCTGGGTTCTCTGCAGCTTTCTGGCTTCTCTGAGACATGACAACAGACATATTCTTGGCTTTCCCACTTCTCCTTCTGTAGACTAGGCAGGGTTGGAAAGAGACTAAAGTTACTCTCCTTCTTATACTCACAAGTTCTTTTCATTTTGTAACGGGGGCTTTCATCCAATCAGGGCAAATCAAGTCTTAAATGTTTTTTTTGTTTTTTTTCTGCTACCGCTTTGATTTGTGGGCAATTTAATCAATTTAAATTATGGGCATGGTCTTCTAAACATGCTCACTTTAAGCCAAATAGTTTCCAGGGTGAATACTTTTGATCAAGTCCCCATCCTGGGTCCACCAAAGGAAACCAGCTTTCCAGGAAAATGAGTACTGTACAGTATGTTCAGGAATAGTTACAGTACATCTGTGTAGCATATCTATTACCATCTAGTTTCTGTGCAATGTAGAACAGTGACTAGGCGCAAATCGCTTCATTTAAGTTTCGTTTTCAGAAGGTATAATAGTAGCTTTGATCACTACATAAATCTGTGGTCCTCGGTCTCAGTAGGCACTTGATAGACGACTGTGCTAGCTATTATACAGAACGTACAGGAGTTATTTCTCTTCCTTGTCACTTGCCCTCTCCCAAGAAGGAAAGTCTGATTTCAAGGGCAAAACACCTTTATGAGAATGTTCTTGGTTTATCTACATAACATTAAACTACTAGATCCTATCTAATGTCGGTTTTATATTAGGAGGCTAACATTCTACGCTACCTTTTTGTATATTGAGCACAGACTGGAGAAAGGTGCCTTGCTCTCCTCAACTCTGTTAGAAACCTCAGATTCATTATAGTCTGTAATTGCTCATCCCATGTTTCCAACACACATACAATGAACGTGTATGCTTTACATAGTGAATGGCTACAGCTGCTGTTTCTGGGTTATAGAAAATTCTGTGTGCATATCCATTTTTTCCTTTTGTTCAACATGAGCAGTTTTATAAAGGTAGTAACATTCAGCTGCTATAGCAGCTGTTTCTAATATTTGTTTCAGAAAGGTTATGGAACATCATTATTTATTTTTCTATTCAGACTAAGCATAAATGTAAAGATTGGCTGAAAGCAGATATGGATTATATTTTGATTTGTGTTAACTCGAGTTTTTTTATTTTATTTTTAACAGAGTTTGGGAGAGAAGACATTAACAAGATCTACTGTTAACTCTTAAAACAAATACAAAATACACAGAAATTAATATAACTGGATTATTCCATCTGCCTGTTTGTGATTGATCTGTGGCTGTAAAAAACTGCCCAGCCCCAAGGCAGGGTTTGAATTCTGGCAAAAATCTGTCTATCTCTAGTCGCACGTCTTGGAAAAACAGGGGAGAGCAGGTATCAATATGCAAAAAATAGAAAAGCACACATAGTGCAAATAAAGTTAATTCAAACGATATGATGTGGTTGTATCAAGTGAATGGAGACTCACGTGGTGTCAGATATAATCAGTCATGTCAGAGATCAGTGGCAATTGCTTAACTCTGGAAAGGTAGATGAACCCCACAGCTGGATAACTGGTGCAATGTGAACAGCATACACGGCAATCAGGGTTATTGAAAGGAAAGAGAGGCTTCCATAGCGTAACACAATAATATCTTTTATACACGCAATAAAATTAACACTTGCAGTGTCATAAAATTAAATGGGCACATAAAACGGGTGATATCACCAGCTCCAGTCTCCTCCGTCTTAGACCTCACGTTCTGGATTGCGGGAGCCGTCAGGATCTGCTGGCACACCAGTAGAACGGCCAGAACAGGGAACCTCTGTGTCCTATGCGTGGCACACTCTCGGTGCTTCTCTCAGCATCCAATAATGGAATCTGCGCAGTACATGCGGTGGACACGCTAGGAGACACAGCTCTTCTCACAGGGAAACAGCCGGTAGACATCCGGGCAATGGCTGATGACGTCATGACTCCTGATGAAACTACACTGTTTAGTGAAACACGTAGAGTCGCTGTGAGTGACTTCATCAGCCATTGCCCGGAAGTCTACCGGCTGTTTCCCCGTGAGAAGAGCTGTGTCTCCTAGCGTGTCCACCACATGTACTACGCAGATTCCATTATTGGATGCTGAGAGAAGCACCGAGAGTGTGCCACACATAGGACACAGAGGTTCCCTGTTCTGGCCGTTCTACTGGTGTGCCAGCTGATCTTGCCGGCTCCCGCGGTCCAGAACGTGAGGTCCAAAACGGAGGACACTGGAGCAGGTGATATCACTCGTTTTATGTGCCCATTTAATTTTATGACACTGTAAGTGTTAATTTTATTGCGTGTATAAAAGATATTATTGTGTTACGCTATGGAAGCCTCTCTTTCCTTTCAATAACCCTGATTGCCGTGTATGCTGTTCACATTGCACCAGTTATCCAGCTGTGGGGTTCATCTACCTTTCCAGAGTCAAGCAATTGCCACTGATCTCTGACATGACTGATTATATCTGACACCACGTGAGTCTCCATTCACTTGATACAACCACATCATATCGTTTGAATTAACTTTATTTGCACTATGTGTGCTTTTCTATTTTTTGCATATTGATACCTGCTCTCCCGTTTTTCCAAGACGCGCTGCAATAGAAGTGGAGGTTGCAGATCGTCCACTAAAGGGTTTTTTGAGCTGCAATTCTTTGTTCACTATTTACTTATTTGTATTCACTTATTTGCATTCACTTTATATTTATTCACGGCTATTGCCTTTATCATTGCGCCACCCATTTTGCAAGTATTGCATATCTCTAGTCGCACCCATGTAATCGCTATAAAGGTAATCCCGTGGTTTGCAGTCTCGGAATTTCGATGGCTGCGACCCCCGAAATGTGCTGCTTTATCGTCATGCTCACTCTAACAAGTTATGAAGTGTCTGCGGTGAATTTGGGGTAGGTACTTGCAATTCACAAGGTAGGTCTACAAACATAATCCAAAATCTTCACAAGTGAGTGCTCCCGTGTCTGTCCGTATTGTCTGTATTGAACATACCATTTTAGGCGGTTTCCTTTTACCATTCTTTTTTTTTTATATGATAGACTTGAACAGAATCTAATTTAGGTGTGTGTACAGTTGTAATAAAGACCGATACCATGTAGGAAATCCAGGGCGAAAGCTGCCAATGTTCAAGACCATACGTTAAACATGGCAGATAATCTTTAAAGGTATTTAAAAACAAGAACCTTTCTTCTGGTGTCATGATAAATGGATATAAAATCAATGAGCTATTTACTCAAATGGTGGGAGGCAGAAATGGTTTGATCACTTCTCAGGTTTAAAGAATTTTTTTTCTTTTAGATTGTGCCGTTTTTAAATGATCTATTTATTTATTTTTTACATTTTATCTGGTTTAAAGAGAAACACTGGTGTGCTAAAAAGTTTGTTGTGTTTTCTTCCACAAACGGCAGTGTTAACAATAATTATATGCACCAGAGGTGTTTACCCTAAGGCCTCAATTATACCAGAAACTGTAGAGCTGCAGAGCGATCCGGTGACTGTCACCGGGCGACGTGTGCAAAAGCGATTTGTAGCACTACTGCAGAGGAGACCTGACCAGTTCATCACTTCCTGTACCACACTTCCTCACGGCCGTCGTCTGTGAAAAACAAAATCTCAAATCTCTTCATGAGACAGACTCTTTGCCGTTCGTCGCGGTGCTTACATTGCGATTGTTATGTGAGCTTTCATCGAGTTTAATGGCTTTGTGGCGTTGTGCCACTCGGCATCACCGGCGATTTCAGGCATAATCACAGCCTACCAGCGCATATCCACAATGGTCCGATAACGTAAACGCAGGTACTTAACGTTGCATTAATTCGGTCCTACCTAAACTTTACATTTACTCATTGATAGCTCACGTGTGTTCGCTCTTCTATCTGGAAAATACGCTAGTTTTTTAATATTTTCATATTAAAATGGGGTTGTTCGTGGGTATCTCCTTAAGTGTTGTATAGATGAGTGTTTTAAAAAGATATACTGTATGTACAAGTCAATGGATATTCTAATAAGATTCACACTCTCCCTCTTCCTTTCTTTCACACACTCTCCCACCACCACTGAAAACACACACAAGCCTTAATTTAATTCTGAATGGTTTTTAACAGATTGAAAATGCTAAACACAATCTCATATTCTTTCTTTCCATTTCTGTACTCCTATTTTAAATACACGTGTAACACCTCTCTCCTCTCCCCCTTCCCCCCCAAGGGAGATTTGGTAGCTGCAGGTTGTGCTGTGGTGCCGTTCAGCTCACCTGTGATCTTCCAGGAGGTCTGAGGGCTCCGCATGATGTAGTTGGGAGCAGCAGCAGGGCAGGTTTTCTCCTTGTGCAGTGCCTCCATCCCATGAGGGTCCTGGCAAAGACAGGATAAATCCCCACAGGCACATACTTCCCCAGTATAAGGCTCACCCCGTCAATGGTACAACTGGGTCTTCATTGATGGTACTCTGCAATCCTTCTCCACAGTCCCTAGAGCAGACCCAAGGGGCTTGAGGCCCCAAGATTCCCTGTCACAGGAGACAAGGACTTTTAACACTTTTTTATACCGGGATCATTCACTAGGCAAAACACAGAAGTGGAATATAATGTAGTTTATTCGGGTAAACCCACGTACACACAATGAACACACAAAATACAGACGAAAAACACACTTACTAGGGCTCTGGGGGTGAAAACTAGGCTAAAATAGGTGCAGGGCGCCTGCTTCGGAAGGCTTAACCTGACCATGATATCCACCAGGGCTTCTTGGTCCTCTTTTCGGCTAGAAGCTCTAGCCGTACTGCTACGTTCTAAAACAAGAACTTTGACCTCACGTCTGACTTGGCTTCAGCTATGCAGGCTTTATTAGCTCCAAAAATGAAGCCGGTTGCTCTGCTATTCGTAACTGAGCAACTTTGAAAAGCCCGTCAACACCGCCTTTGCGTCACTGGCCCAAGTCACAGGATCGTCTGGTTCTCTGACTGGGGCTTCTCCTTACATACCTTCCGCTGTTCAGCGTGGAAGTACAGTAGGAGGAGCGTGGGAATTCCTCCCCGCCAGCCAATAGGAACAGGGGCTCGTCCTTTGGCTGATGTCAGAGGAGGGGGCGTGCCAAACCTGCATACTTTATTTTCTTTGTTTACACCAAATTGTAGGTCGTCTGCAAAACATTTACATTTATTTCACTTTCATTTAACACTTTGTAGAGGTCTTTTAATTGTAATGTTGGACTAACGCTGGTACCCTGAGGGGTCCCGACATACAACATTAAAAACTCATGACCATGTTATTACCTAATTTTATTGTAACTACTTATGTAGCCATGGCTGGTTTATGGCAACTAGTCTGCCCTTCTCCTGGCAGTGAGCCCTGGTAAGAGCAGGCCACCCAGGACTAATCCTGGGTTTTCCCCACCCCAGCAGCTTCAGTGAGTCACAGAGGAGGTGGTGCAACTAGGCCTATGTGTCCAATCAGGGACTCAGACCTGGTTCCTACTTTTCCTGTACTTAAGAAGCTGCACAACCCAAATTTAGCAGTTACCTCTACCCCTGAGACAGGCTTGTCCACCCCAACAACTGTGCAAGGCTGTGTCAATTTGTACTCCCTCCCCAAGGGGAGTGGAGTGGGAGACTATACCTCTTCACCAGGGAGTAAGGGAAGAGCTAGGGCTGCTTCAGGTGCCCTTGGCTTGGCGTGAAGGTCCAGGGCACATCCTGAGGGTGAAGGCCCTAAGAAGTGCCTGCTGCTGTGAAGCTGTAAGATCTGCAGTGTGCTAATAGTGTTGCAGTGTTTTTACTTTACCTTACTGCCTTAGACTGCAATCTATCAGGGGAAGGGTAAAGAAGTTCTCCTGCAGGGATTGTCCCCCATATCCCTGGGGTGTGCAAGAGATGGAGGCGCTGTCACCATGAGTACAAATCAGTTATTACCCCAGAAGCCTGTACTGACCTCCTGAACAACACCGCAGGAGACTCTGATCTACTGTGAGCCAGCAGGTATGCTCCATCCCACCCCATGTAGCAGTAAAATTTCCCAGAGGGGGGGGGGGGGGAATTTGTGTTACACTTACAAAATATCTTAACATTCTCTGTGCCCAGAACATACTCGAAAATGAGAGGCAACAGTCATTGTATTTCCTGGTAAAAGGTTTTATAAATAAATATTCATCTGCACATTCTCTCATATTTCATATTTAAAATCTTAAATTACACCAGGAGGAAAGTCATATATGGGCTATTAAATGGTGGATAATATACAGCAAAAGTGGTATACAGTTTGAATTATTGTTAAAAAAAAAGAAATGGGAATTTACAAAATGTGTAATATGCAGAAGCAAAGTGGAAATATTTAACTAAGAAATATGCTATATTATGTTTGATGTAAATATGTCATGTACAAATTTTGTATAATTTCCAATAAAAAGATAAAAATAAAAAAAAAAGACTTACATTTGCAAACCTTGACTCAAAATTAATAAAAAATGCACAAATGCGCACCAGGGATTAGTGGAAGTGGTAGTACTTAGCCGTCCAGCTGCACAGTTGTTCTGAGGTGGGGTTGGATCCCCTCAGTTTTTGAGTATTTTTAATAAATTACCTTCCACTAATCCCTGGTGCGCATTTGTGCATTTTTTTATTATCTTGTATGTCAGGGTGCCTTCCCCCCTTTCTAAGGGGGTTCACCTAGATTTGAGAGTTTCTGGGGAGACGCTTTATGTACATACTGCAAAGGGATCATCCACACCATCACACAGCACGAGCGCTGAATATCCTGTTTTTTCTACCTTGACTCAAAATTAAATCATAAACCGCCTTTCTACCAATAAAAATGGCAATTACAGTCCATTCTAATTGTAATGGAAGTAAATTGCCAAACGCAGAAAGGCTCTTACAAATTTCTCATATCTTATATTATTGTGGCTTTATTAACCCCCAACCTACTATGTAAACTAAATATTTGGCTTCTTCAAGACCAGTGGCACACGTTGGCTGTTGGACCAACATTCCTCCAGGTCCCAAGTGCTGCCTTTACCTTTTTAAGATGGGTATTCCAGTCTTTAGTGTAAATCGCAACATCAATTAAGTAGGCAGCAGAATATTGATTAGTGTCGTTTCCACAATTTGGCTACTGGATGCAAGCCAAAGGGAAGAACCGTATATTGAAATTGAATAATTTTTCAGCTACCCGGACCCGGCAGCAGGGGGCTGGGCCCGCCACCGTGTAGGAACCGGTGCCGGGTAAAGCCAGAGTAGCTGAAAATACTTCATCACTTACCTGCAGCCGGCGACGGAAGGTGAGGAAGACCGCAGGAGGAGCCAGCTGTCCAATAGGAACGCTCCTGCTCCGGTCACATGGTTCCCCGGCTCACACTGGTGTCAGCTGTGTGCTGTATTCCAGCTGCTCCCGCCGGCTGAACACTGACTTCTGTTGCTGCCACCGCCACCAGGACCTCTGCTCCTGCTCCCAGATGTCGCCGTGGTCTTCCTCACCCTGCAGGTAAATGCCGTCCAGGTAACCGGGTACCCGGCCGGGTAAAATGATTCATTTGGCCCTGGTACCCGTTACCCGGTTTTCTGAAAAATTAGGACCCGGTACAACACTACTGCATTCATTAGACAGACGATTCAGGGGCACGAACAATAAGTGCGGTATCCGTTAAAAATGACACAGAAGACCATAGAAACCTGTTTATTTTTGACAGAAAATGAATAACAAATTACTTTAAATCATTTGGGTGCCCAAGAGACCATCAATGAATTGCAGAGCACTCAGGGTTAAGGCAGGGTGATTTAAATTTGACAAGGAGCCATTTGATACTGCCCCATTAACCCATTTCTGCTGAATGGACCTGCAGCGCTACAATTCAATTTGTCGTTTTGTTCTCCAATGCAACTACAACACACATCACTGCGAAATGCTCAAAGAACTAGATTGGTCATCACTAGAGTCTAGGCGCAAAGTTCACCTTTCCTGTCTCACCCTCAAATACTTTCTGGGCAAGCTACCCAGCTACCTGAACAAGCTCCTCACCCCTACCACATGCAGTACCTATCACCTGAGATCAGACTCCAAAAGACTATTCATGGTTCCAAGACTCAACAAAGTATCCGGACGTTCCTCCTTCTCCTTCCGTGCACCCCAAAACTGGAACAACCTACCAGAGACTCTCA
Source organism: Ascaphus truei (assembly GCF_040206685.1). Classification (NCBI taxonomy): domain Eukaryota; kingdom Metazoa; phylum Chordata; class Amphibia; order Anura; family Ascaphidae; genus Ascaphus; species Ascaphus truei. The sequence goes on from NC_134485.1 coordinate 19,832,331, forward strand.
TATCCACCACCAGCTTAAGTTCTTTCAAACCTAAGGCTGTCTCACACTTTAATCTGGTCTGTAACTGTTTCATACGCTCATAATATATATTTTCTTTAACTGTGCATGCAATGTCTTGTATATAATGTATACCTTGTTCATTTATGTAACTGTATTTGTAACCATGTATTATTTTGTTTTACTCTGTGCCCAGGACATACTTGAAAACGAAAGGTAACTCTCAATGTATTACTTCCTGGTAAAATATTTTATAAATAAATAAAAGAAAACGTGTTCGACCTTTATCACTGTGGCACTTCTATGTACAGCACAGCAATAGTAACCATTTGAGCGTCTTAATGTTCTAGAGAAGTATGTATTCAGAAATAGTCCTTTTTTATCCCCCTGAGGTATGATGTTTGAATTCCTGTCGTCTGGCTTAATGAACTGTTCTTGGTAGACTGGCATCCGGAGCACCTCCTGAGGAAAGCCAACTGAAACTGATGCGAGAGCCAGTCGCCCGTCTATACCTGCTGGTGAAAGACTTGCAGTGCCCTAGAATACCCTTGCTAAGCGGCGTGCAAAAAGCCCCCTTAATTATAAATGGGACAAATAAATTATGTAAACGCAGCACTTATTTGCACTTGAATGCTTCACAGCATAAAAAAAAAAATAGATCAATTAGACATTTTAGATCAGTTTTGCCCAGGGATGCTTGACTCTAGTCCTCAAGCCCCTCCAACAGGTCAGGTTTTCAGGATATCCCAGGTGGCTGAATCAGAGGGCTCAGTCTTTTAAATACGAATCCAGTTAGAAAATGTGCATGGGGTGTGGGGGTGGGGTGTGTGATATGTTACACAGGATGCACATTGCAACTGACGATGTTGATTTTCCATTCGCACTTTGTGTACCCCACATACTCTTTTTATATATTATTTGCTAATTATTTATTGAATTAAACCGGACATCCTATTCCCATTCACATAGCGCAATAACATCAGGTGCCTGACTCCATACAGTTCATTCACATTTACACTGTGACCTACTGTAATAACTGAATCCAATACATCATTAAACCACAATGGGGTATTGGGGCAAAGAGAGAAGGGGATTAACCAAGAGGAATCAGAGACATCTTGGCATATAATTAGAATCATGTAGTGCAGAGGCAGCCAACTCCTGTCCTCAAGGGCCACCAACGGGTTCGGTTTTAAGGATATTCCTGCTTCAGCACAGGTAGGGTTGCCAGGTGGCATCTCCAAAATTACTTCACACAATGGTGGAAGGTGCGATGTGATTGAGACCATACACACACACCCCTCACCTCACTCCACTCCATGCTGTTTCCTCCTCTCCTTGGCCCCACCCCAGGTTCCTGACACCTCCTCCTGATTGGCTGCTACTCGGTAATGCAGCCAATCAGGAAGGACGAAGCTGCCTAGCCCCCTAGCAACAGTCCTGCTTTCTCCCTGCTCGGGGAAATCCTGCAGCCCCCCAAGCCAGTCAGGTAAGTATATACAGAGAGGTAATGCCGGACATATACATGTCCAGTTTTAGTCCCTTTTTACTGAATTTGTCATGCGGTTCCCCCCCCCCAAAAAAAGCTTCTGCATGTGCTCATTAACATTGTTTTTTTTTACAAAAGGGATTTTCTTTACATAATTAGATTTTGGCACTGGCGTTTCCAGCAGCATTTTTGAAATGGGAAAAGATCGAGTCGGGTGTTATACATGGGCCACAGAGGCGGATTTGCAAAACTGCCGCCCTTAGTCCCTTACCTGGTGCCGTGGCAACGTCATTTGACGCTGAAGGAGGGTGGCACGAAGGAAAAGGTAAGAACTTTACAGGGCCCCACACTCCCCAAACCCCCCTCCCCCCCAGCAATCAATGGGGAAGAGAGCTGGGCCTATGTATATTGTGGGGGGGGGGGGAGAAAGGGAAATTTGCTGCCCCCTAATGTTGCCGTTTACGCTCTGAGCTATCAGGTCTAATGGTAAATCCGCCACTGCATGGCCAGGCTCAGAAGGAAATCCACTTGTCTGAACCCAGTTGAAAATTTGTGGGACAGGGCGCAGGAAATGCAAGGCAATGGGGGGCTTGTCTTTGGGAAACAGACGGTGATTAACACACTCTTGCGCTCACTGTCTCTTCTGCGTTTTGGTTCCACCAGTAGACGAGTGAGGTTTTTTCATTTTTATTTACCAGTATTTTATCGAGGTCTGTGAAAAAGGTAAGACCGGGCTTTCCACATTACTCAATGGTATCGCAACAATCTTTTACTAGGGACCCGAAAATGGAGCAAGTAGGAAGAAAAGAGGGTACAGCAGTTGCATTATTTGTGGCTGTATGACTTACTCCTACAGCAACTTTTTACACTTGGCACAAAAACAGCAGCAATTAATGATACAATGACTTATTTATATTTTGAGGGGGGGGGGGAACTGCTCCCATGGCTGCAAAAAAAAAGAAATCAGAATGATGAGCCCACCGCTGCCCATCACAAGGGTCCATTTTTGGAGTGAAAAAAGGAGGGCTTTATGTGAAACTTGGCAATTCACGAAGGAAGCTATTAATGGTTTCTGACAAAGCCGCAGTATGTGCGGCTGTTTAAAGAACACGGGTAACAATGAACAATATATTCAGAACCTTGATACTCACTAGACTTTTTCTTATTCAAATTAGTCTGTCTTTACTCCGTTCATCTGAACCTGAATTGGCCTGGGTTAATCCTGTTGCAAATACAGTATGTACAGGTTCATTTTAAACCCAATGCAATATTCATTTATTTGAATGTAGATCCCCCCCCCCCCATAGAAGGGAAGTGTTAACATTTACTTACTTTTATTTGATTTGAAACCCTCCCTGTCCATGTGCAGTAGTTGCATAAAAGAATATCTGTCAATCTGCCTATTGGTGCTGTGCAATCATCATACCGACAACATATGGGTTTGGGGTTCATTTTAGTGGTTTGGGATTACATTCTGAAATTGGGAAATAGAGCAGAAAATCAATCCTACAGCAGAATATAATTCATGGCATTTTCATTGCATATATGATACATCATTGCCAGGAGTTTCAAACTCCCAAATCTCATACATTGAGGCTTCTTTTGGTGACGTGAGAAGTTTGTAGCTGCACAGCTTTTAAAGTTCTTGTCCTGGATGAATGTAATTTAGAAGCCCTTGAAATAATATTGTGTAACCCATGGATCCCCACCCAATCGCAGATCAGGTCCCCTAAGGTGTTCTGGGGTCTGGCTACATGTCTCTGTGTGGTGCATACCTGCTGGCAACAGGAGGGCCTGAGTCTCCCGCGATGACATGGGGGACAACAGGAACAGGTTAATGCGGTGGATGCCTTCGTTCTCCTTCAATGGTGCAGCGCCTCCATCTGTATGTAGTAAGCCCCAGGGATGCGGGGTGGAATCCCTACCACAGAAATCCCCCTCCCAGGGATGAGAGATTCCAGTCTCACACAAGATTCTCTTTAAACAGCAGACTCCTTTATTCTCTTTAGCAGCAGCAGACGGGTACAGTTAAGGCACAGTCCACTAACTGTTCTCCTTCGTGATGGTCCCTGCCTCCACCCTGGACCCAAGGCCACCCAGAGTGGGGCTAGCTCTTCCCCTACCCCTAAGTAGGGTAAGAGGTATTTGGTCCACCTCACTACCTTCTATCAGCTCTACTCATAGGCTGCTCATTCTCCTCCTCTCTCTAATTAACGCACACTTGAAAACATCTAAATAGGAAGTGTACTGCTCTTGATATCAGCAGGCACCACCCCTGTGTCTCTTGATTGGACACAGGGTCAGGTGACCTACCTCCACCATTCAGGGCAAGTGCTTGAAGTGGGGAAAACCTATGATAACTCCTGGCAACCTGCCCTTAACAGGGATTATGCCAGGAGGAGGAAAGGAATATTGCCCCTAATCTTACCAGGGCTACAATTGTAACACAGTTTCCTCCCTTCTTTGGAAACTGTACTACTTTTTACTGTTGTTTGTGGTGCAGTTATACCTTTGAGGGTCCAGGAGAGCTGAGTGGTCGGCGATGGTGTGGGGATCAGGACAGGCTTTTGGTGATCTTTAGTCTTCACTCATGGGTGTCAGCGCCTCCAGTTGTGGTGGGCTCCAGGATTTCCAGAGACAGTCCCCACCAGAGCAGACTTCTTTCACACCCCAGCCCAATAGACTGTAGACTCAGGCAGGGATATATAAAACAAAGGGCTTTATTTGAGCAGTCACTGCAGTTGGTATACAGCGGACGCAGATGGATGTCAGAGGGTCCCAGGCCTCTGGATGGTGCTGGGCTCTCTGGTAGTCTTGAGGCTTCTGATCTCTCTTTTTACCAGCCAGCCCAGGAGGGACTGACTCGCTGACTACTGTAGGTCTCACTCCCAGCCAGGAGCTGCAGCAGCACACACCACCTCTACCTTGGAGGGGTGGAAGAGACCTCCTCATAATTTACCACTTCCTCTCTGAGACACCAGAAGGGGAGGACACAAGGTCTTTACCATAATTGGCTGTACACAGACCCTGCGTCACCACCACTTCTGTCTCTCAGAGAGTTAGCATGAGGGGGGGGTCAATGCCCCTAGGATAGCTACAGGCTGTGGCAGGCCATCAGGACTAAGGCTGCGCTTATAGTGCCGGCGATGTCAGGCTGCGGTCGCTGAAATAATCAAATTGAGATGACTTCCAGCGATCGCAACCAAGCCGTCGCGCTTACTATAAGTACACACGACGGCGGCAATGCATTTGTTTTGACGCGATGTCGCTGTTGCTGGCACTATAAGCACAGCCTTACATGATAGGAGGCAGAGAGGCAGTCTGGACCAGCCATGGCTACACTAATAATCATAATAATTGTAGCCCTGGTAAGTTTAGGGGCTATATATCTATCCTCCTCCTGTGTGTAATCCCTACTAAGGGCAGGTTGCCAGGAGTAATCATGGATTTTCCCTACTTCTGACACTGTGCTGAGTAAGTGAAGAGGCACAGGGGCGGAACTACTGGAAGCTACAAAGAGCAGTGTCACTTCCTATTTAGTGGGCTGTCTGGCTAGACAGTGTGGTGAGTGAGTTAGTTAGGTTCCTGATGAGCTGATAGTGAGCTATAGGTGGACCAAATACCTCTTACCCTGCATAGGGGGTAAGGGAAGAGCTAGCCCCACTCTGGATGGCCCTGGGTCCAGAGTGGAGGCAGGGACCATCCTAACGGAGAACAGCTAGTGGGCTGTGTATATTGACTATACCTGACTGCTGCTGATGATGATGCTGGAGACTGAATAAAGAGTCTGCTTATAAAAGGATCTATTGTGTGAGACTGGAATCTCTCCTCCATGGGAGGGATTTCTGTGGTAGGGATTCCACCCCATATCCTTACTACAGATGGAGGCGCTGCACCATTGAAGAAAAACAAAGGCATTCACCCCAGAAACCTGTCCTGTTGTTCCCCCATGTCATCGCGGGAGACTCAGGCCCTCCTGTTGCCAGCATGTATGCACCACACCGAGACATGTAGCCAGACCACAGAACACCTTAGGGGACCTGATCTGCGATTGGGTGGGGGTCGATGGGTTACATAATAATAATTTAAAAAAAGTATATTCTATTATATAGGCTTTTATTTGTCTATTTAAAAAAATCAACCTATTTGGCAATAGTTAAATTTATTTAAATGTTTGTTTTAGGATAAAATAAATCATGATGATGCATAACTTGGTAAACTGTAGGGAAGCGTTTACATATACAAAACTATAAATTCAATTTCTTCTATAAATCATGTATTCTTTAAAATACTATAGATGCATTTAATCTCCATAGAAATCATATAGATGGAACAATGTATATCAGAGCTTCCATACCTCCTTAAGACTTTGGTTACATGATGGCTCTTTGCTCCACTGTGTTCTTATTACTGGATATTCTCGGGAGCAGGCCCCTCCACTATTTTCTATTCTGAAGCCAGGGTCACGTGTGATGTGTGAATAGCCCCAGATAGCATTAACTCAGCTCCCTTTCCAAATCACTCCAAGTCCTATAATGTTTCCTTCACTTTATTGGAAAGGCAGTCGTAATTTCAGGCTCTTGTGGATGGTGTGTAGTAGTGATTTGTAGTTAGAAACGGGTAGAAAGAGATGGCCTTGCCATGGGAATGTAACAGAGATGGGTGCTGTACTCACTGTCTCCCGGGTGGAAAAGGAAGTGAGGAGCAAGGGTCACACTAGAAGTGAGATGGGAAAAACTACTGTCAGCAAAGACAGGGGGGGGGGGGCAGAATAGCCCATTCTGAGACAAGATCTCACAGGTTGCTGTAGCAACTCACTGGCTACATTCTCAGAGGCAGAAAGGGCAACATAATGATACATCACACAAGCACAGTGTGTGTGTGAAACAAATGCATGCAGCTGAACTTAAGGAGCTGACAAGCAGAATGGGGGTCAAACAGAAATATGATTCTTGTTCCATGACATTTTCTGTGTCTGTTTGCGCTTGTTTGTCCTTACATGTATGTCCCACTGGACCTCCGCTGTAGAATATGTTAACGCTTTACAAATGTGGCCAAGTCTGCCTTTGGGCTCCCCCTCGATTCCCTGCTTACCTATGCTATAGCGGGGGAACCACCACAGAGTGCCGGAAGTGCAGGGTGCGCAGCAGGTGGGCGGGGTGGTGATCCGGTCGACAGAGCTCTGCCAACGGTGCCGCCGTCTTGAATAGGCGCGCACATGCGCAGGGATGTATTGCGCATGTGCAGAGCGTTCCCAGGTTCGGCAGCCATCTTAGTACACCTCGTGCAGTAGCAAGCGTGAGCGGCGGCCATTACAGTTATGCTCTGCATGGGGAACTACAACCCCCAGCAGCCACTGGGGCTGCACGACCAGGTGGCACACAACAGCCAATATGGTGCCAGGATTTTCCTGCTCAGCAAGTTGATACATTTGGCCCGTTAGAGGCCACGCCAGTCGGAGCTGAGACACTGAGTGTAGGATGTCTGTGGCCCATGCACTAGGCCAGAGACCCTCTATTAGGTCCCAGCTAGGCCCTGACTCCCCTGTAGGCTTGTGGCTGCTACCGGGACAGGCCCCTTAGACAGGAACACTGCCCCATTAGCTGATCAGTGTCGGGGACACAGCTGAAGACGCTGTGCAGCATCAGCGGCCTGTGGTCTGGGACCAGACCACCACCATATGTAGAGACAATTAAGGTGGGGCTCTCCAGCTTGATACCACCCCACATGGAGGCGGACTCATCGCTGATGGTGGGACTGGGCGGACCCCTGTCTTCCATTGGCACTACCGGGTGTAGGAGCACCCGGCAAGTATCACACTATCTACAAGTGCAACAACTATAACATTGTGGGCAGCTCTGTCACACACTTCTGGGTGGATGGGCTACTGTGGACACCAGGTTGGGTAGGTGCCATGGGCTCCTCTGTACTTTGGGGACACTCATTGAGGTGTGGACTAAGTAGATGAATAGTGGGCACCGTAGTGTGTGGGCAAGGCCGTGTCAGGCCTGAGTATAAATATTATAGTGTTATCATTTGCATGTCAGTAAACCTATTATTATATATGCTCGGTGTAATTATTGCATTTGGTCCTGTGAAGGGGTTATCCAGCGCTGTTGGGATCCCTCCCAGGTGGAGACGCTGTCACCAGATGATCCAGGTACACCCCAGGCTCCCAGCAGCGGAGGTTCAGGCCTCCTGTGAGCCGTAGGTAAAGTACTACACACACTCAGTAGCCGCCACATCTCCCATAGGGTGAGGGAAACGGCGCTACACAAATGATAATAGCAATAATAATGATAAAATGTCATATGCATTGAATTTTAGCATATGGAAGAAAAATGTACAGATTTTTTTTCATCTACTGTATATTCTATTGGATAAGTTTTAAAGACCTAAACTTTATTTTGAAGAAGTAAACAATAGCCCACGTTACAGCCCTATTAGTATTAGAGAGGTTAACTTTCTCGGCCATACAGTATTTCTCTGCCCATTAGAATGTTAAAGGAGGAGGATTTAGAAGAGCTATAAATAGCCGGTTACCTAGTGTACAACAGCAAAGACGCCGAAACCCCCCACAATTGCACTCAAGATTATCCTTTATTAATCTATAAGCAGTCAGTGCAAAACGTGTGTTGGGTCGGTAGCAGAGGAACAGAAGTCCTGTTTAATTATGCCCACTGTATTACGGATCATGGAGGCGGAGGACACAAGGAGGTCATCTTTTATTGTCATTGGACTGCAGTTCAGTCGTTAGTTGGTTTGACTATGCCAGTGATTTATTACCTGACCACATACAGTATTTGCCTGTCTCTCCCCAGTGTGTAGCTATTGTTTTAAGGTCAGAATAAATTAGAGACTTATTGGATTCCAATTTTACCCACGAGAACCTGTGGTTTCCCTTTTGGGTTTGCAAACCTTTGCCTTAAACTGCTGATCGTTATATATGCACATATTGGCAGTTGTTGGATGCCATTTCACCTCCACTATCTGATGTGACCCATTGACTTTTTCGCTATTGTTCCAAAATTTTGGAATGTTTGCATATGAACCTTTTATGTACGTTTATTAAAGGATAATCTACAGTGCAAATTGTGGATGTTTCTAGATCTCCTTTTTTTGTTCTGTAAACGCCTTGCACTACCCACTACACTTGCGTACATTGGAGATCTTAAAAGGATTTAGCCTGGAGCTGCTTTTGGCGATGATTTTATGGACATCTAATCCCTCGCGTAGAACCATAATAACTTGAATGTGAATTTAGGATAGAGGCAACCAGTTGCAGTACCCTGAAGTTCAAGGCCAGTTTATGAAGCCGAGTACGAACGTAAAGGAGCACATTGGATGTATGGATGATAGTATGGGTCAGCGGTAGGTGGAGATAAGTGAGGCAAGTTATCAGTAAAGGATCGCTTGGATCAACCCCTGGTAAAGACACTCTTGGACCACTACCCTAAACTCTCAAGTGTGCCCTTGTTCGGCAGGATCACGGGATCTTCCTGTGAGGAGGTGTTTTGTTTGGACTTTAAATATCATCGTTATTAATAATCATATTACTTCTGACGGGAAAGGAATGTATATGCACATTGCGTTTCTCCTGGCCCAGTGTCCGCAGCCTCCTGTAGATGTTTGAACTGCAAAACATCCCCCGCCACCATGTGTAATTTGTTTTATGTACCGCCAGCTGTGTACACAGCACTTCACAAATTATAATACAAGATAAATACATGACAAACAATGGACATAAGCGCACCAGTTTAATGAGGTGCTGGCCTAAAGAGCTTACAATCTCCACACTTACTCACTTAGCTGCTCATTTACCTAGGGAGAAGGATCAGTGAGTAAAGACACTGATTGGCACTGAGTTTGAAGCAGCAGAACCTGGTTCAATTCCCGGTGTCGGCTCCTTGTAACCTTGGACAAGTCACTTTATCTCCCTGTGCCTCAGGCTCCAAAAACATAGATTGTAAGCTCCACAGGGCAGGGACCTGTGTCTGTAAAGCGCTTCTTAAAACTAGCAGTGCTATACAAGAACATGCTATTATTAATATGCACAGTAAGTTGAACATCTTACTACACATTAGCAGTGAGAGTTTGCACTCAGTGTAAATATATGAGCATATCATTTGTATGGTTGTTTTTCACCGAGAACAACACCACATGATATGGTGAATGCAAAGCCCTAATAATGTGCACATGCTTTTAATTTTATAAAGTACATTGTAAAAATGTTTGTAATTTTGTAACATTGTAATTTTATAAAGTACATTATATTACACTATGGAGGATGCACACTTTTTTTTAATTTTTATTTGTCTTGCTGACATTTACTTTTATCTTTGATTTACAACTGAGCATTGATTGGCAGAAGCAGCGCCTGCGGACACACTTTGGGTCTTTTTCATATTAAGTATATTTATCATAATTGGTATGATTTTCCTATTTGGGTATTTTTGATCACATTTCTACAAACATATATTATGTTTTTTTTTTTTTTTTTTTTTACCTTGTTGGATAGCGTGTTGCAAATATGTCCTCATTTTCCAATATTTATTCTGTAACTCTGGGGTGCCCTCGATTTTCGGGAGGGGGGAAGGGCGGCGGTTACAGAGGCCCCACACTCTAACACAAAGCATTTAAATTAAATGCCAGGGGACACGCTTCGCCTCTAAGTTTCTCTTACCTGGTCTTGGCTGCCTCTTCAGCGACGAGTCGCCATGATGATGCCGCGGGATCAAATGGCAACGTGTTGCCATGCCAACGCGACGTCGTATGATGCCGCCGAAGCTCAGAGCCGGTAAGGGAAGGGGGACGCAAGCAGGGAGGAAGAGCTGCTCTAACTTCTTCCTGTCCCTATCTTTCCTTTTCTAGTCCTCACTTTGTGTGTAATCCCTGTGACTTTGTGCTGACGAAGTAATGCTCTCTGCTCTCATGGCCCTGTGAGCTATTACCCAAGATCCTATCATTCATTGTAAGCTCCGCACCTGATTTCTTCACCTGGTGATGCGCACTGATGATTTTAAGCTTCTCTTGATCGAAGCTTTACACGTCACGTTTAAACATCAAGGCAAAACTGACCCACATTCCCTTCTGTATCGACTGCCGAACAGTCGCCATCACTGAAAATATACTGTACAACTAAAGAGGAACTAGATGCACTGTGGTAGATCTGTTCTCCCTCGTTAGTGCTTGCTGGCGACCAAGTTGTGATCAACATGTAATACTGCTGAGATATCTATTAAAACAGATTAGATGAATTGCTGAACTAGAAAACAAATGTTAACACAACGCCCCTCCACAGGACAGATTTCTGCTTTTGTGCAAATGAGCAACAAAGAAACCCCAGCAGCGCAGGCCGCAAATCAAAGCTCGAGCGCTATTTTGTCATTTAGATTTTTAGTCTATACTAGGTAAAACAAGTGTGAACGGTAAAACGGATGCAGAAAGTGTTCCTATGAGGAGTGACAAATCTGAAATGGAACATGCCGTTCCCAAAGGAAGGAAGACGGTAGAGACAGAAAAAGGTAACTTTTATGGAAGTAGGCACTTTGTAGGGGATCCATTTAAGATGAATGGCAAATAGGCATACGGCAAATAATAGCAGTGTTGCACACCAAGATCCAAAAAGTCAAACTAATACTTGGACCAGTGCTCCTAGTTCGTGGGATGACCTGTTGCATTCTGTAGCAGATTCCAAGACGAGTAGGGAATTTGGGCACTTCGGATTCGCCGTAGGCTTGCCATATCCCTGAGGCTGCACTGACAACCAAAACATTGGTTTTGTTCTAGCTGCAATAAATATCTTTTGCCAATCCGAAGTGCCCAAGTTCCCTTCTTATTTTGGGGAAAAAGTCAAACATCACATAGCTTAATTGTTTTTTCATTTTGATTTGATCCTAAGATGTGAGAGCAGATGTTTTGTTAAAGCAGATTGCTTGAGAATTTGCTGAGAGTTTCACTATTTTCTGCCTAAACAGAGAGTTTAATGCGTTAATCCCAGAGTTTAAAGACTTTAAAATGCACTACAGGAGTGTGGTAGCCAAACCAACATCTTCCTTGTAGCCAAAATAAAGTGTGACAGAGTATGCGACTAGCATCTGAAATGGCTGATGTGCAATCCAGCCCAGAATTAACGTTGTGTTACATGGTAGATGAGGTTGAAAGAAGACATGTCCATCTAGTTAAACCATATAATCGCATCAAATAAGAGTTTATGTAACCCCTCTTTATTTGACCATACCTCACACTATGAGCAGGGGGCCTAAGTCCGTATAATTATGTTTGTCCCCACATGCACGTGCGTGGTGCCAGTAAAAGGGGACTAGGATTACCACATGCAAAATACAATACACACACTAACATCATAATTAACCAAAATGCTGCGCGCGTGTGTTTGTGATAAGCCGCTGTATTAGATCTCCCAATCCTGGGTGATTAGGCCGTTCTGTGTGGTGCCGGTATCTCGTTGGTGCTTGTGTATTGAAAACTAAGTTGTAGGCCTGTACTTCACAAAGACATGTAGTGTGGTACCACTTTCCTCTGACTCTACAGGGGTTCCCCTCCATCGAGAGAGAAAAAAAAGAGGCGCTAATTGTGTAATACTACTATGTGTTGAGAAGTGATAGTTTGGCTATTTGCCCAAACACTCTTGCAGCCAATAAGAAAGGGGTCTTCCAAACCCCAAGGGAAAGTGAAAGGAGAAACTCAGGCGCATAGAGCTACCAATTAGTATTGCTCATTGAAATCACAGAGGTGGGACTGGAGAATATTTAGAGAGATATAAGAGGACAGCAGGATGAATATATACAAATGTATAACATATGGCATTAATGGATTGAAAATTCAGTGAAGCCTCAAATGATAAAAATACATCAATGCATACAATAAAAATCATAATAAAATGCAGGACTCCTGTAGGTGACTGATAGGTAATTATGACCCGGATAATATACAGTAGGTGTTATTCTCACTAAATATTTTAGTAAACTCCAAAGGGGGCAAATACACTTTGGATTGTTCCAAAACTAGCTGGTAGGTTAGAAATATCACACAGATTCTCGTTTTGTGGAGTTTTTTCCAGATGTTTAAATGGAAGTGTCTTTCCTAAAAGACGTAAGTCCCTCAAAAGGCTCTGGAAGGTGCACTTAGAATCCCCAATGTGGATAGTAGGTTTTATGTGGATACACAGCTGTGTTTTTACTCCCGTATGAAACAAGCGTTCATATACAGTGATGTAAATCGCTCAAACCTCATAGGAGGTACAGTTGCCAACTCCTCCTGCATGTCTTACGGCAGCCTCTGCAGTCTGGTATAAGCTCCTTCGTGGGGTGGGTCCTCCGACAGATGGATAAGTGAATCTCAGAAGGTAGGCTGTCTCTGGGTGGCACTTCCACACCAGCCTCAGCATGTAGATACTATCCGCAGACTTCCTCCTCTGCCCCAGGTGCTTCCCAATCGCGTGCTACGGCATGCAGCGTGCAACTCACGGAGTTGTGTTGGTAAATGCTGCATGAGTGTTCCAGCCTGAAACCGGTCAGGGGACTGATAGGGGAATAATGTGTTCTCTTCTATGGATCCTCCAAAGGCTCAAAAAAGGCAGAAATGCAACCCTATTTCAATGAGGAATACTAATTGATAGCTCTATGCGCCCGAGTTTCTCTTTTCAGTTCCCCTCCGTCAGCAGTCTGTCTCCTACTCCGCTTCTCTGCTGGTTGGTTCACTCGCTGATCAGCTCTTCTCGGTGGACATGTCCAGGTCCCGTTACGCAGGAGGCTCTGGATCACAGTCTCACTTCCTCAGACCCATGCAGATCTGATCTATCATGGCTGCCCCAAGCTCCTACGGCTCACTCCACCTCATAGTCCCTCCTCCTTCACCAGCCTTCTTACTAACATAGCATAGTCATATTTCCAAGGAGAGGAACCTGCTAAGGGGCAGTGTTCTGGTGTTGCTGGACAGACACCTGGGGTTACAGTTGCAAATCATATTTTTTTTTATTGCATTGCCTTATAAATTAAATGTATCATTGTATAAGTGTCAGGAAGACTCTGTGGAGGCCTCTCACAGAATCCCCAGTTTATAGTATATCATCCTCACTGTTCATTAGCTCTCCCTCCAAAGTGAGGGTAGTGATGTTATCAGATTGGAATTGAATCCATTGTGACAAGTTGTCCAATTACAGATGTACTGTTGCAGGGCTAGCTGTCTCCAGAGCCGACATCGCTGCGAGGGGTCCATGCATCTGGATTAGACCACCTACAGGGATAATCCTCTGATGCTGGAAACTGTATTACTGCTACATCTAAGTTCAGGAGAAGCCTGCAGGAATATGGAGAGATGCTGTTTAAATAGATGAGGAAAACCTAGAAAGAGGAGTTACGATATCACAAATACAGAGACATGAACCCTTGAGCAAAAATCTGTGAGCTTTGGGGGACCACAAATTGCATTTTAATGGAAAAATACTGACCCATCAGTGACCAATAATATATTCTAGTGCTGGTTGAAAAGAGTTAGTCAAGGATAAGAAATGTCAGTACTTCTTAAGGGGCAATCACTCCTAGGACCAAAGTGAGCTAATTTCAGGGACCTGTTTAAGGGATATCAACTAGAAAATTGATTAAAGTTTTACCCAAGTCTGACACCTACAGTATAAGTATTTTATATTTATTTTTAAAAGTTAGACTTCTGAAGGGTTTGATTTGCTCTGGCTAATCCAATTTGTGTGATTAGCAACTGCTCGTTCAGCCGGAGTCGTCGTCCCCACCCCCTCTCCATCTCCCATTAATTTTATCGGTTCTCTGATAATGACAAGGTGCGGTGAAGCTAAAGAAAACATGATGAACAACACTTCCACATTCAAAGGCCGATAAGAAATCCATCTGGCTGACTATGGGATTGCACCTTTAGCAGAAAACGACAGTTGTTTATTTGGGTGCCTGCTCTAAGCTACAAGGTGTACAAAACCATGTATTTATTTTATTAGATGTTTTTCCAGGAAACAATAGATCATTACCGGTAATGTTGTCCTGGATACAAAATGAATATGTTGACAACATTACAAGTTAGTTACAAACATGTTTTAAAGCAGGAAGTGGACGAAGTATTGAAAGAACGTAGACGACCGGAGGCGGTTTTGAGAGACTCTGGTAAATTGTTTCAGTAGTTGGGTGTTCGGTAAGAGAAGGTAGAGCGACCAGCTTCTTTGTTGAACCATAAGCAGGTTCCTGGAGGTGGATCGAAGGAGATATGTGCTGTGTACAGTAGGGATGAGATGCCTTTTCAAATAATTGGTTACCTTGTTCAGAAGTATTTGAAGGGAAGACAGGAAAGATGTATGTTGAACTTGAGGGATAGCCAACCTAGTCCAATTAATATATAATGTAACAAGGGTGGGTGTTGAAGTTACATAAGACAGAATGGCATCTTGATTTTGTTCTGTCCTGGGTTTCCTGGAGCTCGGTCAACTTTGACAGGCAGCTAAACTCATCCCCTTCTTTTATGCAATGATGGAGTCTTCTTTGTTCCTGTAAATAAATCTAACCAGAGATTGAAACAAACATGAAGGGAAAACATTCCAAAGTGCACAAAATAAGGAGCATGGTGTACCTAGGAGGGCACGGTGAGATCACAGATTACCAGAGCCGACTGTTAAAGCTGCAACACTGACCGTGAGGGATACAAACCGCAGACACTCCTTAGAAGCAAGAAGAGATTGACACACAAGACCCTAGGGGTTGGAAAGAGTAGTTTTTAATGGCAACAATTTGAATGACCGTTTGTATTACTAAAATACATACAGTAGTCACGGGGGAACTGGAGCAAAGGTTCTAATCAAGAGCAGAAAAACACAGGCTGGAGACAAAGCAGAGTTGTAAAGAATGTCAAGTTTGCCAAGGTGAACTTGGGGTGCTGTATCATACATTATATCACCATCATCAATCATTGATATTAGCATCTGCTGTGCAATGTGCTTTCTGATCAAGGGGCGTGGGCAGGATTCACTTCTATAAAGTACACCCAGTTTGGAATAGATTTTTGAATGTCCGTTTGTCTTTATGCAAACCAAATGGTAGATGGGAGTCTAGCCACATACCGAAATATTTAATGCTAGTAACTGAGGCAAGATAAGTATTTAGAACTGGTTCGTAGCTTTGTCGTGGGAAGCTTTACAAATCCCAAGTACCATAGTTTAGTGGTTTTTGTCAGTGTTTAAAAACTGTTTTTGCGTGATCCAGTTTTCGACCATGGAAAAATCAGATTGCTGTACACGGTCAGAGTGGCTGGGCGTCACGATGTTAAAATGATAAAGCATCAGCTTTAATATACAATAAAAAAATTTTTTTTACAGCTTGAATTGAGGGGTTCTTTCACTTGAGAGCGACCATGGTCTTTCCACCAGGAATCTCCCACTTCAGCATATTAGGCATTGATGTACAAGCATATGCAAACAATGCAGGAAGTGACCAACGAGCCATCGAATAAAAACAAATGACCACCTTTTCAATTAAAAGTTTTTCTGTAATTGTGCATGTTTCCTAGTGCAGGATGCAGCTGTCCCACACACAGAGTCCCTGGCCTACTTTTTTTACATGTTCTTTTTTAGAGGCATCTCGGTGTCTGCGGTTAAAGAGGTTCAAACAGAAACAAAGTGAAGGGGAATTGGAATAAAGCTATATACTGTACATACATTATTAAGTGCAACAGACTGTAACATGGATCATATTTATACATATTTGATTGATGCCATTTAATAACATATGTACAGTATTTTATTTTCTGTTACATTTTTTTTATTTTTCCGAATTTGTTGCACCACGTTACCATTATATTCCCCCTGCTCTGTAATGCAGAACATATTTGCTGTAAGTGGGTTACATATTAACTGGGTTACTGTGGGACTTGTGCTACTTAGTTTCCTACCCATTTAAGGCAGGAACTAACTCTGACTTCCAGATAACTTTCATTATAATTGTTACTTGTAATATATAATGAACTACTTTTCTTAGCTGTCCCAATGTAGATTTAATTAACTTTTTTCTGCGCTCTCCTTATCCTCTCTCCGCCCCCCCACCTTTCCACAGTATGCTCCCCCATCTGGGCTGAGAGAACTGTAGGGAGAGGGGTGGGGGGAGGGAGGGACGGGGGGGGGGGGAACTGTAGCAATGTGAAACCTAGTTAGAAATGTATGAAGTGCTAAAATGTTTTATTCCCAGAGGCTGCTTTGCCAGCTGTTGCTTGTAAGCTGTTCTGTGTCTTATTTTGAGTAAGTTGATCTGTGATAGCAAGGGTTAGACCAGGGGTGCACACACTGGGCCACGTGAGATTCTCTAGGGGTGGCGTGTGATTGCAGAGGCCCCGCGCTCTTCCCCAAGGCATTTAAATGAAATGCTGGGTGAGGCCTCTGTAACTTCGCTTACCTGCTCTCAGTCGGCTTTTCGGCGACGCATCACCATGACAACGTGGCGTCACATGACGCTGCGACATCATATGACGGCGCCGAAGCCTGTGAGCAAGTAAGAAGAGGGGGAAGCAAGCAGGGGGGAGTGCAGACAGGGTGTCGTGAAAAGAAAAGTCTGCGAACCCCAAGTTAGACGGTACGCCAAAATCAACAGGCAAACATACATAATTTGGCAAATTCTGCACTCCATAATTAGCACAAAGTGGATAGTGGTGAAGTGGTATAGGAAAAACAGGACAGGCACCCCAAAGTCTCATAAGCTTAAATTGTCGATGTTGGAGTGAGTCTCTATATAGTGCTTTCTTTTTGGGAAGTGTTACTCCTTGTCTTTTAGTTAATTCATTCTGTAGAAGGTTTGTAAGTGGAAGCAGCGCTTTGTTCTTCTAGCAAGAAGTAAACCAATTCTTGATGTGGTGGATGTGGTTGTTACAGGAGACAGGGACTAATACCAGGGATCAATATCGCCAGACAGAAACACAAAAGTTTTTATAAGATTAATTTATTGGAAAAAAGTATCCACAAAGATACAGAACACGCTTACAGTACTCACAACTGGGGAAACTGGGGTTCCTATAGTCCTAGGTGCAGGGACCTCCCTAGAGAGATTTTCCCTGATCTTTCCCCACAATGTCTTCTGGACTGGATTCCAGGCTTGGCACCAGCACTGGGATCGTCTCTGGTACAGAAACTTGAGCTGCAGCTACCAGTCCAAGCTAACAGCTCCTACAATTCCTTCAGCTCACTTTAGCCAAAAACTCCTGGCCTGACATTGAATCCGAGTTTCAGCTGGTCTGATCTGCTAGCGGTCTCCCTCCCTCCCTACATGTTTATACCTTTAGCCCACCATATTGCAACATTCAGGACCAGGTGCTGCCTATGTGCCGAGGCCCTGATTTGGTGGGTACAACTGCAACATTACATTAGCAACATAAACTGTGACAGGGATAGGTCACAGACCGCTTTTGCGACACCACACATTAACCTCTGGTCCCTGAACTGCTGGAACCAGGCTTACAATACAGAGATACATACATATACAACCTAATATAATACAACTGTAATATTGACAGGTAGGAGTAATGCAGGTATTACCTTTATTAATATCAGCCATATTTACCCTTACTGTCACAGTGGTTTTATTTTGCGTCGTGTAATGTGACACAGTAAGATGTTGTGATGGAAGAAGTGAGAAGCCAGCGTGCGGGATTGTATCAGACTAGCGAGTGGCTAAACTCTGGTGGTAGTGAGAAACCAAAGAAGGATCGTGGGGTGGGGTGGGAGGGTGGAGGTGGAGGAAAGAGAGGGGTAGAGGGGAAGAATGAATATATATGAGAATCAGTACTTGGATTAACAAAATTTAGGTTCATTACCTTCCTTGAGCACATTGACGCATTACTTTCTGGTGTTGGACAACTCTACTTGTCCCCTTGATGCTAGAGATTGACCCTTGTATATAATACTACTGTACATAAACTGACTGCTTTTTAAAAAATAAACATGAAATGGGAACAAAGTGCCTGTTGGGTGAGCCTTTTTCTGTGGGGAGTTGTTGGCAAATTTAGCTAGTGTCTGGATGCATAGCTTTGGGATAGAAAACTTTTTTAGATTGTTTTAAAAGTGGTTTTGCATTAAAGGGCTTTCCGAATGTGTAAAGTCATTCACTTTCCTGCTTTGTGTAGCCTATTCACGTACAGTATGTTGGTTGATACATTTAACTTTTTATTTCATTGTGAATTCCTCTGGAGCCCATGGACACAAAATACTCTATAAATACTATTAATAATAGTTCTCAGGCTGCACTGTATTTTTTTTTTTTCAATAATTTTTTGCTTTATTGGTATTACAAAGTAAAAACACAATAACAGAAACATTGGGAATGAAGTAATGGGCACATGACTAACTTATACACGTATTGAGTCCAATAAAGCATTTTCTTTTTTTTACAACATAGAGTAGGGTGAGGGGCAGAGGGGGGGGGGGGGGAGACAGACAGAAGGAGGGGGGGAGGGGTAAGGGGAGGTGGGGAAGGGGATACAGCTGACAGGGAAGTAAAGGGGGTACAGGAGAAGGGAGATGGGATGGGTGACCATCTCCCTCCCGTCCCCATCCATCCGAGGCTGCACTGTATTTTTAAGCATGACTTGTAGTTTGAGACATTTAGGGCCTTATGCAGAGAGCTGCGCTATTGTAAATGTCGCCATTTATTGGAGAAATTTGCGTAGAAACCAGGAGAAAATGCCGGGTAACGGAAAACGCGCTATTTGAAAATCTCGCCGCGTGGCTGGCGAGAACCTACATCTCGCCAGTTGTAAAAATATCCAAATTCAGAAAGGCGCGATCGCCATCTAGCGGCTGTTCGCGCCAATAAAATGGCACGATTTTCAACAATTAGCTCCGCCAACAAAAGTTGGCAAGAAGCTGGAGCTCGCCGGCCATAGGAAAAAAAAAATGCGCGATTTATTTCTAACACATTTCAGCAGCGCGCATCTCTCCATTTCAACCTCGCAACACGCATTCATGGTATTAATTGCAGATTTCGCACATTTCTGCATATGGAGAATAAAACTCTCCATTAAAGCTACTTTTTATTACCCTCGCCAATTTTTAAAAGCGCTGCTCTCTGCATAGGGCCCTTAGTTTTAAGACGCCTTAGTATCTTCTTCTGAACTTTGTGTTCTGTATGTCACCTAATGCGTTTCATGCATATTGTTTATTAGATTCTTTGTTTATGAGCAATACCGAAAGCCGCAGATTTGTAAAAAGTGGCTGTGCCGTTTGAATATGTAATTTAGCTTTTAATATTAATGACGGTGACAAGTGTAAATACTGAAATTCTAATGTCCTAATTCTCTTGGGGAATACTGTTTTTAATGGATTCGAAAGCGCCATAATTAGTTTTTGCCATTTTTGACCGCTTTGAATCTTTTACATTTCCACCTTTTTCTTTTACTTTATGCAATAACATTGCAATAACATGCTGCTTTATGCCCTGTAACGGAGCAGGGACAGGAAGGCATGTGATTTTATGTAGTGTTAATCACCAAGGCAATGATGGGACAGGCTTGTTGGGGGTCCCAAGTAGAAAATGTTTTGGAGATCTTTCACCAACTGGTCATCTCCAGTTATTAACGCAAACCTTGTTCATTTCTTTACCCTCCTCCCCCCCCCCCCCTGTAAAATCTTAAATAAAATATATTATTTGTAATTTCCTGCTTGGTCCAAGGCTGTACCACGTCTACAGTCTCAATTAGCGACCCACCTTATAACTCTCTTGTTCCATGTTTGAATTTGGAAGATTTTGGCCAATCATTAATTAATCTCTTTCCCGGCAAAAAGGCCTGCAATGCATTAAGTATACGAGATCTATTGCAGAGCAATGCATTAAGTATATGGAGATCTCTTGCAGAGCAATGCATTAAGTATACGAGATCTATTGCAGAGCAATGCATGAAGTATACGGAGATCTACAGCAGAGCAATGCATTAAGTATACGGAGATCTATTGCAGAGCAATACATTGTTTAGTATACTGAGATCAATTGCAGAGCAACGCTTTAAGTATTCGGAGATCTATTGCAGAGCAATGCATTAAGTATTCGGAGATCTATTGCAGAGCAATGCATTAAGTATTCAGAGATCTATTGCAGAGCAATGCATTGTTTAGTATACTGAGATCTATTGCAGAGCAATGCATTGTTTAGTATACTGAGATCTATTGCAGAGCAATGCATTGTTTAGTATACTGAGATCTATTGCAGAGCAATGCATTAAGTATTCAGAGATCTATTGCAGAGCAATGCATTGTTTAGTATACTGAGATCTATTGCAGAGCAATGCATTGTTTAGCATACAGAGCAATGCATTGTTGGCCTTAACGAGGTACAGGAGGGAAGCATGTTTCAGAGATTGATGTCACACTCTCGAACCGGATGCTGGCAGACTCAGGGGAAATGTGTGGAAGTACAGTACTTCAACGAGTCAATGGCAGCTTCCGCCAGATTGGGATGCGTCACGGCTTGATGAATCCTGGCCATGAATTGTAAACTCATCTGGGGAGGGACTGTATCCACAAAATACTCCGTACATCGCTGCGTACCGCTGGCTATTCTGTAATTGTGAAGTGCTTTGATTCTCATCGGGGAAAAAAGTGGTATATGGAAAAAAAAGTTATTAATAATCTAACCGCCTTTACTAAAGCTGATTATTTTCACAGTTTATTTTTAGATGTATTTTTACTAGACGGCTGTATGGTAATTTTTTAATTTTTTTAAAGTTGATACTGTAGTTTCTCTGAGGTGAAAAGTTCTGTGAAGGTTCTGTATATCTGACACGTTGATGTGAAAAAACAATAATCACACTTTTTAACTTGGTGGGGAGGGCGGATTTGGTCTGTAGTCTGGAACATTTCTGGAAAAGGATTTGGGCTGCTTCGCTTATCTCTAATAAGTAACCCCTACACTATATGTAGTCTTCCTGTTTCCCTATCCTACTGTAAATACCTATGGGGTTATTTATTCAACTGCAATAGGGCCATGCAATGTACTTAAGTGCTATTTGTCCCTGATAGCAAAGGTGATCATGAATTGATTACTGATGTTCTATTCCTAGATGCAAAACTGTGGCAAAAGCAGCACAAGGGGATTGTACCAGATGTATCAAAGACCTCCAAACAAACTGCTTTCCATTTTCCTTTGATATATAGGGTGCTGCTCTTTCTACGGGCTTTACGGCAGGGAGTACATGGCCTCTATTTCAGAAATACATGAAACTTAACAGCCTGTTATTTAAGAACTTCTAAATGTTATGTGGTTGCGTGCTTCTGCATGTGTACATAATTGCATGGGTTTTTAATGAAGGGTCTCACCTGCCATTCAGTATTCTGTTGGTTTGTGATTCATTGGCTTATTCTGCATTGTTTAATGGAGTAATATAGCCAGTTATCAAGTGGTACAAAGCCTGTTCTTAAAATAATGAAAACACATTTAAAATAAAATGGAGGGCTTGCAACACACACGATGGATATGCTATGAAGCACACTGTAAGTAAGGCACTTGTCTCACAATAACATGTTCTTTAATGAACACTGTAGAGAGCTGTGAAATGTTTAGAATTCCCCAGTAGGACCCAGACCCATATTCAGTAAAGGCTGCTCCCCGTACGCTACAAATGACTAAGAGCATCGTTGCATAAAGCCACAACGTTTATTGTATTGGTTCTTGGAGCTATTCATCTTGACCCTTTCTCACTCGCAGGTACCTACAGTATAACGCATTGCATTACCTGTTGGTATATGGGGATTAAACTGCCAATTTAGTCAATGGCCTCTAATCTATGCATTGTAATTCGTTTTTCCCACAGGGCACCCTTAATATTAGTCTGAGAAACCCTTGGTTGGCATGTTGCCTCTACTGTAGGTTGGCGCTACAGCTGGGGCCGGTTTTAGAATTTTGCGGCCCATAGACACTTGACTTTTTACCTCCCTGGCCTCCTTCTCTTGCTGCATCCCGACGTTTTTTTCATGACAACAGGACGCCTCGTTGTTTTGCTGCAGGAGGAGGTAAGAGACCTTTTCAGAGGCCCCAGGCTCACACCCAGCAATCCGTTTCATTGTTGTGGGAAAGAGAGCGGGGCCTCTGTAACCGCAGCATTTCCTCCCCTTAAAATTTGCCGCCCCCCTCCTGATATTTGCCATCCTAGGCCCGGGCCTTGTAGGCCTATGCCTAAATATGGGCCTGGCTACAGCGCTATCAATTAATTGTGTTTAAAAATCATTTTGGTATCCATTTAAAAAAAAAATTGTTTTCTCTGATTATTTGTATTAAAGTTTGAATTTTCAAATGTATTAAAAATTGGACAAAAGGTGTAAAAGTCCACACCAAAATGTAATATAAAAATAAAATAATAGTCTGCCTATTTAAAACCGAATCTTCCTGTATATACACCTGTAGCTGCTCGTTATAACATATTATACAATGGTTTTCTGCAGTGAAGCTGCTCCAGGCATTTCTGGGAACTTTCTTTGCCAAAAATGTCAAGCCTGTAAATATTTAGTTAAAGGTGATTCTTTTGTCTGTTCCAATTTGCAAATCCGATTAAGATCAGCGAAGTGGAGTAGAATTTAACATCGAACCCCTCTGCAATCCAATCCAGGAATGCTGCCAGGTTCAATTGTGCCAGGGCTGTGAAATAAGCACGGATGTGATTTATTGTCAAGCCGCATTACATTAGTTGGGTCAGAAACCAGCTCATTAACTCTGGATGGTAATCCAGGAAATGTGCAACTAAATATGCAGTAAATGTGTCTTCTCTGCACATCCTCTTCTGTTACATTTGTAACAAATTAAGATGCAGTACTCTACTCCAGGGGTGCGCTAACGGGGGGCAAGCCGCAAGATTTTCCAGGGGGGGGCGGAGCGGTTTTAGAGGTCCTGCGCTCTTCCCCAGAGCATTTAAATTCCGGGGGATCACTCGAGGCCTCTGCAACTTACCTTGTTTTCAGCAACGCAGCGACAAATGACGCCGCGGGGTCACGTGACATCACATTGCCATGGTAACGTCACGTGACCCCGCAGCGTCATTTGACGCCGGCGACAAGGTAAGGAGGGAGGGAGAGCAGGCAGGGGGGCGCAGGGGGAAAGGTTTGTACACGCCTGCTCTACTCAACTGCCATAGGTAAAGTGAAACCCGTAAGGTTTGAAAGTCTATATATTGTAAACTATTGGCTGGTCCAATAAAGGACATCTTGCTGCTACTTTTTCCTTTTTGTATTTGTATTTCTCCCCCATCCCCCACCCCCCAAATGGACACTGGAATGTTAATGAGCCAAGAGGACAAAGAACTTTGTATTCGCAGCTGCATTCAACCTGAATCCCTTCAGTGTAGATCGGCGGCGTCCCAAAGGCGGACAGCCTTATGCGCCGCTAAAGGGTGTGAGCTATCTTCCGCCGACCGCTGATGTTAAAGCTTCTCTATTTCAATCTGAAACTTACCAGCCCTTTTATCCCCGGTACCCAATTTTCCAACTCTAACTGTACATGAAATGTCTGTGAATTGACTGTATAACCCTGTTCTTTTAATGTAAACATGTATTGTTATAACTCTCTGCCCAGAACATACTTGAAAATGAAAAGTAACTCTCAATGTATTCCTTCCTGGTAAAACATTTTTATAAATAAATAAAAATGAAGACCAACTACTTACTGTACCTCATCCACAGTGAGGTACTACTGATAATGCCCATTTCTATTTCCGACCCATTTGTTTCCTGAATACAAGAGATTGTTTATTAATATTTATCCTATTCTGAACCAGATTAAAACTCGTGTCATGTTTACCAGATATTGTTAAAAAAAAAAAGGTTGCTTTGTTACTTGCCGTACTTTCTGGTCCCACACCTGTAATGGTGCTCTGTATTAGTTTTCGATTTCAGATACAAGCATTTTTTTCTCCCATCGCGGCAGTGAGGAATTTGGGGACTGTTTACAGGAGTAGTCCGTTAAACTGCGTTCCTTTTCTCTTTGACGTGCGAGCACAGGTGTGAGGTAGCGCTAACCTTTGCTCCTAAGGCCGCGCTTATAGTGCCGGCGACGTCGCCCAAAAACAAATGCATTGCCGCCGCGTGCGCTTATAGTGCGACGTCGCCAAAACTGGTAGCCGGCAAAATTTGATTTTTCAACGGCTGTCGCATCACGTGACGGCCCTTGAACCAATCAAATTGCCGTAAACACGCGCCGCCACCCAGAGAAATATAACTTTCGCCGGTGGCAACGGGTGACGTCACCCGTTGTGTCGCCGTCGCCATCGACAGCACTATAGGCACGGCCTAAGATCTGTGTTAAATGTAAGAAATAAAACGAACAAGCTTCATACCCATATGAATGCAGCATACTAAGGCTGCGTCCAAGCGCTGACCCGTGCTGAGGCGCGCTGACACTTCTCAGTGAGCTCCTGCAGCCGCAATGAGAGCAGCTTTAGCAGGGGCTCGCGCACGCTTCCGCAGGCGTGCGGAAGCGTGTGTCATTAAATTTTTAGATTTGGCGCTCACAGGAGCGCAGGGCCGGTCATGTGAGCTGTTCGCCCAATGAGGGCGAACCAGCTCCGTGACGTCACAGCCCCCGCCCCTGACACGCCCCCGGACGGCGCGCGGACCAAGGCCAGGGAAAGCACCCGCTTTCCCTCAGCCTCCGCGCGCGTCACGTGGTGCGGCGGCAGTCAGCCAATGAGGGAAGGAGGGGAGGGAAGGAGCTACGGATGGGAGGCGGCTTGGGAGGAGAGCAGGGAAGGAGCTGCGGGGAAAAATGTGTGAGTGTATATGTATGTGTGTATGTGTTGTGTGTGTGGGGGTGGTGGTGGTGGGGGGGGTGGACAGCACCACGGCACCACGATCAGACCTGGCAAAGTTTTACCATGCCCCCCCCTCCCACTCCCACCCCCTCCCGCTCCGGGAATTGCCTGTCAGCGCGCAGCCTGTCTGCTGTGTGGGCACGCTGACTGAGGGAGCGGGACCTTAGCCTAATGCAGTTGAAAAGTATTGCTTTGTGTGTTCGGGCAAATTACACCATCTTAACAAGTACTGTACCAACCACAACCTTCAAAAGATTGATTTAATTTATGACCCTTATAAGTATTAGTGATGTTGAACGCACTTGATATTAATCCCTGTAGTTCAAACCAGCCCCTTTTTCCTCTTCTTGTACCGTTAGACACCAAGTTAAGAAGTAAGGCATAAGGAACACTTTCCTGCTGCTCTGAGGACAAATCGGAGGGATTAGCGTAACAATCTGGGCACATCTGGCACATACTTTTTATTCATTGAAGTTTGCTGTCCTTTAAGGACAGAGCAGACAATTAGAATATCTCAATCAGTTTGCCTGTCTGTTACTGTGCAAAACAACCCCCTCTCTATTGATGCAAAAGTATGTTGTAGCCCGAGGTGGAAGTACATGCATAGGGAATATATAATTACTTCGCAGAATAATTTTGTTACTTATTGGTTCGTATATGGCAAAGTCATTTTGAAGGCATCAACCACCCACATTGGGGATACATTGCTAAATAAATTGCAATTTAAATACGATATAATGAAAATTCTATTCTGTGCCTCGAATTATTAGTTGGCAGAAAAGAGTTATCCCGATGACCTGCTAAATAAGGAAAAACAAGCCTATGTCTGATTTTTCTATTTGTCTAACACCGTGCGCTTTATTCCTACTTAATGTGGTCTTCCAAAAAATCAGGTTCACCAAGCTACATTTGTAACAGCATTATTCCGTTTGTGATAGTCAGAAGAGTAGAAACCCTCTGGTGCATAGAAATGCTCCACGTCCATTGGCCAAATGTCTCAGAATAAATATTCAGTTCCGCGAGGCAATGGGCTGCTTTGGATGCAAACTGCAGCAGGCGTTCCATCAGCGTGCTCTGATGGACAGTCCACCGGGACAAAGTCATTCCATGCAGCTGTGAAATAAAAACCACAAACAATACACAGAGCTCCAATTTCATGCCAGCTCACTTCATTACTACACTATGATAACGATTTCAGAAAATAAATGCTGCAACTTTGATTGTAGACAAAAGATCCTTTTATCTGTCTTTTATTTGTAGTCGGAGCCCAGCTTCAAAAATCTACATTTCAACAGATAACAAAACATAAGTGCTTCATTAGCTCCCACTAAATCCGTCATTTATTTACAGTACTGAATAGCAATCAGTTTATTTAGATTTTGGGGGGGAGGGGACTTTGTTGATAAAAAAAGATAAAAATGTTAATTTTGGTCCTTAATGGTTACAAAAGAGTTTTTTTTATGTTTTGAAGCATTCTATTATGTGCACGTGTTACATGAAAACCAAAATGTAACAATTAGGTAGTGTGAAAATGTTAAGGAAAATCTTTGGCTTTCTGCTTATGTTCTTTCATGAATTATAGATGAATTGTAGGCTGTGTAACACTGCAGCACATGCAGGATGGGACCACAGAGAAAGCCGCCTTCTTAGAGGAGAGCATTAAGACACAGGGATGATTATCTCAAAATCCTTGCTTGTCGCAGATGTCTTGTTTAAAGGATTATGTAAGCAATATAGAGGTTGCCTAAAGATGGTACACTTTACAGGACTCGTCTCACAGTTAAAATGATGACATTATCTACATAGGAATACATTCAGTAAATGTTCGTAAAAAATAATAATCAAATGGCAATTAATAGTACTTAAATCTATTAATTATCCTACTGAAGTTACTTGATTTGACTAGTCAGCATATTCCTCTTGGTTAAAATATTCCGAGGCCATAAATTGACCCAATGCAAAGTTTTCAGATTGGACCACGTGAGAGTGCTTTTATATAGTTCTTATTGAAAAGAATCTAGCACTCCATCTGAAGTCCAAGAGAGTGCCCACAAGGCTATCACACAATAGGTGCTTTAAATCAGGGGTTCTCAACTCCAGTCCCCAAGACGCCAGTGGCCCAACAGCTCAGGTTTTAAGGATATCTCTGCTTCAGCACAGGTGGCTCAGATTGAGCCACCTGTGCTGAAGCTCATTACAGGTCATTACACTCTGCTCATATTACTCGACCTCTCTGCAGCATTCGACACCGTGGACCACCCTCTTCTCCTTCACATTCTCCATACTCTTGGTTTTCGGAATAAAGCTCTATCCTGTATCTCCTCTTACCTCTCCCATCGTACTTTCAGTGTCTCTTTTGCTAACACCTCCTCTTCCATTGATCTCTCTGTGGGGGTACCTCAGGGCTCTGTCCTGGGACCCCTTCTCTTTTCTCTTTACACATTCTCTCTAGGTGACCAAATCACATCTTTTGGGTTTAAATATCACCTCTATGCTGACGACACACAAATTTACCTTTCAACCAACCCCTGACCTTACACCTGCTATACAGACCAAACTTTCTGAATGCCTCTCTGGAATATCATCCTGGATGGCCATCCGCCGACTGAAACTTAACATGGCAAAAACAGAGCTCCTTATACTTCCTCCCAAACCTGGCCATACTACCTCCCTCCACATTACTATTGGAAATACGATCATTCACCCAGTAGCCCAAGCACGCTGCCTAGGGGTTACACTTGATTCCTCTCTCTCATTCTCCTCTCATATTCAAAACGTTTCTAAAACTTGTCGCTTTTTCCTCCGCAATATAACAAAGATACGCCCGTTCCTCTGTTACTCGACTGCTAAAACGCTGACTCAGGCCCTCATTCTCTCACGTCTCGATTACTGCAACCTACTGCTGTCCGGCCTTCCTGCCTCTCACCTGTCTCCCCTACAATCTATCCTAAACGCTGCTGCCAGAATCACTCTACTCTTTCCTAAATCTGTCTCTGCATTTCCCCTCCTGAAATCCCTCTCCTGGCTTCCGATCAAATCCTGTATCTCACACTCCATTCTCCTCCTCACTTTTAAAGCTTTACATTCTTCTGCCCCTCCTTACATCTCAGCCCTAATTTCTCGCTATGCACCATCCCGACTCTTGCGTTCTTCTCAAGGATGTCTTCTTTCTACCCCCTTTGTATCTAAAGCTCTCTCCCACCTTAAACCTTTCTCACTTTCTGCCCCGCACCTCTGGAATGCCCTTCTCCTCAATACCCGACTAGCACCCTCTCTATCCACCTTTAAGACCCACCTTAAGACGCATCTGCTTAAAGAAGCATATGAATAGCACTGGATAATCCTGGACACATGATACATAAAGCTTGGCCCCCTGCAGACGCACTTACTAGAATTCCCTCCTACTGTCTCTGTACGTTCTCCCTACCTACCAATTAGATTGTAAGCTCCTCGGAGCAGGGACTCCTCTTCCTTAATGTTACTTTTATGTCTGAAGCACTTATTCCCATGACCTGTTATTTATATTATTTGTTATTTATATGATATGTATTACTACTGTGAAGCGCCATGTACATTTATGGCTCTATATAAATAAAGACATATAAAATACAATACAAGCTGGGAACCTTTAATCTCACTGCATAAGGTAATTGGCCAAGATTTTAAGGTGCAGTTCCACATAAGATCAAATGTAAACCTCAGAACCCATAGTTTAGGGCAGGTTTTCCTAAAATTGTTTATTCCAACATTGTCCCCGCACCCTATTTTGGCCACATGCTGTTCTCTTCTGACTGTTACAGATTTTTGCATAAAAAAAAAAAAGAGAATAAAATATGTACGGAAGTCTCTTGCCATAGGAATCGCCCCTAATATAAAGACGTGCTCCCTCAATGGCAATGAGGAACACTAGAGTCCATAACCACACTTAAATGCATTTATCATGCATAAATCAGATTACCTTGACAATGAGGGGGGTGTAAAACAGATTTAATAATCATGCCACTCAAGCCCATTTGTAAAAAAAAAAAAAAAAAAAAAGTTCAATTTCAAAAATTATTATTTATACTTTTTTACATGTACTAAAAAACAAAAAACAAATGTTGCCCAGTTTTAAATAACTAAACCTATCATGGTCATTCGGTCAATGTGGTCCTAACTTAGTACTGTTTAATTAAACTGCACATCTGAAGGACAAGTACATTTAGGACCACAGGGAATGAAGGCCTTTAGGATGCGATGTGACCTACTGTCATTTTGCTGCAGGGAGATTTTGTTGTCAAACTCATCTGATATTCTGTTTTGACGAGAATAATACAGTTGTAACCCCCTCCATTGCGGACTTTAAGTTTCTGACTCCTGTAGGCTAGGGGGTGGCCCTCCTTGGCGTATGACGAAGCAACGCTACAGAAGATTGTCTGCTACTAACAAAAGACAGAAAAGCCCAATGCTACACCCAATTTGACAAAATATATAGTTATTAGTATATATTTAAATACTTCAATAATAATATTCTCATAAACAAGGGTCATCTGGTTAAACCCTTTGGCCAAAGCGTTACAAGCCTGCAAGCCAACGTCAAGGCATGACCAAACTTTGCAGGTCCTAACACTAACCTGCTGAAACTTCTCTTCAACCTCTGTGGAGGGAGAATGACTACACTGTGTCCATCCATACAGCTGGATGCTGCAGTGTTCTTTTTTCCTGCCTTTTTTGATAATTTACTTGACACCCAACATTATATTCTATCCTGAAATCAATTTACAAAAAGGTATTCTCACTGTTCCCCTTCTGATGCGTAATAAAAAAAAAATAAAACACTCTACAGCATAAGGGTGTATAGAAAATAAGTGAGGCAAGTAGGCACAGAAAGTACTGTAGTCATGGATTATGCATGACAAATATGGACCAACATTTCGGGTCCCCTAATGTGACCGTCATTCATGGAAAGCATGTGTACTCTCTGAAAACTTGTATACAAAATCAACTGTCTGCAATATTGACCCAGTCCTATAAAATACCTGTTTTGGCAGTATAAATACGTTGTTTCTTATTTAATACAGACCATGCCTTTGTATACATGTCTACAATATTCTATAGCTCTACTGAATATAGGATTAATAATTCAATTGATGTAATGGATTTCCTGCATTCATGTGATATTTTGGGGGCTGGTGTATTCTTGGTTGTGTCCTTCAATGTGTCACAATGAATTGAATCAAACATTGACCCAACTCCCCAAAGGTATGTGCACTGGCCTATACTGTAGGTCAAAACATACCTTTCAAGTGCACTTCTGTGGATGTTAAAAGCAATCCTTCCTCCTAGATTTAGCTCCCTTTCGATGCATTAGAAACACATGCTCACTCCCTTATGTTCGTTCTTTGTAAAATGTATCACACTTTTACATCAGAATAATTAAAGTGCAACCTGAACTTTCCATTTGTAACAGTGCAAAGCCATAACCATCATGTGTAGCTTCCCAACATTCCCTGTGACTTTGGTAACTGACAGTATGTATTAGTTAGATATGGTTAGGTAAGCATTATTTGCTACAGTAGCTCTATGCATTTCAGTTTTCTTTTAGCACACTTGGAGCTCCTTGACTTTTCACCACATGACATAATTTAGGTTCTCTCCAAAAACCACTTACCAGTGACCCCCTAAATGAGGTTGCCGTTTTCCTTGGACTCATCAAATATTACAGGTTACAAATACTATCTTCATTGGCTAGAAAGGAAGATAAATGAGTGTTTTTGGTGGTGGTTTTAACTTATTCTGTTTTTCCCCCCTGTGAGTTGGTGCAGAAGTATGTGGAAGGGGCAAACTAAAGGTGCAGGTCATAGAGTAGTGTGTAGGGTGGCCAGGTGGCTTCTCCAAAAACACTGGACACAATGCTGACAGGTGCGATGCGCACCCACACACAGCGGTGGATTTCCAGATCCTCCGCCTCCAGGAACTTACCTGGTGCTGCCGCCCTCCGTCTTCTTCAAAATCACAGCGTCACATGACGCTGCAGACATTACACTGCGTCTCGTTGCCATGGTACGCAATGTCATTTGATTTGAGAGCGTGGCCTCTGTGTGTGGGGGCGGCAAAAATTACTGCATCTTGGGCCTATGGGAAATTCACCAGTGTGCGTGCGTGCGTGCGTGCGTGCGTGCGTACGTGTGCACACACACACACACACTTCTCCTTGGCCCCACTCTCAAAGCTCCTGACATCACCTCCTGTAGGAAGCTGCCCAGACCCCTAGCAAAAGCCCTGCTCTGGGAAATCTCGTGCCCCCCTCCCAAGCCAGGCAGGTCATTACGTCCACAGAGGTAATACCGGTATACACATACATGTCCAGTATTACCACTAGTTGTTCCCTGGACACAGTCCAAATACAGGATAGTCCAGTTCAATACAGGACAGTCCAGTTCAATACTGGACACCTAACAACCCTAGTAGTGTGTGGGATGGATCATCATGTGGGAGGTTCAGGAGTGATTTTCATTCCAACACTGGATTTTTGGCGCATCTTTTTAGCACTGACTTCTCAGCACACAGTCTCTATCATAGCTCTCATAAAATCATCGTCCTTTGCAGCAGAATTCAGCAACGATCTCATGAGACTCATCCTCCTGTCCCTCAAGTTTGTTTTTAGGTCTTCAGTCCATCTATTTTCTTCCTGATTTTACAGATAAACTTAATAAACAAACCTTTCTCTGGCTTTTTTCCTCAGTCTGTGGGACTCAATCCTGTTCTAAATTTAATACAGTAGGAATATTTGACCAATATATTGCTACAGTATTTGGTCCTGAATTCTATATATAATCTGGTTCTGTTGTGACGTCAAAACTATCCAGTTACTGTAATAGTGGACAGTTGACACCACAACCTATAGAAAACCGTAGCGTCTCTGTTGCACTCATGTTGTATTCACACTAACGTTTTAATAAAAAGTGTATAATGTCTGCATGACTACGGCATTCTATTCCTGAGTGAAACGGAGACGCTGCTCTTGCTGTTCTGTAGTATCACTTGTGAGTAATTGGATTCACTCAGGGGTTTCTCCTTGCATTCAACAACAAACTGATGCATGCCAGGCCTCGCCCTACCGTTCGCTTGTTACTTTTTAAAATCCTGTATTTATGTTCTGGTAATTGCTGAAATGTTGACTTCTGGGGAAGTTAAAATGGCTGCTGCGCCACACACACACACACACCATGGTCTTGCATTAAACGGGCAATAGATGGAAGGGAAGTAAACATAATTATGCTCCTTTTTGAAGAATCATTAAGACCACACCTTGAATATGGAGTACAATTTTGGGCACCGCTCCATAGAAAAAACATTATGAAACTAGAGAGCGTGCAGAGAAGAGCCACCAAATTAATAAAGGGGATGGACTAGCTAAATTTGATTTATTTATGTAGCCAGGTCCCCCTCTTACCTCCAGGCTGCGTGAGGGGGACGGCTGTGTGGTTACTGCAGGGAGATTGTGAGCCAGCTGCGGCCATTCCACCCATAGATCCGCTGGGAACTACAAGTCTCAGGGGCTGCAGACCACATGTTGCCAGACAGCCAATAGGGCTGATGCATTTATAACAGTGATAACAGTTAGGGCAGTTGGGGAGTTGGGAGCAGGGTACAGAAGAGGGAGGTAGGGTGCCAGTAGCCCTGGGACTAGGCCAGCTTTCCCCTGCAGGCCTCAGTTAGTCCCTGACGCACAGTAGGCACCTGGAGCTGTATAGGGAAGCCCATAGTTAGGGACCCTTTTTCCTGTGTTGTGCAGTATCAGGGACACCGTGTCTATGCCACGCGGTGACACAGAACTTATGATCTGGGATCAGACACCTACATTCAGAGACTATACGGTGGGACGCTGCGGCTGGAGACCACCCCACACAGAGGCGGAAGGCGTCGTCGGAGCAGACTGCCCATTGACTGTTGTTCAGCTACACCCGGGGACTGGAGCGCCCGGGAAAAATCCGCATAAGTGCACCAACATTCACGTGGGCAGTGCTGTCTCACACTTGGGGGTAGGAAAGGCCATTGGGGTCTGGACACTGGTGCCCCTGCACCCAAGTACTGTGGAGATATTCAGCGGGTTGGTATACATATGTCTATTTCTGTTCCTAGTGATGTCATTGTTTATTACCTCCCAGTAAATACTGTTTCCCATACTCTGTGTGTGTATTACTGGGCATATTGTCTTGGGAGGGGTAATCCTACTATGTGAGGATCCATCTCAGGTGGAGGCGCTGTTTAGTAGATATACATACACCCCAGGATCCCCAGTATGAGTATAGATATAATGGTGGGTATAGAAGGATTGTTCACAGATCCAAATGCATTTTTAAACACGTATCTGGACTAGTTAAACTGCTAATAATTTCCTTGCTGGTTGTGAGGCAAGAATATTGCATGTTTCCTGCATCAATCTGAACATTTGACCTGCCATGGCAACACAAGTCGCCTGGATCAACAAAGGCTCAGCTGATTTAACAATTTCCATCATAGCCTCTAATAGCAGTTGCACAGAGAAGCTACTCCCTTGCTTGGTGGTTTGAAATGATCCAGTCTTGCACTTAATTAACGTGCATGTTTCTCCGCCAAAGGATCAAAACGGGGGATACGAAAAAAACAGGACATTAGGAGGTAATCAGACTAATGATTTTCTACCTCATATGCCTTCAGCAACCGTTCAGCGCGGAGATGTTGCCTGAGATCTTAAGTCAAAAATGCATTATATTTATATATTTGTAACTTGTACACATTATCCCAGGAGGTCTCAACTCCAATCCTCGAGACCCCAGCAACAGGTCAGGTTTTAAGGCGCCACTCCACCCCCCAATTCTCATTCTGCCTGTTTTATCGCCCTTCTAACTTTTGTGAATGGATACTTCCACTTACGGCTTAATATAACCACCACACCACGATAGGAACACGTACAGATATAAGCACGGAGGCTTGGTGTCCATGGAAGGGTAAATCTATGTATGTATCATTTTATTTATATAGCCCCCAACAATGTGCCCAAAATTACAATAGGTCAATTACAATGGGGAGAAGTGCAACAGGTAATTGAGAGCAGAGGGCAAAAGAAGGCCTTGCCCTGAAAAACTTAGAATTGAAGTGGTAGGTTGGGAGGCTTACACACACAGTAGGGGTAAAAGTGCATAGTTAAAAGGGCAATTGGGAGGTCAAATGCATCTGGAGTTTGTAGTAGAGGCGTAGATAATTTTTATGAGATGCTTCTTTTAACAGGTGTATTTTCAGCTGAGCTGTGACTGTGGAAAGTGAAGGTGCTGGGCGAATATTTGGTGGAAGAGCGTTCAATAGGTAGGGAGAGATTAGTAAATACAAAAGGTTTAGACAGGAGAGGGCTGTCGATGTAAAAGGGGCAAGGTATCCTCTCCATAGGAAAGTAATCAGCGGGCACTGCTTAGACAAAAATGGCAAGAAGGCTGGACTGTGCAAAAAATATATAAAAGCCTTTATTGGTTCCCGGCAAACATGGATAAAAAAGGGGAGGAGTCCCCCCTCAGCGCTCTGACGCGTTTCGTCCGCACAGGGACTTTGTCAAAGAGTCCTCTTTGACAAAGTCCCTGTGCGGACGAAACGCATCAGAGCGCTGAGGGGGGACTCCTCCCCTTTTTTACCCATGTTTGCCGGGAACCAATAAAGGCTTTTATATATTTTTTGCCCAGCCTTCTTGCCATTTTTGTCTAAGCAGTGCCTGCTGATTACTTTCCTATGGAGAGGATACCTTGCTACTCTACTGCTCACAAGCCTGGAGCACGCCAACTGAAACAGACCAAGCAAAGAACTGAGTAAGTTTATCTCTTATTCCTAAAGCACCCCAGGGGAACAGCCACTTTCAGAGCACTATTTATATCTTTGAGGGGTCATTAGCAGGTTATTTAACCTACTGGGTCAACCCTCTGTATGTTGCCAGGCTGCTCCCACAATAGGGGAGAGTCAGTAGACTCATGTGCTTTTCATCATATGTGTTAACCCTTTATGGTCTATCATCATGTTGCTGATTTTAAATGGATTTCATATACCTGGAGTGAATCTCTGCAGCACAGGGAAATTTGAAGGGGCTCTACCCTTTCAAGAGTGTTTCTGATGTAAAAGGGGCAAACGTGAGGTTTGGCCTTGGGTTGAGCAGAAGAGACGATTAGGGATGTAACGAGATTATTTACCCATGATCACAGCATCTAATAAACCTTTCCTAAACAGCTACTGCACTAATAAAATGTACACCAAAAGGTTCCCTTCTGGTTTGGATCTGCTGGTCAATTATCCTCTTACAAAGTTGTAGAGACTTCTGGTTGGGTAACTTTTTGTTATTAGTACATACATGTTATGTTTTTTTTTTTTTTTTCAATCTACTGATTTTAACATTCCCACTTAACTAATAGCAAGGTTTGTCCAATTGGTGTTGTTACTTTATTCACTCTCAGGTGGTACAGATATACACCTAAAAAGCAAGACCCGTTGGTTTGGGAAGTTTAATCGTGATCCTCTGTTTTAAGGGTTTCATGTATACAGTACCATGAGCTTCCGAATATACAGCATTGTACAGTTTACATCAACATACAGGTTTGTATAGACACTGCCTTGTGTTTCCACTCTACCCCATTAGATTGGATGCTCTCATGTGCAGTGTGTTAATTTTGGCAAAATAAATTTGGCAATATTTGGTTACGTCATGAACTGTACAGTGGCATATTTTAGATCATAAATATATCGGAACAATCGGAACCATAATCTGACCTGAAAATTCAGTCGAGCTCCTGTGAGTTCTGTTTTCTTCATTATACTGTATATACTGTACTAGCTAGAGATGGCCGAAACTGTCAAAATCAATTTCCCAGAATTTCCCAGAATTTCCCGTGCTTTCCATTCCAAATCCGTTCTGCGGTGTAAAATCTGTCCGTGGATTGTTCCAGTTTTAATCCATGCGGATTAATTCAAAACCGCCATTGGATACAATGCGAACAGATTTTGAACCATCCAAGATGTGGATTCCGGAATCCGGATTGTGAAAAAAGCCTACTGTACATTCAGCCTATAATAGTAGTAATCCCCTCAGAACAGGGCACTACTGGCCAATAGTGCCCTGGCTGGAAGAGTTGAATGCCCGAGGCGAAGCCGAGTAGTGCATGGAAAAACAAAAAGCTCAATACCAATACACATGTCAAATGCCCTTTTTTAGTTGAATGTTCTGTATCCACTATAATTATCTGCATCCCCTTTACAAACCTTGTTCCCTGTCTACTCTCCCCATTTTTTTTTTTAAACATGGCTTCGACAGAATAACAATAGATATGTTTGTTTGACAAGTTGGACGTTGTTTGCAAAACCTCGTTGGTATCAGCAATGTGTGATCTTTTCTATTGTAGATGGATTACATGGATGTGGCCCTTTCATAAGGAGACTTTAGGTACCTTCTCCTTGCTTGATGGAGCAGTAACATAATGCAAGAGAGGGAGGGCGGTGTCCATCTAAATCAGGTGTGTGCAACTCCAGTCCTCAGTTGCCACCAACAGGTCAGGTTTATAGAATATACCTGCTTCGACTGAGCCAACCTGTGCTGGAGCACATATATCCGATAAACCTGAACTGTTGGTACCCCTTGAGGACTGGAGTTGCCCACTCAGATCTAAACTATACCAAAAAAAACAACCTTGCAAGTTCTGCAACTGCAGTACTGTTCTAAAAACCATTTCTGATAAATATTGAAAACGTGCTTCCAGCTCACAGCTGACTGGTATGAAAATAGACAAGTCCTCGTTACATGGAGTTCCAAGTTTGGAGTCAGAAGCACTAACGGTTTTCTACTTTTAGACTCTTGAGATTATTGTAATGACCTACTTGTTCTGAAGTCTGAAACCATTACTGCAATTATCTGCAGTTTTAAAAAATACGGGACCTGAAAGGTCACGCACGTAACTTTACAGACATAATTTAGCCCAAGTCTTCGTGATGAGAATTTGTACATGGAGTTCTGACAAGTGTGCTGAAGAGATGAATTCTGTTTAACCCTCGTCTTCTTTCTTTGCTTTTCAGTTTCCAGTGAAGATCTACACGCCAGCCTATATTTTGTCAATGCATCTTTGCAAGAGGTAGTGTTTGCAAGCACCACGGGGTCACTGGTGCCCTGTCCTGCAGGAGGAATCCCTCCTGTGACACTCAGATGGTACCTAGCAACGGGCGAGGAGATCTACGATGTCCCTGGGATCCGCCACGTCCACCCCAATGGCACTCTCCAAATTTTCCCCTTCCCTCCTTCAAGCTTTAATAACTTAATCCATGATAATACTTACTATTGCACAGCTGAAAATCCTTCAGGGAAAATCAGGAGTCAGGATGTCCACATTAAGGCCGGTAAGTGTGAATACTATGTTCATATTAAGCACTTTAAACCTAAAATGTGATTTCTAAGGAGATTTTAATAATCACAGGTTTTAAAACCAATACTCTTTGGGATGGGTCCATGTGTATTTGTATAGCAAATAAAAATATCTAATTTTTATCTCATATCTCATATCATTGAGCACATTCACAAATATATATGTGTGTATGTATATGTGTGTGTCTATATATATATATATATATATATATATATATATAGACACACACACACATATGTAGAGCTATCAGTACCGTGTTAGCTGAGCTTCAATAATCAAAAAATAAATAGATGATACCGTTCTGCGGCTAACGAAATGCTTTTATTTGTGCGAGCTTTCGAGATACACATATATATATATATATATATGTATATGTATGTATATATATATATATATATATATATATATATATATATATATATATATATATATATATATATATATATATATATATATGCACACGGCCTGTATGTGCAAGGTAGAAAAAATAGTGTCGAAATGTGTAACATTCCAAATTGAAATGAATATCAGCACAAGAAGATTATAGGAAAAATAAATTAAAAAAAAGATATTACTTTATTAATACATATACAGTATTATATCACACCCAACCCTGTGGAGAACTAATTAGAAAGTTGTTGATAGGATGCATCATGAATTTGAATGAAAAAAAAATTAAATGTTACATCCCCTGTGTGCTCACATGGTTATAGTATTATTTTTAGATCTTTTTCTGCATCCCAATTTGTATTTTATTCACGGAAATTGTTTAATGATTATTGATGGACCTGAAATTGCCCCCTGTACGTGTACAATATTTTCTCCTGATGTAGGAAACAATGTGTCACCGTAGGATCTTGCAAACCCGACGATGAACATTTAATCATTCGTATTATATTATTATTATTATTATTAATAATAATAATAAACTAGAGTCCCCATTTACTTCTATCCTGCACCTCCCCAAACAAAACAACACAAAGGACCCTTGCTCAGCTAGTGGGAACATATGAACGTGTGAGTGGGAGGTGCTTAATAAGGATATATACAATAGACAAAAGCTATAAGAAGAAGAAATCCTTTAAATTGGCACAGAACAACCAGGTATCAGGTAGATATATGGGTTAGCTGATTAACTTTTAATATGTAGTTTAAAATAGGGTGGTACTGGCAATATAATAGTACTGTATGTAGCGCCGTATATAATATCAAATAAAGGCGCAACGCATGAAATGAACACTGAGAAATGGCTAAATCCCTTGTAGTAGAAGGTGTTAATATCAGCCAGCTATCTACACCTGCTATTACTAGGGATTTACCTGTCTCGTTTTCTTATGCTTCGACACAGAGGCACATGAAACGAGTTGGGATTACAGTTTCTTGGTGATGTGTATGACCTGAAAATATGTTCTTCAAGCCTTTGTATTGATATGTCTATAAATAGAGATTGAGGACCTGGTTTATAAAATGTGCATACCTTCTAGTACCCATGTTAAATAGATCTTATCAGTGCCGGATTATACAGAAAGCACGGGTCTAGGCACCCCGAAGGTTAGGGGGGCCCCATTTTGTTGTGGTGGGCTGATGCTGCGGCTCCCCAGCTCCCTATGCAGAAGCCGGATGGTCACTGTCTGCCATACTCTCCCTCCTCCTGTCGCGCCGAGATCCAACTTCCGCCCAACCGGAGAAGGAATCTGGAGGAGTGAGTGTGTGGTGTGTCTTAACTTCTCCGGAGTGGCCCTCCTCCTGCAGTGTCATGTTGTCATGGCAACCACCATGACTTGAGGAGGAGGGCCTGCCTCAATGAAAGGCCCCCAAAGTCTTCATGCCCAGGAGCCCCGGAGAGTCTTATTCCGCCACTGCTGGATTTTGTGCAACATGTGACTGTGTCAAACACCAGGAGGAGTCTCAATGTTTGCAGACTTTGCTGCTTGCCGTGTGTGTGCGCTTCTATTTGACAAGCTCCAAAAGCTTTAAGCCTGCATATTTATCATTGTTTTGTACATAAAACAAACTTTAATCACACACCAACCATAAACTGAACAGCTTAATTTATGTAGATAAACCGCAATAAAACAGATGATTTTCGACCTTCCAGACTTTCCTTGCTTCAGAAGCCTGCATTCCCTTTCTCTATGCTTTTCACATTATTCCTTTCCTTTGACACTAGTCTGGCTGGTTTCTTTAGTCTGATTTAGTCTCCGCTCCTATAAACCAGCAACTATCTTTTGTAAAATGTGTTACCAGTTAAGAAAAATCCAATATAATCACTCTGTTAAACCCCCCACTATTTTAGGCGAGTTAATTTTGAACCACACCTGACTTGGAGGTGCAGAGTCTTTGCAAAACACGGTCTATCTATCTGGGATTCTGTAGTGCATGGGGACAGCTGTGGGGCAGCCATATATTCACAACTACTGTATATTATATGTTGTACTGTTTTTAGAAACGAAATCCTGGTCCCAAAGAAAGTTTTCATCTGTTAACGATTTCAAGGACACATCTCGCCATTCGTCCTGGGCTTTCTAAGCATGTTTGTTTTCTGTTTTTAGTTTTACGGGAACCCTACACGGTCCGTGTGGATGATCAGAAAGCCATGAGAGGCAATGCAGTAGTCTTCAAGTGCATTATCCCCTCCTCTGTGGAGGCATACGTCACTGTTGTCTCATGGGAGAAAGACACAGTCTCACTTGTCTCAGGTAGGTTGACTTTATTCCGTTTTAATGGATCCTCCTCTACTTTTGGAAAACTTCTGCTTTCCATGAGGTGTGGAATGCCGGAAGTTGGCTGACTTGTAAGTATTATATTTTTATTTTCAGTGATCACCTGCAATTGGAACTCTCAATAATTTAACAATTCGTAACATTCTACGAAATACGTATATCTCGTCTCCCATGGCTACTTCAATTCTGGTTAACGTTTTTTTGGTATCATGGTTATGCAGAATTGTTTAGTTCTGAGCATTACACAATATGGTCAATGTTTTGTTTTCAATTACGATAGTGTTGGAATATTTTAACAGGCGTTTCATGGACGTTGAAAAATACATGCTACATAAACTGTATAGGGTTAAGATGAATGATGGAGTAATTTAAATTGTGCATATAAATGTTGCATCAGCCTAATGTAGAAACATTGAAAAAGTGAAACAATAAATAAAATCCTCGGGTCACTTTTGTGACTTTGGTTTGTAATTGCAAATGAGGAATTTATGTTGCTTTACAAAATGTTATTATAAAGTTGTTGGGTCACAAGGACAAAATTGGAAGAGAAAATGCTCCTATCTTCTTTTGGCATACCCTAAATAGAAGCCATAGCTTAGCACGATCATTTGAGATTTTGCTGGACTGTAGTAGAGGTCGGTTGAAATCTCTGGTTATTTCCAGGTTGCTTAGTAACCAGATGGCTTCAATTTTGTCTTTTGAAGTCACTTTATAATGCATAGGAAACCTATACCTGAAACTGGATCTTCCATGAAAAGTAATGTGTACTGCTTGGAATAACCTGTCACAAAGCTGGTGAGTCTGGATTATTTTCAAATCCTTTATTACAAGGGACTTCAAAGTACATGTTGATGTGTGATATGATCCACACGTTTGTGAAGTTTGTGATCTACTTACATCTTTACATCTACATGATATTCTATTTTCACTGGATCATATTAATACAGTACATACTGTACATACATTTGGGCCATGCTATCCAGTACCATCTTTGTCTGTGTTGTGCCCTGGCATGGAAAATGTTATTAAGGGTGTATTGCCCAGCTTACTGTGCTATGAAATACTGTATGTAATTAAGGGGTGTACCCCAACACTCAAAAAGAAAAACGCCTTGTCTTACAAAATGGCATACTATCTGATTAAAGTCATATAATCGAAGACAACAATCATGAATTCATTTGAAATCGTTAAACTTAACACAGGTGTTGTCTTTGATATGCAAGTAACCTGTAACGTTACGATGAAGAAGACTCAACACTCCAGGGATAAGATTCAAATGCAAAAAGTGTATTTAATTACAACGTTTTGGTTCAACAAAGAACCTTCATCAGGGCAATTGGAGGTTCCTCAGTTGAACTGAAACGTTGGCATTCAATACACTTTTTGCATTTGAACCTTATCCCTGGAGTGTTGTCTTCTTCATTGTATCTTGTATGGGTGAAGTATTTTTTTTGCTTTATTACCTGACCCGTGCACCCAATTATACCTATTGTGCTTTAAGGTGTGCCTATTGTACACATCTATTGTGTATGGATGTAAGGAATTAAAGGTGAGAATTTCATTAGTTCAATTTTAAAAGTGTGGTGAAAGCTAATGTTATCATTTGTGACCTTACAAAAGCAATGTTCTTGGCTTGGTTCCCAATTAACATTATTGAATTATGTTTCAACCCGCTTTTGTCGCACTATTTCCAACGTAGACCGGGGTTGAATATTCTGTGAGGACCTCTTCCATGCATTGGAGAAGAGTTTAGTCCCAATCCAATCATTGAGACTAATATATCTTCCAAAAATAGAAGATATATTCACAGCATATTGACTAGGGGAATATGAATGAGGCTTTTCTAAAGAGATGATAATGGTTGCACAGCTTATTAAATTGGGGCCTATATCGATCAGGCGGGTGGCCGAGGCCATCTTAATGGACTCTATTACAGACCAAGTAATGGAAGATTAACTTGATAGTCAGGTCCTGGCTTCAGTCTGAGCAGGTTTTTGGTAGACCTGGTAATTGGAGCTCTTTAATACAGGGGGGGGGGTGTGTGTTTCTTCTATTTCTGTATGAGTATCAAGTAAATCATGGCACACCGTTAATAAAGTAGTCTCGAGAGCTGGAAAGATGCTACTGCCCAAATACTTTATGAAATATAATGCATAAATTAAAATGGAGAAAGTGGGAGTGACACTCCCAAGTGATGATTCACTAAAAAAAGTCCATATACAGTACATTTATGAAAGACTCTCAACATATAAACAAATCCCAGGTAGTATATTCAAGTATTAGAGGAGATATCCCACAATGTCTGCCAAAGTTGCTGCTGAATTCACTTTGAAAGATGTTATATATTCAATTGAAAAACTCCCACTAGCCTGCAGGTTACTGTAACTAGCCCAATCACTAAGGCATAACATTATTAACTCTGTAACATAATGGCAAAGTGGCACATGTTTATAGTGAAACAAGAGTGATACTTTGTATTGAAGAATTTTACTCGCTCCGTTGTTGCGTGGATCCTCTATAAATGAAAATGGCGGGCACTCTATACTTGCACAAAAACGTGATTCTTTATTCCTCAACGTTTCGGCTCCCAATGGAGCTTACGAAGTATGGGGCGCCTGCCATTTTTATTTTATATCGTACGGAGGTTCAAA
The DNA here is from genome assembly GCF_040206685.1 of Ascaphus truei. Taxonomy (NCBI): domain Eukaryota; kingdom Metazoa; phylum Chordata; class Amphibia; order Anura; family Ascaphidae; genus Ascaphus; species Ascaphus truei. The sequence goes on from NC_134485.1 coordinate 19,875,400, forward strand.
ACAAAACAGGAATATTTTACCAGCGCAACCATTCTTCTATCCTAATAAAATAGCCAAAGCCTCAAACGATAGCTATTGATTATCCTGTCGGTCTTATATTTCCAATGTTGATAAATAGGTTGCAAGAATATCGACCTGTTTTTTCACTGCAAGGAAATATTTTCAGTCGGGAAAACGTGCATTGTTTGGTATTAAAATCTGTGAATAGGAAGCTATCCTCTTACATCTTATCAACTATAGCTGTACAAAGACCAACAATAACCAGTGGTCCTTAAATCCGTATCTTTCTTCATGCGTCAGGAATCCTGTGTTTTCTTGTTTGTGCAGGGCTTGGTACGCAGGAAAATCTGCACCATTCTATTTGCCAGTCACTAGTACCAACTACCAAGTCGCAAAGGGAGAGCGTGCACCAAAAATCCCGCAGGCTCCTTTACAAAGTGGTGCTTATGGTCTTTGAGTGAGCTGGACGGTGTCTTATATGGAATTGCCCAGCTTTGTAAATATGCTACTACATGCTACTTTATGTTTCTACAGATGCAGCTACGAGTATCCTAACACTACTTTGAAAAATCTGGGTCATTCTCCCAGTAATGCTGCAACATTTCTGTGACATTTCTGCAGACAGACTAATGGCCCATCGGATTAACACAGCAGGTATCCCTGGTCAGTTTTAATGGGACTGCCAGGGACCCCTGCTGTGTTAATCCGATGGGCCATTAGTCTGTCTGCAGAAATGTCACAGAAATGTTGCAGCATTACTGGGAGATTGCCCCAGATTTTCCAAGGCAAGTGTTTAAATACTCGTGGCTGCACCTGTATATCCCTAGTCCTGGGAAGTGCCATATATTGGGGTTTTCAATCAATTAAAAATACGGTCATGTACAGTCTTTCCACATTTTTTGAATGCTTGTTTCCTAGATTAAGATCTGTTTAACCCTGTTTTACCAGTTTACTTCCATCAGCGCATTGCTTTTGGCAGTGATTTAATTTAGGCCCAGATGCTTCTAGCCAGAAACATATACCTAAATTAGACAAAAATGAGAAGTGATTTCCATATTTGCAGTTGTTTAAGCTAAAGCATTGAGAATGTCTTGTGAAAATAACAATTCTGACCATATTTAAGTGGGCCCACTGAAATAATGTGATATCTATGAAATAGAAAACTGCTTTAGGTTTTGCCAAAGAAATGGTAATCAATACAAAAAGCTAAAGGACATTTCCACAAGAACAACAGTTTGTATGTAGCACTGTTCCCCCTCCTCCCCCCCCCCCCCGGGAGATGTTGCTGCTGCTACAGGTGTTTGTGGTGCGGTCATACCTGTGAGGGTCCAGGAGAGCTGAGTGTCCGCGATGTTGTGGGGACCAGGACAGGGTTTTGATGAGTCCAGGCTTTTCCCATGGTGTTGGCGGATCCAGCTCCAGGATATCCAGAGACAGTCTCCCACTGAAACAGACTTCTTCCCCCCTTACTGCCCAATAGACAGAGAACTCAACAGGGGTATATAAAACAAAGGGGCTTTATTTAAGCAGTCACTGTAGATGTTCTCACAGCGGATGCATGGGTCACAGAGGATTCCAGGCCTCTGGATGGTGCTAGCTTTCTTCCAATAGAGGCATCAGATCTTCCTTGGCCAGCCAGACCATGAGGGACTTACTGGCCTACCTCCCAGCCGGGGGGAGATGGCACACACTTCCACTCCCTAGAATGGGTGGACGAAGATACACTACAAATTTGCACTTCCTCCCTGAGGCATGGAAGGGGAGGGTACAGGATCTGCACCATGTTAGGCTGCACACAGATTCCTATGACACCACCACTTCCGTCAGTCAGGGAGTCAGAATGAGGGGGGTCGATGCCCACAGGATTGCCTGCCACAGCCTGTAGCTATCAGGGCTTACGTGACAGGAGGCAGAGAGGCAATCTGGGCCAGCCATGTTACATGTATATAATGTGATGCTTGTATTGTGGTGCTGCAAGAACGGCATATAAATATGTTCTACCTCCCTTCCAAGGCAATGGACATTATTTTGTATATTAAAATACTAAACTATGTATAGCTGTTATTAGGTCTCTCCGTTCTTAAACAAATAAAGCATTCATTTGAATTGTATTCCCAATCATTAAAGTGCAAACCAGTGTGTGTGTGTGTGTGTGTGTGTGTGTGTGTGTGTGTGTGTGTGTGTGTGTGTGTGTGTATATGTATATATGTATATATATATATATATATATGTGTGTGTATATATATATATATATATATATATATATATATATATATATATATATATATATATATATATATATATATATATATACAGTATGTATTTATATATATAGATATAGATATATATATATACAGTATGTATTTATATATATAGATATAGATATATATATATATACAGTATATATATATATATACAGTATATATATATATATATATATATATATATATATATATATATATATATATATATATATATATATATATATATGTAGCCCTTTTTGTGAACACCTGAACTAAGGGACTACGGTGCATAAACCTGTGGCTTCAGGAGCTCTGAGCCTCCGCGTATTGGGAGCCTGGGGGTATACCTTTATCACTTGTGGTGCAGCGCCTCCACTCACCCAGGATCCCCATTATAGAGATTATACCCTGAGCAAGAACCTAACAACAGCAGTATGCAACAGCAACCTTTTTATATCACACATGAATAACAAATGATATGCAGACTTATCATATAACATTTACATACACACACACAACGTGGCTCGGCCACACCTTATTGGGATAATGTCCTGTACATAAGCGGCTCTGCCACTCTCCTTAGGAGTATGTCTCATAACCAGTAAAGTATGGTACCATATGCATTCTCTCAGGAAACCCAATTAGTTAGTGGGAGGCGGGATCAGCGCCTGGTGACCGGTGTAGGTGCACTTGTAGATAAGGATACCTTCCGGTCACTACGATGACCTTGACACTCCACAGGGGGCCCTGGTGTTAATCCAGCCTTGCGCCGTCTCTCCCTTCTGCAGCACCGTCAGATGGGAAATCCAAGATGGCGGCCGCAGCTCCGCAGCTCCGCAGCTCCGCATATGACCCTCACTAAAGGGGAACGTCCCTGACGACTATGGGCGTCCTTACAAATACAGCACCCTACGATGGCAGGGGAAAGGCTCCTGGGGCTGTGGGCATACCCTACCTAAGCAGACGGGTCACTGACCCTCTGCTCTCGCACACGAGGTTCCGCCAACCTCCTCCTTCACCTCCCTCGCTGCTCTGACCCACCGCCCACACGCATCCGGTTCCTGCATACACAGTCTCGCATCCCATTGGTCCTCAGCCTCAGCTGACCTTCTCACAGTCAGAGTTCATAGTTCAACCCCCTCCAAGTCTCTACTTAATATTACCCTTCGCGCGCTTCCCTCGCGCATGCGCAGCCCAACTGGTACGCAGTAACTTCGCTGGCAAACAGGGACAATATGGCGCTGCCTATGTAATTGACAGCGCGGAACCTTTAATATATATGCACATCCTTACATTCTCCCCCCTCCAGAATCCAGCGTCCCCGCTGGACTACCTAACCACATATATATAACTATGTACACAACCCTCTCTTCTTAGATTAGGTTACACATCTCATTAAACAGTACCATAATAGCTTGCATCCTATGCCGAGCCCACTGCTGAGCCTCATAATGGGGTGCCCCAAACTGATCATATGCCATTCGCATGGGAGGTTGACTGTTTCTTTGACTTCGGCGGGGTTGATCCTCCTCTGCTTCCTCTGCAGAGTGCTCAGTCTCAACTGGTATTTCCATCTCTACCCTTGAGGGGTGTTCAGCATTAGCACAGTCTCTTTGGGGTGTAAAACATGGACTTTGTGGGTCTAGAGGCTGACTCACTGGAGTCAAATGATCAATGTTCGGGCCAAAAGGCTCTTTACCCGTGGCTCCTTCGGGAGATGCCTCCACGGCCGGAAGGCCCCTTTGAGAGGTTCCCTCCATTGGTGGCAATTTTTATAGTCTCTGAGCCATCCTCTGTGTATTCAACTGCTCCATCTAGGGCAGTGGCTGAGGCTTCCAATTCATCCGTCCCTACTTGAGGTATGAGAAGCAGATGATTCCTATGCCACACTTTTACGCGGCCTTCAGAATCCTTGATCCGGTACACAGGAAGACCCGGCATCTGTGACTCCACCTCATACACACCCTCCCGCCACCGGTCTGCCAATTTATGCTTCCCAGGAACACCTAAGTTGCGTAAAAGGACCGCATCTCCGGGGTGAATTTCCTTGTAACGTACTTTGTGGTCATAACGCCTTTTATTCCCCACATTCAATTGTGCGGTCGTCCGCTCAGCCAATTTGTAGGCCAACTGTAAACTGTCCTTTAGTCGCTGAACGTATCGGAAATGCGTCCTATTGGATACCCCATCGGTATATATCCGTAGGCGCACATCCACCGGTAACCGGGCTTCCCTTCCGAACATCAAGAAATACGGAGTATACCCAGTGGACTCATGTCGGGTACAATTATACGCATGTACCAATGCTTCGACGTGTTTACTCCACTCCGTCTTTTGCGGGCTCGTCAATGTACCCAACATATCCAACAAGGTGCGATTGAACGGTTCGGGCAAGGCATCCCCTTCGGGGTGGTACGGGGTAGTATGTGACTTGGCAACGTTCAGTAGGGTGAGCAACTCCCGTATCAGTGTACTTTCAAAATCCCGGCCCTGATCGGAGTGAAGACGATTTGGTAACCCATAGTGAATGAAATATTTTTCCCATAGTACTCGGGCTACCGTTACGGCCTTCTGGTCTTTCGTAGGGAACGCTTGGGCGTACCTAGTGTAGTGGTCAGTGATCACCAGAACATTACTAACTCCCCGACTGTCGGGTTCGATACAAAGAAAATCCATACACACCAAATCCATGGGACCCGAACTTTTCAAGTGTGCCATAGGAGCCGCCCTGGTAGGCAGTGTCTTCCTTTGTAAACAACGATTACACTTCCTACAATGTTGCTCCACTGACTCCCTCATTCTCGGCCAATAGAACCTATCCTGCAGTAGTCCAAAGGTCTTGTCAATGCCCAGGTGACCATGGTCATCGTGAAGGGCCCGGAGGACTAGTGTTCTCAAACGTTCCGGTAAAAACAACTGACGCCGATCGGGATGGTTATGATAGGAGATCACCCGATATAACAAACAATTGTCCATTTCAAACTTCCCAAACTCATTTAACAGGAGCTTCACCAAGTCTTTGGGGGCCCGCTTCAGTATAGACGGATTATCTTGCTGTACAGCTTGACGGGCTAGCTCCACTATGGGGTCTTGTGTCTGATAACGCACTAGATCCTTCCACGCTATGATATTATCTTCATTGATATTCATCCCGTCTCGACCTTGATAGGCCCGAGGAACAGCCTGCGAATGACATCCCAACGAGTCAACCACCCGTAATTCCGAGAATGCTACGTTGTCATCGACTATCGCCGCTACTGAACAGAGAGCACGAATCCCGGGGCCCGGTATCTCCTCCCAGACTTCCTCATCAGGGGTGGATTGCAGACCAGGTCGACGAGACAGAGCGTCGGCACCTATGTTGGTGGGTCCGGGTTTGTATTTAAGGTTGAACCGGTAATTGGCTAGAGCAGCTAACCAACGGTGTCCGGTGGCATCCAATTTGGCAGACGTATTGATATAGGTCATGGGATTGTTGTCCGTGCGTACTTCGAACGGTACTCCATATAGATAATCGTGCAGCTTGTCCACCACCGCCCATTTTAGCGCCAAAAATTCCAACTTATGGACCGGGTAATTCTGCTCGCTAGGGGTTAAACTTCGGCTCGCGTAGGCCACTGGACGTAGCCCGGTCTCATACTTCTGATGCAAAACCGCTCCTAGCCCGCTGAGGCTAGCATCGACATGTAGGACATAGTCTCGCTCAGGATCCGCGTAGGCCAAGACGGGGGCCTGAGTGAGGCTGGTCTTTAAGTGTTTGAAGGCCTGTTCACATTCTGGAGTCCATGTCTTCCCAAAGGGTGTCTGCGCCGAGCTCCCCTTTCTCCCGGTTTCTCCCGGATACACCTTGAGAAGGTCATTCAGTCTCTTGGCCTTGCTGGAATACCCCTCCACGAACCGCCGATAATAGCCACAAAACCCCAAGAAAGACCGCAGCTCTTGAACATTTTGAGGTCTGGGCCAGTTCATCACCGCCTCGATCTTCCCTGGGTCGGTGGACACCCCATCAGCTGACACAATGTGGCCCACATACGTTACAGAGGTCCGACAGAATTTGCACTTGTCTAGCGACAGTTTTAGGCCCTCCCCCTCAAGCCTATCCAGCACCTTCATCAGTCTCTCGTAATGCTCCTCTAGAGTCCGCCCGAACACGATAATGTCGTCCAGGTACACTAAGCACTCTCGCGGGTTAAGGTCTCCGAGGGTTTTTTCCATTAGTCTCTGGAACGTGGCCGGGGCACCGCAGATCCCTTGAGGCATGCGGGTAAACTGGTAAAACCCTAAGGGACAGATGAAGGCCGTTTTTTCTTGGTCTTCCTGGCCCATGGGCACTTGATAATACCCGGACCGGAGGTCGAGCACACTGAACCATTTACTCCCGGTCAACGCATTCAGGAGGTCCTCGATTCGGGGCAGTGTATACTGGTCGGGGATAGTACGGTTATTCAGCGTTCTGTAATCCACACATCCACACATAGACGGACCGTCCCGTTCTTCTTGCGGACTACCACAATGGGTGAGGCGTAAGGGCTCCGAGATTCCCGCACGATGCCAGCCGTTTCCATCTCGTCGATTAATCCCCTCACTTCGTCAACATCCCTTGAGGCAAGCCGGCGGGAGCGCTCCCGGAAGGGGGTGGCGTCGCTCATTCGGATGGTATGGTGGGCACTGTGACTGCACCCCACATCCATGTCACCAGTGGAGAACACACCCCTTCGGTCGTGTAGCTCATCCTGCAGCCTCTTCCTCCACTCATCCGGGAGGGGCGAGTCGCCAAAGTCAAATTCCAATGCCGGCGCTATGGTAGTAGGCGAGCTCCTAGCTAGTCCCGTCGAGGCCTCCTCCTCGGAAGTTACCGGGTATATCCTTCCTAGCGTCTGCCGCCGGTCAATAGTCATCGGGTACGGGGATATATTCTGCACATACACCCAGGTGCGCTTCGGGATCTTCCCGGGCCATTCCTTGACCGAGGTTAGTACTTTGTAGCCCAAACGTTGTTCGTCCTGGGCCACACTCTCCAAGGTGAAGAGCTGATCCTCCGACCGTCGACGGGGGTAATGGCAAGCGGCGACCATCATTCGTCCTTCCCCCGGGGGAATCTGGGTCAGTCCCCATTCTTGGCTGTAGAGGACGCCATGCTCTTCCTCAGTCGCAATTTTACCGCAGACCTCTTGGAGGGCGGGACAGGCCGCTAGGGCCAGCAGTGGGGCTTCTCCTGCTTCCTGCAAAAACTGGCGGAATACCGCGCGCACAATGTCAGCGTTGGTCCCCAAGATGATTGGGGCGCTGGGGTGGTCCTGCGGCTCGGGGCACACTAAGGCCTCCACTTCCATGGGGTGATGTTTACCAGTATTCAGCTGGAGAATATCTAACTGCACCTTTACTACTCCGTCTATGGGGTAATCTTCATGACTCAGTCCCCGTAGTCGCAAGGCATCCGCAGATAGCAACGGTAGTTGGTGTAGGTGTTGGTCGTAGAAGGGCCGATACACGATGGTCACTTGAGATCCCGTATCCAATAATGCGGCGGCGTAGATGCCCTCAATAACCACTCGAATAATGGAGGCGGGGCCAATTCGGGGGCTCGGAGAGGATGGCAACACCTTTTCATCCTCCAGGGGCCGGCACGGCATCGACTGCGCCGATCGGGACGACGTCCTCCGCGAGGTGGGGCAGTGGGCCCGTAAATGTCCCATCTTTCCGCATGCGTAACACTGCATTTGGCTGAGGTAAGCCTCGTCTCTCCTGGTTGGGGGACTTCGCCCAGTCGGGGGACGAGGTCTGGGTGTCACTGGGGTGGGGACATCCTCGGGATCGAGATCCCCAGGTTCAGGCACGTCGGGCTTTGGGTCCACTTTCTTGGCTTCTTTACCCCCGGGCGGTGGCTTCTTCCCGGTGGCTAAGTCACGCCCTAACAACACCATCTCGTGCGCTTGGACCCGATCCATTAAGTCGTGAAACGACAGGGCTTGCCCGGGCGTTATGCAGCTACTGACCCGCACCGACACGGGGTGTAGGGGTAGGAGGCCCCTCAGCAACTGAGTGGTACGTATTCCGTTGGCTTCTTTCCGTGGCAACACGCCTTTCCTGACCATATTCCAGAGATCCAGGTGTAGTCGCCTGAGAAAATCGGATACCATCTCCCCTTCCTTCTGGGCTAACGCATGAAATTTCGACATCAAAGTATACATGTCCACCGGAGCTCCATACGCCTTGGTTAGGCAGTAGATGAGGTCTGCCGCATCAGCTTCCGGGTTGTCGTCTCGGTAGTAGTGCACCATGTGGGACGCGGGGGGCCGTAAGCACTCGACGATGCGCTGTCTACGGACCGCGTCCGTGCAGGTCCATTCAGGTAGTACCTGTTCGGTATGATCCAGCCAGTCCTCTATCCCTACTTCCCCTTGGGGCGTGGGTTTCTCCCCGGAGAAGGCCTTTAACTTCCTGTACTGGAGCGACTGGGTGGTATTGTGGATAACGGCAGCTAAGGCGGGCAAAGAGGTGTCTCCCGGTAAGCTATCCCCGACAGCGGGGTAAGCGTCCAATCTTGATAGGCTAAGTCGGTTGAGGCTAGCCCGCAGGCCGGACGGGGTAGAGGAGGAGCCTAAGCTCAGGGCTGCGGGCCAGTGAGGGTGCAGGCCACGGTCAGGGGAGTGGTCGGGGCCTCCCGTCGCGGCGCCAATCGGAGGGGGTATACTCTCTCCGGGGGGTGGAAGTGGCCAGGGGCGCAGGGGTGTCCGCCTGGACGATGGGACAGCGCACCCCCGGAGCCTCGGGCAGCAGCAGTATACGGGGCAAAGCCTCGGGGCATATATCTTGTTCAGTGGCATACAAGATCCGGCGCCAGGTCTGGTCGCGGTCATAAAAATGGTCTTGTACTTGGGCATTGTCCAGGAGAGGAAGCTTTCGGACCTGCTCGGTCACTGTGCCTAACGAGATCATGGCGGGGACATGGCCCAGCGCGAAAACACGGTTCAAGGGAATCCCGCGCCGTTGGGCCCACTTGCGCACCTCGAGCGCCGAGGGCACCGACATGATGTGGGTTGGTTGCACAATAGAGACAAAAAAATGTGGGGGCACCCCAGGTCTAAGATCTCAGCAGCGCCTCCAAATGTAGCCCTTTTTGTGAACACCTGAACTAAGGGACTACGGTGCATAAACCTGTGGCTTCAGGAGCTCTGAGCCTCCGCGTATTGGGAGCCTGGGGGTATACCTTTATCACTTGTGGTGCAGCGCCTCCACTCACCCAGGATCCCCATTATAGAGATTATACCCTGAGCAAGAACCTAACAACAGCAGTATGCAACAGCAACCTTTTTATATCACACATGAATAACAAATGATATGCAGACTTATCATATAACATTTACATACACACACACAACGTGGCTCGGCCACACCTTATTGGGATAATGTCCTGTACATAAGCGGCTCTGCCACTCTCCTTAGGAGTATGTCTCATAACCAGTAAAGTATGGTACCATATGCATTCTCTCAGGAAACCCAATTAGTTAGTGGGAGGCGGGATCAGCGCCTGGTGACCGGTGTAGGTGCACTTGTAGATAAGGATACCTTCCGGTCACTACGATGACCTTGACACTCCACAGGGGGCCCTGGTGTTAATCCAGCCTTGCGCCGTCTCTCCCTTCTGCAGCACCGTCAGATGGGAAATCCAAGATGGCGGCCGCAGCTCCGCAGCTCCGCAGCTCCGCATATGACCCTCACTAAAGGGGAACGTCCCTGACGACTATGGGCGTCCTTACAAATACAGCACCCTACGATGGCAGGGGAAAGGCTCCTGGGGCTGTGGGCATACCCTACCTAAGCAGACGGGTCACTGACCCTCTGCTCTCGCACACGAGGTTCCGCCAACCTCCTCCTTCACCTCCCTCGCTGCTCTGACCCACCGCCCACACGCATCCGGTTCCTGCATACACAGTCTCGCATCCCATTGGTCCTCAGCCTCAGCTGACCTTCTCACAGTCAGAGTTCATAGTTCAACCCCCTCCAAGTCTCTACTTAATATTACCCTTCGCGCGCTTCCCTCGCGCATGCGCAGCCCAACTGGTACGCAGTAACTTCGCTGGCAAACAGGGACAATATGGCGCTGCCTATGTAATTGACAGCGCGGAACCTTTAATATATATGCACATCCTTACATTCTCCCCCCTCCAGAATCCAGCGTCCCCGCTGGACTACCTAACCACATATATATAACTATGTACACAACCCTCTCTTCTTAGATTAGGTTACACATCTCATTAAACAGTACCATCATAGCTTGCATCCTATGCCGAGCCCACTGCTGAGCCTCATAATGGGGTGCCCCAAACTGATCATATACCATTCGCATGGGAGGTTGACTGTTTCTTTGACTTCGGCGGGGTTAATCCTCCTCTGCTTCCTCTGCAGAGTGCTCAGTCTCAACTGGTATTTCCATCTCTACCCTTGAGGGGTGTTCAGCATTAGCACAGTCTCTTTGGGGTGTAAAACATGGACTTTGTGGGTCTAGAGGCTGACTCACTGGAGTCAAATGATCAATGTTCGGGCCAAAAGGCTCTTTACCCGTGGCTCCTTCGGGAGATGCCTCCACGGCCGGAAGGCCCCTTTGAGAGGTTCCCTCCATTGTATCCTCAGAGGTGGCAATTTTTATAGTCTCTGAGCCATCCTCTGTGTATTCAACTGCTCCATCTAGGGCAGTGGCTGAGGCTTCCAATTCATCCGTCCCTACTTGAGGTATGAGAAGCAGATGATTCCTATGCCACACTTTTACGCGGCCTTCAGAATCCTTGATCCGGTACACAGGAAGACCCGGCATCTGTGACTCCACCTCATACACACCCTCCCGCCACCGGTCTGCCAATTTATGCTTCCCAGGAACACCTAAGTTGCGTAAAAGGACCGCATCTCCGGGGTGAATTTCCTTGTAACGTACTTTGTGGTCATAACGCCTTTTATTCCCCACATTCAATTGTGCGGTCGTCCGCTCAGCCAATTTGTAGGCCAACTGTAAACTGTCCTTTAGTCGCTGAACGTATCGGAAATGCGTCCTATTGGATACCCCATCGGTATATATCCGTAGGCGCACATCCACCGGTAACCGGGCTTCCCTTCCGAACATCAAGAAATACGGAGTATACCCAGTGGACTCATGTCGGGTACAATTATACGCATGTACCAATGCTTCGACGTGTTTACTCCACTCCGTCTTTTGCGGGCTCGTCAATGTACCCAACATATCCAACAAGGTGCGATTGAACGGTTCGGGCAAGGCATCCCCTTCGGGGTGGTACGGGGTAGTACGTGACTTGGCAACGTTCAGTAGGGTGAGCAACTCCCGTATCAGTGTACTTTCAAAATCCCGGCCCTGATCGGAGTGAAGACGATTTGGTAACCCATAGTGAATGAAATATTTTTCCCATAGTACTCGGGCTACCGTTACGGCCTTCTGGTCTTTCGTAGGGAACGCTTGGGCGTACCTAGTGTAGTGGTCAGTGATCACCAGAACATTACTACTCCCCGACTGTCGGGTTCGATACAAAGAAAATCCATACACACCAAATCCATGGGACCCGAACTTTTCAAGTGTGCCATAGGAGCCGCCCTGGTAGGCAGTGTCTTCCTTTGTAAACAACGATTACACTTCCTACAATGTTGCTCCACTGACTCCCTCATTCTCGGCCAATAGAACCTATCCTGCAGTAGTCCAAAGGTCTTGTCAATGCCCAGGTGACCATGGTCATCGTGAAGGGCCCGGAGGACTAGTGTTCTCAAACGTTCCGGTAAAAACAACTGACGCCGATCGGGATGGTTATGATAGGAGATCACCCGATATAACAAACAATTGTCCATTTCAAACTTCCCAAACTCATTTAACAGGAGCTTCACCAAGTCTTTGGGGGCCCGCTTCAGTATAGACGGATTATCTTGCTGTACAGCTTGACGGGCTAGCTCCACTATGGGGTCTTGTGTCTGATAATGCACTAGATCCTTCCACGCTATGATATTATCTTCATTGATATTCATCCCGTCTCGACCTTGATAGGCCCGAGGAACAGCCTGCGAATGACATCCCAACGAGTCAACCACCCGTAATTCCGAGAATGCTACGTTGTCATCGACTGTCGCCGCTACTGAACAGAGAGCACGAATCCCGGGGCCCGGTATCTCCTCCCAGACTTCCTCATCAGGGGTGGATTGCAGACCAGGTCGACGAGACAGAGCGTCGGCACCTATGTTGGTGGGTCCGGGTTTGTATTTAAGGTTGAACCGGTAATTGGCTAGAGCAGCTAACCAACGGTGTCCGGTGGCGTCCAATTTGGCAGACGTATTGATATAGGTCATGGGATTGTTGTCCGTGCGTACTTCGAACGGTACTCCATATAGATAATCGTGCAGCTTGTCCACCACCGCCCATTTTAGCGCCAAAAATTCCAACTTATGGACCGGGTAATTCTGCTCGCTAGGGGTTAAACTTCGGCTCGCGTAGGCCACTGGACGTAGCCCGGTCTCATACTTCTGATGCAAAACCGCTCCTAGCCCGCTGAGGCTAGCATCGACATGTAGGACATAGTCTCGCTCAGGATCCGCGTAGGCCAAGACGGGGGCCTGAGTGAGGCTGGTCTTTAAGTGTTTGAAGGCCTGTTCACATTCTGGAGTCCATGTCTTCCCAAAGGGTGTCTGCGCCGAGCTCCCCTTTCTCCCGGTTTCTCCCGGATACACCTTGAGAAGGTCATTCAGTCTCTTGGCCTTGCTGGAATACCCCTCCACGAACCGCCGATAATAGCCACAAAACCCCAAGAAAGACCGCAGCTCTTGAACATTTTGAGGTCTGGGCCAGTTCATCACCGCCTCGATCTTCCCTGGGTCGGTGGACACCCCATCAGCTGACACAATGTGGCCCACATACGTTACAGAGGTCCGACAGAATTTGCACTTGTCTAGCGACAGTTTTAGGCCCTCCCCCTCAAGCCTATCCAGCACCTTCATCAGTCTCTCGGAATGCTCCTCTAGAGTCCGCCCGAACACGATAATGTCGTCCAGGTACACTAAGCACTCTCGCGGGTTAAGGTCTCCGAGGGTTTTTTCCATTAGTCTCTGGAACGTGGCCGGGGCACCGCAGATCCCTTGAGGCATGCGGGTAAACTGGTAAAACCCTAAGGGACAGATGAAGGCCGTTTTTTCTTGGTCTTCCTGGCCCATGGGCACTTGATAATACCCGGACCGGAGGTCGAGCACACTGAACCATTTACTCCCGGTCAACGCATTCAGGAGGTCCTCGATTCGGGGCAGTGTATACTGGTCGGGGATAGTACGGTTATTCAGCGTTCTGTAATCCACACATAGACGGACCGTCCCGTTCTTCTTGCGGACTACCACAATGGGTGAGGCGTAAGGGCTCCGAGATTCCCGCACGATGCCAGCCGTTTCCATCTCGTCGATTTAATCCCCTCACTTCGTCAACATCCCTTGAGGCAAGCCGGCGGGAGCGCTCCCGGAAGGGGGTGGCGTCGCTCATTCGGATGGTATGGTGGGCACTGTGACTGCACCCCACATCCATGTCACCAGTGGAGAACACACCCCTTCGGTCGTGTAGCTCATCCTGCAGCCTCTTCCTCCACTCATCCGGGAGGGGCGAGTCGCCAAAGTCAAATTCCAATGCCGGCGCTATGGTAGTAGGCGAGCTCCTAGCTAGTCCCGTCGAGGCCTCCTCCTCGGAAGTTACCGGGTATATCCTTCCTAGCGTCTGCCGCCGGTCAATAGTCATCGGGTACGGGGATATATTCTGCACATACACCCAGGTGCGCTTCGGGATCTTCCCGGGCCATTCCTTGACCGAGGTTAGTACTTTGTAGCCCAAACGTTGTTCGTCCTGGGCCACACTCTCCAAGGTGAAGAGCTGATCCTCCGACCGTCGACGGGGGTAATGGCAAGCGGCGACCATCATTCGTCCTTCCCCCGGGGGAATCTGGGTCAGTCCCCATTCTTGGCTGTAGAGGACGCCATGCTCTTCCTCAGTCGCAATTTTACCGCAGACCTCTTGGAGGGCGGGACAGGCCGCTAGGGCCAGCAGTGGGGCTTCTCCTGCTTCCTGCAAAAACTGGCGGAATACCGCGCGCACAATGTCAGCGTTGGTCCCCAAGATGATTGGGGCGCTGGGGTGGTCCTGCGGCTCGGGGCACACTAAGGCCTCCACTTCCATGGGGTGATGTTTACCAGTATTCAGCTGGAGAATATCTAACTGCACCTTTACTACTCCGTCTATGGGGTAATCTTCATGACTCAGTCCCCGTAGTCGCAAGGCATCCGCAGATAGCAACGGTAGTTGGTGTAGGTGTTGGTCGTAGAAGGGCCGATACACGATGGTCACTTGAGATCCCGTATCCAATAATGCGGCGGCGTAGATGCCCTCAATAACCACTCGAATAATGGAGGCGGGGCCAATTCGGGGGCTCGGAGAGGATGGCAACACCTTTTCATCCTCCAGGGGCCGGCACGGCATCGACTGCGCCGATCGGGACGACGTCCTCCGCGAGGTGGGGCAGTGGGCCCGTAAATGTCCCATCTTTCCGCATGCGTAACACTGCATTTGGCTGAGGTAAGCCTCGTCTCTCCTGGTTGGGGGACTTCGCCCAGTCGGGGGACGAGGTCTGGGTGTCACTGGGGTGGGGACATCCTCGGGATCGAGATCCCCAGGTTCAGGCACGTCGGGCTTTGGGTCCACTTTCTTGGCTTCTTTACCCCCGGGCGGTGGCTTCTTCCCGGTGGCTAAGTCACGCCCTAACAACACCATCTCGTGCGCTTGGACCCGATCCATTAAGTCGTGAAACGACAGGGCTTGCCCGGGCGTTATGCAGCTACTGACCCGCACCGACACGGGGTGTAGGGGTAGGAGGCCCCTCAGCAACTGAGTGGTACGTATTCCGTTGGCTTCTTTCCGTGGCAACACGCCTTTCCTGACCATATTCCAGAGATCCAGGTGTAGTCGCCTGAGAAAATCGGATACCATCTCCCCTTCCTTCTGGGCTAACGCATGAAATTTCGACATCAAAGTATACATGTCCACCGGAGCTCCATACGCCTTGGTTAGGCAGTAGATGAGGTCTGCCGCATCAGCTTCCGGGTTGTCGTCTCGGTAGTAGTGCACCATGTGGGACGCGGGGGGCCGTAAGCACTCGACGATGCGCTGTCTACGGACCGCGTCCGTGCAGGTCCATTCAGGTAGTACCTGTTCGGTATGATCCAGCCAGTCCTCTATCCCTACTTCCCCTTGGGGCGTGGGTTTCTCCCCGGAGAAGGCCTTTAACTTCCTGTACTGGAGCGACTGGGTGGTATTGTGGATAACGGCAGCTAAGGCGGGCAAAGAGGTGTCTCCCGGTAAGCTATCCCCGACAGCGGGGTAAGCGTCCAATCTTGATAGGCTAAGTCGGTTGAGGCTAGCCCGCAGGCCGGACGGGGTAGAGGAGGAGCCTAAGCTCAGGGCTGCGGGCCAGTGAGGGTGCAGGCCACGGTCAGGGGAGTGGTCGGGGCCTCCCGTCGCGGCGCCAATCGGAGGGGGTATACTCTCTCCGGGGGGTGGAAGTGGCCAGGGGCGCAGGGGTGTCCGCCTGGACGATGGGACAGCGCACCCCCGGAGCCTCGGGCAGCAGCAGTATACGGGGCAAAGCCTCGGGGCATATATCTTGTTCAGTGGCATACAAGATCCGGCGCCAGGTCTGGTCGCGGTCATAAAAATGGTCTTGTACTTGGGCATTGTCCAGGAGAGGAAGCTTTCGGACCTGCTCGGTCACTGTGCCTAACGAGATCATGGCGGGGACATGGCCCAGCGCGAAAACACGGTTCAAGGGAATCCCGCGCCGTTGGGCCCACTTGCGCACCTCGAGCGCCGAGGGCACCGACATGATGTGGGTTGGTTGCACAATAGAGACAAAAAAATGTGGGGGCACCCCAGGTCTAAGATCTCAGCAGCGCCTCCAAATGTAGCCCTTTTTGTGAACACCTGAACTAAGGGACTACGGTGCATAAACCTGTGGCTTCAGGAGCTCTGAGCCTCCGCGTATTGGGAGCCTGGGGGTATACCTTTATCACTTGTGGTGCAGCGCCTCCACTCACCCAGGATCCCCATTATAGAGATTATACCCTGAGCAAGAACCTAACAACAGCAGTATGCAACAGCAACCTTTTTATATCACACATGAATAACAAATGATATGCAGACTTATCATATAACATTTACATACACACACACAACGTGGCTCGGCCACACCTTATTGGGATAATGTCCTGTACATAAGCGGCTCTGCCACTCTCCTTAGGAGTATGTCTCATAACCAGTAAAGTATGGTACCATATGCATTCTCTCAGGAAACCCAATTAGTTAGTGGGAGGCGGGATCAGCGCCTGGTGACCGGTGTAGGTGCACTTGTAGATAAGGATACCTTCCGGTCACTACGATGACCTTGACACTCCACAGGGGGCCCTGGTGTTAATCCAGCCTTGCGCCGTCTCTCCCTTCTGCAGCACCGTCAGATGGGAAATCCAAGATGGCGGCCGCAGCTCCGCAGCTCCGCATATGACCCTCACTAAAGGGGAACGTCCCTGACGACTATGGGCGTCCTTACAAATACAGCACCCTACGATGGCAGGGGAAAGGCTCCTGGGGCTGTGGGCATACCCTACCTAAGCAGACGGGTCACTGACCCTCTGCTCTCGCACACGAGGTTCCGCCAACCTCCTCCTTCACCTCCCTCGCTGCTCTGACCCACCGCCCACACGCATCCGGTTCCTGCATACACAGTCTCGCATCCCATTGGTCCTCAGCCTCAGCTGACCTTCTCACAGTCAGAGTTCATAGTTCAACCCCCTCCAAGTCTCTACTTAATATTACCCTTCGCGCGCTTCCCTCGCGCATGCGCAGCCCAACTGGTACGCAGTAACTTCGCTGGCAAACAGGGACAATATGGCGCTGCCTATGTAATTGACAGCGCGGAACCTTTAATATATATGCACATCCTTACATTCTCCCCCCTCCAGAATCCAGCGTCCCCGCTGGACTACCTAACCACATATATATAACTATGTACACAACCCTCTCTTCTTAGATTAGGTTACACATCTCATTAAACAGTACCATCATAGCTTGCATCCTATGCCGAGCCCACTGCTGAGCCTCATAATGGGGTGCCCCAAACTGATCATATACCATTCGCATGGGAGGTTGACTGTTTCTTTGACTTCGGCGGGGTTAATCCTCCTCTGCTTCCTCTGCAGAGTGCTCAGTCTCAACTGGTATTTCCATCTCTACCCTTGAGGGGTGTTCAGCATTAGCACAGTCTCTTTGGGGTGTAAAACATGGACTTTGTGGGTCTAGAGGCTGACTCACTGGAGTCAAATGATCAATGTTCGGGCCAAAAGGCTCTTTACCCGTGGCTCCTTCGGGAGATGCCTCCACGGCCGGAAGGCCCCTTTGAGAGGTTCCCTCCATTGTATCCTCAGAGGTGGCAATTTTTATAGTCTCTGAGCCATCCTCTGTGTATTCAACTGCTCCATCTAGGGCAGTGGCTGAGGCTTCCAATTCATCCGTCCCTACTTGAGGTATGAGAAGCAGATGATTCCTATGCCACACTTTTACGCGGCCTTCAGAATCCTTGATCCGGTACACAGGAAGACCCGGCATCTGTGACTCCACCTCATACACACCCTCCCGCCACCGGTCTGCCAATTTATGCTTCCCAGGAACACCTAAGTTGCGTAAAAGGACCGCATCTCCGGGGTGAATTTCCTTGTAACGTACTTTGTGGTCATAACGCCTTTTATTCCCCACATTCAATTGTGCGGTCGTCCGCTCAGCCAATTTGTAGGCCAACTGTAAACTGTCCTTTAGTCGCTGAACGTATCGGAAATGCGTCCTATTGGATACCCCATCGGTATATATCCGTAGGCGCACATCCACCGGTAACCGGGCTTCCCTTCCGAACATCAAGAAATACGGAGTATACCCAGTGGACTCATGTCGGGTACAATTATACGCATGTACCAATGCTTCGACGTGTTTACTCCACTCCGTCTTTTGCGGGCTCGTCAATGTACCCAACATATCCAACAAGGTGCGATTGAACGGTTCGGGCAAGGCATCCCCTTCGGGGTGGTACGGGGTAGTACGTGACTTGGCAACGTTCAGTAGGGTGAGCAACTCCCGTATCAGTGTACTTTCAAAATCCCGGCCCTGATCGGAGTGAAGACGATTTGGTAACCCATAGTGAATGAAATATTTTTCCCATAGTACTCGGGCTACCGTTACGGCCTTCTGGTCTTTCGTAGGGAACGCTTGGGCGTACCTAGTGTAGTGGTCAGTGATCACCAGAACATTACTACTCCCCGACTGTCGGGTTCGATACAAAGAAAATCCATACACACCAAATCCATGGGACCCGAACTTTTCAAGTGTGCCATAGGAGCCGCCCTGGTAGGCAGTGTCTTCCTTTGTAAACAACGATTACACTTCCTACAATGTTGCTCCACTGACTCCCTCATTCTCGGCCAATAGAACCTATCCTGCAGTAGTCCAAAGGTCTTGTCAATGCCCAGGTGACCATGGTCATCGTGAAGGGCCCGGAGGACTAGTGTTCTCAAACGTTCCGGTAAAAACAACTGACGCCGATCGGGATGGTTATGATAGGAGATCACCCGATATAACAAACAATTGTCCATTTCAAACTTCCCAAACTCATTTAACAGGAGCTTCACCAAGTCTTTGGGGGCCCGCTTCAGTATAGACGGATTATCTTGCTGTACAGCTTGACGGGCTAGCTCCACTATGGGGTCTTGTGTCTGATAATGCACTAGATCCTTCCACGCTATGATATTATCTTCATTGATATTCATCCCGTCTCGACCTTGATAGGCCCGAGGAACAGCCTGCGAATGACATCCCAACGAGTCAACCACCCGTAATTCCGAGAATGCTACGTTGTCATCGACTGTCGCCGCTACTGAACAGAGAGCACGAATCCCGGGGCCCGGTATCTCCTCCCAGACTTCCTCATCAGGGGTGGATTGCAGACCAGGTCGACGAGACAGAGCGTCGGCACCTATGTTGGTGGGTCCGGGTTTGTATTTAAGGTTGAACCGGTAATTGGCTAGAGCAGCTAACCAACGGTGTCCGGTGGCGTCCAATTTGGCAGACGTATTGATATAGGTCATGGGATTGTTGTCCGTGCGTACTTCGAACGGTACTCCATATAGATAATCGTGCAGCTTGTCCACCACCGCCCATTTTAGCGCCAAAAATTCCAACTTATGGACCGGGTAATTCTGCTCGCTAGGGGTTAAACTTCGGCTCGCGTAGGCCACTGGACGTAGCCCGGTCTCATACTTCTGATGCAAAACCGCTCCTAGCCCGCTGAGGCTAGCATCGACATGTAGGACATAGTCTCGCTCAGGATCCGCGTAGGCCAAGACGGGGGCCTGAGTGAGGCTGGTCTTTAAGTGTTTGAAGGCCTGTTCACATTCTGGAGTCCATGTCTTCCCAAAGGGTGTCTGCGCCGAGCTCCCCTTTCTCCCGGTTTCTCCCGGATACACCTTGAGAAGGTCATTCAGTCTCTTGGCCTTGCTGGAATACCCCTCCACGAACCGCCGATAATAGCCACAAAACCCCAAGAAAGACCGCAGCTCTTGAACATTTTGAGGTCTGGGCCAGTTCATCACCGCCTCGATCTTCCCTGGGTCGGTGGACACCCCATCAGCTGACACAATGTGGCCCACATACGTTACAGAGGTCCGACAGAATTTGCACTTGTCTAGCGACAGTTTTAGGCCCTCCCCCTCAAGCCTATCCAGCACCTTCATCAGTCTCTCGGAATGCTCCTCTAGAGTCCGCCCGAACACGATAATGTCGTCCAGGTACACTAAGCACTCTCGCGGGTTAAGGTCTCCGAGGGTTTTTTCCATTAGTCTCTGGAACGTGGCCGGGGCACCGCAGATCCCTTGAGGCATGCGGGTAAACTGGTAAAACCCTAAGGGACAGATGAAGGCCGTTTTTTCTTGGTCTTCCTGGCCCATGGGCACTTGATAATACCCGGACCGGAGGTCGAGCACACTGAACCATTTACTCCCGGTCAACGCATTCAGGAGGTCCTCGATTCGGGGCAGTGTATACTGGTCGGGGATAGTACGGTTATTCAGCGTTCTGTAATCCACACATAGACGGACCGTCCCGTTCTTCTTGCGGACTACCACAATGGGTGAGGCGTAAGGGCTCCGAGATTCCCGCACGATGCCAGCCGTTTCCATCTCGTCGATTTAATCCCCTCACTTCGTCAACATCCCTTGAGGCAAGCCGGCGGGAGCGCTCCCGGAAGGGGGTGGCGTCGCTCATTCGGATGGTATGGTGGGCACTGTGACTGCACCCCACATCCATGTCACCAGTGGAGAACACACCCCTTCGGTCGTGTAGCTCATCCTGCAGCCTCTTCCTCCACTCATCCGGGAGGGGCGAGTCGCCAAAGTCAAATTCCAATGCCGGCGCTATGGTAGTAGGCGAGCTCCTAGCTAGTCCCGTCGAGGCCTCCTCCTCGGAAGTTACCGGGTATATCCTTCCTAGCGTCTGCCGCCGGTCAATAGTCATCGGGTACGGGGATATATTCTGCACATACACCCAGGTGCGCTTCGGGATCTTCCCGGGCCATTCCTTGACCGAGGTTAGTACTTTGTAGCCCAAACGTTGTTCGTCCTGGGCCACACTCTCCAAGGTGAAGAGCTGATCCTCCGACCGTCGACGGGGGTAATGGCAAGCGGCGACCATCATTCGTCCTTCCCCCGGGGGAATCTGGGTCAGTCCCCATTCTTGGCTGTAGAGGACGCCATGCTCTTCCTCAGTCGCAATTTTACCGCAGACCTCTTGGAGGGCGGGACAGGCCGCTAGGGCCAGCAGTGGGGCTTCTCCTGCTTCCTGCAAAAACTGGCGGAATACCGCGCGCACAATGTCAGCGTTGGTCCCCAAGATGATTGGGGCGCTGGGGTGGTCCTGCGGCTCGGGGCACACTAAGGCCTCCACTTCCATGGGGTGATGTTTACCAGTATTCAGCTGGAGAATATCTAACTGCACCTTTACTACTCCGTCTATGGGGTAATCTTCATGACTCAGTCCCCGTAGTCGCAAGGCATCCGCAGATAGCAACGGTAGTTGGTGTAGGTGTTGGTCGTAGAAGGGCCGATACACGATGGTCACTTGAGATCCCGTATCCAATAATGCGGCGGCGTAGATGCCCTCAATAACCACTCGAATAATGGAGGCGGGGCCAATTCGGGGGCTCGGAGAGGATGGCAACACCTTTTCATCCTCCAGGGGCCGGCACGGCATCGACTGCGCCGATCGGGACGACGTCCTCCGCGAGGTGGGGCAGTGGGCCCGTAAATGTCCCATCTTTCCGCATGCGTAACACTGCATTTGGCTGAGGTAAGCCTCGTCTCTCCTGGTTGGGGGACTTCGCCCAGTCGGGGGACGAGGTCTGGGTGTCACTGGGGTGGGGACATCCTCGGGATCGAGATCCCCAGGTTCAGGCACGTCGGGCTTTGGGTCCACTTTCTTGGCTTCTTTACCCCCGGGCGGTGGCTTCTTCCCGGTGGCTAAGTCACGCCCTAACAACACCATCTCGTGCGCTTGGACCCGATCCATTAAGTCGTGAAACGACAGGGCTTGCCCGGGCGTTATGCAGCTACTGACCCGCACCGACACGGGGTGTAGGGGTAGGAGGCCCCTCAGCAACTGAGTGGTACGTATTCCGTTGGCTTCTTTCCGTGGCAACACGCCTTTCCTGACCATATTCCAGAGATCCAGGTGTAGTCGCCTGAGAAAATCGGATACCATCTCCCCTTCCTTCTGGGCTAACGCATGAAATTTCGACATCAAAGTATACATGTCCACCGGAGCTCCATACGCCTTGGTTAGGCAGTAGATGAGGTCTGCCGCATCAGCTTCCGGGTTGTCGTCTCGGTAGTAGTGCACCATGTGGGACGCGGGGGGCCGTAAGCACTCGACGATGCGCTGTCTACGGACCGCGTCCGTGCAGGTCCATTCAGGTAGTACCTGTTCGGTATGATCCAGCCAGTCCTCTATCCCTACTTCCCCTTGGGGCGTGGGTTTCTCCCCGGAGAAGGCCTTTAACTTCCTGTACTGGAGCGACTGGGTGGTATTGTGGATAACGGCAGCTAAGGCGGGCAAAGAGGTGTCTCCCGGTAAGCTATCCCCGACAGCGGGGTAAGCGTCCAATCTTGATAGGCTAAGTCGGTTGAGGCTAGCCCGCAGGCCGGACGGGGTAGAGGAGGAGCCTAAGCTCAGGGCTGCGGGCCAGTGAGGGTGCAGGCCACGGTCAGGGGAGTGGTCGGGGCCTCCCGTCGCGGCGCCAGCGGAGGGGGTATACTCTCTCCGGGGGGTGGAAGTGGCCAGGGGCGCAGGGGTGTCCGCCTGGACGATGGGACAGCGCACCCCCGGAGCCTCGGGCAGCAGCAGTATACGGGGCAAAGCCTCGGGGCATATATCTTGTTCAGTGGCATACAAGATCCGGCGCCAGGTCTGGTCGCGGTCATAAAAATGGTCTTGTACTTGGGCATTGTCCAGGAGAGGAAGCTTTCGGACCTGCTCGGTCACTGTGCCTAACGAGATCATGGCGGGGACATGGCCCAGCGCGAAAACACGGTTCAAGGGAATCCCGCGCCGTTGGGCCCACTTGCGCACCTCGAGCGCCGAGGGCACCGACATGATGTGGGTTGGTTGCACAATAGAGACAAAAAAATGTGGGGGCACCCCAGGTCTAAGATCTCAGCAGCGCCTCCAAATGTAGCCCTTTTTGTGAACACCTGAACTAAGGGACTACGGTGCATAAACCTGTGGCTTCAGGAGCTCTGAGCCTCCGCGTATTGGGAGCCTGGGGGTATACCTTTATCACTTGTGGTGCAGCGCCTCCACTCACCCAGGATCCCCATTATAGAGATTATACCCTGAGCAAGAACCTAACAACAGCAGTATGCAACAGCAACCTTTTTATATCACACATGAATAACAAATGATATGCAGACTTATCATATAACATTTACATACACACACACAACGTGGCTCGGCCACACCTTATTGGGATAATGTCCTGTACATAAGCGGCTCTGCCACTCTCCTTAGGAGTATGTCTCATAACCAGTAAAGTATGGTACCATATGCATTCTCTCAGGAAACCCAATTAGTTAGTGGGAGGCGGGATCAGCGCCTGGTGACCGGTGTAGGTGCACTTGTAGATAAGGATACCTTCCGGTCACTACGATGACCTTGACACTCCACAGGGGGCCCTGGTGTTAATCCAGCCTTGCGCCGTCTCTCCCTTCTGCAGCACCGTCAGATGGGAAATCCAAGATGGCGGCCGCAGCTCCGCAGCTCCGCAGCTCCGCATATGACCCTCACTAAAGGGGAACGTCCCTGACGACTATGGGCGTCCTTACAAATACAGCACCCTACGATGGCAGGGGAAAGGCTCCTGGGGCTGTGGGCATACCCTACCTAAGCAGACGGGTCACTGACCCTCTGCTCTCGCACACGAGGTTCCGCCAACCTCCTCCTTCACCTCCCTCGCTGCTCTGACCCACCGCCCACACGCATCCGGTTCCTGCATACACAGTCTCGCATCCCATTGGTCCTCAGCCTCAGCTGACCTTCTCACAGTCAGAGTTCATAGTTCAACCCCCTCCAAGTCTCTACTTAATATTACCCTTCGCGCGCTTCCCTCGCGCATGCGCAGCCCAACTGGTACGCAGTAACTTCGCTGGCAAACAGGGACAATATGGCGCTGCCTATGTAATTGACAGCGCGGAACCTTTAATATATATGCACATCCTTACATATATATATATATATATATATTGTAAAAAGAACAAAAGAGCCCCAAAAAAAGCACTCAAGTATGCCTCACATTACAAAACCACATTGTTTATTTGGAAAATGTCACAGAACATAAAGTAAAATTAAAAGCACAGAAAATAAAATACGGCATGGATCCCCTGAAAGGTGCAAACTTGATAGAAACCTCTAATCAGGGAGTAACCCTGAAAAACAATTCAGAAGTCTAATAGACGGATAGATACTGACAAAGTACCTGACAAGGTATATACCACGTAGCTTTTAACAGACACAACTCAATAGTTAAGTAAGGTGGCTGATACTGTGGGTAACAGAGTAATGCTGTCTCCCTGGTTCTGGGGACAAGTGTATAGCATAGCAATATCAGCAAGTTAGCAATGAAAACACATAGATACTCACAGAAAAGCACACCTTAGTCTGTTACAACAATAAAAAGATACTTCACCTTATGTCAGGCACTCAGCAGAGTATATAGAGGAATCAAGGAGCCAAGCTCAAAGCACATGAGAATGTCCCAAGGGGGGGACAAAACAGGGGATCCTGCCTACTGGACCTGCTCCTACGCGTTTCGGCCTTTGCCTTCAACTGGGAGGGGTACTGTAGGCAGTAAAACATGCACTTTAAAAAGGGATCTAATTGGGCCAGTGATAGCAAGCACCTGAAATGTTTAATAAGCCGCACATGGAATAGGGAGTATGCTTATGTGTATGCACGCTGTGTCATGAATACATTAAAGGCTGAAAGCCAATGGTTAGGATGTATTCCCTGTAGTCCTACCCAAAAGAGTTTTAGGATATCTGCTTGCCAGCTATGCCCTCTTTTGGGTAGGACTACAGGGAATACATCCTAACCATTGGCTTTCAGCCTTTAATGTATTCATGACACAGCGTGCATACACATAAGCATACTCCCTATTCCATGTGCGGCTTATTAAACATTTCAGGTGCTTGCTATCACTGGCCCAATTAGATCCCTTTTTAAAGTGCATGTTTTACTGCCTACAGTACCCCTCCCAGTTGAAGGCAAAGGCCGAAACGCGTAGGAGCAGGTCCAGTAGGCAGGATCCCCTGTTTTGTCCCCCCCTTGGGACATTCTCATGTGCTTTGAGCTTGGCTCCTTGATTCCTCTATATACTCTGCTGAGTGCCTGACATAAGGTGAAGTATCTTTTTATTGTTGTAACAGACTAAGGTGTGCTTTTCTGTGAGTATCTATGTGTTTTTATTGCTAACTTGCTGATATTGCTATGCTATACACTTGTCCCCAGAACCAGGGAGACAGCATTACTCTGTTACCCACAGTATCAGCCACCTTACTTAACTATTGAGTTGTGTCTGTTAAAAGCTACGTGGTATATACCTTGTCAGGTACTTTGTCAGTATCTATCCGTCTATTAGACTTCTGAATTGTTTTTCAGGGTTACTCCCTGATTAGAGGTTTCTATCAAGTTTGCACCTTTCAGGGGATCCATGCCGTATTTTATTTTCTGTGCTTTTAATTTTACTTTATGTTCTGTGACATTTTCCAAATAAACAATGTGGTTTTGTAATGTGAGGCATACTTGAGTGCTTTTTTTGGGGCTCTTTTGTTCTTTTTACAATATTATATGCCCTTTTAGCACCACCGATAGATGATTACATCTTTATTTTCTTGTCGGTTTTGTAGTTGCCTTTATTTGTCATACGGATGCGGGGTCTTTTCTTTCTCTCACAAAATATATATATATATATATATATATACAGTATATATATATCTATATATATCTATTATATAATATATAATATGCACCCCCTTGAGAAAGGTCCCACTGGGGGACCGAAATGTCGTTTTTTGTGTCTTCTATCAAATATAGAAAATGTATGAATTACTTACCTGCGTGCTGTCCCTTGATGTCGTGTTGAAACTGGTATCGTATGGTGTGTGTATATATATATATATATATATATATATATATATATATATATATATATATATATATATATATATATATTATATACAATACAGTATGAATATTTATATCTATATAAATATATATATTTTTTTTTTTTTATGCGGTGGCTTTTCTTCCTCCTAGGGAGTTGGTGTCAGATTCCCTGGGGATATTTTAATGTTCATTTAGAACTGGCTACAGATTTTCTAAGGCATCCCTGTCCTCTCAGAACAGGCAATTTGGTACAGTCATCCAGGGGATGAGCAGGCCACTAGTGCAGAATGACCTGCGTATAATTAAGTGGCCTGCATTATTTATGTCTTCATCTCCCCCAGGAGCACAGTGTGTATGCGAATGCCCTGACGGATCTTGCTTTAAAGTACACCGCGTGCATTACACAATGATTCTTCCAAGCGCCTTTACATTAGAATACGTATAATTATTGTTTTCAAAAAAATATTTGCTATAAAGAAAAATTATAATAGTTTTGCAAACAGAGGCACTGTACCGTACAAACGTTAAATGGTGTTAAGAACGTCACAATTAGGTGCATATAATGTGAGAGGAATCCATGCATATAGATGTAACGGGTATTCCACCCCACCCAATCGCATATATAGTGTGGGTGATTAGAACATACGGTGTTACCAGGTGTGGTGCATATACCTGCAGGCTCACAGGAGGCCTGAGCCTCCGCTAGTGAGAGCCTGGGGTGAATCCTCTGGAACGGTCTCGGTTTCAGCGCCTCCACCTATGTAGGATTCTATGGAAATGTAGAATGACCCTAACATAGGAACCCACCCAGAAACCACATACACCAGTATTATGGATAACAGATTTACTGAATGAATAAACGATAACAATACATCACAATTGTACTCATAACATCACCACCATATAACATCCCCACAGTGCCCACAGCCCAACCCCCTTTGTCCCGTGGTCAGCGCTGCCACTATGTGTTAACAGAATGTTATGATCTTTGTTGGTGCACGTATAGAGTACCTGCGGACCTGCAAGGACTTCACAAAGGATCAGTCGTAGGATGGCGTCATCTGATCCCCAACCGGCCTCCTTGCACACGGACCGCCAGATGCGATCCCAACCTGGAAACAGTCTCTGCGGACGCCAACTTGGATCCGAACCTCTTAGCAGGAACCGCAGCGTCCGCTGAGTCCCTATCTAATCTACCCTACTGTGACAGGATCCCTAACATAGGACCTGTCCCTACAGCACTACGTGACACGCGCTATACTATAGGCCGTCCCTACAGCACAGCAACCTGTAATGGCTTTGGGGGAAACTCCTAGGGACCTACAGGGGTTAATAACCTGCCCCACCCCCCTTAACTCTTCCCAGTGCCTGCAGCAACAAGCTGAGACCCACTGGATGCTCGCAGCCAAAGTGCTGAGCAACAAGGTGCCTATCTTGGGCGTCTACCTACTGTTGGCTAGCCTAGTGCAGATCCTCTCCAGAATTCCTGACCTCGTTAACAGGCTATCCCTTCAGGCATCCTACCCCTAGCGCTACCTCAAGGTGACTAGAACCACTATAGCCCTTCTCCAGACCCACTAACTTAATGGGGAGTTGGGGCCTACCTGGGGTGTGGGTACCTATCTGGATGCAGAAGCTGCACTCACTCCCTGCACCTTTCCTTCCCTCACAGCTCCCGGACTCCAACTGACTGCGTAGCTGCAGCCCAAACAATGTATCTCTTCTCCTCTGCCAAGTCATCCTAAGCCCTATTGGCTCCCTGGCATCACGTGGTGCGTGCAGAGGCTCATGGGACTCGTAGTCCCTGCTCAGAGCCTTCCCTGGTAGGCTAGGGCTTCGCGGGCTTTCTTTCTCTTGATTTGCGCTTGCGCAAGCTATCTGGGGCTGCCTCATTGTTCCCTGGCTTTTCCCTACACTCGCGCGACTTCTCCCTACCTCTCGCAGCCTCCCTGCACATGCGCGAGCTATCTGCGACTCTCCTGATTCTGGGCCATCCCTGCGCATGCGCGAGCTAATGCGCAATGGCGGCGCCCTCACCGCCCGGCCCCGAGAGCGCCGGGATCCCTGTGACGCGAGTGCGGCCTTGGCAACCAGCCGCACGCGTCCCCGGCAACCCCCGAGCCGGGACCTGACCGCCCTCACCCGCGCGATTGGCTTGCGGGGCCGCCTTGGGACTCGGCGGTACCCGCGGTCGCGCTCGAGGGGAGGGGGGTGCTGACAGCCAGAGGAGACCTGGCTACACTGATATATAGTGAAAAACAAAGTAATAGTAAGTACTGTATACAGTAAGTGCATATGGCGTATCAGAGTAAGTATCTTTGACAAAGCAAGTGAGACATCATTGGATAATATTTCACTGGGATATTTGTTTGCCTTACTCTGGAGCGAAATACTGTAGGTACAGATATTGGCTAAGTATCTCTCATCTAAATTTAACATACTGTGGATTGAATGCGATGGACGTACAGCTCAACCCCGTTATAACGTGAATCCGCTTATAACGCGATACAGGCGCGGCTCCCAATTTCTGTACTTGTAAAGTATTCATAACACTATTATTGGTATCTTAAATACTTTATTGTACAACGCATACAATTGTACATTATTTCCAACGCGAACCACTTATGGAGCAATGTGATTCTTTGGACCCCAAGCACAGCGTAATGAGGGTTGAGCTGTATGTCTTTTTTTTTTTTCAACCTCATCTACTCTGAAATTATGTAAATGGAGTGAGTGAAACCAGACTTGGTTTAGGTGGACGAGTGATACAAATATAAGTAGGTTGGTTTAGTTAAAGAGCGTGGATGAAGCGATGGTTAATGCCTTTTTGAGAGGTGAACTTGTAAGATACTGAGCAAATTTACCTGGAGAACAGGGATCGAAGGCCAGTCCACAGTTATGGGGGTTCCAATAGCTGCAGCTAGAGCAGGAAGTGCAGGAGTCCGCTCAGGAGAGAGAATACAATGTGGATACTGAATGTTTCAAAGTATTCGATCTATAAAACCACTGCGCACGAAGGGAACAGAGCGGCAGTCTAGGTGTGCTTTTATTAGAGTATAATTACAGAATGGTACAGAGTAGCACTACTTATAATTTAGAAGCATACAGTTTGAATTGTTAACAAAAAAGGGATTTATTTTATAAAGCCTTTTTCTCCATTTCTATTTTTAGAACGTAAATGTTGTGCAAATCTTTCTAAAAATCCTAATGTTAACAGAAAACAAAGAGGATTCAAGCGCAAATAAATAATAATAATAATAAGCATGTACTTGTATAGCGCTGCTAGTTTTACATTTTGCAGGCACAGGTCCCTGCCCCGTGGAGCTTACAATCTATGTTCTTGGTGCCTGAGGCACATGCAGATAAAGTGAATTGCTCAAGGTTACAAGGAGCTGACGCCGGGAATTGAACCAGGCTTCCCTGCTTCAAACTCCGTGTCAGTGAGTGTCTTTACTCACCGCTCCTCAGAAAGGACTCAAACAAGTCAGGGTGGTAATACAAACCGGGATCCAGCGCGCAAATACTTCCAGGTTTATGTGAAAAGATAAATAGAACACAATATAGTGTAACACAGTAAAACAAATGTAGGCATTTATATGTCGATGAGGTATCCCACTCGCATTTAAAGTGAGTAAGTGAAGCGGTGCGGTGATTAGGAGTAACTAACTCATACTGTATGATCCTTTGGGTACCCTCGTCAGTCCTCCCTCAGACCCAAATGGAAGGGAGGGAGGAAAGGGAATTTCCACATAGAATAAAGAAAAAAAACAGCAGCAATAGTGCAGATTGCTTTATCAATATAAAAGATTAAAATGTGTATCGCACTCACAAACATCGGAAAAATCAAGCAGTTAGACCACCCTGGGTCAGAGGCAAATGATGGCAGTGAACCGTCTCAGCGGCGTCCCGACATCCCCGGTGCACTCCGTGGGTGACGTCACTGCCAAAGGTCGAGAGGCTTTTAGCTGCAAATAATTCTCCGTCTGAGCCTCTGATTGGCTACCAGAAGAGCCAAAGACTCTGCTATAGAAGCATAACCCCTTTATGCATGTACTGAAGGCAGCTTAACAGAGGATTTTAGTTAGCAGTTTTCACTAAGCGTTCTACTTAACCTGCAAGGTATTTTATATGGAGTGAATTCATACAATGAGCAGACTCACATTAGTAAACCAGTATGATTAAGAAGAGCTACCTGGTTGGGTCAAGGATCCTGATGATGGTCCAGTGGATTTCTTCTGAAATCCATCCACAAATTCCACATGTAGCCATGTTAAAGGAATCCGTTCTACACTATCTCACTGTCGCTATTGATTGTTTCCTGTGTATAGCTCTTACTTTGCTGTAATTGTGGCAGTTGACCATTTTTTTTTTAAATAAACCCGACTTCTACCATGTGCCAGGCTAAGGAATCCTCAGGGATAATCGATCAGGATAGCTCTAAATTCAGGTATCATTTTGCAAATCATCGGTACATCCTGAATGGGCAGAATTGAGAATTGTGATGGCTCCTAATAAATACAGACTTCATGGGCCGATGATTAATATTCTTTAATATTGATTAACAACTTGGCTGGATAAATTATAGACTTTACAAGAGCAAGACAGCTGTGATACCAGGTTGTTATACCTAGAATGGTTTAGTAACCTTTTAAATTGATTCACGTGTAATATCTGACAGATATCCGGCCTTATTAGAGCGAGATTGGTTATTATGGTCACCTACGCCATAGTGGTGATATTACTTTGCCTTTTGTAGCAGAGCGCAAAACAGATTGAAAGGGAACTCTTTGGCTTACATTTATACCACTATGATCCTCTCCATGCATTAATATGGCTGGTCATGGAGCTAAACAGTAACACGTATGTGCTGGTTGTGATCTATGGGATACAGGAAATACACATATAGCAAAGATTTGTCCCACTGGCACGTTTATGGTGCAATATTTTATTATATTTCCTGTTCTCACGGACATTGAATCCTATGGAAACTCTGCGTTAAGGCAAAATGTTGTGCTATTGGGGAGATAGCCACTCGAGTGGCCTAACCACCCATCTCGGGGCAAGTTGCTACAGCTGCATATTTGAGGTGAATGTTTAAGGATAGTGCAGACCTCACAAAATGCTTCGGGGATCACCCATGTGGTCCGAAGACCAACATATCACAACCCCTGTTCAAATTTTAGGTGACAATGCTTGGGAAGACGCGATAAAAAAGGAATATTACAAGAGATTTGTTCCTATGGGACTTTCCAGCTATGCCCAGCAATATTTTTTTAATTGATATTGTTGCATTTGATAGTGGAGTGGCAATGCAACACATGCGCACATAAATACACACACATACTTACATGCACACATACATACATGCACACATACATACATGCACACATACATACATACATACATGCACACATACATACATACACGCACACATACATACAGACTTACATGCATACATACATGCACACATACATACATGCACACATACATACATACATACATGCACACATACATACATACATGCACACATACATACATACATGCACACATACATACATATACAATCTTGGCAAGCTCAAAACCCAGTCCCACATTATTATAAATTTTGTTGTACTTACTGAAGTGCTACTGAGAAAGTGGCCTAAAATATACAACCGTAAAAGAAGAAGCCCCAAATGCACATCTAATGTGACAAAATATTTGATTTACTTCTATAGAGTAGGTTTGTTTTTTCTTACGTCCTTTAGTTAAAAATCTTTTAGGCCAAAACACGTCAAGCCTGCAGCCATACAGTACCAAAGTAGACTAGAAGCAGGACTAGGTGCCACTAAAGAAGTTTCACTTCAATAAAGTGCAAAAAATCTATACACTTCCCAAACTTATTGCTGCAGCAAATGTATGTGCTGGGCCCAGCTGATTAAATAGAGGTGGGAAGGGCGAGCTTAAACTGAGGAGGAACTTTAAACCTCCCAATAATTTACAATTAGACATACACAATCTTTGCAAAATCAAAACTAAAAATATAATTGATAATACACTGTATGATATATAAAGGTTTGGGATCTTACCGCCCTCCTTTTAGATAATTGTAGTGGGTGTCCTTTTTCTTTGTAAGGTGCAGGCAGTTGAAGAGTGTCTGGGACCCCACTTCTACCACGTAGTTAAACTTGAAACTGGATATCTTCTTATGTAAATATTACACCTGAGGAAGGGATATCCCGAAACGTTGTGCATTTGCAATCGCCAAATAAACCACTTTATTATGCCGCCACGTCCTGGCTGTGTCCCTCACACTGGTAGTACAGGGGCAGTGTCCCTAACTACTGGGCCTGTCCCTGCAGCGACCACAAGCTGAGGGGAGTCGGGGCCTAAGAGGGTCTCTGGCCTAGTGCAGGGGTCACAGACGCCCTGCACATACACAACCTACCCTATCCTGGTCCCAGCTCCGACTGGTGTTCTCCTTGCGCACGCAATGTATCTATTTGTGGAAGTACGGAATCTTGGCAGTCCTATTGGCTATGCGTAGCCACCTGATTTACATCCCTAGTGCATTCTGGGGCTTGTAGTCCCCGCGGAGCCTTATCCAGGTAATGACGGCCTTCCGCACCTACACTGCGCATGCGGGTCACCTGCCGCAACCTCCCCATGCTCCCCGCCTCCGCTGCCAGACGCAGCTGCAGCCAGAGGTAGGGGGCAGACGGGGTCCCAGGCTATACCTATATAATAAAACACCCGTGGGATGTCAAATACATTTTCTGGTTCATGTATACAGTATCAACTTAATTCTGCCCTAACATGATTACCCGCTATTTTAGGGATTACATCAAATTGAACTTGGGGAATGATTTAAACTTTTTGATTATGGCGCGCAGAAATATACTTCTTGAATGCTTACCATTTACAGGTGTATACCAAGCGCAGTCACTTTCTGTGCGCCTCAGAAACAACATTAAAAAAAAATATGTGCAGCTAGCACTGAGGAAGAAATATGGACATAGGCGCACACCGGCGCCATTGAAAAGGAGTTTGGCCTGTTCCAATTTTGCACCAAAAAAGTATTTTTTGCAATGTTGACCTGTATATAATAAGCCCCTGATTTCAGAGCTTTTGTGCATCTAGACCAGGGCTGGCCAACACCAGTCCTCAAGAGCTACCAACAGGTCAGGTCTTCAGGATATCCCTGCTTCAGCACGGGTGACTCAATCAGTGGCTCAGTCGAAGCCACCTGTGCTGAAGCAGAGCGACCCTGAAAACCTGACCTGTTGATAGCTCTTGAGGTCTGGCGTTGGCCAGCCCTGGACCAGACATTGGTGCAGACCGCATGTGGCTACTGTATGGGTTCTGTTGATGGGAGCGCGTGATCCACACAAACCTGTCAGCAGAAGCAGGTCAGCGAGATTGAGCCAGGAGAAAATCAATACATCTTTGAATTAATCATGCTGCTGCCAAGGAGAATTATGGGCGCATGAAATAGAGCGAGTCGGTAAGTGTCTATAGTAACAACTTCGTTTTCTCTGTCCCTGGTTGTAAACCATTTCTAATTTAGGTGCGGCTATTTTAAGCGAGGCGGGCGAGCTACAAATAAATCTGACCTAGATGGTTGCAGTAGATCTGGGATTTCAGCATATTAACCTCTTCAGTACTGGTCGAACCAGCTTTGCATTGTAGCTCTCACCACCACTGAAGGTTTTACAGTGGAAAGCCATTAAACCAGTCCAGCTTCGGAAATGCCATGTTAACCTGAGCTTGTTACTGTCGGACATTTAGGTACGGTCTCTTGGAATCATTTTCATGTCAAAATGAAAAGAACTGATGATACACTTCCATTTTTTCCGCATTTACGCTCGTTTTTTAGATTTGCAGAAGCTGCCAGCTAGAAACTCACCCGCGGGTAATTTATTTCGGCTGCTGCAGGGTTACCATACATGCTTTTCGGTTTGGTGGAGGACCGCATAACATTTTCTAACTCCGGTAAAGGACTACAGGTCTATCCACAGGTCTGGAGAGTAATGATTCTACTCATTACTCCAACCCTAATTCTCACCTACTAAGCGCACACATACAGTAAGTGAAGTCTGCAGAATTCACGTCGTCTATGTTCATCATAAATAAACAGAGCAGATTTTTTACTTTGATTAAAGAAAAATCCAGGCTATTTCTGGCTGAAAACATACAGTATTTTATAGGTGTGTGCCGAACACAGACTCCGGGTGATGTTCACCGTCAACTCCTTATCATAGTGGTATCTGGCGAGCCTTTCAGTATGAATGCTTATGATGCAATAATATCTTGGCATCTTTCTTCCCTAAACATGTTTTCCTCTGTACACTTCACAATATATGGTACAAAATCTGCAATATTGTCAGTCAGCTTTTGCCAGTTGTCTATATTGCCAATGGCCATATGGGAAAAATGAAATTAAAATATGAGGAGATTTGCAAAAGGTTTTCCATCAGTTTGTGCAATTTTCAATTTCTTATGCCGCGTTCATTTTTATTTTTTGATGGTGTAAATCAATTATTTGAGAAGCACTTGAAATGCTGCAAATAAGGGCCGCAGACAGATTTTCTGGGGCCCATGACTACAATTTTGATTTCCCCCCCACTCCCACATCAGTGGTCTTCATGCCCCCCACACACCAACACCTCCATGCTCACCTCTATACCCACCCTCTCCCCATGTATTTCTCTCCCCCTCTGTTTCTCACTCTTTCCCCTCTCTTCTTCACTCGCTCTCCCCACTCACCCTTCTCTCTTCCTCACTCCCTCCCTCACAACCCCTCTTACACCCCCTCTAACACACTTCCCCCCCTCAACTATCACTCAATTACACGCCTCTCACTCCATCCCACGCCTTCAATCCCCCCTCCCCACACTCATTCCATTCTCCCTCACTGGTCACAAACATAATTCCCCCCCTCCCAATACCTCTACAACCCAACCCCCCACAAAATATATACAACACTACTCCCCCATCACCAAATACAGAAAACACTACTCCCTGTGACTATATGGGTAGATTTGTCTGTTCTTAAATAATGGTTAAGGCTGCCATTACCCCTACCTGTCTACAATATGATGTATTATTTATGTATGTACAGTTTGTACCAGTCCTATATATGTTATTCTTAAAGTATGTAAAACAGTGATGTACAGCTCTGCTCAAGAGGGTGGATCTTTAGGGGTTAACTCTCTTGCAAAAGGAGCTGTAATCATATCAGAGTTTGGTATTGTAGGCCTGGACACTGTGGTGGGATTAGGCCCATTGTTGAGGAACCAGGGAGAGGTCGACCACTTGCTTAGAGGACTTGCTCTGCAAGAAAGCTGTTGACCCTGGGGTTATAATCTGTATTGTATGACTATGGCAGGGAATTGTGTGGGCATTGTCCTGTATCTGCTTACATCCTGTGGACTATGTTAAGGCTAGGAATGACCATATTTGGGCATGCCATTTGGGCTTCCTGGCCCACCTCCAACCCCACTAATCTCATCAACCGGGTCTGGGGCCGTTTGCAGAGACCAGGACTATTGTTCCTACCCAGACTAGCTGGCATCTCTCTGATTGGGAAAGGGATATAAATACTCCTTCTCTACAGCCTCAACTGAGTCATTCTGGGCCTGATGGCCATTATGAAGGCTGCGTGCTGACAGTCAGTAGAAGGGAATCGAGGGAGACCCAGTGCAGGGGTCTGGAGCATCCAGTGGAGCTGTGATCTGTGTGTGCAGCATCAGCCTGTGCTGTTTGGAGTTAAGCAATAGCTGGGAATTTAAAACAGCTAGCTAGCGGAGAGCAGGGCAGTGCTGCTCTTACTGCCAAGGACAGCGGCGCAGGTTGGGAACATGTATTGGGATAAACTTCCGGATGGAGGTTCCCAATCCTAGGACTTTAGGTTGTTCCCCCAGTTGGGTGAGTTTGTGTGTCTTATGTACTGGAAGTTTGTGGAAACTTTTTCCAATAAATTAACTTTTGTTCAATTCTGCAGTTCTGTCTAGTGTACTGATCCCTGCTGAGATTGTCCTGGTCGCCCGTGACACTCCCTATCCCCAAATATATAGTGTACAACAGACACTTAACTTGGGGATGGTCTCGAGCCTCTGGTGTCCCCACTCTCTCCAGCTGCTGTGGGCCTTTTCTCCCATGCCGGGCCTCCTGCCAGGCCTGCTTCTCTCCCCGCACCCCTGACTGCTCGCTCCCGCCAGTGTGCATTGGAACCAGGGACCTCAAAGAACGGAGAAAGTGTGAGTGTAGACTTTATGAATTATTCCAATTCTGCACTATAAATCATACGATCTGCACTATTGATCTTTTGTTTCCTCTTTTTTGAGATTTGCCATCTGGGGAAGAGGAGACCTATATTTGCATCATATGCCGTGAGAAGCTTATTGTGGAAGCAAACTCTGCATATTGTTTATATTGTATCTTCCCTTTATACAACTGATACTTTTGTATTTATATTTAGTAATTTAGTATTGTGACGTAGGGGGTAACCAGGCTCTCAAATAATGGTTAAGCCCGTTTTGGTTACCCCTGATCCGTGTATAAGGGTCCAAGAGAGTTAGCTCTTGGGCCCAGTAACATTGTATCTTGCCAATGCCTTGTTTGCATTAAAAGTATTTAATGTGTTTTTCCCTTTCCGGGCATGCCAGTCAGCAGGGATTGCTAGGGGATGAGTTTCAAGGGGTTTTTTGCGGAGGAATTGTTGTCAGAATGTGCCTAGGTAGTTTGGGTCCGGAGTTGTCGGTTCCCCTATAAATGTGCCCGGAAATCATACCTGATTCTCGGATACATGTAGGGAGATTGTCACGGCAATATCTCCCCTTGAAAACGCAAGAGTGACACACCACTAGGGTACCCTGCTTCAGCATAGCCCAGAAAGGTGAATGAGACACAGGGATGAATAGGTATCCCTGTAGCTGAGGGAATCCCTAGGTTAAGGGGGGTACCCCAGCTTGTGCCAAGTAACCCAGAACCAGTGTAGGGTTTGTGGGTGTCCCAACCGTATATAAGGTTGAGGGTGGACTCTTAGAGTCCAGACTAAGTCCAAAAGATAGTATATGGGGAGTAAGGCAGCTAGGAATAAAGTACAGCATCTCTTATTTTGTCCAAATACCCAGAGACTTAGAAGTATATTAAAACCATACTTTATTAATGTAATGTAATATGCTTGTTACATTCGGAACTGATGTCCAAACAGGCTGCCCGAGCTAACTCATAGGCGCCAGTAAGTCTGCTGGACATCGGAGTTCAAAGCAGTCGGAGATACCAGAGGTGTGAAAAGCATTTGGTCAGAGGGGAAGGGCTGAGTACCCAGGTCCGGAGAACAATGGCAGTCATCCGGGGTGCCATTTGCTCTGCCAGACCTGGTAGAGCCTCCCAGTGGGTGGCATTGAGATAGCCAGGGACCTAGGTGGCAAACTTGCACATCTCTCTTGGGTACTTCATATTTCCCTCTGACCCGGCTTTTCTAGCCGGCTTGGCTCAGATTGGCTGCTTGGGAATTTGATTGGTTACTGAGCTTTGTGAATGAAACTGAGAATACTATACGAATCTGTGAACCAATCAGATTCGTGTCCTCCAGTTGTAAGAGCGCAGGCGGGCTTTTCAAAGTTGCACTTGCGCAAATAGCAAAGCAACCGGCATTCCATTTCAAGCCTGAAAAGTCTGCCCGCTGGAGTCTAAGTCCTGGCTTTTTTTACAGTCACCGTAGACCAGAAAGGTCTCAGACAAGCAGGCCCACTGACAGAAGTGGGAGCAACCTGCACCAGATGACCAGAAAGGGCTACAAGAGAGCTGCAGCTGCCTTTTTTATATGTGATTCACTATAATCTGTTTTTTTTATCATAATAAAGCACCTTTTTCTTATACATTGCCTATGACTGTCATCCTAACCGGGTCACGGGAGAGGTGCAGGCTCCCCATCAAGATACAGGGGGTATTCCATATACATGCCACAGAGGAGAGACACTAGGTACCTAGCTGTCTAAAGAAAACTGTGTTGAGATTCTTACTCACACATGGCCGTGTGAGTGGCTGTCTATTACATTATATTCTACATCTTCCCCCACATAGCCTATGTCTTGTGTGTATACTGTATGTGTGTTTAGATAGATCCAGCCATATATACATGATATTAATTATTTTTTTATATATCATTCGCATATACATGATATCGTCTTGCGCTGACCACAAACACTCCAATTCCACTGCCCAATAAAGATCCAGGGAAGATCCTCAATCTGGTCGAGCAGCATATCAACAGAGGGGCCAGTAAATCAACCATTATTTCTGGTTTTATCTCTTTCTTTATTGTATTTGGATATTGGTCCATTCCACGAGCAGTGTGGATAATATATATATATATTCTGGGAGAGCCACAGTTACCTTTGTATATTGCCTTCATTTAATCATGTTGTCTATGGGTGTGTAGGGTTTCATCCTACATAGTTTGTAAAATGCAAAAAGATATCCAAGGGTTCTATGTATCGATGCAATTTTGGCACAAAACAGGCGCATTTTCCTCCTGTGCCAATGTATCAAAGTTTTTTGCTCTGATTTTTGACCCTCCTGTACCAGCTTGCGACTTGGGGAGCGTCAGTAGGAGGAGTTGACCAGGAATTAGATGGTGCACATATTATAATGAGTACTGTATGTCAAGATGTGCATCTCTTTACTCAGTTTCTTCACATTTTACCAGAGCCTGCGTATAAGAAACTGTTTCTTATGTATGACACAACCGCACTCCAAAGTACGGAGCAATGCATCGGAACACACTTTCCCCTGCATTGACAGTAAGACCCCCAAGTATTGTGAGTCTCTTCCCCATATACTGTATGTCCCTCTCAGGGGCGTTGGTATGTGCTTAATTTGCTTGTGAAATATTCATACAGTTAATTGACCAATATAGTGTTCTATTCTCCCAAAATAATCATAACATGATCCTTTAGACTAGAAGAGAATTGTTATGCTCGTTAAATATTTTATATCCTTGTTGAGGATGCTCATAATTAGGTTTTGGTGTTTAGTGAGATAAAAGAATCTTCTGCCTGCATGGATCAAATAGTATAAAAGTTTGGTGTCTTCTGCTGCTATTGATAAGAGAGAGCCCTAATCACTTGTACTTTGTCCCTCTTTGGATTGAAGCCATCTCTCTAGGGAGTAAAATACAATGCTCTGTTATCTTTGTTTCCTGCGACATTCTATGAATTCTCTTCTTACTTGAGCTGTTGTTCAAAACATCACTGCGGGATATTAGTCTAAAGTAATCCAGAAATGCCCCAAATATGTCAAAATAGCACAGAGAGTTGCTTTTGGTTCTGTATAACTTTTTTAGTTTAAGTTTTTCCCAAAATAGCCAAGACCTGATAACTGATTTAAAACGTCACTTATTCATCAGACGATATATTAATGAGTGCAGTACACACAGCAATAATGTTTCTCTAAGGCCAACAAACCACTGCTCAGTCTTCATTACATTTGTTTTGAATTACTGTAGTTGCGTACATTTTCAAAACCTGAGCTATTTATGTGGTAGGTAGGTCAAAGAAAAGCATGCTTGGGGAGTTGGTGACATCACCGCTATCAAGCAAGAGCGTGCTCAGCGGCAGTGTGGCCGCAGCCTTAGAATAAAAAAATGATAATTGTACATTGTCTGCCAAATATATTTTTTGTAATCCATCCTGTTGCATGCGCAGTATCCTATAAGTTTTCAGACACCAGAAGGAAGCCGGGCAATATTTGTGGGTCCCAAATGGGTATCATGACAATTAGTTGATGCTACGATAGTCCATTTCATGTTGCCTTTCTTTATATCTGTGTATGAGTGTGTATGCATTTCTATCAATTTTGTGAGTGGTGTCTGGCAATGTTGGATCGGAATAGCTCAACCCAATAATATATTGGGATGCATCAAAGATTGTGTGTCTAAATAGTGCAGGTTTGCATTCTCGTTGTGATATTTGTGTCTCGGGGCACGTTAACCTCTTTATGAAATTAATGTCGAATTAATGAAACTGAAGTTACGAGAATATTCGTACAGATGCCACCTACCACGGGAATCTTTCTACTCCACCTTTAGGAGCTTTGTCCCACTCTAATGTACTCAATGGGAATATAGAGACGCTTTGGTGAAATAATAAATCCCATCCAAGAAGCTGTTTTATAGATGGTTAGATAGGAGGTGTGGATATGGATATTTTCTTGTCCAAAGACAGGCAATCTTAGAGTCTAACTAGGAGTGCCAGCGGGAGAGGATTGATCAGCTTGATGAGTATATACGGACCAGCTCAGTCTTTGCAGATATTTAATAGCAGTAATATTAGCTTGGTAATAAAGAATCTGTATGTCAATCACTGGGAATGATATACACCTTGTCAGAATTAGACTTTCTTAGGAAGGGTAATATGTTCACAACACTCCGTTGGAGGATGTAGGCATGTAGGTCTCCAGTCGGACAGGATGGCATCTACAGTACTACTACTACAGCAACTTCAAAAAGTTGGCCTTTGGCAATCTGGTGGCCCTATAGTCAAGAGGGCTGTTCTCATATTTGATGGTTTCAGATGGTATTTTTTGGAAACGGGTATCTTTGTATAGTCCTTCGTGTGCCTCTCCTGCTAAAGCCTATTCAGTATGTTTTACACGCAAGGTGAATGTATGCACATGGGGATATAGCTTTTCATAGCAATTTTTTTTCTTTTTAGCAGCGAATTGAAGCAGGGGGTCTCCGGAGTTGAACCCCTATAATTTCAGCTCCCTGCTTCTGGAGATACTTACCTCCGTAGGGGGTGCTGGTATCGCTCTGCTTTTTATAGAGTTGCATCGTTCCGCTCCAATATAATCTATTTTGAAAGTGGGCGGCATGTGATACCCAACCTTATTTTTTTAAATTTTCCTAGCTGTTCCCCGTCAAATAACAACGGTGGGGAAAAACAAGGCCACAGCTTTATTTTTTAGCCTGAAATGTACTACCCCTTTTTTCATCCCTTGCCAGGCAGCCCAACCATAGTTCATGCCCAATGGCCTCACCATGGCTCATGACTCCTGCTGCTACCCATATAAGGGGTAGCGGAATTATTCCACAGCTCCAATGAGGGCGCCATTAGCCCCGTTATCTTTCTCCTCCTGGGCTCTCCCAGCCTGGCAGGCCAACCACTGCTGTGACTATACGTATAACAATAAAATACATATTGGTATTTGGCGGTGGATTTTCAAGTCCGCTACTAGGCAGGAGGACCCACTCTGGTAATCATTAGAGGGGTTGGGGCTCACACCCACCATGAAATCCCTGCAGGGGCTGACAATTTGTTTAAGTAGGCCTGTAACCTGCAGTAGAGTGTTCACATGGCAACTCCTGCTTTTTTATTCCCATTTTCACCAGCCAGCACATAGCTGTTTTCTTGGCATACTCGACTTAAAAAGGTCATATCAGAAAAAATGTCTGATCTGAATTACAACTTTCTCAGTCACAAATGTCATCTGAGACCGAGTTGTAATCTTAACTTGCTGTCAAAATGAGAGCAGGTAATATCCCTCCATTCTACCATGCAAGTAAAATGAAGATTAATCCTCTGTATTGTGTTAAGTTATCAATGTGTGTTACAGTATGTAGACGTCTACATTCAACACCTTGAGCACTTGTGTTAATTAAACAAAGTAAAACAAAATAGTTATTTCCCTCATTGACTTCCAAATAGCCGGGTGTTATTTACTGCTAAACACTGGGCTTCAATTCCTGCTTCGTGCAGGGCATCTGCTGATCCCATTAATGTTTTGCCTTGGGGGACATGTAGAGTAAAATGACATTTTCCCCAGTGAAGATTATTTTACAGAGCAGGAGATACAGTATAGTTGGGGACACTGGGAGAAATATATCAATAACGCTTGAGGTTTACTGAGGCCAAAGTTATTTAAACCTTGTGAGGCTGGATGTATATTCAGCTTACCCAAGTAATTGCTGCTTTACTAATCTAACAGGCTTTAGAGACACAGTATGGATTACTTATAGCTTTATGCATTTAGTTTTACATACTGAAGTTACATAGTTACATAGTAGATACATAGTAGATGATGAGGTTGAAAAAAAGATGTGTTCATTGAGTTCAAACTGTGTTAAATTTAAACAGATACTTATCCTACAGTCAATTTTGTATTTTACAGTATTTTTTATTTATTTTTTTACAAATTAA
The DNA here is from genome assembly GCF_040206685.1 of Ascaphus truei. Taxonomy (NCBI): domain Eukaryota; kingdom Metazoa; phylum Chordata; class Amphibia; order Anura; family Ascaphidae; genus Ascaphus; species Ascaphus truei. The sequence continues at coordinate 19,917,648 of NC_134485.1, forward strand.
TAATCTAGTTTGGTTTTATTAACATGTTAACTCAAACAACATTTATTAATTGGTTATTTGAATAAATCCTGCATTACTATACCTGGCAGAATAGGTTCTAGCCACAATCTTCAGGTGGTGCACTAACTGAAATAACATCGGCAATGGAAGGGAGTATCCGAGGGCCTCATCCTAAGGCAGCTACCTACATATTCCCTCAGAGGCACGCTATGTTGAAGGAATATAGTGCAGAATTGTAGTAGCTGTATTTGTGTTGGTCATCAATGCCAACAAAACTACATAGTGTGGCACACCTTAAATGGTTGCCGAGAACATCTAAAATATTTATAATGCAAAATACATGTGCAGCCGGGTGCTATGAGCAGAACAAGTCTAATTTGGGGGGATTAGGGAGGTTGTTTGTGCAAGTAAAGGGCAGGGTCGAGGATCAATAGTTCATGGACCTCCTAGGTTCTTGTTAGGTTGGCCCATGTCTTTATTTGTTGTATGTACGTGCACAGGTAGATAAATGCATCCAGAGCATGCGCTGTGGCTGTGCAACCACTTTATGGCCTCTTATCATTACTGATCGGACAGACCAGTATTAAGCCCGGAGTCCTAACCAGCACAATTCTGAAATGCCGGTGCCGACCCTGAAGAGCCTCAAAATCTTTATTAAAGGTTGTAATGTCTTTGTTTTGCATTTATCCTTTATGATACCCCATTTTCATGGTTTCAAGGAACTACTGAATACATACTGTACTCCTATAGGCTTCATATACTATTATATATTTTATTATGCAGAATACTGGACAGAAGCTACACAGTTGAGCAATAGAATTTAACAAGCACTGCTGTTTTTCATTTGTTGGCTCCCGTCTGTCCTTTCTTTGCAACAAACACAAACTTGTATCTGTCACCCAATGAAAAAGGTCAGAACTTGCAATAAAAATCCTTGTAATAAGTAAAAAAGAAAAAAAAAACACAAAAATATAACTGCTTTGTAATCCACCAACCAATCTAACCCTAACCCTAACACCAATGGTCATATGCTTGTTCAATTTTGAAGGAAGAATCGCCAAACTACTTCACTATAACAACCTACAATGTAGGATCTTGACTGGAGGAGCAAACTTGTTAAATTGCAAATGTACTTAAACTACAATAAAATACTTTCCCACACAGTAGACAATAACTGAATTTCAGACATTAATTTTAGAGTGTGCACAACTTGTATATTAACAGTCCCCAACTGATGCGTGTGCATAATTTATGTGACACTAGGATTGAGGGCAGGAATAAGGGCAGAAACATCAAACCTAGGTCTGCTTTTGTAGTCCTATTTTTACTCACTAGACTTGCCAGAGGGAATTGTCTTCTTCAGGGCTCTTGTAGTGTGTGGCGATCATATTTTATACTATATTTTCACTCCCTTACCTCTATCCAGCTCACTTATTTAAATGTTATATGGAGCTGCATTTTCCTTTTTCTGATAAATACAGTTGCAAGTATCTTTTAATTCATTTTACTATGATGGTTATTTATTTTATTTATAAATTGTTTCACCAGGAAGTGATACATTGAGAGTTACTTATCATTTTCAAGTATGTCCTGGGCACAGAGTTATGATAACAAATACATGGGTACATTAAATGAACAGAGGTTATACATTATATTTTTAAAGACATTGCATGAACAGTTAAAGATAATGTTATAGGCGTATGTGACCATTACAGATTAGATTCAAATGTGAGACCACTTTAGTTTAGAAAGAACTTAAAGAAGACTGGAGGCAGCTTTGAAAGTCTCAGGTAGATTGTTCCAGACATGGGGTTGCACGGTAAGAGAAGGAGGAATGGCCGGATTCTTGGTTGAACCGTGGGACCGTCTTTTGGAGTCAGATCTCAGGTGGCAAGTGCTGTGTGTGTGTTAGGTGTGAGGAGCTTGTCAGAAAGTAATTGAAGGCAAGACAGAAAAAATGAACTTTGCACCTAAGCTCAAGTGATGGACAACCTAGTTCTTGGAGCATTTTGCAGCGATGTGTGTTGTAGTTACATTGGAGGACAAAGCGGCATATTGAGTTGTAGAGGTTGTCTAGTTTGCTAAGGTGGGTTTGGCGGGCTCTACCATAAACTATGTCCCCATAGTCTATAATTAGCTCTAGCATCTGCTGAAACTTTCTGACCAGCTGGCTTAGGGCGGATTTGTTCCTATAAAATACACCTAGTTTGGCATAGGTTTAATATGCAGTAGTGCCATTCATGGCAAAGTACTGTAGGCAAAATAATGTCTTGTTTATAATAACCTAGGTAATTAGCTTTGTATTATCCATGTGTTATACTTTTTTTTAGGGGGCTTCAATCAACTCTATGGATTTATTGGTTTAAATTAATTCTACTGGATTGCTCCCGTCATCATCAACCATGATCGTGCTTCCCAGGGTTCATTAAATAGCCGCCTTTCAGTTTCAATCAATCCTTCAGTCAATGTAACGCAGCAACTACAATGTGTTCTTATATTACTAAGGTAACATGATCTATTGTTACAGTTTGCAGCTCAAACTGCTGGGAATATTGGCAACAAATGATCACAAACAGGAAATTGTTACAAAGATCTTGCACTGCTGGGGAGGTGGGCTAAACCTGCGTTAGCAATCAATGGATGGTCATTATATTAACTCCTTAAAAATGGCATGAGTTGCCTAAAAAAAAAAAAAAAGAAATGTAGTAAGTATTATCTAATACTACAGAACTGCTTTATTTTTAAAAAAAAATAACACGTAGGATATTGCATGGATTGCTCCTTTAATATGTCTGTATTTTGAGATTCAAAATGAATGAGACTGCCAGGGACCCCCGCTGTGTTAATCCGATGGGCCATTAGTCTGTTTGCAGAAATGTCACAGAAATGTTGCAGCATTACTGGGAGATTGCCCCAGATTTTCAAAGGCAAGTGTTTGAATACTCGTTGCTGCATCTGTATGTCATTGTTTCTTTAAGAGTACATTCTATATTTGTATAATTAAAATGGACAATACATCTGATTTAAATTCACTTTTCATTATTCTGTGCATTATCAAAATGAAATATAGCTCCACTGCCTCTCAATCCTTAGGTAAAAATAAATATGTATTTACATATATTGAGGGTGGTACTTACACTGGTGTTCTGGCGCTAAAAGTTTTTCGTGTTTTTGACGAGATATTGGATTTTTTTAAACTTATTATTGTTCTAGAAAAAAACACTGAAAATAAGCCGGAAAATGTTTAACATTTGACAAATGTTGAAACTTTTTTTTTCACGAATGCTCACAGCCCCCCCCCCAAAAAATAATGAAAACGAATCCAGGGATAATAAGTTCGAGAGTTGCCTCTCATTTAATTTGAATTCTGAAATAAATTCCGATTTTCATTTCAACTCGACAACCCTCAACGTTTCTTGTGAAGTTTTGGGTGCCCTTCCTAAACATAGATTGCACTGCAGTGTTAACTCTGATTTGGCCTTTCTCGGCCCAGGTGGCACCTGTTTATATCCCATCTCTGAGAACTCTGTACCCTTTACGTGCTAATTACATAGACCGATCCTCCGCTCTAAAGACTCTAGGAAACTGTGAGTGGTGAGCAACCTCCCTTTTTGCCAACACCAGTCCCCTTCTTGGGATGACTTTTATATAGTCAAACGTACCCTGTCTAATGGCTGCTGTACTTTACCCACTATTGCCTAGATATGTACATCTATTAGGTTAATTAACCCCCAAAACATGCCTGTCTTCCCTAAAAGGGGCCTAAAGAACACTTTTCCAACCAAGTCTACATTTTGTTGTTTGTCTGTTTTTAATCTTTTTTTTTTTTTTTTTTAATCTCACGCGTTTTCTTGTGTTCTTTAACTCAAAGATTATTGTCCAAATTAATGTGGCAGAATGACTTTTGGCTCCATGATCCGTAGAGTTTTTAGATGCTTCGTTACAAGTACACTGCACCTTATCTGCTCCCAGTGTATGATATTCCTGACGGCATTTTCCAGTGGCTGTGTGGGACACAAGCTCTTTGTCCCCTGTAGACCTTTATCTCATCACTTACCATTTTTGACTACTTTGGCAGAGATATCTCATGAGGGGCACAATCTCTCATGTTGCAGTGCTTGAGCCTTGCTGCCTTTTACTGACTGGCAATTTTGTTCTAATTAAGCCTCATGAATATGAAGATTTGTGTAGTATTCCCAGGATGCTCACCGTTAGGTTCAGCAATAAAAAATCTGTCTAAATTCATTGCAAGCCATTAGTGTGTCACTTTTATTCAACAGTAACACATTGTTGATTCCCTGCAAGTACAGTGTGCATTTATCATATTTAAGCTGGAAGCTGAATGACTACAGAAATAATTTTTCTGAGGATCTATATAAAACATAGAAAGTTTAAAGAATTTATGGGTAGAACTACTAAGGAAAGAAGGGAATCAAATGTTAAAATGCTAGAAGCCAAATATGTTTTGTTAATATTATATCACATTGAATTTGATACTACTCTTAATATTTATACATCACTGATCACATTATCATAGAAGATAAGAGCATCTTCAATGTAAGTAATTGTTTTTTTTCTAAATTTGGTCTAGCGGGGGATTCTTGGGCAGAAGCATTAGGAACACGGATCTTGAGTTACAGGGTCCATTGCAATAGTTTTTTTGTTAATGTTGAGACACAATATGGTCCCTGAGGAATGTGTTTTTCTTCTTTTGGCCTTGTGAGTACTAGAAACATATGGATTAATCTGTTGCTAATGCAGATAAACCCTATTCATTCATACTGTATGTTAAAGCCCATGATGAAGGTGCTGTTCATGCTTTTAAAAGTGGAGCATGCTATATTGTAATTTCTCGCTATGCACCATCCGACTTGCAATCTGCTCAAAGATTTCTTCTCTCTACCCTTTTTGTATCTAAAGCCCTCTCCTGCCTTAAACCTTTCTCACTGAGCGCCCCAAAACTCTGAAATGCCCTTACCCTCAATATCCGACTAGCACACTCTCTCTCCACCTTTAAAGCTGCAGTTCAAGCTGCCGGTTAAATAATTTTTCTTTTTTCTATTCAATATGTGCATCAATACAATCTGCACACTGACAAGTGATTAGCTAAGTTGGCAATCGATCCGTTCTTCTGTGATCGATAGCTGAAGATTCGTCTCGGGGGTCCCCTATATCACTTTGTCCCCGGTGGCCGGGGCTGTGACGCGTGCGCAGCGCATACAAGGTATGGCCCTCTATGTGGCCATCCCCAGTAGCTGCCTGTGCGCCCCAGCTCTATGCGCGATCGCCTTTGCCAAAAGACAAGAATTTTGTCTTTTGGTGCGTTGGCCGAGCATTGGCCACGTAACGGCGGTGGTGGTTTAGACGATGAGGGCGAACCAGCCGCATGACAGGGCTGCGCCCCTGCAACGCCCTCACCATGCCTCCCCGTCACGAGTTACCAGTTGTCCACCTGGTCGCGCTGATGCCAGGAACGAGCGCCGCCAGGCACCCTGTCATGTGCGGCAGGCGCACTGGGGCGTTGGCCTTAAGGCTGCAGAAGATTACCCAAGATGCAAAGTTCTGTGTGGAAGATCATGTGACCAGGCAGGCACTAGATACAATTGGTGCACTGCTAGAGAGAGAGCAAAAAGGATGTGCCAGCGCCTGTCTCAGAAGAGGAAGGGGATGTGACTTGTAAATCCTTTGCTATAGAAACAATTTTTTTTTAAATGCTACAAGTATTTTCTCATAGTACAGAACTGATTTATTAAAACAAACACATGTAGGATATTGTATGAACTGCAATTTTATGACCCACCTGAAAACACATCTGCTTAAGGTAGCATATGAGTAGCGTCTTGGCTGATACTATACACCTCATTCATAAACCTTGGCCCCTTGCAGAGGCACTTACCAGAACGCCCTCCTACTGTATCTGTAAATTCTTCCTACCTACCAATTCAGGACAGAGAATCCTTTTCCTAAATGTTACTTTTATATCTGAAGCACTTCTTCCCATTATGTGTTATTTGTATTTGTTATTTATATGATTGTCACGTATATTACTACTGTGATGCACTATGTACATTAATAGCACTATTTAAATGCAGCACACTTCCCCCCCCCCCCCCCATCCCCACTATGGAAGATGTGGTGGCTATGGTGTGTTTGGTGCGTTACCTGTAGTTCACAGAAAGCCTGAACCTCTGCCTCTGGGAGCTTGGGGTGTACCTCATTTGTGGGTCCCTGCAAGGGATACCAACGGGGTGGGATAATCCTCTTACAGGTACAATACTAGTAATGCTCGCACACAAATATATGCTAACAAACTTTACTGAACACAATAATATTGGTACCCTGTTACCACACAGTAATATAGACCCCAACCTGATACCACCAGTGAGTGTCCCCAGAGTACATTGGGTGTCAGACACCAATTCCCTGATGTCCCTGTCCCAATGTCAAGGCCCACCCAAAGTGTTGGAGATAGCGCTATCCCGTGGATTGGTAGTGCATGTGGTTAGGTACCTTCAAGGGACTCCAGCACCCGGGTATCGCAAAATAACAAAGAGGATCGTCTGATCCAATGTCGTCATCCGCGAAGGCGTCCGCTCCGCGTGAGGTGAATTCCAGCATGGATAATATCACCTTACCGTCTTTACCGTGTAGCTGGTCTAGTCCCAGACCACAGGCTGCAGTCGCCACATGGCATCTTACCGGTGCTGTACCTGACTAGATGCGCTACTGAGGAAAAGTCCCTGACTATGGGATTTCCCTCTAGCAGCCACAAGCTACAATGAGTCAGGGCCTAACTGGGGCTTAAAGGGGGAGATCTGGCCTAGTCCAGGGGAGCACTGATCCCTGGACACTACCTGCTCCTCAGAGGTCCCTCTTCTGACTTGGCGTGGTCTGACACGCCAGATTTATCAATTCCTCTGCCAGTGGAAAGCTGCAGCCCTATTGGCTGTGTAACGTCACATGGAGTACTTCCCAGAGGCTTCTGGGTGTTGTAGTCACTTGCAGAGATCACTTGGTATTGGCCACCGCTTCCCTTACATCACTGCGCATGCGCCCACATTGATAAGGGCTGCCGCAACCTAGCATGGCACTGCGCATGTGCAAATCGTCAATGCACATGCGCAACTTTAAAGATGGCGGCCCCCACTAGCCGGGTGCGCCGCGGCGCTCCCGGCGACTTGCTCACCGCTCTAGCCACCACCGCAACATCCCCCTTGCATGAAGGAAAAAAGGAATCCACGGGGGACATAGCTACATAAAGACATACATACATACAGTACATACATAAGTCTTTTAAAATATAAAAGGCGCTTAAATTTAGCAATTTACACACAGCAATACACAAAGGCAAGTGCAAAATAGCGGCAATAGCAATAAATAATCATTTAAACCGGATAGGATGGCAGTGGATGTCGGACGAAGTTATCTTATGTCAGCAAATGACAAACAAGGAACAAAAAAGTGGAAGTTCAAAATAAGTATTCCTAGCAAAGTATTGGGATATGTTCGATTTGTTTTATTTAAAAAAAGCAAGTACATCCTGTTGTATCTGTCTATGGATACATCCCACATGTTGGATTTGTGTTTCTTTTTAGCCATTAATCCATTTATCCCCCAATGCGAAGAGAGGCTAGCAGATAAAAGCAGTGCAGCTGTACTGTATGGGAAGATTTCAGATGTGCTTTGGACTGTAGGTATCTTCATTGGTCAATATCTTGGATCCCAAAGAGTCATTAGTCACAAAATAGTACTATACAATGTGATGGGTTCTTAAGCAATACAAAGGGTAATTATTTTTTTTACAGAGGTTATTATTTATTCAAATGTAGTAGTAAAATATGAATAGTGCCCTTGATCCTAATGGGTGGGTGTGTGATCTGAATATGAAAGGAAGTGTTAACGAACTTACAAAGTGTAACACAATGTGTAAATAAAAAGATGAAAAACGGAGTAGTGTCCGTTCTCTATAGTGAATCAATATTTTTACAATTACCAAAAATGTGCAAACAATCCTGTAAAAAAAAATTTTACAAAAATTACAAGATATAAAAAAAAGAAAATCTGGAGCAAATAAAGAAACCCAAGAACGACTTGTCGATACGTTTCATTTCCACATGAGGTCTCCGAGGGGAAGACGAGTCTCGGGCAGTTTTTTTTACAGGGTGTAACCATCTCACAGGACACCGGAACTAAAACATAAATGCTGTAATAGCTGGTCATATTGTGGATTAATTGTATTACGCTGTACAATCCCATATATAAATAAAGATCATACAGATGTAGCAGGTCAGCTTGATTTGAGACTGCACGCCTCCCATGCTGAGGCCACACTGCAAGATATCGCAAACCGTTCAAAGAAAAGGGTGAAGACACAGCACTCTTGAATGGGACTAGATGTGAACAGATTCCTTCCAAGGAGTAGAGACGATGCTTCCATTTCTTTTGGTGCAAAATGTTATGCTATTTATTAGTGGAGCATGCAGTAATCGCAATGTTTCAGGCCCTCATGGGACTTTCTTCAGGTAGGCGAGTCTTGGACAAAGGACATAAAATCCCTCTATACAAACGTCTCATTGAAATATTTTTTATTACACTGAAAACCACCTCTGTGATTGAAATAGTCTTAACTAACAATTATTCTAAATTTCAATATGACTTCTATATGTACACGTACATACAAATGTATAGCCAGTGACCCCAAATGTATCTAACCTACAGTATACAGTATGTGAGATATTTTGAGGATTAATGTATTTGGTCTACCAAGAATCCATTTGCCCATATACGCTATTGATAGTGATATTACTATGGCAGTACAATTGAAAGAATTCTGGCAATATTTAAATTAAGAACTTTGATGGTTGAACATTTACCATGAAAACCAATTGCAACCTCATTAATTAGAAATTAAGATCTACATGGAGGATAGAAACATACAGTACACACCACTTTATGTACCAAACCCATTACAAAAAATAAATGATTGCATTATAATATACTAAAGGGACACATGTTCTGTCTAGCTATTAGAATTATTCTGTGATGCACTGCAGGGATATCAAAAACAAGTTAACATTTTAATGATACATTCACACACAGGATATCCAAGGGAATCATTGCGCAGAAATAAATGAGAAGTAGATAGTATTCAGAGTAATAAACTGTTGGAAATTACAACTACATCCAAGATAGATAATAGTTGAAATAGAAATAAGTAATATTCACCCTTATTACGAACATTATAGGCGTTAAACTCTTATAGGCTTCTGGAGGGATTGAGGCATTCTCTTTGTCTGTACACACACATATTGGATACAAAATATGGTCATTCTATAGTTATTAAACATTAGAAACTATTACAACATTTAAATAAATTGAAAGGTATTTTAACAGTTGGGTAACCCTAACTATCGAAAATCAAGGAATTTATCTAAAACAGCGGTGCGTAAACTGGGGGGCGCGAGACTGCCGGCGGGGGGGGGGGGGGGGCGCGGGGTTTACAGAGGCCCCGCGCGCTTCCCGAAGGCACTTAAATTAAGTGCCGGGGGAGCTGCAGGGCCTCTGTAAGCCTTTACTTACCTTGGCTCCGGCGGCTTCTTCCTGCGGCGCCATGGCACTGCGGCGTCAAAATGACGCTGCAAGGTCATGTGGCGTCACGTTGCTATGGCAACGTGACATCATGGCGCAGGTAAGTGGGGGTTGGAGGGGTGCGGGAGTGGGGGGACTGCCGTCAGGGGGGCACAGGGGAAAAAGTTTGCGACCCCATAGCTAATAGATCGATACATAGTGAATTAGTATAGCCTGGGTCCTCCTGGTCCCCTGTTTGTCCCCTTACCTTTCTATAGGCAGCGGAGCCTGGGGAGAGTGCGGGGGGGGAGATGCGCAGTAGCACAGGAGTATAGCACAGCAGGGGAACTACAAGTCCCAGCAGCCTCAGGGGCTGCAGACCACATGTTACCAGGCAACCAATAGGGCTGAGAGATGCATGGCAGTTAGAATTCTAACAGTTGGGGCTCTGACAGTTGGAGCCAGGACAGAGAAAGGGAAGGTAGGGTCTGGGTGCCAGTGGCATCCAGACAAGGCCAGATTAACCCTTTAGGTCCAAGAAAGTCCCCACTCACCTAATCAGATTGTGGCTGCTATAGGGAAACCCCTAGCTATGGACATTACCCCTGTAGCTGTATACAGTCCGTTTATAGTGCCATTTGAAGACGCTGCGCAGCGATTTGCAAACTGTGGTCTGGGGCAGGACCACCACTGCACTATCATAGACTATCAAAGGTGAGACCCTCCTACGTTACCCTCCTACGTTCACCCCACGCAGAGGCTTCGCTGGCATCGGTCGTGGGATCAGTGGATCCATTTTGCTTTACGCCCAAACCCGGGTGCTGGGGCACCTGGGCAGGTACTTCACAACGTACACAAAATATAACACTTTCTGTTACTGTGGGCAGCGCTGTCTCACACATTGGGTGGGTTGGCTCTTGTGGACACCAGGGAGGTTGGGTGCCCAGGGGACCTCAGTAATTTGGGGAAATCCCATGAGGGGTGGACACTACGGTTGGAGGGCACGGTGGGGCTACGGCCATGCAAGGCCTATATTGTATGTGGGTTAATGATATATCTAGTTGTACCCGTGTTCAGTAAACTGTTATTAAATACAAGTGTGTGATATTATTGCATTTGGTCCTGTGAAGGGGTTATTCGGCGCTGTTCGGATCCCTCACAGGTGGAGGTGTGGTCACCAGATGGTGCTCCCAGCAGCGGAGGTTCAGGCCTCCTGTGAGCACAACACACTCAGTAGCTGACACATTCCCCATAGGGTGGGGGAAACAGCGCTACACGAACATTATAGGAGTTAAACTCTTATAGGCTTCTGGGAGGTATTGCGGCATTATCTTTGTCTGTACACACATATATTACATACAAAATATGTTCAATCTATAGTTATTAAACATTAGAAACTATTACAACATTTCAATGAATTGAAAGATATTTTAACAGTTAGGTAAACCTAACTATCGAAAATCAAGGGATTTATCTAATAGATCGATACATAGTGAAAAATGGCTGAAACGCTCACAACAGGGTAATTATATATTTCTGCATTGTGCCCAATGGCAGAATAAAATGAATGCAAAAAAACATTTAATCATCCTTATATTGGTTAAAATAAATAAAATTAAACAAAAATTGTTAACCTACATATGTTCATTGACATGACAGTGTGCAAGATTTTACTTAGGCGCCACTACAAGAACCTTTAGAGAAATGAATCATTCAACACAAGTCCAGTATTAGAAATGTACAGTGTAGGGAAGAAGAAAATACAGCAGTGTTGTAATTTAAGAATGCAGGCGATTTCTCACCAAGATAATTGAGATTTATAGTCACAGGTAACATTTAATGTTAACACTAGATGGGTAGAGAACATTATGCTTTGTTAAAATGTGAGATTTACCAATTGCAACAATTAACATTTAATACTGTATATTTTAGTCTGAGTGCAATTGAACATAAGACTTACAGTAGTGACTGCTTTTTAAATCTGCACATCATTAATAATATATATGTCCATTTAATAATAAAAGTTTAAAAAAAAAAAATATATATATATATATATATATATATATATATATATATATATATATATATATATAACCCACGCAGTCACTAATATTGTAAAATAAAAAAAGCAAACTGTTTTCATTGGAAATATTGGTGCTTGTTCATGCACGAATTTTTAGGTTGAAAATTACAAACTCGAGATATTGTTATTTTTACCACATTTTTTTTAATGTTGGTCTCTGGTTTCTTATGATTGACATTATGTAGACATGATGTTCTGGCTTGGAGTTGATGCCACAGCTTCAGACAATCAGAAATATAGTTTGATTGTGTTAAAAATAAACTGACAAGCAGTGTTTCAGCTGCTACATTATTGTACAGCTAATACATGGGCAGTTTCCAAGAAACCAATCCCATTGTGATCATATAAATAGCCAAGTACTTTCATAAGGATTGTTACACAATCCAGCACTTGTTAAGCTTCATAAGGTTTACAGTATTCAATTCAGCATGCAAATGAAAGTGCATGCACTCCATACTGCTGTATTGCAAGATTTGGTATGAGCATGTGACAGAATTGTCACTGACAGTACCTAAATAATTGTATCCTCCTCTCCTTGACGAGAGGAGCAAAGTTGATGCACATACCTAAATACATCAGTCAAAATAGAAGGGTAAATGCACAGTATTGTTATTTCTTGGAGAAAGACTGCTGGTTTTTAATACAAAGCTTTGCACTCAAAGATTTGTTTTATTCAAACCCTCCATCCATCCCTGAAGCAATACCAAGGTAAATACATGAAAAGCCCTTTCTCTATGCCTCCCTTCTATTGCTGTCGTGAATGGAAAATGTCTGCGACCATGTGCATGAAACTCCCTGGAAGTTCGAACCATGGGGAGCGATTAACATCTTAATGATCACCTGTACATGGCAGTCAAATGTAATCTAACACAAAGTCTTTTTTGCATGAAAACCGCGTCCCTTGTTAGAAAAAGGAGCAGATACAAGTTTGTATTTACCATACCCACGCTAGCAGGACAATTTAAGAGTTACATTTGCTTTATAATCATATGTTTTGCATCCCTGGAATGAAGCTTTGAAACCATCATTGTGCAATACAGTAGAAGTAATACATGGAAATGCAATAATTCATGAATTGGAAAGCTGTTTAGAAAAGCATGGAAAGTGAAATGGTTTTCTGCTGCTGGAGTGAATAAATTCACTGAACGGATGGTTTAGTATTTATTGTTCAAACATTGTTTGTCCTGCTGGTCACGAGTCCATTTACTGTACCTACCTGGACTCCTATTGTTGAATATTTTTATCATGGTAAAATCATGAGATATTATGCATTTTAGTCAAACTGGTGATTCAGGTGTTAATGTAGTTAGCTTGATTTTAAAAATACAAATAAATATTTTATGATCTGTTAAGCTGTTGGCCAGGTCTAGTTTTAGGACTCATAGAACATATGTTTTACCAGAGATGGAAGTAAATTATGGTTCTCCCGCCACAAACGTAAACAGGACACTGTTTAAATGTACTTTCAAAGCATTCTTAGAAGGGTTCTATGGAGTGCGAGAGGGCATGACTGTCCCATACCATCCAAAAGATATGAAATGTTGAATCATGGACTTGGCAGCTTTTCTAATGTATACAATTTTGATATCTGCAGTTTTGTCGAGGAGATGAATGCAATGAGGCCAGATGTGAGGTCTAGCTGATAAGGGACAGATATCCATTTGTCGCTCAAATTTAGTGGCAAGATGGTCATATGTAGTCTAGTTGGATCCGTCATGACCTCCTGAATCTATTGATATGACTCGTGTGTGCGTACTAGAGAAGGGAAGTTATGACTGAGTTTATATATTGAGGCAAACCTTTAAATGTTGTTTGGTAGAATTGTTTTTTACTCTGTCGTAAAACAGTCACTCTCGTAGCTGATTTACTACAAGGGTGGGCTTATGTTGTTTCAGTGGGGAAAAATAGTACATAAGATTAAGCAAGGTATTATGAAAATCAGATTTCAACAGAGGTTTGTTTTGGACCAAACACATGAGGTCTCATTTCTGCGCCAGTGACCTCTGGGAGAATATCCTGACACAGGGTAACGTAATGTGTAGGGATTTCTGTTTTATCCGATTGTTTTAAGAAACTGTTCTGCAATTACTGTAATTGCATATTCTTGTAATACTTTTTCTGTATTATAAGCACAGAATTTTGATATATATTAAAACATTTAATAAGTGATGCATTGGGGCTCTGAATGAACAGTTGCACGCTCTGAGTATATAACACTGATGGGTAAACAGATTTCTGAAAGTGTACCTAAGATACATATATTGATTAAATAAATGACAGTCAATATTGTCAAGAAACGGAAACAAATTTGTTGATGTGTAGAACCAGAAACACTAATAATGTATCTAGATTTAAACCAAAAAGTTGTTTGAGTTCCCAGTCTGTATTCATACAGATAATAAATACATGTGGCTTAAATAACATGGTTTTGGGGCAGCCAGCCGGGTTTCATTTTATTATGGAAGACTGGCTGCCCGCACTGTCACCATTTTATTATGGAAGACTGGCTGCCCGTACTGTCACCATTTTATTATGGAAGACTGGCTGCCCGTACTGTCACCATTTTATTATGGAAGACTGGCTGCCCGTACTGTTACCATTTTATTATGGAAGACTGGCTGCCCGTACTGTCACACCCTTTGCCCTAATAGCACCTTACCCCGATTCCTTACCTTCAAAATCTAACCGCTTTCCAAAAAAAACGTATCCTTAACCCCCTACCCTAACCGCTAAAACCCCTTAAGTTAGCTTACTTTATTGCTGAAAGGGCTGGTGGCGGAGTGGTCAGCGGCTGAACGGCTGCAGCGAAGGTTCCCTCGGTGGCCGCAACCAAATATCAGATTTTCGCCTCCAAATGCATATGGAATTGAAATGAAGTAAATGCATTTACCCAGTTCTGCCAGTTTAAATGTCCCATAATTCCTGGTACAGTGCATGCAATAGGTCTTCAGATTCAGGCCAATGTGCTAAAACGCAGCACAATGCATACGTAATAAGTGCTGCGTTGCTAGCTCTGTGCAGATGCATATGCCTGTACTTTTGTGCCAGCTCTTGGCTGACCTGATTTGACATTAGACCCACTGCAGTACTGGGTGATGAGGTTAGAGAACAAAGCTGTGCTCCCCTCATTTCCCCATGTAATGTGGGCAATAATTATATTGGCTAGTGGGGAAAAAAACAGGAAACTGATAATAAAACTGAGAGAAGGGTCGTTGCGATCCCACAAATAAATCTGCCCCTAGTATTTTTTAGTAAACGCTATTGTGTGCAATGTATGGGCTGAGAAGATTATTAAATATTAACAAAATATACATTGATCCTACATTCTGTAAGAGGATTTCTATATAGTTTGATTTAGTGGCAAAGAACAAGGACAACGGGTTTATGGTCTGGAGACCATCTTAAGTCCGTCTTTGCTGACTTTTAGCATTTTGCAGTCGACCCCTAACATTGTTTATTTATAATTAATATGATACGAGATACAGTATAGCAATGACGGTCTTTAGTATGATGAATATCAACACAGACAGAACGTGGGTTAGTGTTGTGAGTATGTGCCAGTTTTATCTGCCCCTTCTGTGTTATACCAGGCACAAAGGAGCTTATACAGAAGGGTTGTTACTGTGTGCAGCACAAAACAGCCATGGGGTGGGACTTCATAGCAATCAACACATTTCTGCCTAATTATCAGTCTGTATAACCTTTTCATGTTCAACTAGAATGATGTAGAACTGTCGTACTATTCTGTTCATTTGTTTTGTTTTTTAATATTTAATTTCCACGTAGAAACTAAAACGCGCCCAATATGAATCCTCATTGCATGGAGGAGGACGGTGGAAGCCCTGATTCTTTTTGGCTCTGAATATAAATTAATCTGTTTTTCAGGATCATATTCATATGCGTAATCCTTTAGTTTCGCTTGCCAGCTGCAGGGGAGAGATAGGGACATATTGGAGCATCACGGCTTCTAACATGGTAAAGATACTTCACCAGAGAGCTGCTAAAATCAAATTATTGTTGTCCTAATCTTCCCAGACTTACCCGATTTCCTTTAAATCTGCTTAGCATAACATGAAGAGAACATGCCTGCTTATAAATTTGACCTCATACGTTCTTACTCTCATTTTTTTGTTTTAACTTATTTTATTTCTAACTCGCCAGTAACTAAATTTTCCACCCTCTGACTTGTTACTGTATATAGTATGTCCAGTATAGTAGCTGGAACATGGAGTAAGCAAGAGTTCAATCCCCTGACGACATACTTGGCGGCACTGACGCATTTCTTTTGGTCCTTACTCTGCCTCTCTTTCCCTGACCCTTTTTCAGCGTGCAGTTAAGCTGTGTTGGTGCAGATTTTAGTCCCATTAATTGGAGCTGAACTGATCCCCAGCACTGAAGGTGGCTTCACAGCTTACTGAATATGAACTCTCCCTAAATTCCCCTTTCTCCCATCTCATTCTTTACACATCTCACCTCTCCTCCCTTCTCTCCTCTCTTCTCTCCTCTCTCCCCTTCCCCTCCTCTCTCTCCCCTTCCCCTCCTCTCTCTCCCCTTCCCCTCCTCTCTCTCCCCTTCCCCTCCCCTCTCTCCTCTTCTCTTGCTTTTGTATTTATGTGTAGGGGTGTATTAGTTTTGCTTCACCTTCGCTGCTGTGTCTCTCCGCGGCGGTCCGACAGCATAGGGCGCCGCCATGTTGTTGCGAAATAGTGGGAGCACTGTCAGAGGGGAGAGAGGTCGCACATGCGCAGTGCAAAGCGCGCGAACGGCTGGCCAATAAGGAAGAGGCTCAGCCAGTAACTACAACTCCTAGGAGCCTTTGCGAAGCCACCTGACGCCAGGGAGCGTATAGGAGGGCAAGGATCGCGGGAGGCAGGAAAGGGAAGCATGGGGGAGAGACCACGCTAGCCAGAAAGCACCGGAGGAGCAAAGGGGAAGGTAGTATGGGCGCAGGGGGTCCGTGACCCAGCTGCGTAGGTTAGATCTTCCCCGCAGGCCTCAGTGCATTCCCGAGTCACCCTAGCTTGTGGTGCTGCAGGGACGGCCTGTATTGAGAGCGACATTTGCCCTTACTGTATAGAAGATAGGGACAAAGGGTTGCGGAGCTGAGATTGGTGCCAGTCGTCTGGGACCAGGCTGCTGTGCATAGTTCAATCATGAGAGACTGCGCTGGATCGGCGGATCCTTTTTGAAGTTGTTGCCGGTCACCCCAGTGACCGGAAGGTATTTACTAAAGTGCACCAACACCGGTCAACAGGTGCTGATCCCGCCTTAGGGAACACTCTTTGGGGACACTAAGTGGAGTGGCCAAAGGACTGAGCCTATATACATAATTATAGTTACATGGACACGGTGTGGGGGCACGCGGTGACGGGACAGTGACAATTCTCCTTATGAGAGTGGCCCGAGCCACTAAGGTTATATTATAAGACGTTGGTTGATGTGTTATATGTGTGTTATTACTATACCTATAAGATAAGGTTCTAGCAGTATTACAGTAAACAGTTACAATCTAATGTGTGTTGCTATTGTTCTTACCCAGGGGATTCTTACGCAATGGGGATCCTGGGTAAGTGGAGGCGCTGCCAATAAGATAACTATTACCCCAGGCTCCCAGCTAGCGGAGGCCCAGATCTTCTTGAGCCAACAGGTGTGTGCAGTACCCGTAGTCACTCTAGAGCGTAGGAAAGAGGGCTACATATGCTTTACATGTAAGTACTTTTTAAAGTGGCAATCGCCCCCCAAAAAGAAAAAAACTGAAATTAAGCTACTGTATAACACTTGATTTTTATTTCTAAAGTGTTCAGTTCACAACCAGCAAATCTGGGTCTGTTCACCCCTCTGAGGACTGTAGACTCAATTCATCTCTGAACCAAGGCCCGTATCCACTCAGGCCCAGGCCTAGTATGAGACCTCCGGTGTCCAGGGGGAGATTCTTTGCATAGGTCTGCTCAGGACAGCAACCTGCAAGACCAAGGACCATGAAAAGTACATTCATTCTGTCCCAAGTGGGGAGCTCCATGCTTCATGTCAATGACCATCCCCAGAGATCCCCTGCTCCTCTATGAAGGGTTGAGATCTAACCAGGGCTTCACAGGAGATACTAAATGAACAACGATAGGGATCTCCCAGAATCAGGGTTCCGACTCCTAGACAGGCCTTATACACACTCCCCCAGCCAATCATGGGCTTATGCAGTGGGTCACAACCGATCAGCCGGTTGTTCCTAAGGGGGGTGAAGGGGCTTAAGTTCCAGCTGCCAGGACACACATTCTAAAGGTTCTTTTGAAATGTGAATGGTGGACTGTGTGTGTCCTTGGTTAAATGGTGGGAGATTTTTTCCACTCCTGTTGCTGCAGCGTAGGAGAGGCCTGGGCCAGGTCAGGCCACAGAACTTGATGGTCCTCGCATCCAACGACCAGGCCTCAAGACTCTAGCGCGACCAAGCCCGCCTGTCAGAAGCGTGTGGAAGGATTCTTGGTGATGGATCAGGAATCTCTATCTATATCTGATCTGTTTTTTATCTTGGGGTTGCCGTTATGACACCGAAGGTTCTTCTTCTGGCCATTGTGGTCGGCATATGATCGGGGAATAGCTGTAGCTGACCTCACTCCAAGTCTACTTATGATGGGGTGCGCGCTACAGTCATTCTGTCTCTTGTTAAATTGTAATGCACGTCGCTTGGTTTGTTCGATCCATGAGTAATCTTTCCCCCTAAAGATCTGGTAGGGAGGAGATGAAAAGGCAGGAACGTGAGGAGCCTTGCAAATCCCCGCTCTCCGTGTTTTGTTGTTGTTTTAATAACCAACTCTTAATGTTGAATATGAAGACGTAGCTAAGAGTGGGCAGATTTGTGGGTTGTAAATCCACAATTTGAATCCATGCGAGGTTCAAGTTTCATCCTTGGAATTTTTTTTTTTTTTTTTAAATGTTGCAAAAATAAAAAATTAACATTTTCTGCTTTCAAACAGAAAAGTTTTTGAGACCGCGCTGATCAGGAACTTCCCGATTCTTCCTGGTTCTGTGTTTCCCGCTGCTCCAAACCTGTCCCATGATCCACCGGGGTAAAACAGACCTATAATCTAGAAAAGAGGAGCGCAGAGAATTTCGTTAAAAACACTAGTGGAGTACTGTAGGTCACCCATAGTCCGATCATAAACCAGTAGTACATGTTGTGCTGATCAATTTCTTTATTATTATTTTTTTAAGCGTTATTTTTTGCCGAGTTGTCATCGGTTTATCATGCCACTGGCCTAGGCTGTTCGCATCGTAAACCCCGGTCTTAATCTCTCTGAAAGGCAGCAGTCATTATATTTTCCTGGAAGTAAAGATGTGCATAATGCAACTTCAAAATGTAAAAATGGGGCATCGACAAAAGCAGAAACACAGGCACTTTGCGGTGCTAAAATTAAGGACGCCTTGTATTTGTTATGATGAGTCGAACATTGCTGCGTTACAGATGTTGAAATGCTGTCGCAACAAAAGAAATTTAGGCTTGAAAAGCACCGTTTTGGGCTTTGTCACTCTGAGGAAAGCTGAATGCTTGAGTAATTTTGTATCTTTAAATACAGTATCTAAAATTCAGTCTTTACAGAGAGCAGGGCCGGGCAAGTGACAATAAATATACAGTAGAGGCGACGTTTATTCTAACATTTGCCGTAAACTAGCCGGGTTACATTCTGGGTATGTGCTGGGTATGTTCTGGGCTGGTTTGAGGCACGTTTAAGGCATTTCTGCATTGACTAACGACCCATAGGATTAACACAGCAGGGATCCCTGGCATTCCAATTCAGTTTGAATGGGACTGCCAGGGACCCCCGCTGTTAATCTGATAGGCCATTAATCAATGCAGAAATGCAGGGGCTAGTTTAAGGAAAGTTTAAGGCATGTATTCAGAATGTACCTGGGTGTTTCCTGGGTTTTTTGGGGAATTGCCACTGGTTTTTGTTCGAATAAGAGTTGCCTCTACTGTATCCTTTGATTGGAGTAGAGATTCCCAACCAACACTTCACTCAAACCAAGATAGAACTAGCAAAGTCTTTCATTTGTATTCTGTGTATATATCCAAATGTAAACCATGTTTACCAACAAAGTGCAGTGCATAGTACTTGTGAATATTTACATAACCAATTCAGGCTACCCACAGTACATAGATGACTTTGACATTGTTTGTTACTGGTTGTAGTTTCAGTTTTAGCTGGGAGAGCTGTATCATTTCTCCACTTTGTAGTATGACAAAGCTGCGGTGATCAAAAGAAAAGGAGGTGTGGTGGACCTGATCAAAGGGAACCGGATAAAGGCTAACCTGATCAAACAGGCGGCGGGGGATAAAAGGGATGTGATTGGCCAGAGGAACTGGCTTTGTGAGCAAACTTCAAGTATTTAAAGAAATGCGGCTTGGGGTGAAAACTACAAATCAGGTTCTACAGGGAAGAGCAGTATATTTTCTGGGTCACAACTTGGAATTCACGCTGCTGCTCTCTTTAACCCAATATGTTTCAAAGTGCTGTAGCCAAAAACGAGATATTGCCATGTAGCTGTGATATTTTCTTGTAAATAATTGGTCTTAAAAAATGATATATGTATAAATATGTGTATGTGTATGTATATATGTGTGTGTGTGTGTGTGTGTGTGTGTGTGTGTGTGTGTGTGTATATATATATATATAGACACTGTATGTGTCTCCCTGTGTCCCTCCCCGTGTCCCTAGCGGCAATCTCATTGGGCCAGGCCAATGAGATTGCTCCCTTGGCCCGCCCGCCCCCGCACACCTGAGGCGGAGTGAAGGAGACACACACACACACACACTAGGGGGGGTGTTACATACATTAGCGGGGCTCACAGTGTTAGCAGCACATCTCCCGCTCTCTTACCTGCCGGTCCCGGAGGCTCCGCCTCTTCCTCCGCCTCTCCCTGTTTCCCGCGCTTTCACCCCCCCCCCCTTTTCCCGGCGCCGCTACAGTCAGCGGGGGAGCGGAGCGAGCGCCCGGGACACAGCGGGGGAGCGGCCACAACACGCTGCCTCCCGCTTCAGATCCACGTGGGAGCTGCCGGACTGGTGAGGGAGCTGCCGGACTGGTGAGGGAGCTGCCTTCACCTCCCCTCACCCCCTTCACCTCCCCTCACCCCCTTCACCTCCCCTCATCCCCCTTCACCCCCATTCACCTCCCCTCACTCCACTTCCCCTCCCTTCCACATCCCCTCCACCTCCCCTCCACCTCCACTCCACCTCCCCTCCACCCCCCCTTCCCTCCACCCCCCCTTCACCTCCCCTCCACCCCCCTTCACCTCCCCTCCACCCCCCCTTCACCTCCCCTCCACCCCCCCTTCACCTCCCCTCCGCCCCCCCTTCACCTCCCCTCCACCCCCCCTTCACCTCCCCTCACCATCCCCCACCACCCCCCCTCACCACCCATCCTCCTCACCTCCCCTCCGACCTCCCCTCCGCCCCCCTTCACCTTCCCTCCGCCCCCCCTTCACCTCCCCTCTGCCCCTCTTTCACATCCCCTCACCACCCCCCACCACCACCCCCCACCACCCCTCCAACCTCACCTCCCCTCCGACCTCACCTCCCCTCCTTCAATGCCTTTCGTCCGCTCTCCCGCCTCTGCCTTTTGCCCACCCGCACTTCTGCCTTTCACCCGCCCACTGCTCACACCCCTGCGCCACACAGCCGCCGCACGCACTCAACAGACACCTGCCACACTCGACACACACCCGCCGCCTCTCACCCACCCCACACACTCGACACACACCTACCGCATCCTGCCCCTACGCAACAATATCACTGACCAGCTGTCACCCGCACTCGCCACACACCCGCCGCCTCACACCCTAGCAGGACCCCGACCCACAGCCAGCACTCACTACCCACGCGCCACCCGTACTGAACACCCACCTGCCGCCTCACACACGCTCACACCCTAGCAGGACACACGCCTCACATTTTCACATCACTTATGTCACCAAAATATACATTGTACTGTGGTGTTTACAATAAACCATTTTTATACAACATCGTATTACATTTTCTTCCATCTTTCTTTTCAACATTATTATCCAGGGAAAAGGGAGACCAAAAAGCGCACCAGCACAAACGGAGCAGGAAGAACCCAGGACAAAAAATGATTAAAAGGGCACTTTAATGTGACAAAAGACCCATCCAACGCGTTTCGAACGTCACAGCATTCTTTTTCAAGGATAAAACACAATGTGATAACATCCATTATATACCCTCTTACCTGTTTGCCTTTTCGCGCCAAAAATCGGAACCTGATGACGTCATAACAGAGCGACATTTTTGTCCTGGGTTCTTCCTGCTCCGTTTGTGCTGGTGCGCTTTTTGGTCTCCCTTTTCCCTGTATTACATTGAGTAGCTGCACAGCCTGCCTGCCTGCCCTACCAGGATGTGAGTACTTGTATATTTTTCAGGGGAACCTGCCAATGAGACTGATGGTGAGTGGGTTGCACCACACACCACCTGTCTTCAGGAGGATAGTACCCATTATATGACACAATAGGTACTATATCAATTGTTAGTACCCTGGTACAGTGGTCTGGCTTATTATCATTTTGAGATATACCTGCATTTGAGCGCTTCAGCTATTTTCCATATTAGAACATTATTATCCAACCTTTACAACAAATAGTCACCTATTGTTCCACGATTTATAAAAATTAATACTACCTATTACGGATTTACATCCCGGGCAACGCCGGGTATATCAGCTAGTGTATGTGTATATATATATGTGTGTGTGTGTGTGTGTGTGTGTGTGTGTGTGTGTGTGTGTGTGTGTGTGTGTGTGTGTGTGTGTGTGTGTGTGTGTGTGTGTGTGTGTGTGTATATATATATATATATTTTTTTTTTTTTTATCTTAAAGTACAGCTCAATCATATTAAATTGACACCAACTAGTACCACACTGTAGGTCTATGATCCAAAAAGCTTACAATCAAAATGGCGTAGAGCAGAATCACGGGGTGTTTCTGAAGAGGAATGGGGGAGGGGGGAGAGTAGGATGGTCGCAGTGAGGTTCTGAGGTTGCTCATCATGTCTAGCAGCTGGGATGCTTAGAATTGGGCATCAGGAAAAAAAGTGGAGGGGGTATACACACATTACAAAGACACTGAAAAGCAAAGCGTTTTTACAGTAACATTACTATGGCATTTCATATAGTCCTACTATATGTATGTATATATATGTATATGTATATGTATATATATATATGCAAATATAGCTGTATGCTCATCTGCATGTCTTAGGCAGGTCTGCAACCCCGCCTTTCCCCATTATCACCCAGCATACAGCACTTCCACTGCAGCAAGGGATTCTGGGATATATATATATATATATATATATATATATATATATATATATATATAAATATAACTGTATGCTCATCTGCATGTCTTAGGCAGGTCTACAACCCCGCCTTTCCCCATTATCACCCAGCATACAGCACTTCCACTGCAGCAAGGGATTCTGGGAAATGACATGCTAATGAGCCTCAATAACCATTTTTAACATGGTTCCCTATAGGCTTAAGCTTGCTGCATGGTCACAGCTTTGAGCACAGCCAGGGTTAAGGTGCATACCCAGAAAACCACCCACAGACAGCTGTTTCGACCTTGATGGGTCTCATCAGTGTGGGGTTGATTTTACTGGGAATGCAAGAGAGGCTATGGCATAGGCTAAACCATCATACTGAGTTAAGTTATGGTGAGTAAAAAAAGTGACAAAAACCCTCCACAGGAAAGCAAATATGCAAATATAACTGTATGCTCATCTGCATGTCTTAGGCAGGTCTATTATTTATATTTGCATATTTGCTTTCCTGTGGAGGGGTTTTGTCACTTTTTTTTACTCTACTCACCATAACTTAACTCAGTATGATGGTTTAGCCTATCCCATAGCCTCTCTTGCATTCCCAGTAAAATCAACCCCACACTGATGAGACCCATCAAGGTCGAAACAGCTGTCTGTGGGTGATTTTCTGGGTATGCACCTCAACCCTGGCTGTGCTCAAAGCTGTGACCATGCAGCAAGCTTAAGCCTATAGGGAACCATGTTAAAAATGGTTATTGAGGCAAAAAGTGACACTGTGTTCTCATTTGCATGTCATTTCCCAGAATCCCTTGCTGCAGTGGAAGTGCTGTATGCTGGGTGATAATGGGGAAAGGCAGGGTTGCAGACCTGCCTAAGACATGCAGATGAGCACACAGCTATATTTGCATATTTGCTTTCCTGTGGAGGGTTTTTGTCACTTTTTTTACTCACCATAACTTAACTCAGTATGATGTTTTATATATATATATATATATATATATATATATATATATATATAAAATTATGAAATGGAAAACTAAAGACTATTATTTGATTCCTGAAGTAATCGAGTTGCCAGGGGCGATGCTGTTTCATTTGGACTTCAGAAAGTGAACAATTAAAATGTTAACACATTTTTTTTTTTTTAATATAAAGACCACCAAGGAAGTCAAGAGGGTAAAACATGGAAAAGGAAATCCAGGCTACCAAGGTGGCCCTTAAACCCTTTAACAGCCATACACGTTTTGGCCGCACTTGGTTATTTTGAAAAATAGTACTGTAGGTGAATCGATGAGACTGCGACTCCTTGAAAAATAGAAACTCGCCAGCAATAGGAAAAATAAAAAATGTTTATTAACCTACATAAAAATGACACAGACACGAACAAAACAGGAGGTTATTTTGACCTTTTTTTTAGTGCATGGGTGCCTACAAAGCAACACCTCTCTGCCACTCTGTATTCATAATAGTGCTGAACACATTATACTGCAAAAGTGAAATAATCTGTGAATGACAAATGATGCTCTACAGTGGACACCAAATGCACATATTTATAATTACGTGTGGGGGGGGGGGGGGGGAGGGGGGATGTGTGTGTGGGGGGGAGGGGAGTGGGGGATGTGTGTGGGGGGGGGTGTGTTAGTAAATTTCAGTGGCAGAATTTCTAGTCAAACAGCATAGGTACTAAATGCAGTACACATGGGGTGTTCAACTCCATCCCCCAACAGGTCAAGTTTTAACAGAGCAATCCAAGCCATATCCTACAGTACATGTGTTTTTGTTATTTAAATAAATCTGTAGTATTCGATACTTTCTTTTATTATTTTAAAATTCAACTCAATCCCATTTTGAATGAGTTTTAATATACTGAGCATCCTTTGATTTCTATAGCAGGTTTAGCCCACCTCCCAACAGTGCAAGTTTTTTGTAACACTTTCCTGTTTGTGATCAATTTTGCCAATATTCCCAGCAGTTTGCGCTGCAAACTGTAACAACAGATAATGTTACTTTAGTAATATAAGAATATATTGTAGTTTATGAGTTACACTGACTGACGGTTTGATTTGAAACTGAAAGGCGGACGTTTAGTGAACCCTGGGAAGCACGATCTTTGCTGATCGATTACGGGAGAATGAATCGATCGGCAGCTTAGGTCATTATTTTTTCAATAAATGTAATCAATGCTGCATATATTTAAAGAAAATATTTCACTTTTTTTGTTAAGGTGCCTGGATTGCCTCAATAATGAGATCCCTGCTTCAGCACAGATCTCAATGAAATGTGTAAAGAACAGGGCTCCACGGAATTTTCAAAACTAATTTATTGCCAACAAAATGACTGACGTTTCGTCCACACACTGAAAATTCCGTGATGGTGAAAATTCTTTACACCTTTCATTGTAAGCTGGATCATCACAGAGCATCCTGAACCAGGAGAACTGGTAGTTGTATCATTTTATTGTCTATGTGGTGTGCAGCACTTTCCCTGTGTCAGCACAGATCTCGACACAGCCACTGATTGAGCCACCTGTGCTGAATCTGGAATATCCTGAAAGCCTGACCTGTTGGGCGACTCCAGTCTTCAAGATCCCCCCCAACACAGCAGTCAAGCATGTGCCATCACGGTTATTATTTCTACTACACAGACCTGATGCGCAGGTTGATAATCAGCCCGGATATAATGACACTGAGCAGGTGGTGAACGG
This sequence comes from Ascaphus truei, assembly GCF_040206685.1. Classification (NCBI taxonomy): domain Eukaryota; kingdom Metazoa; phylum Chordata; class Amphibia; order Anura; family Ascaphidae; genus Ascaphus; species Ascaphus truei. The sequence goes on from NC_134485.1 coordinate 19,943,328, forward strand.
GGGAAAGACTTATAAACGATGGTAAGTTCAACGTTTGACTTATTTGCTTTTGGTTTTCTCTGTGTTTGCCAAGGACAGGTGAGCGAATGCTCAGCAGATAATGTAAAACGAAGCTGTGACTTAGAACCGATTCTTTGTTAAATACCTTAGCAAACAAGCATAATAATTTAATAAAGCATCTAAAATGGATATTGACAGCCCATTCATATCATTTAACATAACATCAAATATTTTTTTTTGACTTGTATCACGGTTTTAAAAATCATATTTTGTTTGTCATTGGTTTAATTAACCTAGTTTAAGTTCAGTAATAAATAGTTACATAGTAGAATAGGTTGAAAAAAGACATACGTCCACCAATTTTAACCTTTGCTAAATTTAGACGACAGATACTTATCCTATGTTTGTACTTAGAGTATATTGATCCAGAGGAAGGCAAACAAACCCCCTCCCCCCCCAGAACATATCATCTAATGATATCTCATGAGGGAAAAAATAAATTAATTCCTGACCTATAAGAATTGGCAATCAGATTACTCCCTGGATCAACATCCTTCCCATGTTTACTTATTTGGTATATCCCTCTATACCATTAATTTCTAAAAAGATGTCCAACATTTTTTTCGAAGATATCTATTGTATCTGCCATCACTGTCTCCATGGGTAATGATTTCCACATTGTAACTGCCCTTACTGTAAAGAACCCTTTCCTTTGTTGCCGGTGAAATCCACTTTCCACCAACCTTAAGGCTACGGCCTCGGTGTTGGCTGCTCCACGCGCGCCTGGCGTCCTGGCGTCCTGGCAGCCCGTGCACAGCTTAAAGCCGCGGTCTGTCCGGAGCGATGGGAGGCGCGGGGGGGGGCATGGCCAAAATGGGGGTTTTGCGCGCCGTGAACTAATGAAGCTGTCTCAGTTGCTGTAGCACTGTAAGCATCCAGTGCAGTATTTCTGCCATCTGTCTTGTACCAACACTGAGAGCATTCTTCTGGCACTGATTTCCCTGATTACACTCTGTTTTCAGGGCTTCGGCTTGGAGCTCCCCTCCCCTTCACTGCCATTGGCTCCGAGCACACCACGTGACCGCGTCGCCGCACGGGAAGACACGTTTCTTGTCTTCCCTGCTGGCTGATGCGCCACAGCACTTTGTGAGCCAATACAACAGAACTCACTGGGGCCTGCCTGGTTGAGGTGAGTGCCTGGTGTTTGGCGCGCGCCGCTGTCATTACCGGGGTCTCAGCCCATGGGATGACCTGTGTCATTTGTACTGCTCTTGGGATTAATAGCTCTTTTTAAAGCTCCAGGTATTGACCCCGAATATATTTTATGTACCATAGTTATCATATCCCCTCTTAGACGCCTCTTTTCTAATGTAAACAAATGTAATTTAGCCTACACAGTGATAACTGCGGTTCGACAAGCAAGCACTGTTATTATTTGTAGACGAATATTCTTGACACTATCTGGATGTTGTATATTTTCATCTTATTAGACCAGATCTGTGCAATCTCGCTTATATAGATTGTAAAGGGGACATTAAATCCCTTCTATCTCCTGTATGCACTTATCTATTTAAGTGGATAGTGTCTCTTTCAGGGTGACTGCACCACTGAAGAAGCCAACGTGTGATTTAATGCATTTTGACTGTTCAATCTGCATTATCAACCAACCTCTCAATCAGGAGTCTTTTGTTCTGCAAATATAAATATACAGGCTTCATATATTGCAGGATCCACAATCATTTTATGTGGACCAAGCACATAATTGAGTATAATTGCCAACAATGTATCAGATGTACAATATATGAATGATACAAACCGTTTCTATATGTGCTCTATGTTACTGTGTGATCAGGTCTTCGACCCCAGAAGCGCAATATGTGACCAATAGGTTAATACATAAGATATATGCTATAACCTGAAATAGTAAATACTTTGGTGGCGGTCCCATAACAGGACTGTGGTTCTTACTTAGGCATGTTACATAGTGTGTGACCTTGACACTATACTTGTGCTTGTTAGGTTGTCACACTTTTACCTTCCTTTGCTATAATATATGGTGTAAAGCGCTGAATGTATATATGTAAATGATGTACAACGCGAACATATTCTAGTGCTGGATATGGCGACTTTCTATAATATCACTTGCTTTGGACACATAAGGGAAGGCATTCGGAGTTAGGATTTCATGCACGCCCATACATACATGCACACACATGCACGTGTGCACATATGCACTCACAGGCATGCACACACACTGTATAGGACCCGCATTCTGTCTGCTCACTGTCTATTGTAGCAATTGTTATTTGAATTTGCTGGCTTGAAAGTCCTTTCCTTTTTTTTTTTTTTTAATATACAATTCCCCAAGGCTGCAACATTACTACAATAAAATCCAAACCTTGCTAAGACATTAAAGGCTCCTTATTTTGAAATGTATTCCCTTTAAGCTGCCTTCCACTTCAAAGGTAGAAAGCCTCAACACAGCTGGCATGTCTGTGTAAAGATTAATTTCCCTCACCATCTCCACAATATTTATTTAGTTTCAGTATTTGAAATGTGCTTTTGTGGACCAGACAGGGCTTCATAGAGAATCTTCACCTTATTGGCTAACAATGATTCTAATTTACATCTGCTCATCTGTAGCTGTTCAACATTGATCAACTGGAAACAGGACACTGGGGGTAACATAGTATTTCTTTGGTGTTAATAAGAACTCAGGAAAAGAAGGATCCAACGCTCTATGGTTTTGATTATAAAGCTAATTTATTTGTGCCACACAACGTTTCGACCAATAGGTTTTTCTCAAGTGACTAGGCACTAGAGAAAGACCTATTGGTCGAAACGTTGTGTGGCACAAATAAATTTGCATTATAATCAAAACCGTAGAGCGTTGGATCCTTCTTTTCCTGAGTGTTGCCCTGGAATTATTCGGACAGGTACTCCTTCAACCAGCAGCACCGGTAGACTGTATGTATTTATTTTTTCATTGTGGTGTGCAGCATACTCTATTATTTACAGTGTTAATAAGAACAGCTAAACAAAAAAGCACCTCAATGCCAATACAGATATGGCAGGACTTGGTCTCCGTCAAGATGCGTGACCGCGGCTTCTCTGGGACCGGAGGATTATCGCTGTGGGGAGTCCGGTTTGCAAGCATGGACCACTGCGGCGATTTTGCCGCAGCCGCGTCTGTGTTGCTGTTTCTGCCATGGCTCCGGATACGATAAGTCTTGCTACATCTGTGCTTATTTGTCCTTCTCCATTGAAGAAAGGAAAATTAGGGTTGATGAGAAGACTAACGCAGAAGAGAGTGGCTCCAGGCACATGGATTCGCAGTTAACAGAGAAGAAGAAAAAAAAGAGAATAGTATAGGCTAAAATTGATAGGTTGAGAGATGCACACACTTGGTTTTTCTTAATAAATATGCCTTGTAAGAAGGAAAAGGCACACAGCACCGGGGGTCAATTATGAAAAGCAGCGATATGCATGGATGTAAGGCAATAGTATGCATTAAATCAGGAAGTCCAAAATCATGGTCTAATAACATGCAATAAATGAAGCTCCAATGAGACAACAATATAAAATATATGAAAAAAATTATATATATATATATATATATATATATATATATATATATATATATATATATATATGAGAGAGAGAGATAATTTTATTAATAGACAAATGTAACTCAACAACAGATACACATAATGTGTCAGATGGTAGATGCCACTGGCAAAACAGAACAAAATATAATGAGAACTACAGTGAGTGAAAGCAAACTGAGAAATAACCAATCATAAAACGACAAAGGGGGGTGCACAGGAACTGACCATTGGGCTCACAGCGGAGCTGCCATGGTGTGTGCTGATATCACAGTCCGGACTGCACAACCTCACAGCTGATCTCCCGTCCGCTCGAAGTTCCTGGTAGTATGCACCAGCCAATGGGTGGGCGCGCTGAACAGCCTCACGTGACCTCTACGCGTTTCGCAGCTGCGTGCTTCATCAGAAGCTTAAGACAGCTCAAAGTATGGAAACATGTATGATGGGTATTACCCAGCATGCATTTTCAAATGAGCCGTAAGTTATCCAGGGGAATAGCACCACTTCGTAATTATGGCCCTATATCTTCAAATCTATAAACTGTTGTTAGACTTTTGAAAACAGCTCAAAAGGCAAACAGACTTGTCCTTTACTATTTTGAAATTCAGTGCTGTCATTTTGAGGGGAGTCTCATTTTGAAGAATAAGAATTTAGTATAGGAACTCTGATTTGATCTCACTAAAAGTACGGCGATTCAGTCCGCTCTATTTTTTGGCAATGGTTATGAGGATCTCCAAATGTAGACCCCCATTTTTAGCAATCATAGATATAAGTTGTGTGTATACTGTATATAGATATACTGTATATAGAGGTAGCAGACGTTATTGCTGGTGCGTTGTTGTGCGACACGACATGCACCAGCTGGCGGTCCTATGACGTTTGGCCGTGACCAAACTGCCGCCGACGCTCTGCCACTACCCTTGTCAGCACTGGGACACCTGGCCGTAGGGCACCTCACTGATTCACATTTTGCCATGACACCTTCTTTAAATGGTAATGGCCCGCCTCCAGCTCTGACAAGCCATCTTTAAATGTCCCATTTGGGGCCTCTACACATACAATATTTAAATGTACCGCACAGGACATTTTAAAGGTGGCGCGTCACAGCTGGCTTGTTGGAGTGGGCGGCGCGTGAGCTCGCAGGGCATTGCCATTTAAAGATGGTGTCACAGAGACATGTGAAGTGGCGAGGTGCCCTGCGGTCAGGTGTCCTGCCGATGAGTTGTCCCGGCGGGGACGTATGGCAGAGAGTCAGCGGTGGTTTGATCATGGCCAAGCATCCCATTCCACCAGTTGGAGCAGGCGCCATTGTGTTTGAATTAGACGCATGCGAAAAATTGGCTGGACTAATGCGTTCTTGAACCCGCTGGTGTCCGCGGTGCACTTGCTACATCTTTAGGTTACAGCAATGTATGTTTTCATTGCTAATGTTAATCTAAATATTTGTCGTAGTTATGTCGGCATAGCAATGTTTCCGACGCGTTTCTAATGTGCTGCAATTAATTATCTGAAAACATTTCCGTTTTTTTCTGACTGAAATAAAAACATTTCTGTGGGAAGTTATAAACTGTGAAGCTTTGGTCCCCTGCTGTGAAGAATAAATAGAAAATCCAGGTGGACAGTGAAGACCAGAAAGAAATACAATGTTAATGGTTTTCAGACTAATATATACTCCCCAAAAGGCACTCGTCTCCTTGAACCTCTTGCATTTATCCGGGTCTCCATCCCCTTCTCTTTGTGTAACCCTCCTTAACCGGCTCCAAAGGAGGTTACATCAGATTGACTATATACATTGCTGTACCAAGTCTTTCATACCTGTTCAGGGTGCAGGCTGGACCTGAATAAACAGGAAAAGGATGGGCACCAGGAAATTTTGTAAAACATTAAAGGTGGTTTATTTGACACCTGTTTCTAAGGCTCCGCAGGTATTGACATACGTAACAGAAGCCTTGTGTCTTCAATCCCCCCTGGTGGCTCTCACTCCTACTACGCTGGGGAGGTTATTATACTTGTTACATGTAGTACAAGATTGGCAGTCTAGAGTAGTAATGCCCCATAACGAATGGTCCTTTCAGGAATACGCTTGGGGTTTAAAAACCCGCTACCATGTACTGCATACTTCTTCCATACCTATGGGATCAGGATTGCACTATGCACCTTCTGGTTGGGCCGGTCCAAACATTCTTTTGAGTTACTATGCCGAGAACTCCGTCTTCTACACTCCATGAGACAGCACTAACAAAAGTGGCCAGTGACCTACTCGCAGCTAAATATAAGGGTCACTTCTCCACACTAATTCTCCTGGATCTCTCTGCTTCCTTTGACACTGCCGTTCAACTTCAATCCTATATATTCTCCAATCCATTGACCTCCGACAAGCAGCCTTCTCCTGGCTCACATCCAACCTATTCAACCGCTCCTTCAGTGTTTCCTTCTCCGATGTCTCCTCCTCTTCACTCTCTCTTCCTGTTGGAGTCCCACAAGGCTCTGTCCTTGGCCCCCTGCTCTTCTCTAGGTGAACTAATACTATCTTTTGTCCTTCACTATCATCTGTATGCTGATGACATCTACATTTAGCTGTCCACTTCTGACACCTTCTGACCACTGCCCTGTCTCTTGCTTCCAACTGTCTCTCTGCAATCTCCACCTGGATTTCTACCGCTAGCTGAGGCTAAACAGTCCAAAACGGAATTAATATTCTTTCCCCATGCCCCGCCACCACTACACCAACACTATCCTCACTGTCAATAAAACCACAATCTCCTCAGCACCTCATGCCTGCTGCCAAGGGGTAATTTTTGACTCTGATCTCTCCTTCATTCCTCACATTTGGTCCCTCACGTAGTCCTGCCGTCTCCACCTACAAAATATCGGCAAGATACGCCCGTTTCTCACTCGTGATGCAACTAAAATCCTAATCTACCACTAATGTCCCGTCTCAATTACTGCAACCTTCACTTTATTGGCATTTATCTTGTCCACCTCACTCAAGTCTAATCCATTCAAAAATGCTGCTGCTAGCCTCCTCTACCACTCACACCACTCATACTTCTACTGTTCCACTACGCATATCCTTATATTGGCTTCCTATAGCCTCTAGAAATAAATTTAAAACCTTAGTAATTACTTACCAGGGTCCCAACAACAATCCCCCCCTTACATCTCAGCCCTCATCCACAAATGCATAACTATAAGCCCCCTACATTCTGCCCATGATATCTTCTTTCCCCCATCTTACCTCCTCTCACTCCCACCTGCAATAGTTCTCCCGTGCTGCCCCTCTCGCTGGTATTCCCTACCACATACCGTCAGACTCTTTCCCAATCTATTCTCGCTCATCTCTCTACTTTTTGGATGCTCTTGAACTCCACAGTCCTCAAGCACCATCTCTTTCCATTTTTAAAGCCCAGTTAAACATTCACCTCTTAAAAGAAGCCTCTCATAAATTATTAACACATATAGAACTGATTCCATATGCACGTGACCTCCCTGACATAAATGTATTTTAGAATGTCTTCGTCTCCCTATATATCACTTGGATTGTAAACTCTTTGGCGCGGGGTCTCTGACTTACGTTGTCAATTTGTCATACACATTTGCTCTTATTAGCACTGTTTGCACTTTATTTGCCTTGTATTTTAATTGTTTTTAGCTCTGTGTACTGTACATTAGCGGTGCTATATAAATAATATGATTTTATATATATTTATATATAATATATGGTACATACAAGTAAAAAGGTGTCACATAAAGTCGGAGGTGCTAATCAGTGAAGTCTGGAAGGTCAGAACACTGGGCGGATAATGAACATCATGGCGTGTTGTTGGTTTTTTTGTCGAACATATTTGGCTAAATACAAGATTGAATCACTTCACTATGTTTTGTTCTCATCTTTGGGAACTTTTATCCCAATTGTTTTTTTTTTTAATGGAACATTTCCATTATATCGGGTGAATACCCCATGGGTAACTTCATTGACTCATCCACATAGTCTACTTTTCTGGATCAGAGACTTGGATAGCATACTAATGTTCCCAGTGTGTTACTAGCTGGATAAAATATCAGCTTGTAATATGGAATTTCCTTTAATTTTTCTCCTGTACAGCGTTGAGTGTACATAGTACATACTGTAGTACTGTACATAGTACACAACGTTTCACATCCACACAATCTATTGAACTTGGATCCTCTACACTAATGAATAATAGATCATGGCGCTTATTTACCAAGTGGTGCTCTGCTATATGACACCCTCCAGCCAGTAAATAACTAATGCCCCATTCCCCTAAACTGGCAGCGTGCGTCTTGTGACATAGCACTGCTTAGTTAATATGGGTCTAAATGATTTATGATTTAACTGCAAAAAATAGGAGCTCTTCAATTGTCCCTTTCCGAATAACCATATCATCGGTATACAATTGATAAATGCGATCTAGTAGAAACTACGTTAGGAACCTTGGGGGCCATCGCCCTGCAATTCCGAGCTGCAAGCCAGATAAAGTTAGAACCATAATATTATTTCGTATACATTCACCAACACTTACCTAATATTATGATTGCTTGAACACCTCTAGTCAAGTGCTTAAGTGCCTAATGCTTCCCATAGAGCTTCAATGCTTTTGTCATGTTTGTGTGTGCGCGAGTGTTGCGTACGATGCTTAACTTAACCATTTGAGTGCAGGAGGTCCCGCAGGGCTTCGGCAACTCGCGATCACATGATCATACCGTCACTGATGATGGAGTCCTTTTCGGGCCAGGTAGCGTTCAGCAGTCCACAGGAGCGCAGAACGCAATCTCCCTTACAAAACAAGCTGAAACCATATGACACAGCAACTAGGTCCTGTAGTACCAGTCCCCGTGCTGTGGTGGCTACGCCATGAGGATTTTAAAGGGTTAAACATCATATCACATGGGGAGATGGGAAGCACAGGAATTCCCACATGGCAGTGTTGTGCTGATGAATGTTTGTACAGTCGCTAGGCCACATTTTGTGTATGATCAACTTTTGAAAGGTTGCTCCAATATCGTAGTGCAGGAGGGCCAACTCCAGTCCTCAAGGGCCACTAAGAGGCCACTAAGGGCCTCTTAGTGGCCCTTGAGGACTGGAGTTGGCCACCGCTGATGTAGAGGTATTCTCTGTATTATTTGCCTTGAACCTAAAATAAGGCGTCTCCGCCTCTCTGCCACCCCTCCGCCTTCCTCTGTTTGGTCTTCCACAGTTTGATTACAGTTATAACTATGGATTTGATGTCTGCAAGTATAATGGAGGATGACGGCAAGATAACCCAAATTTCCACACCTTTCAGACACATTTAGTTTTAATGATTAGCTAATTTTGTTGATTTTGCTGATGACACATGGGAGCGCGGAAGGAAAGAGCTTTGTTACGCATGCCAGAAAGGCTTATCGATGCATAGCATTGTGTGACGGGAGGAATGGTTCGGAGAAACTTCAAAACAGTCTCATATTTTGATACAAAATGACATTGTATGAAAAATGTCAAAACAGATTAGCGTGTTTTTTGCTATTTGATGTCAGTGGAAATAAACACAATTAATAGACCCCGGGTGCATAATTTGTACATGCCGAAAAGAAATAGCATAATTTAATGACTTCACTGCTGTCAAAGACTGTTGTAGTGATTTATCCCACATAATATGGGTTTCTAATGCATTTCATTTCATGGCACATGTCCTCAAGATATTGTTTGGTTGCTTTAGGTCAGTGGTGCTCAGCTCCTTCCCTCAAGACCCCTCAACAGTTCAGTTTTTAACGATGTTCCAGCTTCAGCACAGGTGGCCCAATCAGTGGCCCAATCTTTGACCTGACCTGCTGGGTGGTCAGTAGGACTGGAGTTGAGCATCCCTGGTCTGGGAGATACAAACCGGTCTTAACAAGCACACTTCGTTTTGAAGTAGCTTGTTCTTGGTGGTCCGGTGTTTAAATAAGTATTGTATATGCTGACCATGGTGCCATGATAGAAATACAGTATGCTGGAGGTGTGCTCTGGAACAAAATAACCACAAGCCTTTCCAAGACTGTCATGTATGGTGGATTTCATCTCCATTTTGTATTTCTCACGTGCATCTTTTCTTCAATTCTAGCACTTTCAGGGTTGCGTTCTCTCAGAAGTCCAGGAAAGTGGAAGAATAAAAGTGTGAAGAGGTCAATCTCCTGCCCATTGTTTGCTTGGCTGTAGTATGCAGCCCCTAGACTTTATCTTTTGTTTTATCTAAATGTAGGGAGATTCTGAATAGCGTTAGAAGTGTTTATCCCCCAGATTCTGGGGATGAAAGATGAGGCAGCTGCACCTCCTACTCTCTCCTTTCTTATTAGGTGACCTCGTATAGATATCACTCACACAGCACTCCACCGCTCTACTGTTATCTGGGCTCCGTAGTGAGGGCATGCGTTTCACATCCTTGGACACAATCAGTACATGTTTAACCCAAGTTTGCGCTGAATGTGCGGTTGCATCACAATCTAGGCACAGAAATTAAACCTCTAACTGTAATCATTGTATGTATATCATTATTTATATAGCGCCAACAGTGTACTTAGCGCTTCACAAAGACCATCATATAGTACAGGGAATTATAATACAATAAGCGCAGCAAAGTCAGACAATAGAAAAGGAAATCCCTGCCTAACTACTCTTTAAAAAAAATTATATATATATATACACACACACACACACACACAGACACACAGACACACAGACACACAGACACACAGACACACACACACACAGACACACACACACACAGACACACACACACACACACACACACACACAGACACACAGACACACAGACACACAGACACACACACAAAATGATGCACTCCCAGGTCTCTATAATGGCAAATAGTTATTTTATTAAAAAGACAGGATCGATGTTTGGGATATTATGGCTGAGACTGCCTGGTGTGGTGCTTGTTACCTGCGAGGTACAGGAGCGATGAGTTTCCCGCGATGGTGTGGGGGGTGCAGGGAAGACTCTCTTAGGGATCCTTCTGGTTCTGTTCTTCCTGGTGTCAGCACCTCCAGACATGACTGAAGGCTATGAAAAACCTTATTCTCATTTACCTTTCTCCATACAGACTGCAGTGGAGCCAGAAGTACAAATGAGGATGTTCTGTATTTCAGCAGCCACTACTGGTGTTATTGCAGTGCATGCTTGAATTGGATAGGGTGGATCCCTGGCTTCTGGATGGTACGGGCCTGCGGGGAATGATGAGGCCTGGCTGGATTAGATTACTGCCTTAGCCCATGAGGGGCTGAGCACATGTCTCACTCCCGGCCTGGAGGAGACACTGCAAGCTCCTACCCCATGCAGGGGCAGGCTGGAACCAACTCCAAAACTAACCATCTCAAGGTCTCACCCCTCAGGGGCTGAACTCAGCTATAATTTAGGCACTTCCTTCCTGCAGCTCAAAAAGGGAGGGTCCAGTATCTGTACCACCATTGGCTATCACAGATCCCTGTGTTAACTCCACTCCTTCACTCAGGAATTCAGCATGAGGAGGGGGGAAAACCCCATAGGATAGCCTGCCACTGTCTGCATCTTCTTAGAACTTACATGACAGGGTAGGTAGAGAGCTAGCTGGACCACCCACCGCTATACATATACACTGCATGTATGTATGTGTGTGTGTATGTGTGTGTGTATATATATATATATATATATATATATATATATATATATATATATATATATATATATATATATATATATATATATATATATTCTCCCTGTCAGTCCTGGTTAGTGGTGATTATTAGGCTAGCATGTTACCTTTAATAGTAGTCCAACCAACCCTACCAATGAGATAAAATGTAGTTAAGGTTTTTTAAGATCTGTCTCAATGTATTAAAAACATGTCAAATTCCCACCTGTCACAAAAACTGCAGAGTTCCTCATTTATAGGAGAAAATGAATTTTCTGTCTCCCATGTCTGCCACGTTAGTAAAATATGAGGGTTTTGGAACAAGATGTTTGTTTTGCTCCAGAACTGTTGTTGATAGATGCTCAGCCTTTTCATTTAGCTTGGAGAAGAAAACCTGAATTATACATTAATTGTGCTGTATTGGCTGCCAAGGTGCATTGAACTGTAGATGTTACTCTATCTAAAACTATGGAGTAGCAGATTTGCTGTTTCTTCATTGATTATTCCACTAGGAAAAGAGGTTTGATGTCAGAATGCTGACTTGATGTGAGTAATATTTACTTGAATTATTATGCAAGAATGGGGAAGCCAAGCCTACATTTTAGGAGGTGCATTTATTATTACAACTCTTTTGCAATTTATGTCATACACATGTATAGTGCTTTATTCCCAATGGGACTCAACGTGCTTCACAATTACAATATAGCATGCAGTACACGGGAAACTGGAAACAAGTGGGCACTGTGTAAAGTGTAGTGGGAGTGTAGAAGGATCAAGCCATGTTGTGGCCATGGATGCTATGAAAGGTTTGCCGCGTCTTCTCTTTCCTTCTCCTTCACCAGCACTTTAAAAAAAAATTTTTTTTTTACTTAATTGTTTTAAAGTTTTTATTGATGCTGATCTCTCTAGTTTATCTATACCTGGCACAGTTGGTAGGGGACCTATTGATTTGCCTTTTGTTAAAGCTCCGTCTGCAGAGCGAAATGTGTTTCGGGTGGACATAGGTATTGGTTTCTGATGGGGAAGGACACCTGGTCAGGTGTAGCCGCGCCACTGAGAGCAGCATGCACTCTCATGGATTTCGGCACAGCGCAGGCTCCCAGCTGCTTGTAGAGGGTGACGGGTATAGGGAACAGACATAGAAGATCATGTTTCTCCGGCCAGCCTGATCATTTATTTACACTGATTGTCATACAGTAGTGCTTTAGCTCATGATTCATTTGCCTACAGCTTGATGATTACCAATACTGTGATTATCTACACGTACAGCCTCAGATCAGTAGGAGCCACCTCATGTCAGCATTATAGCTAGCTTTACGCAGTATTGCTACTCGAGCCTTCAGACCCCATCCTCTTACCCACTGCACCTGGGCCTTTAGACTAGCCACAGGGATCTTATATATTATTGGTTTTTAGGTGGTATATTTGTGTACAATATCTTGCCAATTTATTAAAAGTAAATGTTTAGGTCTACAGTTACTCATCTATTTAGATCTGTCTCATATCATTCATGTGCATACACTATATTAGTTTATTGTTACTGAGTGCATATCATTTAATAGGTATCTTTGTGTTCGTTTTGTTGCAGTATATGCGTTACCTACCTATTGTGACGCCCCTCCTGCACCTGCGGATTTGAGTAAATGTATCACTACTAGATCTATTCTATGAAAGTTTAGCCTTTCTTTTTTTGCTCAATGATATCTTTTGGTTTGATCGCTACCTTTAATCTCTCAGAATCCTCTTTTGCAAAGTGATGTGAATTAATTGTTTTGGGGTCTTCGGAAGATATTATGATTATGAGTTCTCACCTGGGCATAAGATCATAACAAATCTGACCTGATGTTCTGTGAGTTCCCTTTCATTTATTTGCTTGAAGAATGTTTTGTTACATGTTCCTCTCGGTTTCCCCCCAGCTGTGCTCTATTTTACAGACTTTCTCTCAGTACCCACAGTAACATATATTGAAGGTGACTAGTAAAAGAATCCCATAGCTGTGATTCTTGGCTGAGACGCCTGCATAGGAAATCAAACAAACCAAACAGGAGGATCGGTATGAAAGACCCCTGGAGCGGCAAAGCAGAAATGAGTTGTAGATTTAAATAAAATGTCAGTACTCTTTACAGATAGATTAGATGGGTCATTTGTGCTCCTTATTACACCACAAAATCCCAGAGGCCTCATCTGTCTGATAGACAAGTTTGAACCTACCTGAATATAATGATCCTCAGGATAAAAGTGTCAAGCATAAAAAAAAGTGTGTGTGTATATGTATGTATAAAATATATATATATACACACCCAAGACTCAAAAAAGAAAGTCGTATCTGGTGTTTCTTTAGGGGGGCTCTCTGTTCTCCTGGGACAGCATCCTTGTATGCTATGCCACTCTCTGTGTCCAGGTATAGAGGTCTTGTACCCTTGTCTTGCTGCAGCATACGTAAAGTTCAAGGGAACCAGTCCCAAAATCAGGGCTCAATCACACCATGACATTAATGTGTTGGTATTCATAAAAAGAAATCATCCATATAGGGAGTGAGCTATAATCAAAGCTATGTGAGACTTGATATACACCTGTATGTCTGGAACTCCTGTCAGTAAAGCAGTGCAAAAGTGTCTCTGAGGTGGTGACAGACCTATATATATACCATAATGGACAGACCTATATATATACCATAATGGTCATGACTACCCTCTCAATAAAACAACCTGCATGAATAACATGACACTTGGAGTAAAACAGGTAAGTACTCACTAGTATAGCAGCTCATCCCTGGGTGGTGCGTGCATCACGCCAGCAAAGCAGGTAAAGTAGATGTCCCATGAGGTCCAAAAACGGAGCACAGCTGTGCTCCGTTTTTGGACCTCATGGGACATCTACTTTACTTGCTGCAGCATACAGTCCTTCAGTGTGCATCAAGACATCTTCTTTTCCTTAGTTCAGCCCAGGTGTGGGCTAAGGAACCTCTGCAGTCTTTTCCCTTGGTCAGCTCACTTGTGAGCTAAGGAATATCTCTCTTCCCCAGGGAAAGGAATCTCTCTCCTGTTACAAACAGGAGGCTTTTCTAAGAAACTTAATTGGCCAGGGGGAGTCTGGTTAATTACCTGCTGCACTTAACCAGATCCCTGCTTCCACAGGGATAAGTCCCTGTTACAGGTGCCCTCTTGCGCCAGTAGGTGTCTTTGGGTTCTATTATTATGACGTGAGACCAAATGCAATAATAATAACTTTCTAATAACTTTATTTCATGTAGCGCTTTTCTCCCAATGGGACTCAAAGCCCTTCACCAGTTCTGTATGGTGCACGGCACGCAGCACCTAGGAATATTTAGACAGTCTGCACCCCGTAGAGCTTACAATCTGTGTACTTATGTTTTGGTGCCCGAGGCACAGGGAGATGAAGTGACTTGCCCAAGGTTGCAAGGAGCTGACGGCGGGAATTGAACCAGGCTCCCTTTATTTTTTATTTTTAAACTTGAAATATTTATTGGTTTTCAAATAGGTTCCCTTTATTTTAAACTCTGCGTCATTGTTTACAGTCAGAGTAGAAGGTATTTGTTGCTCGGAGTCTAAGTCATGTCTGCCTTTGAGTGGCTGATTATTATAACATTATTTGTAACATTATTTGTAACACATTCAAACACTTTTTTCTTTTAAATATTTTTTTTCTAAATATTTAAAGAATAACATTTTCAAGAAACTTTAGCGTGCAGATTCTGCGGGATATCATGTAATCGACTTGAACGAGTTGTACTGTGGTGAAATGCTGTACCAGGGGGATACGTCTCCATGGAGTCTGACTTTTTTATGAATGTCTGAAGACTTTACAGTACATGAAGGAGATGATTATGGGGTAGCCAACTCCAGTCCTTATGGTCCACCAACCAGTAAGTTTTGCAGGGTTTCCCTGCTTCAGCTCAGGTGGCTGTCAGTAGTTCAGTCAAAGACTGCTGAAGCAGGGATATTCTGCAAACCTGACCCGTTGGAGGACCTTGAGAACTGGAGATGGCCACCCCTGAGACAGATGTTTGGGGTAATGCACTTCTTTGATGAATTCTGTGCTTTATCTTCCCCTGTGCCTGAACAATCCTTCAAGCCCAGGAGGTGCTGAAAGCTGCTATTCATCATTTTCCACATACAGAAGTGTGCAGCAGTCTGACATCATTCCCAATCTGTTGTGTTAATTATCCGTCCTTTGAAAACGGTACTAACCAGTTTTATTTGTGATTATGTACCCTGTAGCTGTGTAACATGAAATTCTTTAATCAAACATTAAGTTGGTCGTCAACATACATTAGCATGTATTGATTCATTGATCTTGCTGATGGGTTGGGTTTCACGTAGTATTTATGCCGTCTGCTCCCTCACACGGCAAACTCTCGTCTCCTACAGTGAGTTGTCAAAAATCAATACCCTGGGATTTATTCCAAAACCACGGAATGACAGCTATCAAAAGTAATTACCTCTGCACCTTACCCAGACAGATTTTACTAGCATGGCGCTAATCTATGTAGCATATGGAACTAGGGAATTAACAATGAGGAACACAATAGAAAAATGTCTTATCTATGAAACGTGTTCTGTATAGTTGAAGCCCATTAATGTCCAAAGAGACTTGGAAGTGCCTCACTCAATGGGTTTCATTAAAGCTGGATATTTTGGAGGGATTTTAATCGATAGATGGCAATTATTACTGACCTACTTTAGAGTTGAAATATTGCAAAAAATCACACTAGTTTGGAGCTATGGGTGCAGGCAGTTTGGAATATGTGATATGATTTAATAAAATGGGTTGACTCGGTTAATTAATTCATTCAGGGTCTTATTCATTGAGACCTGAACTGAAACCAGGGCCTGTAATAAAGACCATGTTATTGTATTAGATGAGGTTTAAAAGTGCATTTCATTGTAAAATCATCTGATAAAAATAACTTTCATTTTTCTGTGCAATTATAATGTAAGACCCTATCGTTAAGTATGTTAAATGTGCAGTCACTTTTAGAAAAATCATTTTTTTTAGACCTCATACAGTATATTGTATGTATTCATTTTATGCAAATAAAGCAGCAACTGCACTACTAGAGTTGCCAGGTGGCTTCTCCAAAAATACTGGACACAATGGTGAAAGGTGACACACACACATACACACACACATACACACACACATACACACACACATACACACACACATACACACACACACACACATACACACACACACGCGCGCTGCGTCCTCCTCTCCTTTGCCCCACCCCCAGGCTCCTGCCACCTCCTCCTGATTTGCTGCTGCTGGGTAATGCACCAATCAGGATTGAGGAAGCCACCCAGCCCCCTAGCAGCTGCCCTTCTCTCTCCCTGCTGGTGTAAATCCTGTGGCATCCCAAGCCGGTCAGGTCACTATGTACAGAGAGGTAATACCCGGACACATACATGTCCAGAGAGGTAATACCCGGACACATACATGTCCAGAGAGGTAATACCCGGACACATACATGTCCAATATTACCTCTATTTTTTTTTTACTTGGCACACTGTCCAAAGACAGGGCAGTCCGGTTCAATACTGGACACCTGGCAAACCTATGTACTACTGACCTGTACAATAGATCTAACCTGTAGATGAGCAAGGCCTATATAAAGCTTTAATTTTGTTTATCAAAATGTGACGCCTGTGTTTAAGATCTTTGCATGTTTTCCTATCAAGTGTTCGGCCTCGGATATAGTAGGCGAGCGCGACGGAGCGCATGGCGTCGCTCGCGCCTGCTGTAGAGGCGATCCGTGGCCACAGGGATCTGGAGGTGGGGGAGGCGCGATGGGGAGGCATCCAAGATCAGCTATGATTCGCCCTCATTGGCTGTACCGCCCATGTGACCCGGCCGTCGCGCGACAAAATAAAAAATGTTGTCTTGCGAAAAATCAGCCGCGCCATCGGTCCTCGTGCACGCGCCCTCTATGGCCATGCTCATTGCCTTACGCCCTTTTGTTTGTGGCGCGCTGACTATGGACACAGCCTTAGGCCTGGGACATAGTGCCTAAACAGTCCGGAGGCGCGCTGAGGCTCAGGGAAAGCGGTGCTTTCCCTGGCCTTACACAGCGCGACGTCTGGGGCGGGTCAGGGGGCGGGCCAGTGACGTCACAGAGCTGGTTCGCCCTCATTGGGGCAAACCGCTCACGTGACCGGCCCTGCGCTCCGGCGAGCGCCAAATCTGAAGACTCGGTGAGACACACGCTTCCGCAAGCGTGCGCGAGCCCCTGCTGAGGCCGCTCTCATTGTGGGTGCAGGGGCTCAGTGCCGAGCAGCAGCACGCCTCAGCACGGGTCAGCGCATAAGCGCTGACCATGCCCAAGGCCTTATACTGAATGTAACACATCACTCGCTTGCCCAAAAAGACTATTGTACAATGGAAGGAACTGAAAATACGAAGTATGACTTGCATTTTAACATGAAGATTCAGCATCATGTATTCCTCCTCCACTGAATCCCTCTTAGTCTAATACCTCCAGGGTGCATTATTAAAGCTGCTTTTCTCAGGCAGCTGCGCTGTGCTGATCAGGTCAATCCATTGTCCTTGATGATGGTCCAAGATGCAGATGACCTGCTTCTCAATAGAGAATCTAGAGGGGGTCAGAGCCTGCGTTCGGCTGATAACCGTTCTATTCTTGGGTAGAAAATACCATGGTTACAGGGTTTCAGTACGCTTCAGTATGAGCCGTTTCATGAACAGCAAACATTAAGCCTTCATTTCTTCCCTGTCTGCATTTCCTGTGAGCTCAGACCACATGTATGTGTATGTATATATGTGTATATAAATATAAATATATATATATATACCATAATACTGAGTTAAGTTATGGTGAGTAAAAAAAGTGACAAAAACCCTCCACAGGAAAGCAAATATGCAAATACAACTGTATGCTCATCTGCATGTCTTAGACAGGTCTGCAACCCCACATTTCACCATTATCACCCAGCATACAGCACTTGCACTGCAGCAAGGGATTCTGGGAAATGACATGCAAATGAGCACACCGTGCCACCTTTTGCTTCAAAGTCTATAACATGGCCCCCTGTAAGGTGAAAGGTGGGGTTGCAGACCTCTCTAAGACATGCAAATGAGCACACAGTAATATTTCCTTTTGCAATATACTTTACTGTGGAGGGTTTTTGTCACTTTTTTTACACACCATAACTTAACTGTGTGTATGTATGTATGTATGTATGTATGTGTGTGTGTCGTGGCTTAACCCATTGCCTGCCGGGTTGCCATGCAATGTATTCTTCTGTTGCAGGTCTCTATGATGGTGAATACATACTGTACATAAAAATGCTACATATTTATATTTATTACAGCCTATCTATTATCAACAAGTGAGCTGTTTTAGTAGGAGTCCCACAAACTTGATAAATGCAAGTAAATTAGTTTGTATGGTATATTGGTATTGCAAATGAAAATGGCTTCCTTCCAATAGCTTCAATCAACAACAATAGCAGCAAAGACGCAGCCCAAATAAATCTTGCAAAAAAATAATGGCTTCGTCAATAAAATCTTTTTGGAAAATAATTATATTTTTATTTTCATGCTTGGTTTGTTTTTGATTATATATATATTTTTTATTATATGTTCTGTTTTGTGTGAGTGTATATGATAGCATTTTTTTTTATATGTGATCATGCTTGACATATTTATATCTAGTTGTGGTGGTGTGCTTCATCTCCAATATCAATATTGATTTGTGTGCGAAAAGCGCAGGCTTGCCAAGGTAACTCTAACGGAGGTTTCAGTGTAATGCCTGGATTTGTGCAGTCAGTACAAGTGAAATAGAGATGGAGTTATTTATTTTATTTGTCAAATGTTTTACCAGCAAGTTATACATTAAGAGTTACTTCTCATGTTCAAGTCTGTCCTGGGCACAGAGTTATGGTGACAATACATGGTTACATTAAATGAACAGCGGTTATACATTCAATTTACAGACATTTCGTGGACAGTTAGAGATGACATGTTTATGGGCGTATGTAACAGTTACAAAGTTAAAAATGTGAGACAAAAGAGAACCCCAATACTAAATCCACCAAATCATATAGTTACATACTTATCTGTTCTTCTCATAAGTCACTTGGTTAAATTATTTTATATATTAAGGTGTGCGCCACACCTTGACATGGTCTGCCATGCTTACAATGCTTTGGCCAAATAATTTGTCATGTTGGATGTAGCATTGGGGTTCTCTGTCTTTTGTTTATACATTGTCACATACCCAGTAGCCTTTTTGACATACATATATATGGTGAGGTGGGTTTGGGTTTGAGCTTGAAGGGGTTGTGTGTTAAAATGTGAGACAGCTGAAGCCCCCCTTTAACCCCCTCTCGTTTACCCCCTTTTTTTTACCCCTTCTCTTTTACCCCTTCTCTTTTACCCCTCTCTTTTACCCCCTCTCTTTTACCCCCTCTCTCTTACCCCCTCTCTTTTACCCCCTCCTCTTTACCTCTTCTCTTTTAACCCCCTCTTTTAACCTATTTTATGGTCAGAATTATAGGACCAGATTCACAAAATGGTGCCCGGCAGTCTGGTTACCGGTTTGTGGATAGGGCCCTCTCTTTGGGAAAGTAAAACATAGTAGCTCTAATGTTCCACAAGCTTCCTTTATTCACCTCAATGTCACATTATACAGGGGGTTAAACGGCAGACACGGATTCTAAATGCATGCTAATCAGCACAGTGGACATGTCACGTTTAATTTCCTATCCATTGTCGTGTGCTGTTGCTGTACTTTATGGTAGGGGTTCTAAACGCCAGTCCTCAAACCCCTCCCACCCCCCACTCCCCAACAAATCAGGTATTCAGGATATCCCTGCTTCAGCACAGGTGGCTCAATCAGTCTCTGCTTCAGCAGAGGTGGCCCAAGCCAACTGTCCTGAGGCTGACATTTCCTGAAAACCTGACCTGTTGTGGTGGGGTGGGTGGGGGTCTTGGGTCAGGAGCTGAGAACACCTGCTTTATGGTATTATATTATTATATTTGTTATAAACAAAACACCAGTGAAAGTGCACACCCGTCATAATAACCAGGGGGATTAAGCATCCATGTGATGTGTTTGAAGATGGCTATTTATTGTAGTATGTCATGTGAAGTGACATTTAGCATCTGTGGCACCTTCTTGATGAGCAGCTGTCACACCTTGTTCATGGATTCCTTTGGGGTTTCATTCTTCCTGAACAAGGCGGCTTCATATTGACCTGTACTGTAGAGGTCTGTAACCTGGGTGTGTAGAAATACTGTGCAATCTATTGTATTCTGCATGTATCACTGTATCACATGTAACACTTGCGATTGTCGATGCTCAGATTCCCTTATTCCTATATCTGTCTGCTCTTACTGCACCGGTTATGCTCGGTACCTTAAGCCCCACGGTTTCACTTGTGGCAAAGGGAAAAGGAAATGGGGATTCATAAACTTTGTGATCACTAGCACTATAGAATATTGCCGCTGATGGATTACTAAATAGGGTATTATGGACGTAATGCCATTTGCACGTTACTGATAACAACCGAAGAGGCAATTTCAATATCCCCTGGGTTCCTACAGTAAACTGCCTGATAATGGTCCTGTGCATTGGGTATTACTGCCTAGTTTGCCAGCGCTTCTGAGCTGACGAAGCTTCCCTAATCCTGCATCTTGATGAGAATGCAGATTCCGTGCTGGATTTCCTCTGTCTTTGTGAAGCTTTGCAGTAAGGAAGGTTACCGTCTCACCTTGAAGGATCCAGACCAGTCACGCACATTCCTCTGGGGTAGTCCCCGTCACAGAAGTGATGATGCTTTCTGATGACTGCGTTCGGCCAATTAGTGCGAAGATCGTACATTTAAAAGTTGTGTAATGCAGCAGGCATACGCTTATAGGGGTCCAGGTTAAAAATGGATTTGAAGCAAATGGGGAAACGGTGTGTGCAGATTTGCATGTCATTTCCCAGAATCCCTTGCTGCAGTGGAAGCACTGCATGCGAACAGATAATGGGGAAAGCAGGCTTGCAGAGCTGTCTGAGACATGTGAAGGTGCTCACACGTGATAATGTCATTTGCTGTGAAGATCATGTATTGCAAACCACTGAAAATACTTCGTGAAACACTGTTCGAGTTTCATGCAGCCAAGATAACCGGAAGTGTTGTATGTAGATTACATTGCTAAAATAAGGTGTCACCAATTCCTTTCGAAGAATGTGTTTATAGTATTTGAATACAGCGCTATACAATGATATCAGCTGCACTCCTACTGTAAGAACAGAGATGTGCAACATGCTTGCACATGTTTGCATCACTGACACAATTTGAATATTTGCTGCACATAAGCTTGAAAACAGTCCGATGTAGGGTTGTATCTACAGTATGAATTGATCGAGCTATCTGAAAATGTGTTGGTACTGTACCTATGTGTCTAGTTCTACTGTATGCCCCCAGTGCAATCTGGGGGATGTGGAGGATTGTATTGGCTGGCGAGAGAGCGTAACTTTTTGTTAGGTCAGCAGCTTTTCTTTCATGTTTATTTTAGATCAGAGAGAGCCTACGGTATCATGGTTTCAGGCCCCATTAGTTTCAAATGTATAATCTTTCTTCATGTTGGGTTGCACAGTTAAGACATGTTCATAGGCTGCGCAGGAAATCATTATAGTGTAGCAATGTGTGCTGTTGAAATGTTACTAAGCATGCTCCTAGCGCATGAGTGGCTAACTCCAGTGCTCAAGGGCCACCAACAGGCCAGGTTTTAAGGATATCCCTGTTTCACACAGGGGGCTCAGTTGACTGAGCCACTGATTGAGCCACCTGTGCTGAAGCTAGGATATCCTTAAAGCAGCAACACTACATTCTTCCTTTTTCCCATTTCTTATTTGTATATGTAAAGCATGAAACAATGTATAATTCTACATTCTCACCTAAACTGACAATCGTTTGTGCTCCTGTTATAAATCTGTAAAAATTCTGATTGTGTGCCTAACATAATTTTATTTATAAAAATGTTTTACCAGGATGTAGTACATTGTTACCTCTTGTTTTCAATATGTCCTGGGCACAGAGTTATAATAATACATGGTTACTAAAAGAACAGGGTTATACAATCGATTCACAGACATTCATGGACAGAGAGTAGGAAAAGTGGGTGCGGGGGATAAAAGACGGGTGAGTTTGTGATTGATTGAAATAGAGAAGCTTTAACATCAGCAAACGTCTCACACCCTTTAGATGCCCTTCACCTACACCAACTGCTGTCCACCTTTGGGGTGACAGATGTACACTGAAGGGGTTCAGATTAAATGGAACTGTGAATTCAAAGTCCTTTGTCCTCTTGGCTCATTAACATTCCAGTGGGTGTGGCTGATGTTCCACATAGTACAAGAAAATGTTAACCATTAGCACGCTGTCCTATGCAAAGGGGAGCAGCTCTTGGGGAACCCCATCAGGCGTCCGCCTTTGGGGGGACGCATATGTATACTGAAGGGGTTCAGATTAAATGCAGCTGTGAATTCAAAGTCCTTTGTACTAATGGCCTCCTTTCCGTTTTAATCAATACTTCAGTCATAGTAACTCAGTAGCTACAAATGTATTCTTATATTACTAAGGTAGAATGATCTATTGTTACAGTTGACAGCTCAAACTGCTGGCAACATTGCAACACTTTCCTGTTTGTGATAATTTGTTGCCAAAGAGCTTGCACTGCTGGGGAGGTGGGCTACAGCCTGCTATAGAAATCAAAGGATGCTTTACAACTCATTACCAAATTGCATTAAAAGCTATTTATATAATGCAGGAGAATAGTGGTATAATAAAAAACAACTGCCATCAAAGGTGATCGAAGGTAATCTCTGCCTTAGTCTAATTCAGGACAGTCCTATTTCCAGGCAGTTTTTCTGTGATTAAATAAAAAGGAGCGAGCCATTAATCCTGGACTCTCCCTCATCCTTCTCTTCCTGTTGGCTGCCCTGCCCTTCCTCATCTGACTGCTTTACTGTACTGTGTAACCCTGCTTCCCCCCATCCCCCAGACTCTACGATGGTGTCTAGGGTGCATGAGGGCAGATTACATGCGGTGTGGTGCATACCTGTGAGGAACAGGAGGGCCTGAGCTTCCCGCGATGTTGTTGGGTAGCCAGGACCAGGCTTCTGGGGTGGTAGCCTCCATGATCTCTTAGTGGTGCAGCGCCTCCATCTTCTATACTCCCAGGAATATGGGACAGGACCTGTATAGAAGAACCCCTTGGGTCCCAGGGTAATAGCTTCCAATTCACACACAGTCTTTGGTAACAAAAGATAGTCTCTTTTATTAGCGGATTTGCAACTCCCCACGGTAGGGACGTCCAGTAGCCGCAACAACAACCGCCAAGCTGTACTTATTACTCCACTCTCCTCCCCCACAGATAATTCCTCCTCTCCTTCCCTCCAAGTCTCTCCTCCGACAGGATGGTCGGGGCTAGGGCTTCAATACCCCTGGCCCACCCCCGAGGTTATCCTCGCGGTGGGGCTTGCATTCTTCCCATCACCCCTGGCAGTGGCGTGAGGGCATTGGTCCACCAAGTCTATAATTCTATCAGCTCTACTAAAGGAAGCTGAATCTCTCCGCTCCTCTCTCTCTCTGCTCCTGCACTCTGCGCAGGGGAAACCGCGGTCTCCTCTCACTCCTCGGACCGATACGCAGGATTCTTCGACTCACGGCATACTAACTGAACTGCATACCATCGGCACAACTAACCGGCAACTCCAGACTATCGGTATAACTCCAGCCTACTGACTAACTTACTCACAGGAGTTGGCTGCTAAATATAGAGCTAGCCTCGCCCCTTGTGATGTCAGCAGAACCTCCCCTCTTGTTCACGCCTGCAGCAGAGTCCAGGCATGCATCTACCACTCAGGACAGGGCTATGACGGGGGGAAAACCCATGATGATTACTGGGGCCTGATCTTAACAGGACTTACCACAGTAGGAGGAAGATAGGTATAGCCTGTGCTGTTTACAGGGGGCTACACCTGTATGTGACTGCTTTTAACAGAGCCTATAAAGCACGCAATTGTGAAAATCAATGGCAATTCCTTTCAAGAAAAAAATTATGCTTAATCTTTGTCTCAAATATAATTTACATGTGTATAAAACTTAACATTGCAACTGAAGAGATAATCGAAAACTGTAGGCAGTGTAATAAAATGAGTTAAAATAACAAAAATCCCCCAGCCCGAGAAAGCTGGAACCTTACGGGCTCCAGTTCAGCTACATGATTCCAATGAGGACGTTTGCCAGGTGGCACAGTTTGGGCAGCCACTAGTGCAGCGATTAGATACTTGTAACAGTTGCAGTTCTCATGTCCTGTGGCATTTCTCTACATTTTACATCACTTGTCTATTGCCAGTTAGTAACAAGGAGACCCTCACACACTTCTGTTTATTGAAGTATGATTCATGCACAAAGGCAAAGAACAGGGACTGTATATTCAATGTATTATGGCAGCATATTGTTTACTAAAACATGCTTGATATACTGTAAAAGGTGTTTCAGGAGAGTTTTTATTTTTTGCATAGGATTGAAGCAGGGGGTCCCCAGAGCTGAACCCCATTAATTTCAGCTCTGCTTTTTAAAGCTCCTGCGTCATGCGTGCCAATAGGAAGCCTCGCCTGAAGATGTCACAACTTCCTATTAATCTGCAGGAAGCCACTTTAAAAAGCGGCCTTTACATGATCCCATGATCCCGGGGCCTGGAGCTGAAATTAAGGGGTTTCAGCTGAGGAAACCCCCTGCTTCAATCCTATGTTATAAAAAAAAAGCATATATCCGTTAGGCTGCGGCCAGGCAGGGAGCGAGCGTGCTGGGGCTCGAGCGCCGTGATGTCACGCGCTCTGCTGGGCCGGGCGATTTATGGCCAGCTGGTTGTGTGCGCGGGTGGGGGGCGCGGCCATTACGTCACGAAGCTGGTTCGCCATCATTGGGCGAACCGCTCACGTGACGCGCCAGCGAGCGGCATAATCAAATTTGTTTGCCTCAGCAAGCAGCTAAGCGCCGTGCATGCGCAGGCTTACGCTGGCCACATACATTGTTGCAACTGCTTAACGTCACCCTGGCCGCAGCCTTAGATAGATAGAGATGGTAATACACTACCGACACACTTTATTAAAGTGTGGCCGGTACCGCAAGCCGGGAGATTTCCCGGCTTGCTAGTGGCCGCCCCTCGGCGTGCCGCGCGTCATAGACGCGCGGTCTCACGCGTCTTCGGGAGCCTGCGCCCCCTGCACGCGCGTCCAGGGCTCCCCGAGGGAGCCCTGGTGTCCCGCGATCGCGGGACGGCGGCAGGGGGTTCCGGGGGACCCGGCGCTCTTCCGCTGCTTTGGCGCGCGCCCGTCACCCTCGGGCACGCGCCAGGCTACTGCTGCGGCCAAGAACGGGCAAATGCTCGAATAAACTTGGCCGCAGCAGTATACATTACTGTATATCTATCTATGATAAGTGATAGCGTGGTCTTGTGATAGACACTGTTTTGTAGCAGGTTTTTATGACATTGGAAAGGTCCCTGTGACTCCCTGTGCCACAGATACTAAAAGTTAGCCAAATGAATGCTTGTCATCGATCTTCAGTAGAGCGGGTTATCTTTGGTTCACCTGAACAGCCTGGAAAGGAGCAATCCATGCAATATCCTACGTGTTTTTTGTTTGTTTTTTTAAAGAAATCAGTTCTGTAGTAATAGATAACACTATATATATTTTTTTCAAATTCAACTCTTAATGCCATTTTTACAGAAGTGTCCAGACTTACTGTTTTTGTGGCCGCGAAAGTTAGCGGGGGCCAGGTCGCAATGCAGCCATGTTCCATGGCGGCCAAGAAAACGGAAAATGGCCCGGTAGGATTAAATAAACGGGCTCCCTGCTTCTGAATGGGACACCCCCACCCAGCATTAATCCGACCAAGCCAGCCCATTAGTCTGTAAGAGCTGCGCAGAGGAGAGGTCCCAAATAGAAGTAGTGTCTGTCTCTCCCCAGATTATACTGAATTGAAGCAGGGGGTCTCTGGAGCTGAACCCCCATTAATTTCAGCTCCGGGGTCACCCTGCTTCCTCCATATGGGGACCTAGGCTTTTCACATGTTGGTCCGCGGCACAAAAAAGTGTCTAGGCGCATCTGTACTGAGCTTTCTTTGATTTTATAGCAAACTTCTCCAGCAGTGCAAGATATTTGCAACACTTACTGCTTGTGGTAAATGTGTAGCCAATGTTCCCAGTTGTTTGAGCTGCAACCTGTAACAATAGATAATGTAACCTTAGTAATATAAGAATACATTGTAGCTGCTGAGTTGCACTGACTGAAGGTTTGATTTGAAACGGAAAGGCAGCCATTTAGTGAACCCAGAGAAGCATGATCTTTGCTGATCGATCATAGTTTTCAATAAAGATAATCAAAAGCTGGATATATTAAAACAAATATATATATATATTTTTTTTTAAAGTGCCACTTGGATTGCCTCTTCAAAGAGTGGTCATGGTTAATATATTGGAGTGCCAGGAAAATAAAAGTATTTAAACTGCCAAAAAACTTCTATTTGCCCAGTTACAGTACATGATCAACTGTGTAGGTTAATAAATTATTAATTTATAGTTGATCAGACTTGTATTAAAAAAAACCTGTAAACATACTGTAGTATTAATCTGATGTCTGGTGTAATCTCTAATACTGCTTTAAAGAAATGTTTGGGCAAAGAATAATTTACACAATGTGAGAACATAGAATTGGAAGAGCATGAGCCTCATTCACTTATTATCAGGGTTACTGTTAATTATTGGGGTTACTGTTAATTATCGGGTTACTGTTGAACTTCAATTCTCCATTGCATAAAAAAGCCCCTCGTTTTAATTTGTTTTACAATAGAAAGTGTGGGATTTTTTGGTTATTCACTGCCAATTTTTTCGGGCCCTCAGAAGCCAATTGCACTTATTTGAGGCGTTCGCCCCATACAGCCTCATTGCCATTTCTTCCTATTCACTGACCCATCTAGGTACTGTACTAGTTAAATATAAATCACTGCCGAGTCACAGTGAAAATAAAAGTGGAGCGGGATGTTAAATGAGAAATGATAGTTTTCTAGATTTGAAATAGAGGCAGCATCCTACGTAAGAGAAAAACAAGTAAACTAAAAAATAGTTGAGTGTCTTAAAAGCTTCAAAAGTGCTTTTTGAACTCATAGCCCAAATAAGCAGTATATTTATTTAAAGATGTTCATTTATAGAAATGATCAGCAAAGGATATATATGAGTACAGGATATTTTGAAAGGCTAGGTATGTACACAAGATTTTTCTGTGTGTTTGCAGATGTAATATTATTATATTTATTTTTAGTTACGTGTTTGCCAAAATGCATCTTTAGTCACTTAAACCAGATACTATGATGCCACTACCGTGTCATCTTGACATGCCCATTCAGACCTTGTTTTGGAAGAGGTAGCTTGGTGTACAAGGAGGAATTGGCTGAATCTTCCGCTTTAACAGTTCCGAAGTCCTTATGACATTCAGTGAAGGTCACAAGGACTGGAGCTCTCGAGTCCTTCAGACTTCTTTGCTCGTGTCTGAGGATGATCCCGACAGCAGCCACAGCTCTCAAATATCTGTGATCAGAATAAAATAGTAGGGCAACCTCTTCCATTACTGACGCTAGGGGGCTGATTTGGGTCACGACTGCACTAGCAATGGTTTTTAATTGTGCCCTTCAGCACTCGCACGTTGTGTCTTTCTATTCACTGCACTGAAACTATTGTTAATATTAAATACTGTACTAATATCTCCACTTCAACCACAATGCAAAGGTCACACCTCCGAAAGATTGAAGATTATACCGGTTACAGAAAAGATATATACTGTATGTCCTGCATAGGTCCCCATTCCAATATCTCAAATAATCAGGACTTCACACACATTATTTTGGGACCTTTCTTGGATTAAATCACAAAGAATAAACCTACAGATTGTAACGACATCCCTTATATTGTCATTTATTGAGATGGTACCATCAGTTTTAAACAAACATTTAAGCAGTGGCAGCAGAAAACCAGCTGGGATAGAGCTCAGTGTCGTCTGCTTCTTGAAATTTTATCAATATAAACTGTTCTTAAGAAGATTTGTCCTTTTAATCCATGTTGATTGTTATACAATTGGTTGCCTTACAATTAGGTGCAGATGGTTTGGAGCTATAATGCAGATAAACATAGATGCTTAGGCCTTGTTCAATTTCCGGGTGGGATTCTTCTTATAATCCAGGCCCAAAGCATGTGAAATCTGTTTTATCTTGCACTTAATGCTCTCTTGCTGTAATCACTCCAATATGTTTGCAATCTGTCCTTATATAAAATAATACTTATTATAACATTGTGTTGTACCATTGCATAGGAAAGCTGCATGTTATTACTTATGACTTTTTGAATCATGTAGCATATAATGAGGATCAAAGGCAGATGTTCATGTAAGGAGGGCTTGCGGGACATATGTCATGCCTTGCCGTGCAATACTCGAGTTCATGTGCATTCAGTTTAATTGATTCAATCAGGTTGTTTTATGCGCATTAATCATAAGCAATACTTTTGTGATTATGTCTGTGTGTGAGCTCTGTTCTTCATAATTAAAGTAGCAATTCCTAGAAAAGAAATGTTTAGTGAAAGACACAACCATTAAAACCTCCTACATAGAAACTGGGATGGTCTCCAGTACAAGTAATCACAACTTTGCAGGGCAAACATTTTAGAATCTCTGTGGGGTCAATTCTCTCTCTGTGAATCAATTCAAATGGGGTCTCCTGCTCCTAATCATGTATGGTGCTGATTACACAGGAAGGACCAATCCAGGAATAAACAGGCAGAATAAGATTGACATTTTATGGGAGACATTGACAAACAACTTGTGAAACACACTCCTGAAAAGGCAAGTGTTTCTTGAGGCTATGACATGAAATTTAAATAAAAGATTTTTATGGGTTAAACCTTTCTCCCAAAAATGTTGTACTCAAACTATTCTACTCTGGGAAGAGTGAACACTAATGATAATCAGTAACACAGTCTTCTAGTGAAGCAGATTCACTTCATAAATAGTTGACTTTTTTTTAGTTCTGTTTCTTATATGTTATGTATAATAGTAGCAGTCATATAGTACATATTCCGTAGTACATATAGTACATGTTGCTTAGGCCTAGAGAGCAGTACTGTATATGCAGATTCTAAGGCGTTATTTATAGCTATGTATGTATGTAACCCCTCTAATTTCTCAGACTAAGACCTAATGCTGATGTGGGGGCCTGAGTCCTCCTTCTAGATAAATTACCCCACATGTGGTAGTAGGTCAGACAAAGGGAGGCAGACTACAGTAAAGTTTATAGCAAAAATGTATTTATAAGGTAATTGTCTTCATATACACAGGTAAAGCATATGATCCTCAACTGGAGGATCATTCAATGCACATACAATACAGAGTAACATAAAACGCTCCCCACAAAATGCTGCACACGTGTGTGTCCCGGTCTCTCTCTCTCTGATACCACTCAACCCTATGTATATATTGCCTGGCCTTCGGCAGCTATTGCTAATTCTGGGCCTTTCCTCTGTCAGTCCTGTTAGAACAGGCAGTGGAAAGGTTAATTAATTCAGTTAGCCTATTTGCATTTCAGCTCTGAGTATTGTAGAAATATTCATGGGCAGGCTTAAACAACCTGTGAGCATGTTAATCCAAAGGGTGGATATGGGTTGGAACACCCCCTGATGTGTGTGAGCCAATCGGTATCCAGCTTTGAGTTGTAATGATTCAAAGCTACAGACACTCCCTGAGGATATTCAAATTGAGACATGTTTCCTAAAATAAGTGATCAGTTAGGATGAGGAGTCAGTAGGAGGAGAGATATTGAGTAGAACTGATAGAGAAGCGGTCTCTCCCTCTTACCCCACCTGGGTGAGAGGGAGGGAAATCATGTTGCTATGAGCAGAGGGCAGAGAAGCAAGCGCAGTCCTATGCTTTGTTGCTGACCACTGTATGCGGTGTATGCTGCTCTGCCAATAAAGAACCACAGAAAGAAGCTGCTGTGTGTGTGTATCACTGTTCCTTGTGTAAGAAGGAGAGAGTGTCAGTGGGGGTCTCTCCTCTGGTGACCCCAGAGGATCCCTACTGGCTGGAGGCACTGCACCACCCAGAGAGAACAAGAGAAAGGTTACCTGTCCCATACCACCTCCTGTCTCTGTCCTGGTTCTCCCCACAACACCTTGGAGCCCTCAGCCCTCCTGTTTGCCAGCAGGTCACAGCACCAAGACCGTGTACAGTAACAAGAAGGAGTGCCCTCCCCCCCCCCCCCAATCTCATGTCGGGTGGGGTGAAAGAGGGTTACATATAAAGGCCTGGGGGAAAGTGCTGGCACAATGCTGGAGCTCTTAATTGGGATATTTCTGTGGCAGGCCTGTACTTCACAAATGCTTCCATTGAGGATCCCCTCTGATGTTGCGTGTGCCTCCTGCGGATGTCCGATGGATGCTCCACTGGGCTCCCCTCATGGAGTCGACCTGCACTCCATTCAGTTAGCGTCCGCTAAACTCGTGCGGATTGCTGCCTGATCTTAGCCTCCACTGGTCAGTTCTGAGATCACTTGGGATGCAGCAGCTCTGCCCACTGCGTGCTCTGCCAGGGCCTCATAAAGACTCCTCTCTCCTTAGTCCCTCCTCTCTCAAGTCCATTGCCATTGGCTGATGTCATGTCTATCATGAGTCGCATGCTGAGTGCACATTGGAGAGGAGCATGGCAGGTGGCACGGTGTGCGAGTGCTGCATGAATGTTACAAGGGGCACGGTGTGCGAGTGCTGCATGAATGTTACAAGGGGCACGGTGTGCGAGTGCTGCATGAATGTTACAAGGGGCACGGTGTGCGAGTGCTGCATGAATGTTACAAGGGGCACGGTGTGCGAGTGCTGCATGAATGTTACAAGGGGTTACATATATAGAGAAAGAGAGATGATATATTGTCAGTTACTGTTAAAGCTGCCTTGTCAAAGATCACTGCACGATTATATGAATACTGTGAGGAATAGTCGCATGATCCCATGTTAAAGAGGGGCCACAATGCACTCGAAAGAGGTTAATGTATTTTTTCTGAACAGATTTGTTGAAATAATAAATAAAATAAGTGTGTGTATATACTGTATGTATGTATGTGTTTATATATGTATATATACTTTTTTTTATCCCTTGTCGATCCACTGCTGGATGAACTGTGTGTGTGTATAAATAAATAAGAACTACTCTTTGCTTAGATATTTTCTGTTACAGTATTTAAGTTTCCTAATTTCCATTTCTTTTTAAAGGTAGCTACCAACCCTACCAACAGTTGTGTGAAGGATGATCATGCAGATAAAATAGTTAAGGGCTCAACCCCATGGTTAATATACATGGGACGCATTTTAATAAAATAATTGAATGGCTAGCTTCGCGCCAGTCAGAAAGAAACCCTCTCGTCCTCCTCCTTCTGCCTTTAATGGGTGTACAAATAACATGGGCTTCTGTCACTTTAAGGATTGCATATTTGGCATCTGCTTACATAGTTAAAGATCACCACCTTGCAGAATCCCCTTAGGAAGAGATGGCTCGTTGAGCCCCATGGGGAGGGCGGTAATTACACTCAGAAGGCAAGCACTGATGTTAAACTAAATGCTCGTCTTTAAATAGTAATACACTCGCAATGTAAAGTGCTAGGCCTGCGGGTGCCTGTTGACACAGCGTTAGGAACTGGCACTTTTTCTCATATAAAAGCTAAATTGGAGAACGGTTACGAGCTCATCTGCATAAAGCAATAGGATTCTGCCTGAGGCCCCGGGCAACAGGGAGTGATTAGCAAAACGGCTTTTTCCTTGCTACTCTGTTGCTCTGCTAACATGCCACTTGTCACTGAGAAATTCAAGACGCCATATGCCAACCTGCAGCCGCACGGTTCCCCTTGCTGATTGCACATGGAAGAATGCCTTTCCAGCACATAGGACACTGTCAGAAAATAAACCTAAGGATGTCGCAAGCAGGCGGCAGAGGAAGAGCGTGTGCTGATTTCCAGCGCTTCCTATTGTTTCCGTAGTCGCTGATCCGTGCCTCGGCTGCATGACCTTCAGATAAAAACATGCATGTCGGTGTACTGAAAGCGCAGGTTTCAGATCTCGGATGCTGGCTTCGTTTTTTTTTTACCTACATTTTTGTGTTGGATTGGACGTGAGTTGTGGTGATTGTGACTGCCATAGCCATGGTTATCTTTGTTGCTTTGGAAATTGGAAATAATCAGACATGCTAAAAGGGAAAAGTTCTAGGTCGATGTGTGGCATAAAGAGGAGAGGCTTTTTGGGGGATTGGGCAGAGTATTCTCTACTTACTAAGGAATAGTCTAATAATGTGATGTTGATTTACAGTATACGGTTGAATTAACAATAGGGGGGAGCTGAGAGATGCGAAGGGGGGGGGGGGCTGAGAGATGCGAAGGGGGGGAGCTGAGAGATGTGACGGGGTGGGAGCAGAGAGATGCGAAGGGGGGGAGCTGAGAGATGCGAAGGGGGGGGGGCTGAGAGATGCGAAGGGAGGGGGCTGAGAGATGCGAATGGGGGGGAGCTGAGAGATGCGAAGGGGGGGGGGCTGAGAGATGCGAAGGGAGGGGGCTGAGAGATGCGAATGGGGGGGAGCTGAGAGATGCGAAGGGGGGAGCGGAGAGATGCGAAGGGGGGAGTGGAGAGATGGGAAGGGGGGAGCTGGAGCGGGGAGATGGGGAGGTGCAGCAGAAAGATGCGAAGGGCGAGCGGTGAGATGCGCAGCGGTGAGATGCGAAGGTGGAGCGGTGAGATGCGAAGGTGGAGCGGTGAGATGCAAAGGGGGAGCGGTGAGATGCAAAGGGGGAGCGGTGAGATGCAAAGGGGGAGCGGTGAGATGCAAAGGGGGAGCGGTGAGATGCAAAGGGGGAGCGGTGAGATGCAAAGGGGGAGCGGTGAGATGCAAAGTGGGAGGGGAGAGATGCCAAGGGGGGATGGGAGAGATGCCAAGGGGGGATGGGAGAGATGCCAAGGGGGGATGGCAGAGATGCCAAGGGGGGATGGGAGAGATGCCAAGGGGGGAGGGGAGAGATGCCGAGAGATTCCAAGGGGGGAGGGGAGAGATGCCAAGGGGGGATGGGAGAGATGCCAAGGGGGGATGGGAGAGATGCCAAGGGGGGAGGGGAGAGATGCCGAGAGATGCCAAGGGGGAGGGGAGAGATGCCGAGAGATGCCAAGGGGGAGGGGAGAGATGCAGAGAGATGCGAAGGGGGGAGGGGAGAGATGCCGAGAGATGCAAAGGGGGGAGGGGAGAGATGCCGAGAGATGCAAAGGGGGGAGGGGAGAGATGCCGAGAGATGCGAAGGGGGGAGGGGAGAGATGCGAAGGGGGGTGGGGAGAGATGCAAAGGGGGGAGGTGAGAGATGCAAAAAAGGGAGGGGAGAGATGCAAAAAGGGGAGGGGAGAGATGCAAAAAGGGGAGGGGAGAGATGCAAAAAGGGGAGGGGAGAGATGCAAAAAGGGGAGGGGAGAGATGCAAAAAGGGGAGGGGAGGGGAGAGATCAATGCTTTTAACTCCAAAATACCCGGATCCTTTGATTGAGCAAAGCAAGAGATAAAATAAATTGTAATTTATTTACAAAATGAACATACACAGCTTGATTTACAGCGCCAACGAAAACTACACTTACTAGTTACGCTGTTAAGTCTGGTTACAGGATGGATCTTTCACTGCATGACGAATCTTGTTACATGATGGAACTCTTTCACCATGGGCTGCAGGGTTTTTTTTATGCACGAAGCAGGCCTATACTTAACCCATGCAGCGAATCTACTCCGTGGGAATAATTCCTTAACCCTATCATGGACTTGCCACTACTTTGCAAACCTGGCAGAGGGGCTTCTCAGTCTGCTCTGGATATGTGCCAACTTTGCAACTTTGCACCTTGGCCGCTTAGCATATGAGGCCCATCCAGAGAACCTACATGCCTGGGTGGCTTTGAAATTCTCTTCCTTGCTAACAAAAGGTTTAACACCTCCATATCCTGGATCACCTTTGAAGCTGTTGCTAACAAAAGGTTTAACACTCCCATATCCACTCTGCAATAACAATAAAAAAAGATCATGGAGCTGGACTGTAAATGAACCAGTTCGCTACTTTTTTTTTCCCCCTCAATAATTATTTTGTTACATACAGTATAAGCAAAGATCCATTGCACTTGCAAATTCTATGTTACGTGACCTACAGTATAATAAAAAAATTAAAATAATGGATGTTTTAAAAAATAAAAAAGTACTCGAATGTACACGGGTGCAAAACATTTTAGAAAGTAACATTGGTCTTTTTATTTTATTTTTCAGACCCCCCCTTTTCTATTTTTTCTCTTACTTGGATTTTGCTTTTGCGCTGGTTGCTTTGGCCATTGATGTTAATTTGTACTGAAAAGGACATTTTCAGAAAGGCTTTTAAATGCAGCTTTTATCCTCTCCAGCAATAGGGAAAGTTGTGTTTAATGTTATTTGACATTCTAGAGTGACTGTGAGTTTATTGAAAAGGAAGCCCCTTTCACTTCTGAAGAGAGAAACTTTACCCATAATATGCTAAATGCTTTATTAGGTACATAATCTTCCTATATAATTTCCAAACAAACGGGATTTAGATGGTGTAATCATTAGATAGGACAACAGGCCATTTACTAAAACTACTTGCTGTGAATGTAGATAAACATATGTATTGTAACATTAAGCTCTATACGGATTATGTAGTTTAAGAAGACTGTGCTCCATGCTAGAAAATTACTGCACAAAGATTGTTGTAACTGCTGAGCCTTGGATTTTTGCCGCTAAGAGGGACCCTCTGCCGCTGGACGCTCTACCACTGGACGCCCTTGTAGCCCATATCTGCCAGCTACTGGCCAACACTACTAAAATAAAAAAAAAGTAGGTTACAATATGCAGGTATCCCAACTGATCTTTATGTACTGTACATCAATTATTGTATACTACTCCTGTAACTTCAGCAGTGGCAAACATTACATTAATTTATCAATAACGTACGCTCTTTCCTTTTCCCTAATATCCGCTTCTTTATATTTATTTATTTTGAATTCTTCTGTTAATATTTTAGATTTATGATAAAAAGATAGGTAGGTTGGTTGTAATAATGATTTTTTTTGGGGAGCAACCCCTAAAATTCTGTGTAGTGCCCTATAACTTTCTCTCTAACTCCAAACGATTGTTCGCGGTCCCAAGGTTCAACAAAGTATCCGTCTGCACCTCGTTCTCTTACCGAGCAGCTCACACCTGGAACAATCTACCGGAGACTCTCACAGCCACCAGTCTAAATTCTTTCAAAACTAAAGTTGTCTCACATTTTAATCCGGTCTGTAACTGTTTCATACTGTATGCCTAAAAGATAAAATATGTTAAAACTGTTCATGCAATGTCTTGTATGTAATGTATAACCCTGTTCACTTAAAGTAACCATGTGTGATGGTGCTCGTCTCAAATCAGGAGGTGGACCCGCAGGGCTGAGGTAGGGCTGTAAATAAACCGACCAGAGCCCTGGGACAGAGTCCTGTAAGAGTATTCGTAGTCGGTATGGAAGCAGGGGTCAGGGCTGGCGGCAATGGTGTGGAGTCCAGGGGACAGGCAAAAGGTCAAGGCAGGCGGAAGGCAGAGAGGTCGTGGTCAGCAACAAGGAATCCAAACAGGAAACAGAAAGGGCGACAGCAAATACGGACAGGAGCTGCAGAAACACAGAACGTTACTCGGCGACTCCCACCAGGAAGTGCAGCCTTACATAGCAGGCTGCTAGTAACCAAAATGGCCAAACCGAGTAGAAAGGGCAGGCAGCCTGGAAAACCCGAACTGGCAGCAAAACCCGGCATGGATCGAGCAGAATCCTTGCACCATGTATTTGTAACCATGCATTTGTCATCATAACTTTATGCCAAGGACATACTTGAAAACGAGAGGTAACTCTCAATGTATTACTTCCTGGTAAAACATTTTATAAATAAATAAAGAACGCTAATGTTGGTCCCTTAAAAGGTATCACAATCTGCATTTCTCCAGACCTATTAGACCACTAGACCTTTGAAGTAAAACAAATGAAGTCAAAGTACAATCAACTAAAGCTACAATACCACAGGATTCCTTGTGTGACTTGCCCACTTTATCCCTTCCTAACACTAAAGTAACCCATCCTATCTCATCCTGTATATACAGTAGTATGTAAATATGGTTCCTTCACCTCTGCTCTCCAACTACAACGTCCTTAGGTCCCCTAACCCTTTGTTGACCAACTCAGGAAGAAGAGCCACTAAGGCCACAAAACGTGTTGCCCATGCCGCTAGAATTCAGAAGCATCTTTTTGTGCTACGATCAATATTTTATTATGGAGAATACGTCAACTACATACATTGCAATATTAATAAAAACATTACTCCACCACCAGCTTACAGTTGTTTATTTTTTAACTCAAAATGTTTTAGACATGTAACGGTGTTTCCCCCACCCGGTGGGAGATTTGGGCAATTACTACGTATGTGGTGCATGATACCTGCAGGTAACAGGAGGGCTGAGTCGTCCGCCCGTGGTAGTGGGGACACAAGACTAGGCTTCTGGGGTTTACACCCTACATATCTTTAGCAGTGCAGCACCTCCATCTGCCGTAAGCTCCAGGGAACTGAAGGTGGTCTCCCACGGTAGAACCGATTTTACCTCTACCCCCCAGGCCGGAGGTATAATTACAGGAACGGTTTATTGTCTCTCTCTGTACAGCACAGTACACGGCAGGTCCTACCCACAACAGCAACTCTCAGCTACCCACTGAAGGATGGTCCTTGGACCGTCACTACAGGCCAAGGGCACCCGGAGCGGGCCCGGCTCTTCCTTGCCCCTCTAGCAGAGGCAGAGGTATGGTCCACACTCACTCTCCCCCGGAGGGAAGAGGACCAGAGAAGGCCCAATAGTCAGCCTCTTGGCTGTGTGACCTGCCTCTCTCAAGGGGGTAGAGGCACTACTAAATTTGGGATGGCACCACCCTTAAGTACAGCCATGAGGAGGGCACCAGGTCTGTCCCATGATTGGACATGCTCAGGCCTGATGTCACCGCCTTTCACTGTCACTCAAGTGAAGCACCAGTGAGTGGGGAAAACCCATATTGACTACTGGCAGCCTGATTGTACCAGGGCTTACTGCCAAGAGTAGGGCAGACTAGTAGTCAAACGTGGCATGGCTAAAGACTAAAAAAAGCAAAGTATTTAGCACCCTATTTCTATTTGTTCAAATGTCTCTCTAGAGAAATGTTTTATCTTATATTATATTCTTTGAACCAAAAATGATTTTCTAAAAAAAAAAAAAAAAAAACTGTTAATTTTGTTTTTGTACCCAAAAATCTAAAAACAAATATGGGTGCTGTGCAGTGCAGTGCTACTATGTAATAGGCAGGGCTTATAGCCATTTAGTGCTTCAAATAGTTTACTGTAAGGTGACATGAACAAAAGATGTGCTGTTTGGGAAATTACACCTTTTAATGGGGTGATGGAAGCAGCATGTCAACCAACTATATATTGTCAAAAATGCTACACTACAGTATGTATTAAGGCAGAGTGGTGCACTTCTAGGCCAAAAAGACTGCACATGTTTCAAAGATATATATTTTTGTTGTTGATTGAAATCAAGTTTTTTTCCTTTGGTACCTGTACATCTGATTTGATACAATTGATTTGCCCCTGAATTGCAACACTTTTGCCTTGATACATACTGTATACTCCTACAGCAGGGGTAGCCCTCAGGTCAGGCCTTCAGGATACCCTGCTTCAGCACAGGTGGTGCAGTCTTCGCCCGAGCCACCTGTGCTGAAGGAGGGATATCCTGCAAGCCTGTCCTGTTTGTAGCCCTTGTAGACTGAAGTTGGCTACCCCTGCTCTATAGGCTTCAGGTTGAGACCACCTTTTAATATAGCTGATTTTCATGGACATGTTGGGAATACAATTTAAATAGAAGATATTGAGGTTAGGACCCCAAATGTAACTAGTGCTACAGAGCATGTACCCATTAATGCACAAAAAATATATATTGTTTAATTCACTGCAAACCGGAACACATGATATCCTTGATGCATGCTTGGAGCTTAGGCATTAACCCCTAGATGAACCACGGTTAAGCAAGGGTAAAGAGAGTTGTGTGGGGGATATCCTAGGACCCCCCCAAACCTCTGATGTACACCAAGAACAAAATAAACCAATGGTAATGGGGCAGCTCACTTTAAAGCATGATGGTACTCACATATGTCCATGTGTATATCCGGGTCTGTGTGCTCCAGCTGAATGAGAACAGAACGAAATCACCTTGTGCCGAGGGGGAAGATGAGTCAGCGGGCACTACGATGCAGGAAAAAATCGAAGAGGCTGGACTGTACTACAAAAAAATCCTTTATTGAAACATGGATAAAAATTGAGAGGAGGGAAGAGAACCCCTGCACCTCTAACGCGTTTCACCCGCAATCGGGCTTTTTCAAAGAGTTTTTTGAAAAAGCCCGATTGCGGGTGAAACACGTTAGAGGTGCAGGGGTTCTCTTCCCTCCTCTCAATTTTTATCCATGTTTCAATAAAGGATTTTTTTGTAGTACAGTCCAGCCTCTTCGATTTTTTTCCTGCATCGTAGTGCCCGCTGACTCATCTTCCCCCTCGGCACAAGGGAATACAATTTACTTTACAGAATCTGAACTGGGGGCTCTGAGCTAAACCTCTCTGTTTTTAGCTTGGGTGACCCCTCCTGAGATACTTACCTTTTTGATGTGCCAAGCCCTAATACCATGCGCCAGTAGGAAGCCGCAATGTAATGTGAACATGGTAATGCAGCTTACTATGGGACGACCCCAGCAAACTCATTTAATCTTACTTTGCTTTTACTGGCACACAAAGATGCATACAGCATCTCGGGTGACAAGGAGTCCCCTGGAGCCAAGTTCTGATTCTGAAAAGAAAATCTAAAACGGGGGTTTAGCAGATGAGGAAGCAGCATGGGCAGGCGAGTGGTGTGTATTTGTTCTGTACTGTTTGTGTGTGTGAGTTTTCAGTGACCATCTCTGCCCTGTGTCATCTGTGACTTGCTCTGTCACCTCTGTCTCTCGTGACTCTGTCCTCTGTAACTCTCTCTGTCCTGTGGCTTCTGTCCCTGACTGTTCTGTTGTGGGGATGCCTTAGCAACTGAGCACTGTGATTAGGGGTGCTCCGAGGGGGGAAAAAAGATCGAAAACCACTGCTCTAGACAAATATTGAAGTGCCTTACAGTATATCATAGCTTTTTAATATGACTATTTTAACATATGTACTGATAAGTCTTATTAGATGTAGCCAGGTCCCCTCTGGTTCCCCCTCCCCCCGCTCTCCCGTTTCCCCCTTACCCTCTCATATGTGGGATGTTGCTCCGCAGGACGCTGCCATGTTGTGCGTGCAGAGTCGCGCATGTGCAGAAGTGGCGGCTGGAAGATAGGGGGCTTTGCTGGTTCGGGCATGCGAAGGACACCCCCGCGGCGGCCATTAGAGTCGCGCATGTGCAGTGTCCTATGCGCACACGGTCCCAATGTTAATTCAGCAGCAGAGAGACTACAACTCCCATAATGCTTAGGAAGAAGCTGCCAGGTGACGCACTATAGCCAATGGGGATGGCTGGATCGTTCTGGAGGATCAGGAAAGAGTACTGCATGCTGGGAGAGGAAGCAGTGAGTCAAGACCTGAACCCTGAAGGTGCAGGTATTGTCCATGGAGCTGTGTCCTGGGACTAGGCCAGAGGTAAAACCCCAGGGCCCAGTTAGTTCACTGAGCCACTGTAGAAGTATTCTATGTGCATGAAATAGGGAGCTTGATAGCTGAAAGGAGATCTGGACTCAATAGTAGAGACTGTTCTCATCTGGGGGTCCCTCCCCAGAGGAGTCAGGCGGTGGAATCATTCCTGCAAGGAGCAGCGCACCACATTGCAGAGTTGCTGATTGTGGATGATTATCCTGGTCAGGACTATGACCAGGGAGGTATTATAAGTGCACCACCGGGCCCCAACACAGGGAAGCGCTATCCCTGTCATTCACACTATAGCTTGTGGACACTCAGAGGTTAAGTGCCCAGGCACATTGGTACACAAAGGACAAAGGGTAGTGCAATGATAATAATAATAATAATAATAATAGCATGTTCTTGTATAGTGCTGCTAGATTTACGTAGCGCTTTACAGAGACATTTTGCAGGCACAGGTCCCTGCCCCATGGAGCTTACAATCTATGATTTTGTTGCCTGAGGCACAGGGAGATAAAGTGACTTGCCCAAGGTCACAAGGAGCCGACACCGGGAATTGAACCAGGCTCCCCTGCTTCAAACTCTCAGTGCCAGTCAGTGTCGTTACTCACTGAGCCACTCCCACTCCATGATGAACATGTGGGTTGATGCCATGATTGACATGGGGAGTGATGCCATGATTGACATGAGGAATGATGCAAAGAGATCTATGTAAGAAGTTATAATTATATGCTTAGTAAATACTGTTCTTATCCAACTGTGTGTATTTACTGTGTATGTTGGTTCTGGTGAGGAAACACTCCCACCACATTGGGGTCCCTCACCAGTGGAGGCGCTGCACCGTGTATAAGTATATCCCAGGCTTCCAGGGGCAGAGGTTCAGGCCTCCTGTTAGCCACACAGGTAACAGTAGCATGTGTAGTTGCAGTACCCCAGGGGTACAAGGGCTACATATATATTAATTTATCAATCGCACTAATATTTACTTAAATGGCATTTTAATGTGTGCAGTGCATTATGACGTCTGACATAAAAAAAAATATATATTTTTTTTTACAAAATATAGAATGAATTCATTAAGGACTGTAGCTTTAAATGGGTAATATCTTCAGTAGCAGGGATTTATTTAGCGCTCTGAAAATATGCATGTCTGCTCTATTGTGTTTACTGAAAGCTCACAACAATTGCCTCTGCTGCCTTGCATACAAGAAAATTACCATCATTCTTCTTCAGTAACTGTTAGTTTTTAAGACAAACTGCCTTATTACTACACGCATTCAAGAAGCTTGAAATTCTAATGCAGCACAAAAAAAAGCCGTTACAACAATTTTTCTAATGAAAATGACATCAGCTTAATGCTAGGCAGTTGTTTTTGTTTCATATTCTGTGGGTGTGAAGCACTTTTTTTTGGCTTATTAATCATAGTAATCATATATAGATGCTAACCAATTACTGATGACATAAGCCTTAAAATCATTATTGCCAAAGGGTACTGCAATGTATTGCTAGGTACTGGACACAGATAACACAGGTAATAATCTGGCACAGGACAAACGAGAAAAAACACATTTGGAAGAAATAAGACAATATTCCAAGGGAACCTTCCACTATCCCTCAGGAAGAGAGTTTTTGACCTGTGTATTCTACCTGTGTTCTCCTATGGATGTGAAAATTGGACTCTAAATACCAAGATGATTCGGAAACTTCAGATAATGCAAACTATGGAGAGATGTATGCTGATTATTCCCTGAAGATAGGAAAAAATAATGAATGGGTTTGAAACGAAACAAAAGTCTGTGACATCATCTCATGGGTGAAGAAAGTAAAATGGGAGTGGGCCTGAGATATTGCAAGAGGAAATTACCATCATTGGTCAAAGATGGTACGCAACTTAATTCCATTAAAAGACTAAGGCGACAACCAAAAGTTATATGGGAGGATGAAATCAGATCTGTTGGAGCAACATGGAGAATAGTCTTGCAACCACAGTACCTGGAAGATCATTGTGGAGGCTTTCATTCAGCGGTGGGTCGACAAGGGCTGAAGATAGATATCACTGTATCACAGTATATATCACTATCAGAAATGTCACAATGGAATCCCCGGTTGCACTCAATGTTTGTTCATATGGATCGTTACGAAGGTGCTGGCTGTAAAATCTGGCAGTGAACTCTACAAGAGAGACAAAAAAAAGTAGCATCACCTCCACACAGTTGCTGAAGAATTATGAACAACATATTATTTCTTTATAATGGTTTTATTTTAGCGGCCCATCAAATTCTCAAAGGGCACAGTGGAAGGTTCCTGTCACGGACGCTCACTACAACCTGGACTGGACCGCAGGGCTGAGGTGGGGGAAGATCACGGGGATGGTCCGGATTGCAGAGTCGTGGACGTGTAGCCTGGTCAAGGTAGGAGAGTGGAGAGAGTAGCGGGTACTTGCCTATAGCCAGGGTTGGAGAGTGTAGAATGGTTGGTCTGTAAGCCGTGGTCGTGGAGTAGAGTGAGCAGAAGTCCGTTAATCAAGCCAATGTCCAGGGGACCTCCGGGGGACCGCCGTTGCGGCGGGACGTGGACGCAGGTGAGCGGCAAGGCACGGAGACTGGAGGTGCGGTCCTGACAGTTCCCTTGCAAGATTGTCTTGTTTCTTTTACATGCACACCATCCCATTTTCATTCTCCTATTGATTTAATTTAAAAGGTTCCCATCCATTGTTTCTTGACTGGTACACACAGCCTTTGACTTATAGTTCTATTATTTCGAACTTTGCAAAGTTGACACATCTGTTGAACATCACTTTGGTAGGGGTGGTACATTCATATGGAGGATCACTTTCTTAATGGCCTTGGCAAGTTCTCCAATTGGTTGTCCTCTGCAAATTGTAGGTGACTCAGGTATTCACCACTGTTGATTTTGATTCCTTAATCTTCCCAATGCAATGTCATGAACATTTCTTTGTGTTGATGAGTAAAGCTTTGATAAGATGGTGTCTCCCTGTGGCACACCCTTGCTGATCCTTATCTTGTATCTTCATCTAATTTAATGATGGATTTGGCATTCTCCTAAATGTGCTTTATAATATCAATGTACACTTATTCAACATTTTGTCTACTTAATGCATTTAAAACTGCTGGGGTATAGACTGAATCAAATGCTATTTTGTAATTACGAATCTTAAACAGAGCGGTATATTGTATTCATTGCTGTAGCAAAATCACTTGTTGTATAATTTGGGTGTGATCCATTGTGATGGATCCACTGCAAAATCCCGCTTGTTCTCTAGGCTGGGCAAAGTCCATGGTCTGTTGCAGCCGAATAGGGAGTATCTACGTCAAAATCTTGTCAGTGATTGGAAATAGACTGACCGGTAGTTCTTGAGGTCTTCTTTGTCTACTTTCTTGTGGATGAAGATAACTATAGCGTTGCTCCATTGTTCTGGAACTTTCCGGTTCTTCAAGCGGCATGTAAAGTGTATTTTCTCTACTTCTCCCCCAGCTTCTTTCAAGATTTTAGTTGTAATTCAATCTTCCCTTGGAGCCTTCCCATTCTTAATTGTTTTGATTGCTTTTGCAACTTTTTCTGGAAGGACACGTGGCACACATCATTGGTAGTTTCTTCTCCCTTATCTGTGTTCTCATACAATTTACTGTAGTCCTCAACTTTTTTAATGAAAAGGGCACTGTCTTGTTGATCCATTGTTTTGTTTGAGTTCATTGATTTGCTTCTTTCCAATCGTAAGTCACTGCTTTGCCTTCTTTAGACTTTTATCTTCAATCATCATCTTCACCATATCACAGTTAAAGGTTCTTACATCTTCAGTTGTACATTTGCGGATTGTCTTGCACAGCTCTATATATTCAATTCTTGTTTTTGCATCTTAGGATTGCTTCATTTCTCGTCGTTTACTCAGTTCTATGTTTCATCAGATATTTTCTTATCCTGTCTCTTGTAAGCGATGTCTCCAGTTTGTTTTCTAATCTTTTAACTACAATCTTCACAAGTTCTTCATAATTATTTGTTAAGGTGTCCCCATTAATTTCGAGCAAGCTGTAGCAATTTTTCAGTTCTAGTTTTCATTCTCTGATGTTGTTCTTGAGGTTATTGATGTTGATTGTTTTTGTCATCTTTTTAATCAGTTTTCTTCTTTCCATCCTTGCATTCAGATTTAATTTGCAACGAACCGATCAGAGATCACTCCTTGTGTCAAAACGGTCAAGGACTGTGCAGTCTTCAATCATGGGTTTCTTGTTGGTTAGGATACAGTCAATTTCCTTCTTGTGTCCATGGCATGTCCATTTTCTATATGGATTCTTCTTGAAGGATGAATTAATGATGTAGACATTTTCACATTCTGCTAATTTTATCAATCTGTCTCCACATTCATTCCTGTTATCATAACCATACTTACCAATAGATGCTTCGTCTTTCTTCTGGGCACCAATCTTTGCAATCTTCCATAACTGTCTTGGGTTGACCATTTCATTTGTTGCCACGTTGATTCATTTCATGGTAGAAGTCTTCCACTTCATTGTCTGTGTGACTTGATGTTGGGGCATACACTTGGATTTATTTTATGCCTGTAACTGAAGGATGATTGTAGCTGCTCTTTCTGATGAGCTTTCATACTCCACAGTATTGTTTCTCCATCTT
Source organism: Ascaphus truei (assembly GCF_040206685.1). Lineage (NCBI taxonomy): Eukaryota > Metazoa > Chordata > Amphibia > Anura > Ascaphidae > Ascaphus > Ascaphus truei. Next base: position 19,988,089 of record NC_134485.1, read on the forward strand.
TTGTTAACGATGAAGCCTACTCCATTGATTATTCTGTTTTCTGTACCTCTGTACTGTAATGTAATACCGTAGTTGTCCACTTCTGTGCTCCTTGAGGCCTTTATCTTTTCTTCTTACTTAATGAAGGCCAACAATATTCCATTTAATCTTTAAAAGTGCATCTTGCAGTTGTCGCAATGCTGCTTCCATGGAGAAAGTCGGGCAGTTGGAAGTAGTTAGATTTAGGTTTGAATGACACTTTTTTTTTTTTAACTTCTGGGAATTCTTAGCACCCTTGGTCTTCATGTCTTCATGGATGCTGTCAAGCTCGGAGACAATCCAGCCTTCTGAGAATGAGGTCCATTGTTTTTTTATATGTTCCATATTTTGAGGGTTGAGGCCTTACTTTCCATGCCATCCTCATTTGGATGCTGGAAAGTACCTTCCCCACTTTTGCCAGGTGTATTGTTAAAGCTGTTGTTAAACCGAACAGTATAAGTGGCACAATGCATCATCTTGAACACCCATTGCCACCTACCCGCCACTTTGAAGCAGTGAGATGAGAATTCGAGGGAAGGATATATGATATCTTTATCTATCTATCTATCTATCTATCTATCTATCTATCTATCTATCTATCTATCTATCTATCTATCTATCTATCTATCTATCTATCTATCTACACACATACACTAATACACAGATACATTTATTTATTTATCAAATGTTTTACAGGAAGTAATACATGGAGATTTACCTCTTGTGTAGCCAGTTCCCCCTGCCTGTCAAGCCCCCTTCACCTTGCTGGTGATCGCGGGTGCCGCCGAGCCCAATGGCGGTCCCGTCGGCCGATCGCAAGAGTGGGGGCGGTCAGGATCCTGCTCAGGGGTTGCCGGGGACGCGTGCGGCCGGTTGCCAGGGCCGCGATCGCATTGTTAGGGCTCCCGGCGCTCCCGAAGCAGGGCGGCGAGGGCGCCGCCATCTTCTAATTGTTGGCTCATGCGCAGTGAAGATCTCAGTGCGGTGGCCAGCAGGGAAGTTCGCGCATGCACAGGAGACGCGCGCGAACGAGGGCCAATCAGGATAGGGCTCAGAGAAGGGACGACATCTCCCATGAGCCTCAGGAGCGCCCGACGTGACCCCAGGGAGCCAATAGGGCTAAAACATCTCCTGCAGAGGAGAATAGATACTTTTCGCAGGGTTTTGGAGCACGTTAGTTGGCGTCAGGAGCAGCTAGGGGAAAGAGGTAGAGTGCAGGAGTCAGTAACTCCCTGCAGTAGGCCAGCAGCCCCCTAGGCCCCAGATAGCCCTGAGCCACCAGTAGCATTGAGTGTTGCAGGGACAGGCCCCAGGTTAGGGACCCTGCCCCTTACTACCCAGAGTCAGTTAGGGACACAGCGGACGCTGCGCGTCCATCCAGAGGTTTGGGCTCAGACCTCCGTTGCCGCTGCAGCAGCCATCCGGGTGGGATCGCCCCGGACGGTAGTTCCTGTATTCGTCAGCCTTCGGATCCTTTGTGAAGCTCCTTGGCAGGCCCGGGCACTGGAGTGCCCGGCAGGTAACCATCACCAAGTGCACCAACGATCCTACATATATATTCTATTCATACGGGACTACGCAGTCACACATATCATCTCCCTTTTAGGGTGCGGGACATATTGTCTGGGGTTACTGGACACGGGGTGGGATCACCCGGTGTAGGTGGGAGCGTCCTGCAAGACATAGTAGTTAATGTCTCCTCTAGAGAGGGACACCTGTTGATATATGAATAAGTATTGCTACAGTAAAGTCATTGGTTATTTTACATGCGGTGGGAGTGATATATATATATTTGTCCTGCGAGGAACCACTCCTCCTCTGGCGGGAGCCATAGAAGGTGGAGGCATTGCACCACGAGATTGTGTTATATGTATGTACCCCAGGCTCCCCGAGCGGAGGCTTAGGCTCCTGAGAGCCACACAGGTATACACAGCAGGTAGTAGCGTCTGTATTCACAGGGAATACCCGTTACACTTGTTTTCAAGTATGTCCTGGGCATAGAGTTATGATGACAAATAATACATGGTTACAAATACATAGTACATAAGTGAACAGGATATACATTATATAAAACATTGCATGCACAGTTAAAGAAAATATATATTATAGGCGTATGTAACAGTTACAGACCAGATTAAAATGTGAGACAACTTTAATTTTGTAAAGACTTAGACTGGTGGCGGCTATGAGAGTCTCCGGTAGATTGTTCCAGTTTTGGGGTGCCCGGTAAGAGGAGGAGCGGCTGGATACTTTTTTGAGCCTTGGGATCATGAACAATCTTTTGGAGTCCGATTTCAGATGGTACAGTAGGTGCTGCATGTGGTAGGGGTGAGGAACTTGTTCCGATAGACAGGTAGCTTGCCCAGAAAGTATTTGAAGGTAAGATGAACTTTGCGCCTAAACTCAAGTGATGGCCAATCTAGTTCTTTGAACATTTCGCAGTGATGTGTGTTGTAGTTGCTTTGGAGAACAAAATGGCATATAGAATTGTATAGGGTATCACGTTTGCCAAGGTGGGTTTGGGGTGCCAAGCTGTATACTATGTCCCCATAGTCGATAAACGGTTATAACGTGGTCTCATTATCTTGATGAAGATGACACCACTGCTCAGGATGGGGTCAATGGTCAAAATAAACTTGAAGACTTCCATTCCGAAGCCAGCTGAATTCAGGTGAGTTACAGTGGCCTCGTAACCACTGCTTCCCCCCTGCCCCCTCCTCCCCCCCCAAAAAAAATCTCGCGCCCCCCAGTTTTCACACCCTTGCTCTACAGTATTTCCTGTATCCTGGACATTTTGAGACCAGGCTTTATTTAAACTTATACCAGCTTATGTCTTTTGAGTTCTCTTGGAGAATTTGGTGAAAATGAAGTCAAAACAATGGTACTGTAGAAAGACCATGGCCCATATTAAATAAAAATACTATTCTACATAAAAATAATTAAAATAAAAAGCCTTCTAGTCCTTGGTGCGCGTCCTACAGCCCATTCGATGTGACTTCCAGAGCTGGAAGGAATCGTATAAAATAGCACCACTTAGTAGATATGGGACTGGCACTCCTGATGTAGTGGCTAAGTCATGCCTTTTGAGTGCTCATTTCTCAGGGTAGATCTCAAATGCAGGGCAATGGAAGACTGAGCCTCTGATTTGAGCCACCTGTGTTGAAGCTGGGACAGATTGAGCCACCTGTGCTGAAGCAGGGATATCCTGAAAACCTGACCTGTTGCGGGGGCTTGAGTATGGGCGTTGAGCACCACTGTTCTAGGTCACACAGACATGGGCCTTTATTTAACCCAATCTCTAACAGAAGGGCCTGAAAGTAACTACAACATGAACTATTATCTTATTTCTCCAATACTCTGTAATTGTGCAGCGGGTATCCAGTTACACACCTACAAGTACACTTGTAGTCAATGGTATAGCCACCGTGGGCCCGCTGCTGCAGTTAAACAGCGCATTAGCTCACCTATTTCTCATGTCCAGCTGATTCAAAATGGTGGCTGCTCCTCTCTCTGCTGCATTGAATATGTCCAACTGCAACGCACCAGTGGGTATAATAACATTGTCTACATCTGTAACAGACTGGCAATCCCTCTACAGCAATGCTTCATTTCAACAAACAATACACTAGTATTTCAGAAAGATGGTTTACCGTAATCATGGCTTATTTGTGTAGGTTTTTCTGTTAATGATACCTTCTGAGGAGCAACATAGAAGTTCTTTCTGAATGTAGTTGGTACATGAGCTTTCTCAGCCCTTAAAATGGTTGTCTTCTAAATGCAGGTTGCCACAAAACAACATGTATGTTCCTTCAATAATCAACACTGTTATTATGACTCCACTTTATTGCTGAACAACAGTGGCAGATGTATTCACCCACCCATTTGGAAATGTGTCCTGGTTGTGTTGGTTCCTCTTTCTCCTACCATACTGCTTCCTCTTTTTGCAACAGTCGATCAGCAGCTGGCCAGCAGACAGAACACATTGAGATGTAGGCTATTTTCTAGACTTTTTTTGTTTTTCTTAGCCACTCTGGGATTAGTTTCTGATCTTTATATAGGATGGGATCTCCCAAACTCACACATGAAGATTTACCTAATTATTTAAACACCTGATTCTAATTATTCCCTTTAATTTAGCTGATAAAACCAGCGTTTCACTTAATTTTTCTCATGCACTGACTTAATTACTCATTGTCTAATTTCTCTTATTTTGTTTTCATGGAATTGGTTCATATAAATCCTATTGAATCTTTAAGAAAAGACTGGTTTTGATTCAAGAAGGTTATCATGGAAAAACAATGGAATTTCCGTAATTATCATTTGAGTTAACAAACTTTTTCTCGCCAATGTGTGTGTATAGATGTATACAGTATGTATATTTAGCTGGACTCTTCACCATAAATACTAGCTGATTAGTGCAATTCCCCCTTTGCAGCCTCGACTTGTGCAAGTGATCCTTCACTTACCAGGCGAGGCCCAAATCAGACCAAGAACAAAAAAATAAGGCGCCCCAGTGGTAAATGTAAAGACGAGCAAATTTAAAAGTACACAATATACTGACTTACAATTCCAAACAATAGACTGAGCTCCGCAGACAGATCTCACAATGGGTTGATGAAAATGTCCTCTCAAGCCAGGTACACCAAGCTAACGGACCAACCGATATTACAGGGAACTCCAGGGCATGTGTCTGTCTGAACCGACGTACGTGACGTACCTCGATGCGTTTCGCATGTGAGCTCGCTTCATCAGGGGCTGACTTCAGTCAGAACCTCTCACCTCTTTGTATCCACCACTGCTAGTGGATTTGGATAATCAACACGCATTGTACCAAGGTAATTTCCCCCAAATCTGAGCAGGAAGAGAAAACAAGGTTTTAACTCCCTTTTGCCTCTGCCTGGGCACATCAGGCCCCCAAAGAACTTGCCAATCTATAATGACTGTAATTTATTTGTGAATGTTGCCTGTTTATTGCTATATTTAAAATGTTAGTCTCAATTTCTTTTTTTCTGTCATTTGATTTCCATGCAGTCATACACCTGCTTTTATAAAGTCCTCCAGCTATTCTGTAATTTGGATACAATTAATAATATTTCCTTGGCTGCTGCAATGTCCCCCATACACTCTCTGAAGTTGCTGCTGCAATGTTGGAATCCCATTCCTAAAGTATAAGCTTTTAAGACAAGGGTGTGCAAACTGGGGGGCACAAGATTTAGGGGGGGGGGAGCAGGGTAGTTACAGAGGCCCTCCGCTTTCCCAAAGGCATTTAAATTAAATACCGGGGATTGCACAAGGCCCCTGTACCTTTACTTGACTGAACTTTCCAGCGACACATCGCCATGGCAACCCGGCATCATTGGTCACGGGACGTCACATGACCCCGCTGCCTCGTTTGACACTGGGGGGACAACACGAGCAGGGGATGGGAACAGGCAGAGGGGAAGAGTCTGCGCACCCCTGTTCTAAGATATAATGGATCATTTTATTTGTGTGTTTGTGTTTGTGTGTGTGTGTGTGTGTGTGTGTGTGTGTGTGTGTGTGTGTGTGTGTGTGTGTGTGTGTGTGTGTGTGTGTGTGTGTGTGTGTGTGTGTGTGTGTGCACAGCGTTTACATGGACATTGAAAATGTGCAATATTCTTTTTGCTGTCCTTGTATCAGGAAATATTGTATCCAAGGAGACAAGAAGCCAGAATGACATCTCGCGCTACATACTGAGCAGTGCCAATGTCACGAGACCTTGCATACTAAATTGCCTTTTGTCTTTGTGCTCATGAAAGCAATGTAATGAATTAATTCAGAATGAACTGGTTATCAATACTGTATATGTTTCTGGTTATCAATATATCTTGCAAAATATTAGTAATGCAAAAACACAACGTGCAAATGCTGCTTAAATCAAAAGTAATGTATGGATAATGTCCTAGAATAGCTTTCCATTGCTTTTCATTAATAAAAACAAGATCCTGTTTTTCTATTTCAATCATCTTTTGTAGATTTTCAAGTGACCTCCTCCTGTCTTCTCAGGACAGGAACAAAATCCATATATTCTATGACAGATCAGGAAGGAGAGTTATGCTGTTTCCATAGCAATATCAATTGACATTCTGCAGGTACATCCACCGCCGGTAAGGCCTCAGACGAAATGAAGGCTCCTGAAGTCTCTCTGTGACATATAGTACAAGCTATTTTTGGCAAGGGCTGCTGCACGGTTTCCCACAAGCCTCTTTAAAGGGCGAGTGAAACCGACTGTGGAAGATACAGTCAGTATATTGGCCTTGATCCTAATGTGGGTTTAATCATTCATACACAAAATACTGCCTGGTGGATTGTATGGGATTTAAATGTGGTTCACAACAAGGTGTTATAGTAATATCAGTATCCAGGCAGATGAAAATTGATGTGTGTATATATAGCAACTGTAAATATTACTGTATGTTCATATGCATGTATTAGTCAGGTTTGCAACCCTGTCTTTCACCATTATCGCCCAGCACACAGCACTTCCACTGCAGCAAGGGATTCTGGGAAATGACATGCAAATGAGCACACAGTGCCACCTTTTGTCTCAAGCTCATATTACACGAGCAATCCTTAAGCCAATGCATGCTGCTTTTAAACAGAGACTGGGATGAGATGCAAAGCCAGTAAACCCATTCACAGACATGTTTCAACCTTGATGGGTATCATCAGTGTGAGGTTGGTTGTGCTGGCTTTGCTGGTTTGAGACTTAGAGTAGGTGTTCACCACAATTATTAAAGTTACCCACCATAACTTTAATAATTCTGTGTGTATATATATATATATATATATATATATATATATATATATATATATATATATATATATATATATATATATATATATATATATATATTGTGACAGAAACCAGGGGTTGGTAATAAACTCCATATACAGGGCTCCCAGGATACTGAACAGTTTCTGTCCTGTCTAAGCTGAACAGGGCAGCCTCGTGGTACAGGCACTCCATTCCACAGTTTGTCTGCTGCCTGTTTTCTGTCACCTGTCATGCTGATTAGAGTTCAGGTATATAAGACCTGTTTCCTGTTTCCTCTGGGCCCCGCCCGAGAGCCTGGAAGGCTGCTGAACTGCAGAGGGGTGAGAAAGCCTCTTTCCCAAATCGCTTCATTCATTCTGTTAGTTTGTCTAAAGACTGCAAAGGTACTTATTTTGTTGGTGGAAGTGGACAAGCCACTTCCAACTCTGAGTCAGGGACATCTAAGTTTAAGTTATCGCTCAGACGAGCAGCTTTTTGTTTGGCTTTGTTTTCTGTTTAAACTGTGGCAGTCTCAGTGCCTGGGACTGAATAAACCAGGCATAGCCTGTTTAAAGGAACAGTACGTGACGTCTCATCATTTAACCTACCCTAAAAGACCGTGTTCTAACAGTCCCGGACAGACGGCGGAGCCCCGGAGTAAGCCGTTTGTCACATATGGTGGAGAATGCGGGCAGAACACTAAAAGGTCTGGGGGTTAAAGAACTTTAAAGAAAAAAAAAAAAAAAGGTTTTTTTTCTCTCTCTCCAAACAAGATGGAAGACGTGGTGAGTGCGCTGGTACGCAATGTCGCTGTCCAGAGAGACGCGAATGAAGCCCTGCAACAGGCGAATGCAAACCAGCAAGAGACAAACCGCTTGCTGAAAGAGGAGCAACAGCGGTTCGCTCAGGGCTTACAGCAGGAACTCGAGATCCTGAGGGAGACTATCAGTAACCTTCCACTGGCAGCGGCAGCCCCAGTTCCGAAAATGACCAGGGCAAGCCACTACCTTCAGAAGATGGGACCCTCGGATGATGTGGAAGCCTATCTTCTCACGTTTGAACGCACGGCACAGAGAGAGGGATGGCCAGAAGCTGAGTGGGCTGGTCTAATCGCACCCTTCCTAAGCGGCGAACCCCAGAAGGCTTACTTTGATCTAGAGCCAGCCGAAGCTAACGTCTATGCAAAATTGAAGTTCGAGATCCTCGCCCGCCTCGGCGTAACCACGGCTGTTCGCGCCCAAAGGTTTCACGCATGGTCCTTCACGATGGATAAAGCCACCCGAAGCCAGATGTATGACCTCATCCACCTCGCCCGGAAGTGGCTACAACCCGAGATCAACTCAGCAAGCCACATCGTGGAACGGTTGGTCATGGACCAGTTCTTGAGGAAACTTCCCTCTGCCTTACGCCATTGGGTCAGTCGGAGTGACCCCCACAATGCGGATGAGCTTGTGGCCCTCGTAGAAAGGTACAATGCAGCAGGAGAGCACCCGCAACCCACAGTCGTGGAGCAACCCCACTACCCGAGGTTCCAGGACTCTTCCAGAGACGGTAAAAGGGTACCGGGGTTAAGGGGAGCTGAAGAGCGGCGACCACCTTCACGCAGCACCAGCAACAGTGGTTCGCACACTAAGGGCAATAGCCAACATGGGGAGCCGGGAAAAGGCTCTAAGTGGGACACAGACTATGTACCTAAATGTGTAAATTGTCATGAGAGGGGCCACACAGCAAAAATCTGCCCACTAAATGATGAGCCCATGCAATGCAACAGCGTGGAACCTTATTCGCTGTTGTCCCAATGTATGGGCCCTAGCCCAGAGGACCCCTTGAATAACCATCTGTGGGCATTTGTAAAGGTTAATGGTAAGAGGGTTCGGGCACTTCTTGACTCTGGGAGTATGGTCACACTAGTGTCCGAATACCTATTGCCCATTAAGAAGAAACAGGTAAACAGTTCACAAAGAGTGGCAATTTGTTGTATACATGGGGATAATCATGAATATTCCACTGTTGATGTTTTTTTTGAAACAGAATTTGGTTCTTTAGATTTCAAGGTGGGTGTTGTACCCAAACTGGCACATGATGTGTTAATAGGGACCGACATTCCCCATTTTCTAAAAATGTGGTCCCCAGCTCAGAATAGCGCCCAGAGTTCAATAGCAGACCATAACGAAGTGTTAGAAGAAACAAATCCTTTCCCTTTTTCAGAAATGGAGGTTGACGAGGGCCCAAATAAGAAAGGGGAAAAGGAGGAGTGCTGTGAAATTCCCTTCCCCATCACTACTTTGGTAGGGAATACCCCAAATCAAGATGTTGATCAGGCACTTACCACCCCAGTACAGGATAAGACCCTCGCTGACCTAGAGGTCAGTCCTGGGAGTTTTAAGAAGGCCCAGTGGGAGGACCCCACATTAGCGGTAGCAAGGGGAAATATACGGGACCAGAATTGTACTCATGGCCAACCAGATAGGTCACTTGCTTACCCCTACTTCGAGGTAGAGAACGACCTAGTATATCGGGTTGATAAAAGAAAATCAGTTACAACTAAACAATTGTTGGTACCACGGACATTCCGTAACGTAGTATTACACCTCGCACATAGTCATCCATTGGGGGGACACCTAGGGGTGGAAAAGACAAAAGAAAAGGTTCTCCGAAGCTTTTATTGGCCTGGGGTTCTGGCAGAAATTACAAACTATTGTTCCTCATGCCCAGAATGTCAGATCACCGCCCCGTTCAAAGCATACCGCAGCCCATTGGTACCCCTTCCCATAATAGAGGTACCATTTGACCGGATTGCTATGGATCTAGTAGGACCCCTAATAAAGTCTGCTAGGGGACATCAGCATATATTGGTAATATTAGATTATGCTACCCGATATCCGGAGGCAGTTCCCCTACGTAGCACCTCTGCTAAAAACATAGCAAAAGAGTTAGTACTTCTGTTTTCCCGGGTCGGAATTCCTAAAGAGATCTTATCTGACCAGGGAACACCATTTATGTCCCAAGTAACAAAAGAGCTATGTAAACTCCTAAAAATCAAGCATCTCAGAACCTCAGTCTATCATCCACAAACAGATGGTTTAGTGGAAAGGTTCAATAAAACCTTAAAGAGCATGTTACGCCGGGCGGTCGATAAGGATGGGAAAAACTGGGACTGTTTGTTACCATACCTGTTATTTGCCATTAGGGAAGTTCCCCAGTCATCCACAGGCTTCTCCCCGTTTGAACTATTGTATGGCCGACATCCAAGGGGCTTACTGGATATAGCCAAAGAAACTTGGGAACACGAGGTTACCCCTTACAGAAGTGTAATAGAGCATGTTGCCCAAATGCAGGACCGCATTGCTGCAGTCCTACCCATAGTGAGGGAACACATGGAGAAAGCTCAAGAAGCACAAAGGAATACGTATAATAAGGGTGCTAGGGTCAGAATTTTTTTTCCAGGTGATAGGGTACTAGTTCTGGTTCCCACCGTGGAGAGTAAATTCCTTGCTAAATGGCATGGGCCATATGAGGTCTTGGAAAGAGTGGGAGAAGTAAATTATAGGGTAAGGCAGCCAGGTAGGAGGAAACCTGAGCAAATTTACCATATAAACCTACTCAAGCCCTGGAAAGATAGAGAGGTTTTGTTAACCCTAGTACCCCCAGGTCCGTCAGAGAATCAAGAAACTGACCCAGAGGTTAGCATAGCTGAAACACTGTCCGTGCATCAGAAACGAGAGGTCCAGAGTTTAGTGAGAAGGAACAAAGAAATCTTCTCTACACAGCCAGGTAAAACTAACGTAATTAAACATGACATAGTCTCTGAACCGGGGGTCCGAGTTAACCTTAAACCGTACCGAATCCCAGAGGCCAAGAGAGAGGCTATAAGTTTAGAGGTTAAAAAAATGCTAAAACTAGGTGTAATTGAGGAATCCCAAAGTGGGTGGAACAGCCCTATAGTTTTAGTCCCAAAGCCAGACGGTACAACAAGGTTTTGTAATGACTACCGGAAACTAAACGCGGTGTCAAAATTTGATACTTATCCTATGCCCAGGGTGGATGAACTTGTAGAGAGACTGGGCAAAGCCCGATATCTCACAACCCTAGACCTAACAAAAGGGTACTGGCAGGTTCCCCTCACAGAAAGGGCAAAAGAAAAAACAGCCTTCTCAACCCCAGACGGCCTCTTTCAATATAAGGTGCTGCCTTTTGGCTTACATGGAGCTCCCGCCACATTTCAAAGAATGATGGATAAAATTTTAAAACCACATGTTCGGTACGCTGCCGCCTACCTGGATGATGTGGTAATCCATAGTGAAGATTGGCAGTCCCACCTTCCAAAGGTCCAAGCTGTGCTCGACGCAGTTCGGTCTGCTGGACTAACTGCTAACCCCGCTAAATGCACTATTGGTCTGGAGGAGGCCAAGTATCTGGGGTATTCTATTGGTAGAGGGTTACTCAAACCACAAACACTCAAAGTAGAGGCGATACAAAATTGGCCAAGGCCAGTCACAAAAAAACAAGTAAGGACCTTTTTGGGGTTAATTGGCTACTATAGGAGGTTTATTCCCAATTTTGCAACTAAGGCAACCCCACTAACCGACCTCACAAAAGCAAGAGGACCGCTAATGGTAAAGTGGTCCCCCGAAGCCGAACAGGCCTTTAGAAGCCTGAAAGAAGCTCTCTGTGCCCAACCAGTGTTGGTCACACCTGACTTCCCAAAGAGTTCGTAGTCCAAACCGACGCATCTGAGGTAGGGCTGGGGGCGGTACTCTCCCAGGAGTCTCAAGGGGAGGAGCACCCCATCCTTTATTTAAGTAGGAAACTAAATCCCCAGGAGAAAAATTACTCCATAGTCGAGAAAGAGTGTCTCGCAATAAAGTGGGCTGTAGAGACACTCAAGTATTATCTGTTGGGGAGAAAGTTCCGATTGGTCACAGATCATGCACCCCTTACCTGGATGTGTCAAAATAGGGAGAAGAACGCTAGGGTGACCAGGTGGTTCCTAAGCCTACAGCCCTTTAAATTTTCTGTGGAACACAGGTCGGGGCACAAACATGGCAATGCCGACGGGTTGTCAAGGATGCACTCCCTAATATCCATGGTCGCTCACCCCTCGAGGTCTGAGCTGGGGGGGAGGATATGTGACAGAAATCAGGGGTTGGTAATAAACTCCATATACAGGGCTCCCAGGATACTGAACAGTTTCTGTCCTGTCTAAGCTGAACAGGGCAGCCTCGTGGTACAGGCACTCCATTCCACAGTTTGTCTGCTGCCTGTTTTCTGTCACCTGTCATGCTGATTAGAGTTCAGGTATATAAGACCTGTTTCCTGTTTCCTCTGGGCCCCGCCCGAGAGCCTGGAAGGCTGCTGAACTGCAGAGGGGTGAGAAAGCCTCTTTCCCAAATCGCTTCATTCATTCTGTTAGTTTGTCTAAAGACTGCAAAGGTACTTATTTTGTTGGTGGAAGTGGACAAGCCACTTCCAACTCTGAGTCAGGGACATCTAAGTTTAAGTTATCGCTCAGACGAGCAGCTTTTTGTTTGGCTTTGTTTTCTGTTTAAACTGTGGCAGTCTCAGTGCCTGGGACTGAATAAACCAGGCATAGCCTGTTTAAAGGAACAGTACGTGACGTCTCATCATTTAACCTACCCTAAAAGACCGTGTTCTAACAGTCCCGGACAGACGGCGGAGCCCCGGAGTAAGCCGTTTGTCACAATATATATATACAAAATATATACACTATCCTCTGTTTCGTTTACTCGATTGAGTACATTTAGATAACCCTCTCGGGGGGGTGGGGGGGAGGCTTTAGGGCAGGCCTGCACAACTCGTAAAGTGAGAAGGGCCGAACTGCTCCAAGGAAAAAAAATTTGGGCCGCACGGGTAAAATCATCATCATCATCTCTCCTCCAGCACCTCTCATCATCATCATTATCATCCTCATATATCTCCCCCAGCACCCCTCATCATCATCCTCATATCTCCCCCAGAACCCCTCACTATCAACCTTTGCGATACTCCCCATCTATCTCTCATACCCCCGTCTCTCCCCCTCACCCACACACATAATACTCCCTCTCCACATCAAACACACAATACCCTCCTGCACACCACACATCCCACCCCCCTGCACCTCACATCATTCTCCCCCCTGCACCTCACATCATTCTCCACCCCTGCACCTCACATCACTCTCCCCCCTGCACCTCACATCACTCTCCCCCCTGCACCTCATATCACTCTCCCCCCCTGCACCTCACATCACTCTCCCCCCCTGCACCTCACATCATTCTCCCCCCTGCACCTCACATCACTTTCCACCCCTGCACCTCACATCACTCTCCCCCCTGCACCTCACATCACTCTCCCCCCCTGCATCTCACATCACCCTCCCCCCCTGCACCTCATATCACTCCCCCCCCCTGCACCTCACATCACTCTCCCCCCGTGCACCTCACATCACTCTCCCCCCCTGCATCTCACATCACTCTCCCCCCTGCACCTCCAATCACCCCCCTGCACCTCCAACCACCCCCCTGCACCTCCAACTACCCCCCTGCACCTCCAACCACCCCCCTGCACCTCCAACCACCCCCCCGCACCTCCAACCACCCCCCTGCACCTCCAACCACCCCTCCTGCACCTCACCTCCCCTGCACCTCACCTCAATGCACCTCAATCCCCCGCACCTCACCTCACCCCCCTGCACATATCCACGTTGGGATCAGGGGGGGGAGCGGCCGCAGAAGAGCTCAGCTGGCTGTGACTTCCCCCTCAGTCCCACGTTGCGAGCGGGGGGGGAGGGAGCAGGGGGGGAGGCGGCCCTGCGCATGCACGCAGGGACCAAGGGGAATCGGCGCCATTTTTTTTTCAAAGTTTTTTTTTTTTATCTCATCGCAGGCCGCACAGAGAGGCCAGGCTGGCCGCATGCGGCTCGCGGGCCGCATGCTGTGCAGGCCTGCTTTAGGGACTGAAATGGGAAGATGGAGGTAAATTACATTGTGTTTGGTATAGTTACATAGTAGATGAGGTTGAAAAAAGACATACTGTACGTCCATCAAGTTCAACCTTTGCTAAATTTAGACAACAGATACTTTATACTATATCTATACTTATTGATCCAGAGGAAGGCAAACAAAAAATCCCAGTGACATACCATCCAATGATATCTCATAAGGGGAAAAATAAATTCCTTCCTGGCTCCAAGAATTGGCAATCGGATTAACCCCTGGATCAACATCCTTCCCATGTATACTTATTTGGTGTATCCCTATAGACCTTTCCTTTGTAAAAAGATGTCCTTTTTTAACAAATCCATTGTATCTGCCATCACAGGCTCCATGGGTAATGAATTCCACATTTTAACTGCCCTTACTGTAAAGAACCCTTTCCTTTGGTACTGGTGAAATCTCCTTTCCTCCAACCTAAAGGGACGCCCCAGAGTCCTTTGTACTGCCCTTGGGATGAATAGTTCTTTTGAAAGCCCACTGTACTGTCCCCGAATATATTTGATGTAGTTATCATATCCCCTCTTAGACGCCTCTTTTCTAATGTAAATAAATCTAATTTAGCTATCCTCTCCTCATAAGTTAGATTGTCCATCCCCTTTATTAATTTGGTGACTCTTCTCTGCACACTCTCTAGTTCCATAATGTCTTTTCTTAGGATTGGTGCCCAAAATTGTACTCCATATTCAAGGTGTGGTCTTACTAATGCTTTGTAATGGGGCATAATTATGTTTACTTCCCTTCCATCGCCCGTTTAATGCAAGATAAGATCTTGTTTGCCTTTGCAGCTACTGCATGACTTTGGGCACTATTGCTAAGCCTGCTGTCTACAAGCACTTCAAAATCTTTCTCCATCAAGGATTCCCCCAATTTATCTCCATTTAATTTGTAAGTCGCCGGTTTATTCTTGCATCCCAAATGCATAAAGTAACATTTATCTGAATTAAATCTCATCTGCCATTTACCTGCCCAAGTTTCCAAACATCCTGCTTTGATACTACTATCTTATACAATTTAGTATCAGCAAAGATGGAGACTTTGCTCTCGATGCCAACCTCAAGGTCATTAATAAACAAGTTAAAAAGCAGGGCTCCCAATACCGATCCCTGAGGTACTCCACTCACGACCCTAGCCCAACCTGAAAAAGTTCCATTTATGACAACCTCTGTTGTCTGTTCTTCAACCAGTTTTCAATCCAGGTGCATATATTACAATTTTCTTTATTTTGTACACCAACCTCTTGTGTGGAGCCATATCAAAAGCCTTTGCAAAATCTAAGTAGACCACATCAATTGCATTACCTGGTCTAAATTCCTACTTACCTCCTCAAAGAAACAAATAAGGTTAGTTTGGCATGATATATCTTCATAAATACATGCTGACTATTACTAATAATTTTGTTTTCCATTAGGTATTCCTGAATATTATCCCGTATTAAACCTTCAAGTAGTTTCCCCACTATTGAAGTCAGGCTTACAAGTCTGTAATCCCCCGGTTGTGATCTGGCTCCCTTTTTAAATATACAGTAGGCACCACATTTGCTTTACACCAATCTTGTGGTACTGAGCCTGTGGAAATGGAGTCCTTGAATATTAAATATAATGGTTTTGCTATTACTGAGCTTAACTCCTTGAGAACTCTTGGATGTATGCCATCGGGGCTAGGCCCTTATTTACTTGCATTTTTTCAAGCCGCTTATGAACTTCTTCCTCAGTTAACCAATTGTTCATTAATATGGAGGTTGTGGCTTCCTCCTGCGGCACTACAATAGAAGTTGATTCTTCCCTGGTAAACACAGAGGCAAAGAATTTGTTTAATACCTCAGCTTTTTCCGTATCTCCAATAATCTGCCTACCCATCTCACACTGAAAGGGTCCTATATTTTCTTTCCTTCCTCATTTGTTTGTTATTGAGGTACATAATGAACTTTGGGTTGATCTTTCTATTGCAATCCTTTTTATTATTATCCATTTTTGATTGCCCTTCTGCAACTTTTGTTACATTCCTTATAATTCTGATACGATGTCTCCGTCCCTTCTGACTTAAAGAATCCAAACGCCTTCCTCTTCTTTTCCATTTCCCCCCCTACCTGTTTATTTAGCCACATTGTGGCATATATAGAACAAAGTTCTGTAATATACAGTGCTCAAATGAGTCAGATCATTAATAGCATGTGTACTAAATAAATATGCTTGATTGATTGAAGAAAGTTCATGATGTGGGTGACCAGAGAGCTAGTGAGTGCTGATGAACGCAGGTATAATCATGCAATGAGACACATGTATGAGCCCTGGTAGGTGGTGTAGATGGGAAATACCACTAATCCTCCTCCTATTGGGACTATGTCTCCACACGAAATAAAAACCTGTGATGTAACAACTCGGCAATAACCACAGCATAAATCTAAATGGAAATGTACTCACATCTGGTCACCCATTCCGTCTCCGTTGGCGTTCATCACGCGGTGTGAACGAGTGAAGAGTCCCAGCAGGGTATGCAGGCGGAGCACAGCCGATCAAGTAAGAGGTTAGTCCAGGGTTACAGCATGTCCATAGAAAAAATACTTTATTAAATAGACAACAACATGGTGCAGGAAGATAAAAAAAATGGGGTCCTCTTACACGTTTCACGCCTTAGACGGCGCTTCGTAAGAGAGTGTATATGCATATTAATATGATGTCACATTGGGCCATTTTAGAGAGATTTAGCCACATTGGTTTAGCCGTATTTCTTTTATACTTATTACCTAATAAGTGTGCTTTTCTAACAATGTTTTAAAGACTGTCCATTTAACTTCTACATTTTTCCCTGCAAAAGCATCATCCCAATGTATTGGGATAATGGTTATATATTCCACGCTCACGAAGTGGGTGTAGCCCTCTATTTATAGAGCGGACGCCTGAGGGATTAACCGGATTACACGCACTAATGCGCCATTTATGGGTCCGGATAGGATCTGCAATACTGTACAGTGCTGATTCCCAATGTTGAAATGCTTCGTTGTTGGTTTAATGCTCATATGCCCCACCTCTAACTAGAGAACAGAACACGTACAAGATACAGTCATTATCATTCTATCCAATGCTTTCTCCTTATAAAAGAAAACAGCTCAAAACCTCAGTGTAGTAATTAGAAAATATATTGAAATTCAAGATCAGCGGGCAAGTTTTACATGTACACCAATTTGGACATAAACGAGCATGACATGTTAGGGACATGTTACCACAAACAGCATCGCCCACACTGCACCAGATCAAACGGGTAGAGCCAGATGAAGCATCCAGGATCTCTTATCCACGGAACACCAACTCCTGCTGGTTACCTCGGTTCTGGTCTTCTAGGCTTTCCACGTCTGAGTGAGCCGTTGGGTAGTCCCTCCTCACTGTTGGAGAACGCCGGTTGCATGCTGATTGCACGTGATGGTCCTTTCGGAGACTGCTGGTAACCTCGGTCCTGGTCTTCTAGGCTTTTCGCGTCTGAGTGAGCCATTGGGTAGTCCCTCCATACTGTTGGAGAACACCGGTTCCACACTGATTGCACGTGATGGTCATTTTGGAGGCTGCTGATGACGTCAGATGGACTACGTCGCTTGTAATGCAACTCGTGTACTTAAAAAGTCCTTTGATGTTACCACACAGTGGAATTGTGCTCTGTGCACATTATCTGATTGTGGACTTACCAGCGTTAAACTGTGTGGTAAAATCAAAGGACGTTTTAAGTACACGATTCGTATTTCCCCTCATTCACAGTACAGTATATTCTTCCAATCGCAATCAACCCTACCTCTAATCCCTCTCTTCTTTGCTGAGCCCTATATCACCTTTTCCCTGCCACAAAGATATTTACAGAAGTTAGAGAAAAGTATTAGGAAACAAAATTATATTTAATTAAAGGTATAAAGATTTGCAATTAGTTTTAGTTAACTGCTAAAAGCTCACTGGGGTTTTATGGAAATATGAAATTCTGCTTGATCTCTAAGCACACGATCTGTAATGTACAATGGAGTTGATGTGACTGCAGGAATATAAATATATTTTGACCCATATTAACACCAGAGGTTTTGGTATTGCATTCTGTGTGCCTACCCGTTGGTGTAGGTTTGGGGGAGTAAGAAAATATTTAACGTTTGAGAATAAAATGGGTGTCACTTTGAAAGGGTACAAATATAGAAGGATGCAAGCCAAATGAGAGCCAGAGAAGTGTGTGTGTGTGTGTGTGTGTGTATATATATGTGTATATACAGTATGTGTGTATGTATATATATATATATATATATATATATATATATATATGTATATGTGTATATATATGTATATGTGTATATATATGTATATGTGTATATATATGTATATGTGTGACCCCCCCCCCGCTCCCATTCGCAGATAGGGGCCATTACAGGGGGTGTGTGGTGCATACCTGCTGGTAACAAGAGGGTTGAGTCATCCGCGATGACTTTGGGACACAGGAACAGGCTTCTGGAGTCCATACCCCACATAATACTCCATCTGCCGTAGGCTCCAGGGATATGGAGATGATCTGACGGTAGAACATGTACCTCTCCCCCCAGTTAGATCACACCGAACCGGAGGTATATTGCAAACAGGAACGGTTTATTACTACACACTTTGCAGTAACGCAATAGCTACTCAGCAGTCTTCTACCGGATACAGTCTCTTGGATCAGCAATCACTGAAGGTTGTCCCTGGACCGTCACTACAGGCCAAGGGCACCCGCAGCCATCCTAGCTCTTCCCCACCTCCCCAGCGGAGGTAGAGGTAGAGCACATGGGTAGAGCACATGGGTAGGCCCCCCGACGTCTGCCTTCCTCAGAGGGAAGGAACAACCTCTAACTTTAGGGCGGTCCTGCCCTTAAGTACAGCCAGAAGGTGGGCACCCCGTTGTCACAGCGACAACAGGATGTGCTACCCTCTTCTGTCGCTCAAGTGCAGCACCAAAGGTTAAAGGGGAAAACCCCATACCAACTACTGGCTATCCTGTAAATACCAGGGTTTACTGGCAGCCCATTGGGTAGAATAGTAGCCAGGGGGTACCCCCTAAATGTGTGTGTGTGTGTCAAAGACAATTACAGAGCCAGAACAAATATGGACAGTCAATAACGGTGGTGTGTGTGTGTGTGTGTGTGTGTGTGTGTGTGTGTGTGTGTGTGTGTGTGTGTGTGTGTGTGTGTGTGTGTGTGTGTGTGTGTGTGTGTGTGTGTCAAAGAAAATTACAGAGCCAGAACAAATATGGACAGTCAACGGTGAAGAGTATGTGTGTGTGTGTGTATATATATACATATAGCAAATGAAAATATTACTGTATGCTCATTTGCATATCTTAGACAAGTTTGCAACCCCGCCTTTCACCATTATCACCCAGCACACAGCACTTCCACTGCAGCAAGGGATTCCAGGAAATGACATGCAAATGAGCACGCAGTGCCACCTTTTGCTTCAAAACCATTTAACATGGTCCCCTATAAGCTTAAGCTTGCTGCATTTCACAGTTTTGAGTGCAGCCTGGGTTAAGATGCATAGCCAGTAAACCCACTCACAGACAGCTGTTTTGACCTTAATGGGTCTCCTCAGTGTGGGGTTGGTTATACTGGCTTTGCAAAATGAAGCAGGGATAGGTTTCACCACACTTAGTTAAGTTATGGTGGGTACAAAATGTGACAATAACCCTCCACAGTAAAGCATATTGCAAATGGAAATATTACTGTATGCTCATTTGCATGTCTTAGACAGGTCTGCAACCCCGCCTTTCCCCATTATCACCCAGCACACAGCGCTTCCACTGCAGCAAGGGATTCTGGGAAATGACATGCAAATGAGCACACAGTGCAACCTTTTGTTCAAAACCATTTAACATGACCCCCTATATGCTTAAGCTTGCTGGATTTCACAGCTTTCTATCTATCTGTCTGTCTGTCTGTCTATCTATCAACCCAGTACACACACACACACACACACACACACACACACACACACACACACACACACACACACACACACACACACACACACACACGTGTGTGTATATGTAGTAGTACATCATGCATAATGCTAGAAAAATCAAAGTTGTTTAAGAAGTATACTTTCCCCCAACATAAGAATGACACCATAATGTAACTTCACTTTTAAGCAGGACTACAGATGCAGCGGCCGTTATTTTAAGGCATCACGGCACTGTTTTCGTGTGCGCTGTTGTACTCCTACGCAGCATGAACGCGGCCAATCGCCCCAGGCACGCGCGTTTATCGCGGTTGCTTTGTTTGAATTTTATGGATTGTATGCAATTATATGCAATGAAATGAATGAATTGTAATGTGTACAGTACAGTACAGTACTTTGCTACTGTGCCAATTTCAGATGTTTATAAGCCAGAACACTAAAATGGCATTTTATGCACTCGCGTCTTAAGGCGGTACGGTTGGAAGTAATCCCGCGCCATGACATGGGCATTCCGAGGTATAAACCGCGTGATTTCATAAAATTATGGCCGCTGCATCTGCATATACGCCATTCTAGTTCTCAATACTGTATATCTCAAAAGTTCTTAAATGCCCTTTGCCCAAGGTTTACGTCGTACGATTGAAGTGTCTTAGGAATAAAAGGCTTATGATAAGACCTCACAAGCCATGTATGTATTCTATTAACGATTAAAATGGCAGTGCGCCCGGAACGCTGAACTGGTACCATGGAGCAGCCTGGCTCTCTCCCTTCACTGCAGTGAATTTGCAAAGCATCAAGTGGGAGGAAATGTGTCTAAACACTTTATAGAGGTCTATTTGCAACGGATTGTAATGCACATTATTTCCATGGGCAATAAAGCAAAACAGTTGTGCCATTTAAACGGTTATCAAGTGTTTCCCATCTTGTTCACACCATTAGATATTACCATCGGGCATTAAAATACCCATCAGTGCAAGCTGGTTGGCTTTAACGACTTCAGTAAATACCGAAATATGCTGGATGAAGGGGAGCTCCGTTTCTGGAATCCTAACAATTCTATTCCACACCACGTGTAATCATCAACTTCCCGTTTCATTATAAACTTAGGAGCCCAGTAAAGGTAAAACAGAAAAACGTGGGTGCTTTCGCTTATGATTTTATCTTTGTGGCAATCAGAAGCGCATAATGCTGGCCAGAATAATGATGGGTTCTGGCATTTAATTTTCAGTGGCACAGCACAATGTTTTCTTCAAATGATGAAATTCTATTTTAACCATGATTTTCTTCTGTACTTGATAATAACTTTGTATAGCACTTTTCTCCCAATGGGATTCAAAGCGCGTCACATTTACAGGATAGCACGCGGTACGCAGCTGATAGGATTGTTAAAGACACTGTCCCATACAATCTATGTTTTGGTGCCTGGGGCACAGGGAGATAAAGTGACTTACCCAAGATCAGAAGGAGCTGACACCGGGAATTGAACCAGATTCCCCTGATTTTAAACTCTGTGTCGTCGTTTTCAGAATCAGTGTCTTTACTCAATGAGCCACTCCTTCTCTTGTACATTTCTTGAGTCATTTATATGTCAACATGGTTTTAATTGGAAAGAAAACGAATGGTGCCTGTTCAGTTCTAACCAATCCAGGTTCAAATAAACAGTGGAATATCTAGTTGCAAACATTGTACGACGTTATTGTTTAAACACTAGATTAGTTTGTTGCAATTGTAGCCCTCTTACCCCCACCCTAAGTGAGATTGAGGTGGGTAGGTGTACCTGTTTGGCAACCAGGGCTTTACTGAACATAACATATCTCTTAACGCTCTAATGTACTGACTTATAACTCTATGATAATATCTTATCACTCCACCCACTGAAGACACAACTAGCCACACACCTCGCAGGGCCTTGTACCCCACACCTTATTCCCCGAGTCCCTAATGTCCCAAGAGTTATGCAACCTTAGGCGTGATCAGTGCCTGTGTGGTACTGGTAATGGTGGTGCACTTGGTGACTGTACCTGCCAAGTGTGTCCACACTCGGTATGATGAATCTTCACAAAGGATCCGCTGATCCTGCGATGAAACCTGCCTCCGCGTGGGGTGATGTCCCGCCAGATGCTCCCACCGTCAAGACTGTCTCTTTCCTGAAGAGGTCTGTTCCCAGACCAAACTTGCCAGGCCACGTGCACACAGCTGTGTCCCTGACTATTTTATAACACACCTGACTGCTGAGGGGATCCGTTCCCTATCTAGGGCAAGTACCTGTAGCAGCTCCAACCTTTCAATGACTCAGGGCCTAACTGGGCCTGGGGCATAGGGCCTAGTGTAGGGGCTACTTGCCTCCCTACATGCAGAGCTCCTTCTCCTTCTCTAATGTGACAGGTCCCTATCCTAGGGCCTGTCCCTGTGACCACCAACCCTCACTAGGGGAAGTCAGAGCCTCAGCTGTAGCCCGGGGATTCCTGGCCTATGGCAGAAGCTTGCAGCTCTCTGCCCCCCTTCTTCCCCCCTCTGTATCCTCAGCCTGACTGACTCATGTGCGTCACAACATTGTATCATATCCCCTGCTGCAGAGAATCTGTAAGTCTCAGTGGCGAGCTGGCTGTAGGTAACAGGAATCATAGGGCATTCCCCAGAGGCTGCTGGGAGATGTAGTCCACTCCGGACCTCTTTCCTATGGGGACCGCAAGCGCGATCTCTCCTGCGCCTGTGCGAAGCTGTAATGGCCGCCGCTACACTTAACTGCGCCTGCGCAACTTCCCAGAGCTCCTGCACACTTGTAATGGCCACCGCTACCCTTGCCAACCTCTGCGCATTGCGCGAACCTCGCGTCACAACCAAGATGGCGGCGCCCACCGGGAGAAGTCGCCGTCCCCTTCCCCCACTGTCACAGGGGTAAGGCAGGGGGCAAAGGAAAATCAGGGGAACCGGGAGTGACCCCCTTACACAATAAAAAAAAAATATTAACAAAAATAGACCCACATGAGCTATGTAAAAAAAAGAAAGAGGATGGCCACAGAAATCTGCTTTTTTTTTTAATACTGATATTGTTTTCCTGCAACTATTTTTGTCACCATCTGAAAGCTACGCTGCTGGGAAGACTGATCCGTAATCCTGGCTTCCTGTAGATCAAGGGTGGCTAACTCCAGTCCCCAAGGGCCACCAACAGGTCAGGTTTTCAGGATATCCCTGCTACAGCACAGCATCAGTGAGCCACTGATTGAGCCACCTTTGCTGAAGCAGGGATATCCTGAAACGCTGACCCGTTGGTGGCCCTTGAAGATTGGAGTTGGCCACCCTACAGTAGATTAACATCATACTGCAGGCTCGCTTTAGCACTGCAGACAGGACGACTACATGCTTATTAATAAAGCTACTGGAAAATTAGGTCAGCTCAGGTACTGTACATGGTACTGGGAAATTAGGTCAGCTCAGGTACATGGTACTGGGAAATTAGGTCAGCTCAGGTACATGGTACTGGGAAATTAGGTCAGCTCAGGTACATGGTACTGGGAAATTAGGTCGGCTCAGGTACATGGTACTGGGAAATTAGGTCAGCTCTCAGGTACTGTACATGGTACTGGGAAATTAGGTCAGCTCAGGTACTGTACATGTTACTGGGAAATTAGGTCAGCTCAGGTACATGGTACTGGGAAATTAGGTCAGCTCAGGTACATGGTACTGGGAATATAGGTCAGCTCAGGTACATGGTACTGGGAAATTAGGTCAGCTCAGGTACATGGTACTGGAAAATTAGGTCAGCTCAGGTACATGGTACTGGGAAATTAGGTCGGCTCAGGTACTGTACATGGTACTGGGAAATTAGGTCGGCCCAAAGAATTCATGGTTTCTATTAGTCAGAATATGCTTTCTTTATGACTTGTCAGGAGACCAGATGAATTGCTTATTATTGTTGTGCCAGTGAAGCAGAGTTGTTTACTAGGATATGTGAGTCAGTTACAAATCTTTGACACTCTCCATTAGTCTTTATGATTGCTGGTCTTTCTTGTACACCTTCATTACACATTAATGAATTGTGCAAGTGGTGCATTGTTACGTCCATACAATACGCCATCGACATTCTTAATGGTAGCACAAGCTGGTGTGCGCGTTTCATTCACTTTCTGTATTTTGCATATCATGTTTTTTATATCCCGATTTAAGTATTATGCAGCCAAAGGAACACCTTACTAAATGGTGTGTGTGTGTATACAGTATATGTATGTGTGTGTGTGTGTGTGTGTGTGTGTGTATGTATATATATATATATATATATATATATACATATACATATACATATACATACATATACACACACACACACACACACACACCATTTAGTAAAAATAGTGAGTGCAGCAGGAGCAGCAATAAATATATAAATTGATCTATATATATATATATATATATATATATATATATATATATATATATATATATATATATATATATATATATATATATAGTGCAGAATAAATGAGTTCTTCAGTATTAGGTGATACCTTTTTTATTGGACTAACAATTTATGTCATAGGACAAGCTTTCGAGAGTTCTCCTCTCTTCTTCAGGTCAAGCAATACTGATTTACACAGGAATCAATGGCTAAAACAGTGTATAACATAAATTGTTAGTCCAATAAAAAAGGTATCACCTAATACTGAAGAACTCATTTATTCTGCACTATCGCAACTGGACTAACACGGCTATTTTCTGCTTTATATATATATATATATATATATATATATATATATATATATATATATATATATATATATATATATATATATATAGCTGCTCCTGCTGCACTCACTATTTTTACTCCACTTTCATTCATCAAGTTATTGGTCATTTGTTTGTCAGCTTTGACTTTAGACAATCCAACCAAAGGAACTGTGATGGGTTTTTCTTTTTAAATAAGATTTATTGTATATCGCAATCATTAAACCTATTCCCACACAACCCTGTACCTCAATTCTAGAATGTAATTGGAGTATTAGAAGCTGCAAGGTTCTTCTTGACTGCCATCTAGTGTGCTGTCTGCCCTGGCTTCTTCCCAGCTGCTCAAAAGTGATGCATGGTTATCCTTAGCGTGATGCCGAAATATATCTGCCATACCGATGTTTATATTAGATGTTCTTAAGGAAGTTGTAAAAAATGCTCTATTTTGTTTGTATCCCTGCTACTGCATACAGTGTTGCACAAAGTAGAAAAGTCATATTAGGAGGTACAGTATGTTGCAAATGCATGGTGTGGTGGTGGTGTGGTGGTGTGAACCGCGAGGATGCAACTCCTCAGAACTTATAGCTTGTGTTTTGACACCAGTGTCTGTAGGATCTAAAGAAAAAAGGTATGTGATCTCCAATGCTTATTTACATTACACAAAAAGACAATATTGTGCACATTCTGTAATATTACATAACATCGTAGGTGTGGTTTAGAAATGTCCATCGAGTTTAACCCATGTTAAATTTAGAAGACCGATACATATCCTACAGTATATTTGTATTTAAAGTTAATTTATCCAGAAGAAAGGAAAACATTTTTTTTAACATATTATCCAATGATGTCTCATAAAGGGGAAAAATAAATTCCCTACTTATTCCAATGATCACAATCGGATTACTCCCTGGATTAACATTCTTCCCATGTTTACTTATTTGGTAAATCCCTGTATACTTTTGCTTCCTAAAAAGATGTCAAGCCTTTTCTTGTGGATACAGATGTAGTAAAGCTTACTGTGTTCTTTGTTGTGACCGGAAGGTGGGGGGTGGGGGGGATCACACTCTGAAGCATTGACCCCCATGCAGCGCGATCGTAGCAGACTTTGTCCGCAGCACTGCAGACCTTTCCTTTTTTTGTCCACAGTACTGGGGACAGCAAGTCTTACTACATCTGTATCTATTGTATCTGCCATCACAGTCTCCATGGGTAATGATTTCCACATTGTAACTGCCCTTACTTTAAAGAACCCTTTCCTTTGATGCTGGTGAAATCTCCTTTCCTCCAACCTTAACAAATGATATGGTGTCATTTCTACTGTCCCAGGGATGAATAATGCTTTTGAAAGTTCCTTGTATTGTCCCCAAATATATTTGTAAATAGTTATCATATCAATAGTTATTTGGTGGCTTTTCTCTGTACTTTTTCTAGTCCCTCAATGTTGTGTTTTTGTTGTTGTTTTTTTTAATATATGAAGTGGTGCCCAATATTCAAGATGTGGTTTTACGAAGGATTATACAGTGGTAAAATTATGCTTTCTTCCCTTTCATTCTTCCCCCATCCATGTTTTATGCAAGATAAGATCGTATTTGCCTTTACAGCTACTTACTGACATTGAGCACTATTATAAGCCTGCAGTCTACAAGCACTCTTAAATCCGCCTCCACCAAGGAATTACCTAATTTTGTTCCATTTAATTTGTAAGTAACCTGTTTATTCTGGCTTCCAAAATGCATAACCTTGCATTTGTGTATTAAGCCTCATCTGCCATTTACCCTGCCCAAGTTTCCAGTATGTCCAAGGCCTTTTGTAGACAAATTACATCCTGCTCTGATTTTACTTCCTTACATCATTTAGCTTCATCAGCAAAGATGGAGACTTAGCTCTCTATGCCAAGTTGAAAAGCTGTAGCCCCAGCACTGATCCTTGAGGTTCTCCACTTACACCTTTAGCCCAACCTGAAAAGGTTCCATTTATTACAACTCTCTGTTGTCTCTCTTGCTCTAATAAACAATAGGACAAAAGCATTGCCCGTGGAGGTGGTGATGGAGGAAAGGTCGCGCATGTGCGGTAGGGGTTGCGGTAGCCCGCGAATAGGAACCAATCCTAGAGGGCGTAGCGCATGGGACAACGAGTCCCAGGAGCCTCAGCGTGACCAGGTGACGCCAGGGAGCCTATAGGGCGGGCAGGAAGAGTTAGGAGGTTGCGCAGGGAAGCACGTTGGTCAGAGAGGACCGGGAGGAGGAAGGAGAAGGAGCTCTGCGTGTAGGGAGGCATGTAGCCCCTACACTAGGCCATATACCCCTGAGTCACTGTCAGTGGAGTTGATGCAGGGACAGGCCCTAGTATAGGAACCTGCCCCATTAGAGTGAGCAATAGAAGTGTATACCCAGAGATTGTCGCAGTACTACCGCAGAAGTTTGGGCTCAGACTTCTGCCAGCACAGCAGCACCCGACCGGGTGGGATCGCCCTGGAAGGTATCCCTGGAGTGTCTTCGTCGTCGGATCCTTTGTGAAGCTCGTTTGCAGGTCGGAGTGCTGGAGTGCTCGGCAGGTAACATCCACAAGTGCACCAACTATAAAATCAGAACATAGTGGCTGCGCAGTAACACACACACATACCGCACTTTGGGGGTGGGATTGTGGTGTGGGGGAAACTGGACACGGTGTGGGTACACGGTGAGGAGTCGCGTCCTGTGAGACGCATGAGTTACTATGTCTCCTATACAGAGAGACACTTATTGTATGTCATGCAAGGTTATGGTTACCCTTAGTAAAGTCACTGTTTCGGTTATATGCTGTGTGCATAGTAATACTTTATTGTCCTGTGAGGAACCACTTCTGCTCTGCTGGGAGCCATCACAGGTGGAGGCGCTGCACTTGGTAAGAGGTTATCGGTATACATATGTGTTGCCCCAGGCTCTCCGTGGCGGAGCTAAGGCCCTGCGAGCCAACAGGTTAAACAGCATTGGTAGCGCACTGTATTCAGCAGGAAGCAGGGCTACGCCTACATTATTAGCCTTTTCTTTCTTTTTACTCCAGTAATTATCCGCGGGTGGTTGAGCTATTTGGGTCAGGTAGACCGTAAAGGTAGCAGTTTATGTCCATTCCACTGAAACATACATTGATGTTTAATGTTTTCCCTATTTGAATCCATTCATTCTACTTTTTGCCTTCTTAGGATAATGATTGTAATGTCAAAACAGTAATGGTGTTCTTTTCTCATCTCATTGATAAATCACGCTTCAGGTTTATTTATTTTTTATAAAGATTTGTTTCTTTTATTGTTGACTATGTATTATTCTGTGTTATTGTGCTCAGAAGACTACATGACAGGTACTGTACCAGAAAAAAAATAATATCTGTGGCTACGGCTTTGACAACTCTGCAGAAGAATTAGCATGTTCTTAGTTGCTTATTCTGCTGTTTCCTGTCGGTGAAACAAGACATACTGTATTCCTCTCTTGTCAGAATTTATGTTAATAGGCTCTCTGTGTAAAGTAGGCTGGTTGATGACAGAAGGGGCTCCAGTTTGTTTCCCAGATATGTTTTTCCCCAGATGCTCAAGGAGGAGGATGTAGGCTTCAAGTTAACCCCTGATCTCATGCATATCTAGTGTGGAAAACTGTATTTACATACTGATATGGGTTGAATGTTAGCAGATTTTATGCATTTTGTCGACATAACAGTTTGGAGAATCGTTGTCCAGTAAGATCCATTGACTGATTGGGCATTCAATTTTAATCTACAGAGGCATGTTACACCACTTACTGTAGTGATGAGCTAGCTAATTCTAAACGCACATTTTATTTGCAGATGTAGAAGTGATTAAACACCATTGATATATCTGGATTTGTTAGGGTCTTCAAGCCTTTTTACGCATTCAATAAAAAATAATACAGGAAGAAAAAGACGAGCGTTTGCACAGATGGACACGCTTACAAGGTTGCAAGGAGTTGGGAAACGCTGGAAACACTGATGTAGATAATGGTCACCATTTAAGAAGATATTGGACAAATAGAAGTATTGAGCTTTTTGTTTTTTTTTTAACCTTTAGGAATGTTTTGCTATCCCAATGCTTTTGGAGTGTTGTTAGATGTGTCTAGTCTTTGTGATGTTTGTGTATTGTTGATAGACATTATTTTCGCTCCATAGTTTTGCTTGAACTAATAACAAAGTAGAGAAACGTTAGGCTGTGATTATAGTGGCGGCGCACGTGAGCGCGATGCTGCACGCCGCCGGAACAAACTAATGGAGAGCAATGAATGTGCACATAGTGCACGTGACCAAACGCATCCAGGCGTGAGTTTTTTGGAAATCCACTTGGAATTGTTCTTGCAGCGCGATGGCCGTGTCACGTGAGCCAATGAGGGCAAACCGCTCACATGACGTCATGGCCACGACTCGCTGTCGCATGCCTGCAGTGCATGTCACGCGTGCGCGCCACGTCACGCGCACGCTGGCACTATAGTTGTGACCTTGAACCAAAGCGTCATGCTGGAGAATGGGATGCTGAAGGGGAGGTACTTCACACAAAGAGGGGTAGATTGGTGAAATCGCTTCCCAGCAGTGGTGCTCGGGGCTAATGCAGTTAGGAAATTCAAACCTGCTTAAGGTGCGTCTGAGATTTTACAGCAGCAATGAAAATGCTCAAACTAGAAGTGGGCCCAGTGGTTTGTCGTAAGCCAAGATAAGCTTGGAATTAGAGACCTGAGGAAAATAGAAACACCTTTATTTATTTTTTACAGAGGAAACAAATAAGTCCAGATTTTATTTTAAGCTTGATTTAATCTTTTTAGTGTAGCCCTCTTACCCCCACCCTAAGTGAGATTGAGGTGGGTAGGTGTATCTGACTACTTATCACTGTGGTGCTGTACCTGTTTGGCAACCAGGAGGGCTGAGCTTCCGCCACGGGGAACCTGGGGTGAATTACTCTTACTACTACTATATGGTGCAGCGCCTCCACCTGCGATGGCTCCCAGCAGAGCAGGAGTTGTTCCTCGCAGGACACATACAAATGAACACATACACTGGATGTAAAATAGCAACGGTCTTTACTATATGCAGAATGTAACTTAACACATACATCAGCAATACACAACAAGATATATGTACCACCCTCTGCAACTAGCTGGCAGCTATAACCTTGCCCCTAACTGGGCTATAACCTCCTTAGCCCCTAACTGGGCTATACCTTTACACCCCCTTCCCAACCCCGTGTCCAAAGAGTCCAAGCCCACCCAAGTGTGTGAACAGGCCTGTCACATGTGAGGAGCGAGGTAAAGTTGGTGCACGTGTGGAAGGTTGTAAATACCTGCCAGGGTGTCTCTACACCTGGGTGTCTTCGCAAAGGATCTACCGGCGCCGCTTGGTCCAGCGCTGATCTGTACCTCGGCGTGGGATGGGGTCCCGCCGGACGTCCCACAGTAAGGACAGTCTCTGGATCAGCAACACCGCTTACAGGAACATGCAGCAGACTCTATCACTGGGTCCCTGCACTAAAGAACTGCAGCAGGGCCTCTCTCTCGCCCTGCACTAAGGAACTGCACAGGATCTGTCACTAGGTCCCTGCCTAGCACACAGCTGAAGGGGCACAGGGTCCTTACCTAACGGCCTGTCCCTATGAACACCCACCCTCACTAGTGGGGAGTCAGGGCCTCAACTCTAGCCTGGGGATTTCTGGCCTAGGGCATAAGCTCGCAGCTCTCTGCCCCCTTCTTTCCCCCTCTGTGTCCTCAGCCTGACTGAACAATCCCTGTCTGCACACAACATTGTATCTTCTTTGCAGCATGAGAATCTGTCAGCCTTATTGGCTGTCTGACTGCATGTGACAGGGATCATAGGGCATTCCCCAGAGGCTGCTGGGAGATGTAGTCCACACAGGACCTCTTTCCTATGGGAACCGCGTGTGCGATCTCTCCTGCGCCTGTGCGACGCTGTAATGGCCGCTGCTACGCTTAACTGCGCCTGCGCAACTTCCCAGAGCTCCTGCACACTTGTAATGGCCACCGGTATCCTTGCCAGCCTCGCGCCACAACCAAGATGGCGGCGCCCACCGGGAGAAGTCGCTGTCCCCTTCCCCCACTGTCACAGGGGTAAGGCAGGGAGCAAAGGAAAATCAGGGGAACCTGGAGTGACCCCCTTACATTAGTGTAGCCGTGACCCTTCATTCACCCCGGGTAATGAGAGGTTGCGCTTGCAAGGAGTAGTTGCAGAAGCCCGCGAAGGAGGAGAATACATATTGTCGGGAAAGGAGCAGTCCCTTGACCCAGCAGCCCCACGGGGAGGGTCAGGTGAGCGCGTTTAGCCTATGGGCGGAGGAGTTGCCAGAGATATAGGCAGTGGTTGCGCACATGTGGAGTTAGAGCATCGTGGAGAGACGAGGAGAAGGAGACTCTGTGTTGGGAGGTTGTACCCCCAGGCGCAGTCAAGGTGCCCCCGGCCCAGTTAGCCCTGAGTCACCGTAGAGACAAGCGGAGCTAGGGACACCCTTAGTAAGGGCTTTAACCCCCTAAACCTACGGCTGTGTTCGGGACTATCCTGTCGGGGAGAAGCGCCCCATACCGTAGCGTGGGATCCCCAGAGACTCTTTTTGAAGAACCGTGGCAGTTCCGAGCACCGGAGTGCTTGCCAGGAATTTCATCAAGTGCACCAACTCGGTGGTGGGATTGGGGGAAAGTTATTGTTGGCGTCCGCCGAGGCGCAAGGTTATTGTGGCGTCCGCCGAGGCGCATAATTGTGGACGTCCTCCGTGGCGTGTTAAATGTTGTGTACCAGCGGATTGGAATGTCCTGGGGGGAGGTGGTTGGAGGCGGGGCAGTGACGTCGCTGGGCCAATCGCCCGTGACGCACTGACGTCAATGTCACGGCGCTGACCTTGACGCTGCTTAAGGCTGATTGGATGTTTTCAGCCGACAGCGCGCTGAAAAACAGCTTGGCGCTCGGCTGAAAACTCCAAAGCCTCCGCACGCCTGCGGACGCTCGCGTGAGCCCCCTCTCAAGGCAACCGCACGCCTCAGCACTGCTTGTCCTTCTATGGACACAGCCTTAGACTTATCGTAGCTGTCTAAGGTGTGAAGATCTGGGTGGAGGTGGGCAAAACCGTCCAAAATGCATTTGCTAAAATTTTGATGTGTTTTTTATTCTTCCAAATTCAATTCCCTGCAAAATGTTTGTGCACAGCTTCAAATGTCACCGTATTAGTACCTTTTCAGCACAATATTGGAGAGAGAGAAAGATGTAGAAGCACGACTCGCAGGTAACCCCTCGGGTGCACACCGAGCACCTGAAGCGGTGCATCCAGTGCTGTAGTCTGTTCACCCATGGATGGTGGGACAAAACTGCACTCCAGAGCAGGGGGCTCAACTCTAGTCTTCCAGCCCACCCAGCAGGTTGGGTTTTCAGAATAATGCTCAGAGGCTCAGTATTTGACTGAGCCTCTGATTGAGCCACCTGTGCTGAAGCAGGGATATCCTGAAAACCCAACCCGTGTGGGGGTCTTGAGGACTGGAGGTGAGAACCTCTGATCTCGGCTACACAAGTCTCGTACAAGAATATGTATCCTGGTAACCCGCCTTTCCATTTTGTAGTTCTCTTTTGTATTTCACCAGTAGGGTTGTGTTTAATGGATTTTTGCCTCCTACAACATGCAATATTTTGTCCTTTTGATAAGAAAGTCAACATCAACCACTGTACACTGCAGTACGTTTGCTTAGACAACCTGATTTCCCAACAAAAAAATCTATTGCAGTAGAGCTGTTTCTCTGTCCTGTAACAGAATGAATGGTCTGCAAGTCATTTGTATATACAGGTAGCACAAAGCTAAGCATGAAAGGAGGACTCTGATGCTCTTGGTTTCGTATCTTGCAGGGAAGATCCAACCTCATTCTGTTTTTATTCCTTGGCTGTAGTGCAATACATTGCTGTTAAAGGCATTATTATTATTGTCGAGCAATTTCTGGATGCTCAGCGTTTCAAACTGTTTAAGCTATAATTAAATGGTGTCACTTAATGCACATAGTTTTATGTACTGTATTTAATAGTTATTCATCAGAGTCATCCGCGGCACTTCCCATTGCTATGTTAATGCTACATCCAGCTTTTAGGCTTCACTGTTGAATAAGGCAGAGGAAGCGGCTTCATATTTACATATCATAGTTTGTAAGGAGCAATTTGCTTCTTTTAATACAGGCTTTTATCCTCTACGTTAGATAAATAAGAGTAAATTAGTCCTGTGTTTCAAAGCCATATTCTTCCAGCTGCCGATTGTGCGTTCTTTTCTTGGATGGTGTGACATGATTGTGTATCACACACCCATTCTGTATTCAAGTTGATTTTTGCAGACTTATTTTGCCAGAAATGATAATTCGTGTAATTGTTCAGAGCATGTGAATCCGTCCTTTGATGGTGTTAATAATTGGCCATGGAACATCATTCTGTAACCCAAGCTGCTTTTATGTTCTGAGTGCTGTCGGCTCGGTTGCAGAGGATTTTGTATGCTATTGTCCTTACACCATTTACGTCTGAAATGATGATTTTGAGTGATAACAAGTGTTATTAAAAATAGACTTAAAGCCCTCTCAAGTACTTCTCCTGAGGATAAAAACTTGATGTACTGGGAAATGTCTCATTGTATTTAAATTTTCATGCCCCAGGGGAAATGATGTACACTACAGTACATGGCGTGATTCCTGTCAATGCCGGCGTGCTCTAGTTATGTAAAACCGTAGAGTTCGGGAGTAATTGGAAGATTACAGAGCAGTTGCTGAGCAACTGCATTGTATTCTTAGCTTTGTTTGCTGATGCAAGTTATCTCAGTGACTGGAGTTTTCGTTCTGCCAGTACTGGGGACACACAGGCCCTACACATTATTATGGCACTCTTTGAAAATAGGCGCACACAAAAAAATAAAACAATAATAATTCCCATTTGTTTCCACAGTAAACCCATGCTATGAATTATTTTCTTTCCAGACCGTGTGCACCTGTGGAGGGAACACATTACAGTCTAAAAATCTGAGTGAAAAGGCCAAAAATCACTGTGTGCGGAAAAACGAATCGTCAAAGAAAGTGAAATACCAATCATCCAAAGCCATTATTTCCTAAATTTAGATGTTGGCTTCTTTCGGAGTTTGACTGCAGCAATTATACCCCCGACATGATGATCAAATCCACACTTCGAAATATTTAAGGACTAACAATTGTGCATATTACAAACAAAGCCATAGTTGGCACTCTCATCCAAAGCAAATCCATCAATTAAGGTCTCGCACCAGCGAAACTAGTTCCCAACCGCTATAATTATTATTTTTTGGTTGTAGATGGAATTGTTTTCACACCAGCATCAATGCTCTTTGTTCATTCTTTTCAACCTGACCAAAAAAAAAGCCGAAAAATACAAAATGTTCAAGGTTTTACATCTTCCCGTGTTCTTGGGAAAGCTACCTTTACATTTAGTGTCAATCTTTAAAAGGGGGCCTATAATGAAAAAAATTAGCAGTGTAATTATGAACAGTGTGGTTTTATTGGCTGTCGATGCTGGTGAGCCAGAATATGGCATATAGCCAAGGATGCCTTCGGCAGTAATGGTGCTGGTTTCCTCTGTGCAGAATAGGCCCTTCTCCTGACTTCTCTGCTCCATTGCCATGCACATTACGCCTCTCTCATGCGCATCTACTGTATAAACTTGAAATTATGAAATGATAATGATCTATTTAATGGGTCACTCAATGAGACCAAACTCAGATGCCAGATACCAGAAGTCCTGGAGGCCTATTTCACTGGAAACAGGAGAAATCTCCCATTCCCCTGGCGCCATTATTAAATGCTTAAGGAAGCTGCGCTATACATGGGAAAACAAATTATTTTCCATATATAAAGATCGGATAAGTATTCGTTATTCAGTTTGTTATATTTCACAGTCTTACTGGGATACAAAAATAAAATATACTCGTTGGGTCAAGTCAACATCAATCACCTGAGCTCGGCTCACTGCTAATTACAAACCAATCCTAAATAAGGAAGTAATAAGTGTGGGCATAACACAAATAACCACAAACATAAAAAAAAACTACTACAAAAAAAAAAAAAAAAAATTATGTGGATGTATTTTTACTTAATAGAAATGCTACCAGATATAAAATCACTGGACTGTTCGGGTAGTAAGGAATTCCATCTTAATATTCAGCCTCTTCACTATGACATACTATTGCAGCTTTATTTGTAAATAACTGGCCTGAAGAAGGGACCTCTGTGGTCCTGAAAGCTTGCACTCTCTCCAGCCATCTATTAAAGCCCTCACTTGTACCTTACGTTTCCTGTAAGGTAAAGCTCTGGTTATCCCTTCTCCCCATTACTTAACATACAGTAAAATGGGCCTTATTCGATAAAGTGTGATGGCGCTGATCTGTTGCTACGGCAGTGAAAGCCACATTGAAATCAGTGAGACTTTCCAAGCAGTAGCACTGGCTCAGCGGGGCTATCACACGTTATACACTTTCTATATGTTTTTTTTATAGTGCCAAACAGACTAAAAAATATATACTGTAGGTTGATGTACTTCAAACATTGGGGTGTTAGATGGGCTAGCATCCCATGACCACCCTTGCGGTAGTCTGGCAACATGGAAAATTCAATACGCCCTACACTGGGATTGAATACATTTCAGTAGAGGCTTTAGCAGATCCTTCTAATGGGGTTTACATTGGTCCACATGTGAATAGGACCCGGTATTTAGATATCAACTCTTGGATTGCATTACCCTACTTTAGTGGGCTCTAAATGATGGTTTCTCCATGAAGGAACTGGTTCGCAGTAACGTCTCCGGGGTGTATTTTAATACAAAGGAGCATCAGTATATTTCAGTATTTGATGGGAAGTTGCATTTCAGAAATAGTCGATGTACCCAGGTCCCCTTTACCTTCTGGTCCTTGGGGTGGGGGACGGCTGTAGAGATGCACGGGTGCCGTCAGGGCTGTGGGCGGACCCGGTGGGGAGCATGGAGCACAGCTGTAGGGTTGCAGGCTGGTGACCGGATCGTCGGAGCTCTTTGGCGGCCAGAATTTGCAGGGCGCCACCATCTTATGTCTTCGCGCATGCGCAGTGCAACACAGTGCGGGGGCCATTGGCAAAACTCCGCATGGGACTACATGTCCCAGCAGCCCCAGGGGCTGCTTGCCACATGGGCTTTTGCAGCCATTAGGGCTAACGGATCAGCGCAGAGAGCGTTAGATACATTTGGCACGCTGAGGAGACCACGCCAGTTTGAAGCAGGACAGCCAGGGATGAGGTAAGGTCCAGGGAGAAGTGCTCCGCTGGGCTAGGCCAGATATCCCCTCAGGTCCCAGCTAGACCCTGACCACCAATAGCTTGTGTGCTGTAGGGAAAGTCCCCAGATAGGGACACTCCCCTTAGCACATTAGTGTCCGTATTATCGCATCCGTGATGGATGCCACGCGGTGTGTGCGGCCTGCTGTCTGGGACCAGACCACAGGCATCTATAGACATTTAAAGAGACACACTCCAGCTGGAGCTCCCTCCAGAGGCAGACGCCTGAGGACAAGGGAAGGAGAGGATCAAGCAGACCGTGGCATGGGACCACGTTGCGGTTCGGCGGATCCATCAGCCAAGTCGGACTGGTCTGGCCTAAGACCAGGAAAGTATCTAAGTGCACCAACGGCCATAAACTGTGGGTAGTGCTACTCAACACACACTATCGGGGTGGTTAGGTGCCCAGGGCGCCTCAGTACTTTGGGGGTTCCAGCAGGATGGCTTTTGGTGTGGGTATAGCCTTGTGGGGCCTTGCCTGGTATTGTGTTGTACTGCTATATGTACTATTGTGTGTGTTCAGTAAAACTCCTGTTATATGCCCTGTGTGTAATTACTGAATGTATTGGTTCCTGCGAGGGGTTATCCTGCTGCGCTAGGATCCCTCCCAGGTGGAGGCGCTGTAAACAGAGGACCGAGACCACCCCATGCTCCTAGCAGCGGAGGCCTAGGCCTCCTGTAAGCCAAACAGGTAATCAGCAGCACACATAGTTCCCTCAGACACGGGGAAAGGAGACTACATCAATATCAATTAATTACACACTCGGGTAAAAAAAAAAAAAGTCACTGTTGCATTCCAGTTTTACATTTCTTTTCTACAATAACCCAACATGAATTCTTAAAATTTGCCAAATAGCTGGGTCTAATTTTATATTCCAGTTGTACAACATGTATACTATATCAGATAGTTTTTTTGTTTTTTTCATAGGACAATAAAGTGCATTTGTTTTTAAAAGTAGATGGTATTTAGACCACGCAAACCTCCTGTGCCACACACTTTATTTCTATTTATTTTTTTACTTGTACATTGCCTACAAAGAGTCTTTTACAAATTTAAAGTTAATAATAATATCATTTCTATAAATTTCTACTGCATGGGATAAAATAACATGGCAGAATAAGGTGAAGCTCTACCTGGAGTCTATTGGTGCCCCCTTCTCTTCGTTTTGAGAGAGAGGAAATCGTATGGTGGTGGGGGATAAAAAACGCACTGGATTCTGGGATAGGAAAATGACACGCCTACTAAAACGAGCAATTGGATTCTGACGTAGTAGCTACATCCGTGGGCACCGAAAAACGTCACCGTAAAAAATGTTTTGTCATATAGCGGTACAAATGTTAATGCACATGACTCGCAGATGTGAACAGTAGTTACTTAAAAAATTGGGTCTGTGTACCGAAAAATAGTTGAACAGTAGTCAAAATCGGCCTCCAAGTAGAATTTGGCGTAAAGCCTAAAAAAATGTGATTTATGTTGTTAGCAACTTAAAGTACTTCTAAATCTGCACTGTATGTGAAGCAAACTTTTTTGGGGACGCAGCGCACAAGTTTATATTATATATATTTACCAAGGTACATGTTGGTACATCGTCTGTCTGTGAAGTTTACCATTGGCAATCCTGTCAATTTCACAGAAAATTAATGCCGCGTTTTTACTACTGGTTACCCATTTGGCAAAAAGCCTAAATGACTTGAAGTACTTAAGATGTAATTGAGAGCAATGAGAAAATGTAGAGATTTCTCTCCTCCGTTGCGTCTTATGCAGTCAGTAACAGCCACTCTTTCCCTGGAGGCTAGAACGGAGGTTGTCTGGTGCAGTGAAAACGGTCTTCCACTTGAATAGCATTTTGTGAAGTCAAGAGTGCAGGCCTTCTGTAAAGAAGATATAAATCTACATAAGGATTTGCCATCTGTCACAACACGTTCAGTACACATCACTATTGCACAGAATTTACTTGGAACAGTTTATTGATATGAAAATAAAATATCTTATTATACCAAGTCATTCAGTTATTTTATGCATTTTTTTTTGTGTGTTAAAGGGTTTCTAACTGGTATCTGTACTATAGATTCATACATGCTGTGCGAGACATCTGCTTACCCCAGTGTAGCACGTGCAGTATCTGTACACAATCTGTAAAAGATGGTTAGCAATGTGAGAAATTAGGGTGTATATATATATATATACAGTATACAGTATATGATATTTTCCGTGCTTCCAAGTTCGTTTCACACATTGCATGTATGGTGGCGTGGTACAATCCTCGCTCTTCTTGTAAACGATCACCGCTCCCTCAGAAACAGCTGTATCGATAGGCTCCCACACGTGGAGGGCGCTTGCGCACCGCGCTCCACATGCGTGCCACATTCGGCCAAAACAATCACGGCTCTGGGACCGTGACAGTGGTGCTGGATACGGAAAGCACAGAAGTCCAAAAACCCTACACGTTTCACAGTCAGTGCGGCGTCCTCGGGGGTCCTAGTGTTCCAATGTAACTTTCTCTTATTATATCAGTGCCATTTGTTGTAATTAGTCCCACAGAAATGATTGATTAATGGTACAATTGGTTATACAACATTAATACCATATTCTAATCTCATCTATTGGGACTGATATAATCAGATTATGGGTGATATGTTTAGGGTAAAAACCAAAAATCAACAGCGGTTCATTCCTTTGTTTAATTTTGGAATTCCCGAACTAAATCCATGTTTCTGATTATCACAGAGTAGTCCCCCCTCCCTCTCACTGCACTAAGCCTGTGTGCTGTAGGAGGGAGCTATGCCATCGTCACTCTTTGTGATCTTCAGAAGTTTGTAAATAAACTACTGAACACATGCTGCATTTACAATGTATTTCAACACTTCCATTTCACGAGACCCTACAAATATGGAGTCCTACCTATTGGGTTGATCCCAACATGTGTCTATCTAGGGCTCTAACTCCAACCCCTTGGATGTCACCTGCGCAGTCTCGTAAGGCTCTGTTTTGGGGCCCCTACTCTTTTCAGTATTCTTTAATGATCTAACTATAGCCTGTAAGGGACCGTAAAATGAACATGTATGTGGATGACACAATCTTATATGCACACAGCCCTAACAACTGACCTTGGACACGTACTTCAATCTGATTTTTCAAGACTTGAAAACTGGATTTCCAAAAACTGTTTTTAAGCACTGACTAAACGAACAATGGTATTTGGGACCAAGGCTACAGTACATTTCTAAAGCTACAAACAAGAGTGCTACAGATCAGAAACAACTGTAACACCCTTTTCCCTTGGGACTAGTTTTCAATATCTCTGAATATGGTTTGACTCCCATTTAACATTTGGGTTGCACATTTGATACTCTGACATTCAAAAGCTATGCCAAACTAGGTGTACTTTACCAACAAATCCTCACTAAGCCCGCAGATCAGAAAGTGCATCGCACAGCAGATGCTAATACCAATTGTAGACTATGGGGATATAGTATATGGGACAGCTCTACAACTCAATATGCCACTATGTCCTACAATGTAACTACAAATCACATAACTACGAAATGCTCCAACAACTAGATTGACCATCATTTGAATCTAGGCACAAAGTAAAATTTTCCTGTCTTGCTTTAAAAACACTTTCTGGATAAGTGACCCGTCTATCTGAACTTGCTCCTCACCCCTACCACACACAGCATTCATCACCGCAGATGGAGATATCTTCCTCATATATTTACATTGTGGCCAGAGCTTTTTGTAGGGAACGACACATTACCCAGTGTTTTGAACTCCACAAGCAGGGGAGGAGTGCTGGCAGGGGGGCAGCCCTGCCTTAGAAGAGCATGTACTTTCAGATAATTAATATTTTTGTTGGGGTATGTTTCTGCTAGGGGTAGTTTTGTCTTGTAAATTATGTTGTGTCTTTTACATTCAGACCTGAACATTTTAGATGTGAACTTGCTAATTTGATGTCTTTATTGGCCCTACAAGTACTGTATCTAAACCTATAGTATACACATCTACATAGTATCTGTGTAATCAGAGAACATAGGGCAATATTTAATATCCATTTTAATTAAATGCATGCATTTTCTTTTTATAGATGTGTAGTACAATATTAAAATTTGATTTTTTTTATTTATTTCATATTTATGACATATCTTGGTCACACATACACCGGTACCAATGAAAAGCTGGGCTTGTGCCGAAAACAAAAAAACATGTCATTTTCGTGGGAATATATGAAGTTGATCACAGGAATCACACTTATATAAATAAATGAATACCAAATGTTTGCAAATGGGTGTGGCCATGCAGGGGGGCAAACACCACTGGCACAGAAAGGGTTAATGGGGGAGGGCAAACAAAAAGAAACCGCTCGGATTGCTGCTTTTAAATCAGGATCTGATCTGAAGGGGGCTACAGACGTCACCATTGTAAAGGGGTATTTAAATAAACAAAATAGACAGAATATTTCCCTGTGCCTCACACATCCAAATTAAACTGAAATACAGTATCTGTAAGGCAGAGACTTGAGCCTGAAAATATATGTGCAGAACTGCATAAACTACAGTGCTACATGAAAATACAGCCCACTATAAATATTCATATAACATGGAGATATAAATATTTACGTTTCCGGCTCACTGGAACCAAGCAAGCTGTGAAAGCCCATACACACACCGCTTTCTTTTGGTCTAATAAAAGGTTAAAGCCTGATTTAGAAAGATGTTTTTGTTTTAAAGACATCAGCACAGCGGTTCTCATAATTAAATCTTTACAGTTGCACAAGCACGTTATTGTATGTCATTAGTCTCCTTAATACCATTTACCTATTAGCACCTCTTTTTCTAGCACACATCTGTCAGAGGGAAGCTGCAGTACTTTCCACCTCACTTGCTTGTGTACTGATTTACACCTAAAAGCCGAAGGCAGTTATGTTAACAATTATACACGGTCGTACCCAGGAAATAAACACAGGTGCCTCCGCTAAGGTACTGTATAAAAAAGATTTAATCCTAGAAAAGTACAGCCTCCCCCCCCCCCCTACAGTATGGTAATATTATTTGTTACTAGTCTTCCTGGAAAGTCCACTTTCATAATACAGTAAATGTTGTTTGCTATAAATATTTGCCTGAAAACTAGTACTGTACTAGTAAATGCCGCTGCTTTGGTAGCCAGGCTTTTTCTATTGTGTATGTTTGTGGATATATAGTCACGAGTAGCTAGCTGGCTGGGTAAGGTGCTGTGGGTATGTCCGGGACTGGCGCTGTTGAACTGCCCGCTAGGTCTCACCATATCAAATTGTAGAACAGCATATACTGTAGCAGTGGTTCCCAACCTTTTTTCCATTGTGCATCCCGTCTAGAAAATATTTGTTCCATGAACCCCTAATTAATACATTTTATTGCTTGTGGGGGGGGGGGTGGGGGGACACACTTTTAATAAGCCCCAAACTGCACCTCAGTGTGTGCAGACAGCATGGGGCGGTATAGCTGTCAATTAATGCCAGAGCTTCCAAAGTCACACCCCACAATGCCTTGCCGCTGGATGCAAAGCATTGTGGTGAGTGACAGCTATACCAACCATGTTAAGGCGCAGTTTGGGGCCTTACCAAGTGTTCCAGAATAATATCAGCGCAACCTCAAAATTAAAAGGAAAGATCTCTATGGTGAAGTGTGTCCAAATATGAAAGCTTTCAGTAGTAATGGTGAGATATGCACTTACATGAAGTGCCCAGACCACAGGCACTTAAAGGTATCTTTAGTGTTTCATCTCTCTGTTTTTATGTCTCTCCATGGGGTAGTATATGGCCAGTTCATTTAGGCTTAATACAGAGTTCTGAAGTCAGTGCACCAATGAATCCCCTTCTCTTGTGTGACTGTCTCTGCCGGTATCTGAAGTTACTTCTGGAATTTGCCGTCCGTCCCTGATTCCAGTCCTCCATCCCCTTACTAAGTGCCCAGTCCCCGCACAGGCTGATGATCCCACTATACTTTCCTGGATCTGCTCTCGCATATTTTGGGGGGAAAACTCCTTGGAGACCCCTCTCGAACACCTAGGAGTTCCCAAACTCCCTGTTGGGAATCACTGGTATACAGGATTGGGAACTCGAACACTTCTCAGGGACTAAATGATTGGCTATACCAAGGACACATTTAATCAGGACCTAAGAAACTGGCACAACCCAGTATATATAATATTTTAAATGTTTTATAGGCAGTAAAATCCTCTCCTAATCCCCCATTGACTTAATGAGTTGAACGTGTCGAGTATTAAGGCTAGTAAATTTCCCTAATATAAAGGGA
Source organism: Ascaphus truei (assembly GCF_040206685.1). Lineage (NCBI taxonomy): Eukaryota > Metazoa > Chordata > Amphibia > Anura > Ascaphidae > Ascaphus > Ascaphus truei. The sequence goes on from NC_134485.1 coordinate 20,030,168, forward strand.
CACTTCCTTATACATTGGAGAGTAGAGGCTCCTGCTGTGTTACATATAGATATGCAAGCTCGTATGAACATCGCAGCTGTAAGAAAAGGTCTCATTCACTCAATTCAGAGATTATCCAACGGTTTTTATAACTCCTTGTTCATCGGTGAAGCAGGACATACTTGAAAACGAGAGGTAACTCTCAATGTATTACTTCCTGGTAAAATATTTTATAAATAAATAAATAAAGGAGTCCTGTAGCTTTATGCATCATATAGCTAGTGGCTATTTGAAAGGGAGTGGCTCAGTGAGTAACGACACTGACTGGCACTGAGAGTTTGAAGCAGGGGAGCCTGGTTCAATTCCCGGTGTCGGCTCCTTGTGACCTTGGGCAAGTCACTTTATCTCCCTGTGCCTCAGGCACCAAAACATAGATTGTAAGCTCCACGGGGCAGGGACCTGTGCCTGCAAAATGTCTCTGTAAAGTGCTGCGTACAACTAGCAGCGCTATACAAGAACATGCTATTATTTATTATTATCATTAAATAGATGATAAGGCCCATATCCATAAATGGATGCCGAGCTTTAGCATTACTTTTTGCTCCCTGTCTTATGAATGAAAGCGGAGGCATGCTAAAGCTTAGCACCCTTTTGATGACCTGTGCCCAAGTCTCGGCATACATTGTCTCCTATTCAATACGCTGAGATGCATGCTAGGGATGATGGGTCACATCCATGTCTATAGAGCTGATCTCTCCCCCAGTACTGGGAAGCTGCTTATTGATCCCAAAAGTCACAACACAAACCGTCACAAAATTAAACTAATATGAAAACATCTATTTGTGCCCTTTACACAGCACCATAGATCATTTTTGATATACAAATGAAATGATACTGATAACTGGCCTCCCTGCATCACAACTTTCTCCTTTGCAATATATCCAAAATTCGGCTGCTAGAATAATTTCACTTTCTTTCTAAACAGCCTCTGCTCATCTCCTTAATTCCCCAAGTTTTCCTCCTTACCTTCAAGGCTCTCCCCTCATCTGCTCCTCCCTATATACCAGCTTTGATCTCTCGTTATGCCGCTGCTCATCTCCTGTGCTCTTCACATACAGTAACGATCTTCTTTTCACCCCTTCCACCTCTCTCGCCTCAAACCTTTTTCCTTCACTGCCCTTTACCTGTCGAAACTCCCTCACACTGAGTATACGCCAAGCACCTTCTCTCCCCACCTTTAAGTCCAACCTTTTAAACGCCCCTGTTTCTATAGCCTAGGCCCTAGACTTATGACTACTGTCCCACACCCACAGTCGCTCATGCCAAGCACTGCCATCTACTGCACTTATTCCCTCACCTGCTGTCTCTAAGTCTCCCAACATTCCACTTAGATTGTAAGCTCTCCAGGGCAGGGATTTCCTTTCCTATTGTGATTTTCTTTATTGCACTTATTGTACAATTCCCTGTCTGTTGTCTCTTTTATAAAGCGTTGATTACTCTGTGGGCACTATATAAATAAAGATATCTACTGTATTTTACAGTATATTGCTTTGTAAAAAATACATTAACGTGCATGCAGAGAATTTAAGTGGGGAAAAAAGTTAGAGGAAATGTTCAATTACTATTATCTCCCGGTAAATTAAAGATAAAAATAAAGCTGAATTGTTACTTTGACATCGGGGAAATGCAAGGATGTTGCTTTAACCCATTCTCTGCCAGAGGGACCAGAAAAGCATTAAAAGAGGGGCTTCACAAAACCTTGCAGGCCCATCTGGCAGCAAAGGGATTCTTTATGTAATCCTTTCCAGTTAATAATATAATAATAATTGTTTGTTTGTTCGTGTATAGCGCTGCTAGTTTTACATTAACGCTTTACAGAGACATTTTTCAGACACAGTACCTGCCCCGTGGAGCTTACAATCTATGTTTTTGGTGCCTGAGGCACAGGGAGATAAAGTGACTTGCCCAAGGTCACAAGGAGCCGACACCGGGAACTGAACCAGGTTCCCCTGCTTGCTCAGTGCAAGTCAGTGTCTTTACTCACTGAGCCGCTCCTTCTTACTAATATGAAGGAGTCCCACATTTTCAGTGGAATCCGCACCCGCTAGGTGTAATGGGTGTCGCCACAAACTGGATGTAACCGTGAGGCCGAGGTGGGGATATAGAAACACCGACATGTAGCCGCGAAGTTGCGTCCGGAATGCAGATGTGTAGTCGTGGGTAGCCGAGTAAGGGTTGGAGAGGTGAGAATAGTAGGGGTCACGTGGTCGAGGGTAGTAGAAATGAGTGTAGTTGGTATCCAAGCCGAGGGTAGGAGACAGGCATGTAGTAGGTAAATCAGTGGCAAGAGTCTAGGAGAACTGCAAGGAAAGACAAAGCACAGCAAGGCAGGACAAGTGATAAGTGTGCTTGCGACCAGCACGACGTCACACGTTACAAACGGTTATGCTCAGCCAAATTGCAGAGGCAAAGACTGAGCATATAAAAGGTGAATCAGCCAATCGGTGAACTGCTGGTCAGCAGAGGCTGAAAGTGAAAGCAGAGTGCTGATTTGCTGCTGCGCAGAGTGCACACAGCAGGAGCTGAGGAAAGCCTGCAGCAAGTCAGAATCAAACTCTGGAGTGGAGCCTGCGCCCGATTCTCACACTAGGTGATCTTCCTCCATTGTCACAGAATTTCACAAAATACAAAAGGAACACAACAGAACAGCTCAGTGTGTTTATTTTCAATTCAACATGATCTAGTAGAATCATGGCAATCATGTTCACAAAAATAATTAGTTGAATCTACAACCTGATGCCAAAATAAATTACTAGACTTCAACAATAAAAAACAATAGCAATGGAGGCGCATGCGCGATGTACACGAGGAGAGTCGCATAGGCTGCTAGCTCCGTGCCGCGCTCATATTAAAACATATTAAAAGCACCCGAAAACCGACGGAACCGACCCCAAACTGAAGGCATCTCCCACATATCATCCAGGGATGGCCCCGAAAAAATCAGGTCCCCTTAAAAAAACCAAATCAGCCGATGTCAGAGCATATTTCGGAGGCACCAGTGCAAGCGGGGGAATGGAGGAAATGGCGCCGGTTTCAAATCCTGACACAGACACCGAGGCAGAGGGAGAGGAAGACAGCCGAGGGAGCCAGGGATTATTGCCTGTCAGGAGGTGCGATTTCGAAAGGTTATACAATGACCTGAAATCACTCCTGCAGGCAGAGATCAAAGAAGTGAAAAAAGACGTAATTAAACTTGGCTCCAGGACAGATGATCTCGAAAAAAAAATGGATCAAACAATTAAAGTGGTCAAAAAAACGGACAAAAAAACAGGAGATCTGCAGCGACAAATAGATGAACTAAGGGAGAGGCAGGAGGATGCGGAGAACCGCGACAGGCGGAATAATCTGCGAATTCGGGGGGTCACGGAGGAGGTTGGGGACTGCTCAGAATTTATAGCAAAATGGCTGGAGACCCTGCTCCCTGACTTTAGCAAAGACGCCCTAGCACTAGATCGCTGTCACAGGGCCCTCCGCTCGAGACCGGTGCAGAATGAGCAGCCACGCGACATCATCATCAGGCTGCACTTCTTTACAACTAAGGAAGCCATACTACGACAAACAAGGCCGCTGCCGACGGTGGAGCATGAAGGCATTAAAATGCTCATCTTCCAGGATCTCTCCCCGGTTACATTACTCAGACGCCGCAACCTGCTTCCTATCACGAGAGTGTTGAAGGATCATAATGTGAGATACAGGTGGACCTTCCCGTTCGGATTGATGGTGGCTAGGAACGGGAGGTCCACCACGATAAAGGAGCCCACGGAGGGTCCCGAGTTCCTCGCTAAGCTAGGCCTAGGGGAGGCACCCGTGCGGGCCACGGAAGGAGCCGAGGAGCTGGAGCCTGAATGGAGTGGGAGCAGCGGCTCGCCCAAAACGAAAGGGAAGAGGCGCTGAGAAGCTAATATTACCCCCGCACTCTAGCGCGCGGTTGCGCTAAGGACCGGTTGCGCCGTTTAATGCGCGGATCAAGTTTAAACTTTTTGCCTGTTTGACTGCACGCCCAAGTTACAGAAGGTCTCTGGCCAGCCAACACTAAATACCCCATAAACAAATGACCGACGAGGTGGCACCCCGCAGAACTGCTCCCACAATGAGCCCCGGTCACTACTTGGCGGACCCCCAGGCAAGAGTCGGCATCCCGAAGCACCCCTGCGGAAAAAAGGGAGATCAGAGATTACCTTCAACCCGAGGAAGATGGTGGCATTCGAGAGAATTGGAGCGGCCCAGCGTGAGGCGCAGAAGCAGGAAACAGCTCACCGGCGGGAAGAATCCGCGTGCTTCCTCCTCGTGGCAGATCACCTCTCAAAATGGCGGCCGTCGGAAACAGGAAACCGGAAGTCGTCACCAGGCGGAGGCGTTTCGGACGACGCCATCTTGGAGGGGGCAATTAGCCCGGAAGCTGCAGACATTGACGGCATCGAGGGGAGCCACAAAGCGCCGGAAGCGGCCGGGAGCACAAGGGGACATTGCCATCGCTCCGGAACCCAGCCCTGGGAGCAGTTAGTGGAGAAGACAGGCAGCATGGGCACCGGGGGGAGGAAATTAATCCGGCACCTTGAATTGAGGGAGCGGATAAGACAGCGTAGGTGGCATGAGAGCCTGACAGGTTGCCGGAGCTAGTTAGGGAAAACAGGAGGGAGGGGGAGGTTGTAGAAAGCAGGGGGATGTAGGAGAGGAAGGCGATAAGTGGCGGCGCAAGGAGGAAACGAGTCGGAGGAGGTAAAGGAAGTTGGAAGGTTTAAGACAGTGGGTTGAGGCAAGTGATGCAGGTTAGCTGGACAAGGGGAAAGTCATCGAGCGACAGGAAGGAAGTTAGAAAGGAGAGTTGACAGGTGGAGGAGAGGAGAGAGAAGCGGCGAAGCTATCGGAGTAAGGGACTTGAAAGGGCTAAAGATAAGGAGAAGCACAGTAAAAGGGAGTAGACAGCTAGTAAAGGAGAAGTGTCGGAAAGACAGTGAAAGCGAAGGAACACAGAAATTGTAGATCCGACCCCCAAAGGGTGGACAGCAGAGGGACGCAGTCGGGAAATGCCACCGAGGGTAAGCAGTAGTTAAGGCAGGCGGTAGGAGATGCCGGAACAAAAGTTGACGGGCGGAAAAGGCACAATATAGAGGTAGAGGTTTCAGTGTGTTTTGTCAAGGCAGGAGGATAGCAGAGCGCGGACACGGGGTGGGTACCAAGGGGACTACCTCGGGGTCGGCATGTGTCTCGAATGGGCCGGGGGGGGGGTGGGCCCCCTAACCCGGGCAAAGTCCTTTGGGTACGGGGCAGGGAGTACGACGGAGTACCCGCGAGAATCCCCAGACCAAAGGCACTGGACTTGGCTATGGGATTGGGGTGTCCTAGCGCTAAGGACATGGTGTTTTATGTTGTCATGTATTCATGTTTTCCCTTTCTTGTCTCCCCCTATGTTCTTTCCTCCCGTATCACCCCCCCCTACCCCCCTCCCTGGAGGTGCAAGAGCAAGAAGTGGCGACAGAGCGGGAGAAGACAAAGACGAGATCTACAACTACCTGGCGGTAGCAGAATGTCCCAGCAGGACTCCGAAAGAGACAGGTTCATTTTAATACACCATGAGTATTGAAGTCAGGTGCATCTCACATAATGTTAAAGGCCTGAATAGCCCAGCAAAACGCAAACTAGCCCTTAGAGACTATAAAAGACACAAGGCGGATTTATTATTCCTCCAGGAGACGCACTTCTCCAGGGACAGCTACCCCAAATTCCTAGATAAAAATTTCCGAACGGTATACTTAGCATCCGCACAGGTTAAAAAGAGGGGGGTAGCCATAGCGATACACAACCGACTAGCCTTCACGTTAGAAAAGAAAGTAACTGACAGAGAGGGTAGATATCTCATCTTGGTGGGCTCGCTCCAGGGGAAACCTCTTACATTGGTATCCATATACGCACCTTGTGAGACGTCAGGGGACTTTTTCGCCCTTTTCTTCCGAAAATTACGGAGAGAGGCAAAAGGAACGCTGATAGTAGCGGGAGATCTTAACAGAACAATAAACCCCAAACTAGATCGATGCACCGAATCAGGTCTCCCACCAAAGCCAGACATCCAACAAATCACTCAGGGCCTAAAGGACTGCCAATTGGTAGATATCTGGCGGGAGCAACACCCACTGAGCAGAGACTATACCTTCTTTTCCCATCCCCATAACCGTTACAGCCGGCTGGACTACTTCCTAGTATCTAATAGACTGGTCCCAGTGGTCTCCCATTCGGGCATACACGATATTTCGTGGTCGGACCACGCACCCATTGAGCTGCGGTGCACATTAAATTCACTAGACAGGCCAGGAGCAAACTGGAGATTAAACGAACTGCTGCTGAAAATCCCTAATACCCATTTGGAAATCGGAGAGAAAATAGCAGAATTTTTCTCGGATAACTTAGGTTCAGTGACATCACATACCACACTTTGGGAGGCCCATAAAGCCACCCTAAGGGGAACGTTAATGAACCTAGCAGCTAGAAGGAAGAGGGAGCAAGACTGCCGGATAAAACTCCTACACGAGAAATTGGCAGCCCAAACAGAGGAACATAAGAGAGATAAAAGTGAAGTCTCCTTCAAAGCACTCTCAGACACAAAGCAGCAGTTAAATATCGTACTAACCTCCCAGGCAGAAAAAGAAATGAGCTGGACAAAGCGCAGGTACTTTGAGAAGGCGAACAAGCCGGACACCCTATTAGCTAATCGACTCCGTCACAAAATTCCGAATTATCACATACAAGCCATCCGCACACAAGGGGGAGACCTCACCTCAAATCCTAAGCGGATCGTGGCAGAATTTAAAAGCTACTACGAGGCGCTCTACGATGGAGGGAAGGTCACACATAATCAAAATACGAGGGACAATCTCAGGGATTTTCTACGGGAAGCAAAACTCCCAACATTGACCAGGGTGGAAAGGGAAGCGTTACAGACGGACTTCTCTTTAGAAGAGTTAACGGCAGTTGTAAAGTCACTTAAGCCTGCCAAGGCGCCTGGCCCTGATGGCTTCTCCAATCTATACTACAAAAAATACCTAAAAATTCTAGCCCCACACCTGTTAAGAATGTTTAATTCGGTCATGCAGGGGGCCTCATTTCCAGCACAGATGCTGCAGGCGTCCATCTCCCTGATCCATAAACCTGGCAAGGACCCGGCAGACTGTAAGAGCTACCGGCCCATCTCGTTGATAAATACAGATCTCAAAATTTTCTCCAAATTATTAGCCAATCGAGTGGGTATCGTCCTTCCCAGGTTGATTCATCCAGATCAGGTAGGGTTCATCGGAGGAAGGCAGGCGGCAGACAATACCAGGCGGATAATTGACTTGATTGATCTGGCACAAAAACAGAACACCCCGTCAATGGTGTTGAGTCTGGACGCCGAAAAAGCCTTCGATCGGATTGATTGGCCCTATCTGAGAGGAACGCTTGAAGCATTTGGCTTTAGAGGACGTCTCCTAGGGGCCATCATGGCCCTATACGAGGGGCCAACGGCAAGGGTACGGCACCAGGGGTTCCCCTCGGAACAGTTCCCAATAAAGAGCGGAACTCGTCAGGGCTGCCCGCTGTCGCCCTTGCTGTTCGCCTTGTGTGTAGAACCTCTGGCGGCGCATATAAGAAACAACCCGGATATTACGGGAATATCTGTAAAAGAGCAGTCACACAAAGTGGCGCTCTACGCGGATGATGTGATCCTGACATTATCAAAACCCCTTACCTCCCTGCCCAATGTCTTCTCAATTCTGGGGACCTTCAAACAAATATCGGGGTTCAAAATTAATCAGGCCAAATCTGAAGCCCTCAATATTAATCTTTCAAAGCCGATGGAAAAATTAATTGGACTAAATTTCAATTTTAAATGGCAACCCTCCACGCTTAAATACCTAGGGGTATACATCACGAAAGACTACAAAGCTTTGTACAAAGCAAACTATCCCAGGTTGTTCCGGACTTTGCGTGAGGATCTCCGGCGTTGGGCGGAGTGCAGCATCTCGTGGATAGGGCGCATTCATAGCATAAAAATGAATCTCCTCCCGCGGATGCTGTACCTTTTCCAGGCCCTACCGATCCCCCTAGTAAAAGATGATATCCTTGCGTTACAGTCCCTAATAACAAAGTTTATCTGGGAGAAGAAAAGCCCACGAATTAAAAAAGAAATCTTGAGGAGGCCGACCTTGAGAGGAGGGTTGGGGGTGCCATGCTTGTTCGCTTATCACGAAGCAGCCCAGCTGAGTCAGATTGTGCAATGGCATTTAGACCCAAGTCTCCGAAGGTGGGTCGAGCTGGAGAAGGCGTGCTGCACACCAATAGAAATCCATAGTCTAATCTGGCTGGCCAAAAAGAATAGGTCCACCATACGAACGCCTCTGCAGGCGGTGGCTAGCTCCTTGAAAATATGGGAGGCAACCAAATTTAAATGTTTCCTTACATCTCCGAACTCCCTAATGACCCCAATTTGGGGGAACCCAGATTTTGCTCCTGGACTGGATAGCTCTAATTTCTCAAACTGGATACAAGCAGGGTATCTCCGACTAAAAGATCTGGAGGCTAGGCAGCACATTAAGTCATTTGCCCACATAAAAGAAGAAAAAGCACTTCCTAACGCGGAACTATTCAGGTACCTCCAGATCAGGGCTTTCTATAACGAAGCTCCAATTCGGCCCCGGAGAACAAATTTTGAGCAGCTCTGTTCAAGAGACACGGACACAAGGGGACTAACCTCTAGAATGTACAGGGAGGTAGTCTGCCCGGAGCCGAAGGTCCACCCCAGACTTAGTTACATGAGACAGTGGGAAACAGACTTAGGGGAGACATTAGAAGACGAGGACTGGGACAGGATCCTGCAGGCAGCAGCCAAAAGCTCTATCTGTACCACGTTAAAGGAGAACGCCTATAAAGTCCTGATGCGGTGGTATTATACTCCCACTAAATTATCTAAATTTGTCAAAGGCTACTCTCCGCTCTGCCCCAAACAGTGCGGAGACAGAGCGGACTTATGCCATATGCTGTGGTCTTGCACAAAGGTGGCGCCGATTTGGGCAGAAATTAGAGACGGGCTTCAACGTTTGTTGGAGGTGGAGATCCCCCTGGACCCATGGCTGTTCCTGCTGGGCAGACGGGTCAAGGGACTATCTAACGCCTCACATAAGCTAATCACACATTTGGCAACTGCCACCAGGTGCGAGATTGCAGCACTGTGGAAACAACCAATCCTCCCATGCATCCCCAAGATTAGAAATAGAATTTGGTTTGTTTGCCGGATGGAACAATTAACAAGTTTGGTTAATGACACCGGCCAAAATTATCTAAAAGTCTGGTCGCCCTGGCTGGCACAGACGGACATCCCGGGAATAGATAGTACCACAATATTGCAATGATAGCTGAGAAAGGCGCTCTCCGGTAACGAAAGGGATCCATGACGGCAGATTGACAGTATAGCATGGGGAGAGGGCGTGATAACGCCAATCAGCATCCACAATAGGGGACAGAGATAGACCACATGGAGCCACAGGGCGCTAGGCAGAGAGGCGTGTACACATAACCCCACGACATCCTCGCTGAGGAGCACACCCAACAGGAGAACTGGGAAAACTCGAAGCCGGTGCCGCTTCTGCAAGAAAGTCTTTATTGCACCACCCCCCCCCCCCCCCCCCCCCACCTGGTCTACCCTGTTTCCGAATCCCCGTGTTTGTCCTGTGAGTCTAGTACGTCTAGTTTTTGGTCGATTGTTAAAAATAAAAAAGTAAGGGTGATATTATAGAAGCCAATGGGAAGTGATAACATGTATGTTTGAATGCACCCAATAAAACCAAAGTTTCAAAAAAAAAAAAAAAAAACAATAGCAATGTTGTATGTATAATATGCGGATCTTGCACAATATTGCAGATGGTTTAAGGTCTGCTGGTGAAACCACTATTTTTACTAAGACCTAATTATTTTTCATTAACATTTGAATGTCAAGTGTGCTCCATGTTCTATCAAAGTATTCCAATTATCAAGCTACCGCTCTATAAAGACGAGTATAGAACGAAAGATGTCACACTTACGTGGCCTTCACTTAAAGATCCACCTGATACACCTACCAGCACAGCTAACTAAATATGAAACACTATGGCCCATTTCAGTGAATGGACTGTGTAACGTGTCTTCTAGCATGGAAGGTGTTTTGGGGTCCTTCTAATCAGAGAGCCAACATGTGGAGTATATGAGAAAGGATTCTCTGACTGTGCAAACTCCTGTTGATATCCGACATAATGGAGCAGCAAGAGGAAATCACATATCTCTGAAGTTTCAGCTCACTATGTTTACAACATAACTTGAATTTTTTTTTTTATACAAACATCAGTGTGTGTCAGATTTTGGTATTAAAACGCATTGACTTCCTCCCCCAGATGTAGCCTTTAAACATGTCACTGCCATCAGTACACTTTGGTCCTAGAAGGAATTGCCCCTCTGGGTTAATAGGCTAAGAAAGTCTAAAGGTGCCTGCAAGTGAGCAGGAGTTTGCTTTGGTAGTTTAGCTGAAATACGATTACTTTTTCAGTCACTGTATGGTACTTTGAGTACTGCAGCTCAGGTGCAGCTGTGTTCTGCTGCCTGCTTAGGACAGATTGACGTTAGGGGTGCTCCTTGGTTCTGGAGATATGTGTTGTTTGGATGTGTTTTGTTTGACACACGAAAAACCCACACAGACCAAAACCGGTAGACCACAAAGATGCTGTCTGGGGTCACCCATAAAAAGGCTTTTCTATTGGCTTCCAGAGCCAGCCCAGACCCTAGGCGGAAATATTATTTCTCAAGCTTACTCAGTAGACCTCTGGAAATTCAGTATCTTTTTCTGTACCTCAGAAAGCAAACTAAGTTTGTAAACATGGGATGGGATTCGTTCGGAACATGATGATGGAGAACTATAGTTGATTTCCAAGCCTGCTGGGTACACGGCACCCCTAATGACACCAGCTCTGCTCTCTTGGTCTTAACTTTCTTTACTACCTAGCTATGTCTGTTGCAGTATTATCCATTTGGGCTATAGCTTTGACAAGTGCCGAAGACAAGTTAAGTGACGATGCAGAGGCCTCACACGATCCCCCGGCATTTAATTTAAATGCCTTGGGGAAAAGCGCAGGGCCTCTGCAACCTCCGTGCCCCCCAGGTTGCGCACCCCTGGGATAAAGCACAAGATTAAGGAAATATACATTTTCTCTATGTAGCAGTCTTCCCCCTAGGCCCCCTTACCACCGCAGGAGAACGGGGACCCCCGTGGTATGTCGGGGGCCTGCCGGCGACATTAGTTACAGGGCGTCGCCATCTTGTAGGAGCTCGTGGTTGCGCAGTGTAGTTGCACATGCGCTGTATAGTGCCAGGAGTGCCGGCGGCAAGGTTAAGGTTGGCGTGAGGTCGCACATGCGTAGAGCCACCGCGGCAGCCATTACAGGATCGCGCGTGCGCAGTAAAGATAGCGCACGCGGTTCCAATGCTACAGAGGTCCTGAGTGGACTACAATTCCCAGCAGCCTCTGGGGATTGCCCTTTCACCCACATCACGTGCAGCCAGCCAGCAAATAAGGTTTTGCAGCTTCTCCTGTGAAGGAAGGCTACAATGTTGCGGGGACCACGTTTGTCAGTTGGAGCTGGGAGCAGGAAGGGGGAGGAAGTGTGTAAGGAGCAAGGCTCTTACACTAGGCCAGGTTACCCCCAGGTCACAGGTAGGTCCCACTCCCCACTAGGTTAGTGGGTAAGTTCTTAGGGAAGGCCCCTTAGATAGGGCCCTGCCCTTAGGTGTGTGTAATCTTGTCAGTGACATAGCTGTCGTGCTGTGTGCTCTGACTAGAAGACACAGTGTGGCCTTAAGTGAAGCCACAGCAGTTAGCTTTGGCTGTGTCAGTGAGAGGCCCCTCATAGGAAGAAGGGGGGTTGCTTTCTAGTTGTTCAGTGTGTGTTATATCACCAGTGCCAGTTGCACGTGGTGAGCTGCCAGAGTCTGGGATCAGACAGAAGTTACAGGGAGAGTTATTCTGCATGAAGGGACTAGGGTAGAGGTATACCCCAGGGCCCAGTTAGTTCCCTATGACACCAGAAGAAGCTGTATGGTATAGGGTCGGCCTTAGGACAGGGACTCCTTCACCATATTTAGAGAGCAAGAGGATTTTTGTCTGACAGCACCTGACTGTCTGACAGCGTGTATCAGAGACTGTGTTCAAGGATCATTCCGGGTGGAGATTCCTTTCCTGTGGATGCAGCGTGTGCATCCATTCTTGCAGAGAGCAGCGCAGCACGCCGTGGGATCACTGTGCGGTGTTGCAGAGTTCCAAGGATTTTCCTGACCAGGACTGGTCAGGGAGGTAGTATATATTAAGTGCACCACCGGGCCCCAACACAGGGAAGCGCTATCCCTCACACTCACACTGGTCTTTATTGTTGTGGACACTCAAGAGACTGAGGGGAATATGATGATGGACATGTGGGTGAGGGGATGGTATGCATTCAGAGTGATGCACTGTTATTGATATATTGTTTTGATGTTATGCAAAGAGGTGTTATTGAAGTTACAGTTCATGCTCAGTAAATACTGTTTATTCACACGGTGTGTATTTACTGTATGTGGGTTCTGGTGAGGGCACACGCCCACCCCGTTGGGATCCCTCATCAGTGGAGGCGCTGCACCGAGTGTAAGTATATACCTCAGGCTCCCCGTGGCGGAAGCTCAGCTCTCCTGGTTGCCAAACAGGTACCGCACCACACTGAGAAGTAGTCAGATACACCACACCACCCACCCCAATCTCACTTAGGGGGGGGGGGGAAGAGGGCTACATATACAAGATTTTTTTCCGCTGTGCGGGCATCTACATACTTCACCAAAAGCCCTCTCCATAAGGCCGCGCGTATAGTGCCCGCGACCGTCGCTGCGACGGGTGACGTCGCCACTAGCGAAAGTTATATTTCGCTTTGCGGCGGCGGCGCGGCCTTCCGGGCATTTGATTTGATCAGGGGCTGTCACATGAGGCGACAGCCTTTGAAAAATCAAATATTCCCGGCTTCCAAATTTGGCGACGGGACGTTGCATTGCCGCCGTTGCGCTTACTATAAGCGCAAGCGGCGGCAATGTATTTGTTTTTGGGCGGCGGCGCCATCACCGTCGCGGGCACTATACGCTCGGAAAGAAAGAGAGGATATTAGGATGTACTTTTTACCCTTTCCAGTTCATCTTAATTGAATATACTGTAGGATAGCCCCCGACCAAATAACTAGATAAAAAGACAAAATAATAATAATGTCTTCAACACCAACTCACATTGTATATACTGACTTGTTACCATATATACTCACCATAGTACTATACATTATAAAATAGTGCAAAGGATTCTGGAACTTGCTTTGGCTGCTCCCCGACTGATGAAACCTGTAACAGATAATGATGACATAAGGCCCAGTTGACAGGTCTTCAGCACTGAGCCAAATTCAGTTGGGATACAACTGAGATTTGACAGAATAAGGTCATTCTGCAACTGATATTTAATAGAGATGCGCAAAACTTTCCAAAAGGCATTTTCAAACTTTTTTATGTTTTGAGGTTTTTCTTTTTTTTTTTTTTTTTTTTTTAACCAAAATTGATTTCCTGGTGAATATTTTAGAGCTAAACATTTCTTAGAAATGTCCACCATCAATTCGCTGTTTCGCCATTGAATTGTAACTCTGTCATAATTCGCAAAGGGATTCACCAAACATTTTCTCCTAGCCAAACCAATATTTCACGCTCTGCGTAACAGTTAGCATAATGAATTAATGAAAAAGCCTGGTGAATTTTAACAGTCCTGTGACTGAGCTCTGACTGACTTGCGCCAATTTTGCATGGTTTGTAAACTCTGTCGAAAAGCTGTGCCCATCTCTGATAGGTAATCACTTTTCTTTAGTTCCTTTACTCGTCCACCCTAATAAAAAAGATGCACTTGTCTTGACGTCCTTGAGTGAAGATGGCGTATAAAAGCCTAATGGGGGTGCAATCTGTCCTCTGTGGCAGGATCCCCTCAAAACTGCCACCAGCATGAATCTGGATAGGGAGGGAAAACACAGACCATTCATTGGTGGAACGAGACCAAGTGCACAAAGTTTCGGGGTTTAAACAGCCCCTTCTTCCTCCTCTTGGTCTATCCTTATTCCATAGTAATGTGAACAACTTCCCCTTGGTTATATAAAACAGCCACCACAATTGAAGCATTACAAAGTAAAAACAAAGTGTTGAAGCAGATCTATTTTGTAGGCCGAAAAACTGATTGGCTGACCACCACACATCAGATTGGCCACAGTTGTGTGACCAACCAGAAAAAGCAGTCTACAAACAAAATATTAAAATTATTTTACCGGGGAATGTCACGGGAGACCAGGTTATTTACACCTTTTTACCGGAATCGTTCATTGAGGAAAACTAGGTAGAGAAATAAATTGTAATTTATTCGGCATAAATTCGCTTACACACAGTGAAACACAAAATACAGACAAAAAGACACACTTACTTTGGGGCTGGGGTTGAAAACTAGACTTTCCTCGGTGCAGGGAACTCTTTGGGAGAGTTTTACCCTGACCGGGACTTAGCCCGGAATCTCCTGGAACCCAAATCGGCGTAAAATTCCATACGCCACTGCTACGTTCTCTTCTGAGAACCTGACCGCGAGTCAGCCCCAATCTCCCATTCCTCCCCTCTCCTATCTTTTTTTTTGTAACCGGGGTCATGGGTGGATTTCCTTATCTGGCGATCTATCTGCCTGCAGTACTCTCCATCATATCGGCACCTGTGTCGAACTTCTGCCTGACCTGAGAAAGGGGGAGGGGGAGTGTGTGATTGTGTGTGTGTGCTGGAGTGAGTGAGTGAGTGGGGGGGCATCTTACCTTCTCTGGAGCGGCCCTCTTCCTACAGCGTCATGACGACCCGATGTCAAGTGGCGACGCGTTGCCATTACAAAGTGATGTCACATGGTGCGATGCTGCAGGAGGAGGGCCGCTCGACAAAAATCGTCTGGGCTCCTCGGAGGAAAAATCAGCTATTTTCAGCTGCCTGGACCCCGGGTTCTCCAGATACGTACAGGTAAAAGTGTGTTTCAATCCTCTCCACGGGGAACAAAATGGCAGCTTAAATCTCACATGTCACACTGGTCAATAGGAAGCCGTGACGTCATTCAGGAAGCACCGGCACTACTTTTAACAATATGTATATCCGGAACCGGGACTCCCTTGAGCCGAAATGGGTATAATCTCTGGGGACCCCTCATTGCCACCCTGTCAAAAAATAAAAGGTTGGGGGGTGGGGGAGTCGTAAAGGGACTTCCGCTTTAACCTTTTTCATTTTCCAAATAGTGACTTGTTATGCTTTTATGGCCAGGTAATATAAGAGACATGTTCAAATCTAAATGTCAGCCCAAATTGTACAAAATTGTGCATTCGTAATGATCACAGAACCATTAAGGTTGGAATGCGCCCAATTACTGGAAAGGAATTCTGCTTGCAATGGGTTTTTCTGTCTGACTAATGCATGGGTCCCCTTGGAACACTTCCCAACATCCCTCCAACCAATGAGCAAACAGCATCAATTAAGAAGACAAAGGAGCAGTAAGTACTGGTGGTTTCAAAGGTGACTGTTGCTAAGCAACAGAGCCAGACCTTCTATAAAGTACATTCAACTCAACTAAAGATGCTTAACACGCTCTTTGCCCAGTCATTTTCTGTAAGCTACTACATGCTTCTGTTATATGAAATATGTTAAAGATTATTCACCAGAGGATGTCGGTAAGCACTTAAATTAAATATGTAAACACAGAAAAACCTTGCACAAAGTCCCCTCTCTATCCTAGAGCTGTTGCTACCCCTTCCATGATGGGACATGCTGCAATATGAAGCAATGCTGCACACTTACAACTGACTCGAAGGCATGTTGTACTTTCTATAAGAAGTATGCGTGCATTACAGGAACGATTTGAAACGCCATGTGAAGTAAAATGGTTTTGTTTTTGCCCCTTTAGTGGTCATGTGATTTGCTCCTGAGTGATCACATGATCTTGACATCATTCCGTGTTACCCCTAGATAATGAGCACAGTGCCGGCCATCGTGATGTACACTGTATGGCAAGAAAAGCAACAGGCGGGTTAATGCCGAGGTGGCCAGCTCCAGTCCTCAAGGGCCACCAACCCCTTGGGTATTAGAGATATCCCTGCTTCAGCACAAGTGGCTCAGTCAGCATGACTGAGCCACCTGTGCAGTGGCAGGGATATCCCTAAAACCTGACCTGTTGGTGGCCCTTGAGGACTGGAGTTGGCCGCCCATGGGTTAAAGGAATTGCAGTTCCTGTTATTCATGGCGTGAGTACTGTTTGGCAGAAGTTCATTGCATTAACTTCATTTGAAGCCACATCCATGTTCTCTTTCTTGCTGTTGCCATTCACAATACCTGGTTAAGAAGTATAGGGCAAAATGACATGGTTTTTGGTTGGTATGAAATGGCAATATCTTAAAGCAGCGCTACAGGTTGCATGGCTTGCTTTATTTTATTTATACTATAGGATTGAAGCAGGGGGTCTCTGGAGCTGAACCCCATCAGTTTCAGCTCAGGGATACTTACCCCCATATGTGTCGGTATCTCTGTGCAGTTAAAAAGCCCCTAGGCATGTGGCCCAATAGGAAGCCGCAAGGGATGATGTCATGAGATTTAAATGCCGCCATTTCATTAGGCACACTATTTCCCTTGCTGTAGAGATACCGGCACCGATACGGAGGTAAGTATCACGGGAAACAGGGAAATGAATGGGGCTCGACTCCAGAGACCCTCTACTTCAATCCTGTATTACAAAAAGCAAACAACGCAGCCTGTAATGCTAACACATTCCCTTCACAGTCTGCAACTGCTCTAGTATTCTCTATTCTAATGGACAACAATTGTGTTTACTTCTCCCCAAGAATAAGACCTATGAATGCTCTTCTCATTCGCCAGACCAATTACAAACAGGAAAGAGTGCTGAATGTGACCGAAATCAGGGTAGTAAACCCACCTTAAACATTCCCCTGATGATAAACTTTCAAAATGGCTCGTCTTTAACCTCCTGAACCCCTGTCACCAGTTACATTTGGTCCTACACGTGATAGCTAATTTGCTCTTTAGTGGGTTTATATGCACTTCAGTGTCCTAAATGCCATGGTTGACTATTGCCAGTGCCCGCTCTCACACACACACACCCCTAATGTGAATATGGTGTGAAGCCGGTGTAATACAAGTAACAATTAATTCTACACACGTTAATAATACATTTTTCTGAATGTATGTTACTGCATTGTTAACGGTGTTACCATATTGAATGGGGGGCAACATACCGCAAGCACTAATACAGAAATGTCTACTACAGGGAACGCACCCCACAAAAACATTTCAGGCTTTGTGAAGCACTGCAGATTTTCATCACCAACACAAGAAAGGCCATTTTAATGCTCAATATTCGTGATGGGCCTACAACACAAGTTAGGCCTGAAGGCATTAGTGGTTACTGGCATTTAATATGTTTTTAGTATCTGTTTGCTGCCATTTGTAGTAAATATGCTAGATTTGAACCTTTTTGAGATCTATGTCACTAATTATCACTGCTTTGTTCTTGGTAAAAGATACTTGGGTGCATACTGTACAGTACACTTGCTACTTTCTTTTTTGACCTGTTCAGTAGCGGCACACTGATACAAGCCCTGCAAGCTCAGAACCCAAATCTGCCACATCATATATACAGTATGTGTCAAAAGGATTGCTACCGGTTTGTGACCTCGTGCATATGTAGCCAGGAACCCTCTGGGCTACTAAATTCCCTGCCTAACACATAAGTCCTGGTACCAGCGCAGGCAGTGTTATGGTTAAATCTATGCCCTGCTGCAGTAAACAGCTCCCTAGAGTGACAGGGGGAGTCTGCCTAAGGCCTAGGTACTGCCCACTCCGGGCTAAGACCTGGTACCCTCCCCTGGTAACAAAAAGGGGCTGCAGCTCCAAATGTATGTTCTCTCTCTTCCTTCTCCCTCTGGAAGGAGGTGTGTGATTCTGTGCTGAGCCAGGAACCTGATTTTAGGCCTTCCCTCCCGCAGGGGAGTGGGTGCACCTACCCCATACTCCACAAGGGAGTGTGGGAGATAAGGAGAATCCTGGGGCCTCAAGCTCCTGGAGTTGACTCCAGGGACACTGAAGAAGAAGTTGCTGTGATATGTCAGTGTGCTGTAATGTATGCTGTGCGACGAATAAAGACTGCCTGAGGCTGCAGCCTTTCAGGATGGGGGAGAGGGGGAAGAGGGAGAGGTTTTTCCTGCAGGGACTGCACCTATCTCTGATAGGCCTTGTTAGAATGGAGGTACTGCACCAAAGATCCAAAAGCCTGTCCTGTCTATCCCAACTAACACCGGTGGACACTCAGAATCCTGTAAGCCTAACAGGTGAGCAGCACTACACCGGTAACCAGAACCGAAGCTCCCTTAGGGTGGGGGACAAAGGGTTACACATACCACAAAAGATGAAAACGCCCCATCTACATGTAGGGTTGCCAGGTGGCTTCTCCAAAAATACTGCACCCACTGGGTGAACTTGTTAACATTCGGTTGGCATTGTTTTTTTGGTCGAACTTTAGAAAAAGTTAGAAACCTTTCTAGTTCAATTGTCCAATTTCACCAAATCTATTCGTAGCCCCCTTTCCCTGTAACTAAGGGAACTGCGCGTTCTGCCTTTACCTGTGGCTCACAGAAGGCCTAAACCTCTGCCGCTGGGAGCCTGAGGTGAGCTCTCGTTCTCAGTACAGCGCCTCCACCTGGGAGGGATCCTAGCTCTGTGCACAATGCCTCTACTGTGGATCGGGGACTAGCTGAGGCCTACAGGGGAAGTCTGGCCTAGTCCCAGGGCTAAAGGCACGGGGACTACCTCTTCCGTTGGTGTCCTGGTCCCTCACTCGCGCCAAACTGTATCCATTCTCTGCCGTTACTCCCGGATCCCTACTGGCTGTAGGGCCCCACGTGGTAAACATCCCCTGGGGCTGCTGGGACACGTAGTCCCATGCAGAGCCATCTGTAATGGCTGCCACACTCTGCTTCTACACTGCGCATGGCATCTACCGCACATGCGCGAACACACAAGAGGGCGGCCCCCGCTTGCCGGGTACGCCGCAGAGCTCCGGCGCTCCGGACAACTCTGCAGCCGTCCCCCTCCCGGCCAGGAGGTACGAGGAGACCCGGCTACATATTTCTGAATTTTTAGTAGGCCTTTGTCCAGCAGGGAAATTGGAAATGGGGAAAATGGTTATTTGGCAAAGAATAATTGTACTTTTGTACGTACTTGGGTCATTTTGCAAAAGTTTGAAAATGCAAAAACATAATGAAGTTTTTCACTGCAAATTCAAACTTTGGCAAACAACTCTCCCATCTGTACTGCTGGAAACACCTCTACTATAATGTACTGCGTGCATATCCTTCTACCAAGGAGGGGTCCAAAACCCAACTTAGACTCCGTGAGCAATGCACCTTTTTATTGCCATGGAGTCCTCTGAAAGACATTAAGCCTTTTTTGGGGGCGGGAGGGAGGTAGTGGGTGGGGGGCTATACTTTTGCAAATTTGAGGCTTAAAAAATAGAAGTGTAGATACTGACAATAACCTCATACTTAGCCTTGCCACTCATTCATTTAAATCAGGGGTAGCCAAATAATATGGCAAGCAAAGAATATGTCAAGGCTAGCCAACTCACGTCCTCAAGGGCCACCAACAGGTCAGGTGTTAAGGATATTCCTGGCTCAATCAGTGGCTCAGTTGTTGACTGGCCAATTCCTGTCCTCAAGTTTTTCAGGATATCCCTGCTTCAGCACTGGTGGCTCAATCAATGGCTCAGCCTTTGACCGAGATACTGATTTGAGCCTGCTGAAGCAGGGATATCCTGAAAACCTGACCTGTTGGTGGCCCTCGAGGACTGGAGTTGGCCACCCCTGATTTAATCTAATGCAAGAGATTTCATGGCCGCATATATTTAACAGAGGACTTTTAGCAACGTTAACAAATTTACTTCCAGATCTTTCTCTCGCCTGGCCAAAAGTTCCATAGTTGTGTAACGCTAACATATCACGTGCTGTCGTGGCGTTACATGGGATTTATTGAATGCCCTATAATAGGCAGGAGAAGTTAAACCACCATGTTGCTATGGCAACAGCAAGGACCTGTCACCACCACTCTAATAGAGACAAATGGTACTTATTACATCAGCACTAATCGGATGCTCGTTCGACAAAGATATTTAAGCAATGCTGATCTTACGGTGTTGTGGTAATTACTGGGAACAGACCTTATTAGAAATCTTTGCTCTTATTCCTTGCCCCATTAATGTTCATGTTTTGGGGTGTAATTCCATTTCATTCCTAGGCTTTGGTGCAACAACAGTAGAGAATTTTCAAATGGAAGTGTCTCTATGCAGACCTACCGATTTCTGCAATGTGCATTTAATAATAAATGTGCTGTTGGTGTAGTTCAAACCATGAGCCCAATTAAAGTGCCAAAGTTAAGAGTTGTGGGGAAAAAAGTAGAAAAAAACATGACACTAAACACACAAGATGCAACTAGACTGAATGCATCCTGCTCCAGATTTAAGTGGCTCAGTCTTCAAAATATATATGGATAGATTGTAAGCTCTACAGGGCAGGGACTGTGTCAGCAAAAATGTCTCTGTAAAGCGCTACATAATAATAGCAGCCCTATACAAGAGCAAACTATTACAGTATATGTAAAAAAAAAAATATATACATATTATGTATGTGTTTATGTATATATCTATATATATATATATCTACTGTATATAGATATATAGCTATATAGATATATAGATATATAGATATATACATACATACACACACATATCTATGTATGTGCTTTCAACAAACCCTCTTTTTCTTTTTCGTATATCATATTGTGTTGTTAGCACCGGCAGAGGGTAAATTTAACCCCTACATCTGGCCTAGTGATTTATTTTGATCTATGGGGGATGGTTTTGATTGCGGCACCAACTCTGTGTGTTTGTTATATATCTATGTATGAATGTATTTATGTGTGTGTGTATATATATATATATATATATATATATATATATATATATATATATATATATATATATAAATAAAATACCTATTTGTTTTTTTAAAGAGTTGAAATATAGGACACTTTCCCGCATATGGTGTCTTATGGAATAGCACTACTACGGAGTAATGAGTAGCTACATATCACTATTCTGGCTGCCACATGTATACGCCTTTCCTCAGGCCAACCAAGAAATCCACCATGTATTGGTTTCCCCAAGCTTTTGAATAATAATATTACATACTGTACAACTTGGCTGAGATTTCAGTTGTCTCAAAGTCTATTCTCCCAGAAAAGAGAACTCCTGAACTAAATTGTTTAAATGGGAAACCCCTTTTTGAAATGAATCATAATAAATTCAGATTTGATTTGTATTTCGTTATACTATTATTAAATGTACTAGAATACCTGAGGCACGATACCACAGACCGGGAATAGCTGCTGTTTGGTGCCAAAGATGACCACATTGACACAAAGTAACTTCCTCAATATAAACCAAGATATGGGTGTAAATAGGTGATATCTTCCAAGTGAGGAGAGCGTAGGAGCTTCACGGTGCGGGAGGTTCACAGCATAGATGTATGAACAAATATACACAACAGTGCGACCAATATCACAATGAACCCATGTACTGTATGTGTATATACGTTTTCTGTAACTGGGCGAGCCTTGGTAGGAACCCATAGTCTGAATAAAGCACTTAAAAGGGTTCACTTCTCCCAAATTATATTTCAAAAGATAAGTGCAAAATATGAAATGCATGAAGTGCAACACGAAAAGCCTCTTATTTCATTTATTGCATGTAGTTTTTCCATTTGAGAAATATATACTGTGTATGATTGACCTTTTCGCTGCCAGAATGTGTTAAACGTGCAGTGCTTCAACAGAGCTATTACTATTTAGAGCTGAGCAGCTGCCTCCTGAGACGGCGCCACTTAAGCTAAAACGTTTTAGAAATATATACAGAGGAGAAGCTCTTCAAATTCTATTTAGCATGTATTCAATTCGTATATTATCCAGAGACAGAAGGGCCCTAAAGCTACATCCAACTTGACAAATCATTTAGTATATTAATATGTATTTTATCTATATTCTTTCTCCGTAAATATAGGTCATTTAGTTCAGTACCATGGCCAAAATATTGGAAGCCTAAAGCCATGTCACGGTAAACCCATTTCATACATGGCACAGTGTAGTATTGGTAGTGTGGGACCTTCTGAAAAGGGTGACGTGGTTATAGGTGTCAAATATGTTGGCCAAGTTATTGAACTAAATTACCTATATTTATGAAGAAAGAGCTAAACAAGCTGTTGGGCACCGCCAATGTTAGGGCATCATTTTGCGCGCCTCTGTTCTCACCTGTAGCTAATATACTAATAGGTTTATCTCACAAGTATCTCAGGTTTGCTCAATGAATATTGAACTGGTCATCTTTTAAAGAAAACAAACACACAGATTCCCAGTAAGCTTATTTAAGCCCCAAAAAACAATCACAAAATATATATATGTATATAAATGTCAAAAAGGAGTGCTACTGGACGTGGCAACATATACTACAAACAAACACAGAGAGCCCAGTGCTACATCCAATGGCAAAAATACACAGTGAAATACCTATATATTGTACAGGTTATTAATCAGTGTTAGGACCAGTGAATTATGGTCATGCCTTGGAGGGGCTTACAATGCTTTGGCCAAAGTGTTAAACTAAATGACCCTTTTATTCAAGAGATATATATATAGGTATTTAACTGTGTATTTTTGCCATTGGATGTAGCACTGGGCTCTCTTTGTGTTTGTTTGTAACATCTTTTAAAGAAAGCCATGGAGAGGGGATAACAGGTGCGAGCACTTAGGGGCCTATGCAGAGAGCAGCGGTAAGGGGAATAGCGGCATTGTTTGGAGAAAAATGCCTGTAAAAAGGCAGGTACTGGCGAGTTTTAAAAAAAGCGCCATTTTTTTTTTTATTTGCAAATTTCGCCGCGCGGCTGGAGAGAACCTAAATCTCTCCAGTGTTGAAAACTGCCGTATTCAGAGAGGCGCGATCGCCATCTAGCGGCTGTTGGCGCGATTTTCAACATTTTGCTTCTCCAAAAAAATTTGGCAAGAAGCTGGAGCTCAACGGCCGGTGGGGGAGAAAAAAAAAAATCCGATTTTTTTCCCCACTAGTTTCAACAGCGCTCATATCGCTTGTTGAAACTCTCCATATGCAGAAAGGATTCTAAATGCAGTTTTATGCCCTTTCTGCATATGGAGAAAAAAACTCTCCATTACAGTTACTTTTTATTCCCCTCTCCAATTTTAAATAGCGCTGCTCTCTGCATGAGGCCCTTAGTGAGAAGCAGAGGATGTCACATTTCACTGTCTCATTTTATGCTTCTGTTTAAGAAAGTCACATGCCCATCCCTGTGGTTTCAGTCACATTTATCGCTCGTCCAAAACATGGGAAGATTGATGGGCGGAAAAATGTAAGGTTATGCACAATACATAATACTGCTTTGTTTCTGCTAGGACTGGTATGTTCTTATCTCTGGCGGGGCACGTAGCACTGACCTTGAACCCATTCTATTCCACCAACAGAAAACAGGCATATTTTTTTGCATGATGTAGCAGGGTGGATGTCCATAACGGAAGCTGTTTTGTATGCTCTATCATGCAGATGATTTGGATTTGTAGTTAAAGTAACTGCTTTATAGAGCAGCGGTGCGCAAACTGGGGGGGGGGCACAACATTTTTCTGGGTGGGCGCTGGCGGTTGCAGAGGTCCCGCGCTCACCCTCCCTCCCCCCCCAAGGCATTTAAATTAAATGCCGTGGGGGACCGTGCGAGACCTCTGCAACCTCTACTTACCGAGGTTCGGCCGGCCTCAGGATGCGTGACCATGGCAAACGTGGCATCATGTGACGTCACGGTTGCCACGGTAACGTGACGTCAAATGACGCAGCGGGTCACATGACGTCACACGACCCGGGAAGGGGGTGCACCACTGGACCAGCACAAACAGATGGGGCGCGGCAAAAGTTTGCGCGCCTCTGTTCTAGAGTAACTGTAACGTCATAGTGCAGTTGGAAATAAGCTGGAGTATCCAAGTATTTTGAGCGTGTAAATGAAACGCGATTTTCTTTTATGTGCACTAAATTAGCTGATCTTGAAGGATAAGTATTTTTGAGAAAAATAATCATGACCCTTTTTGTTCCCACGAGAGGCCGGTAGTACACTGCTTTTGGTTTAGATGATGTCGGGTGGTGCGTTAATTTGACTATGCGCCGCTTAACGTTGGTACCTAACGTTGCGTTTCTTGTGTGAGCTACTATGGGAACGGTTATACAGTGCAACAGCGGGAGTTAGGGTAGGGTTGACTGACAAATTATACTGTTCTGTCGGGCGCATATCGGGCTGTCATTTTTCTGCCCTGTATTCTACAGTACATGAGAGAGTATAAAGCTATTTGCTTAACAGATCAGTTTTGGAAAAAACAATCAGCCGTGTTAAGATCAATACAGGCTGTCCTCGGTTATCCGACACAATGCGTTACTCAAAATGGCGTTGGATAGCGAAACGTTGTAAAGCGAAACACGTTTTCCCATAGGAACACTGTTTAAATGAAAGGTTCCGTTCCTGAAGGCATTTTTAATGCTAAAATACACCAAATATTTTACGCAGACAATAAGATATGCAGCACACACATAAATTATATAGTGCATATACTGTATAATATATATATATATATATATAATATAATATAAAAATATAATATATTATATAGTATAATATATATATATATTATATACACATAAATAACTTTGCAAAGCGTCGTAAGAGCGTTGGATAAGCCGTTTTGGCGTTGTAAAAATGAACATAGGTATGCATTACATAGCGTTGGATAAGCCATTCATTGTTAAACGAAGCGTTGTAAAACGAGGACTGCCTGTACAAGCAATATCCTATGTGTGTGTGTTTAAAAAAAAAAATCAGTTCTCTAGTATTCAATAATATTTACTACAATTATTTTTTAAATTCAACTCTTAATGCCATTTTTAATGAGTTTAAATATATAATGAACTTCCTTTCATTTCTATAGCCGGTTTTAGCCACTTCCCCAGCAGTGCAAGATCTTTGCAACACTTTCCTGTTTGGGATAATTTGTTGCCAATATTCCCAGCAGTTTGAGTTCCAAACTGTAACAATAGATAATGTTATCTTAGTAATTTTAAGAATTCATTGTAGCTGCCGAGACATTGACTGAAGGATTTTTTTATATTGAAAGGCGGCCATTTAGTGAACCCTGGGAAGCAGGATCTTTGCTGATAGATTACGGGAGAACTAATCTACTGGCAATTTCAGTAATTAGTTTTCAATAAAGGTAATCAAAGGCTGCATATATAAAAAGTAAAAAGTAAGAAAAAGTAAATATTGTCTGCGCTGCAAAAATTATAAACAGATCGCATGTCTGGTGATATCGAAGTCTCTTCAATTTAAAGCTGCAATCCAAGCACTTTTTTAGTTATTTTTTATACATTGTATTGAAGCAGGGAGTCTCTGGAGCTGAACCCCATTAATTTCAGAGCCGGGGGACCCCTGCTTCTGGAAATACAGACCTCTGTAGGGGGTGCCGGAAGCCGCTCCGTTACCAGAGTACACAATATGGCCGCTGTTCAAAGCTCCCTATCAGCCTGCAGGGCCCTGAAGCCTTGATGTCTTCCGGTTCAGCTTTCTATTGGCCTGTGTGACGTGGGATCTTTAAACTTTATAACCCAGCTAGCTCAGCCGGAGCGGCTACCAGCACCTCCTACGAAGGCATGTATGTCGTTTGATAGATTTACATATGCTAGGGAGCAAAAAACACTGCTGTTCGATCAGGCTAATGGCCTAGAAGTGGCTCTATAAAGATTGCTGGTAATCACTTTTGACAGCCTGAATTGATGGCTGTTGGCTTGTAAGGCCAATACACTAAAGTGGTTTTAGGGAACTTTTAATAAAGCTTGGCAATAATGCGGCTGAAAAGTCATTCACATTGCTAGTGCCAATATTCTATTTATTCCCAGCTAACCACCACAGCAGAAATATAAATAAAACAAATGTAGCACAGAAAAAAGTGTAGACACCCCAAAACTAGGAAATAATTTTGGCACAATTCTCATATATAATTGCTTATTACCTGGAAATCACCAATCTGAATAAGAGTATTAAGGGCATAGGCAATTTTTGAAGAAAAAAGAATGCAACCTATATGCTAGGGGCAAGTTGATCTTAAAGATCTTATACTCTACAATCGGATGCGTTAAACTGCTACACATTTTGTTACAGTATTTAGGATGTAAAAAGCATATTCTTTGAAGCGTCTGCAAGAGGTGCTTATTATATTAAAACATTATTGAAATGTATGCTTTTATTGTTGTATTAGTGTTACTTGCTATATAGGTTAACTATTATGTTCTTTATTTAACTATTGTCACCCGGAGTACATTATTCGTAAAAATGTCCACTGTTGGGGAAAATAAGAACTGAGGCTATTGCAATTAAAGATGCTCGGATAGTAAGAATGCAGCACGGCCAACGAATGGCTTGTAAAGAAACTTATATTTCTAAATACAACAAGAATAGAGGCGGAAACAAATTAATATCATATATAGCGATGTAATGACACAGTATTTGTAGGTCTGCTTACTTTTTCAGTTGCAACACATTAACTAGAATTATACAGCATTTCAAATATTATATTTATAGTGTGTGAGTGTTTGTGTGTGTGTATATATATGTATGTATGTATATAAAGTAGCGAGAAAAAGTTTGTGAACCCCAATGATAATTATGTAAATGCCATACTGTGACGGAGCGGCCTTGTCGGTAATTGTCAGAAAAGAGCTTACAAACCACTTTCTTGCAATTAAACGTCCTTTATTTCCCTTACCAAGGAAGCAGGTTGTAGTATACTCCTAATGAACAGAGAATAAAGCAATTAAAGTAAGTGGCATACGTCTGTAACAAACACAATAGTCCTTAGTCCCAGGTATACAAAGGGAGTTCAGGCTCTCCCCTCAGCCAGACTCTCTGCAACCTGTTGCCTCACAAGTCGAGAGCAAAAGTACAGCCTGGAAGAAATCTCCTGTCTGCCTTTTAAACCTCCCCTTTCCAATCAGCTAGCAGACCTACCAGCTAGGGTGTGGTTCTTTTTGGTCTGCTAGAGTGAGATTTTGTAACCTCTTGTATACTCCCTCAAACATACCTTTTTCATGATAACCTTCCTGGATCAAAACAAGTCTTTCCATAAATATTCAATAGGGTTATTTTTACCAATTCCATGACTTTTGAAACAAAATGATTTTATGAGTTAGACAAACAATGAGTAAGAGTTAGGGTAGGTGTAAAAGTAAGTGAAACCATGGTTTTATCAGCTAAATTAAATGGGATAATGAGAATCAGGTATGAAGAGGGTATGAAGGTTTGGCAGGCTCCACCCTATATAAAGATTGGAAACTTTGTGAGTTGGTCTTCATAATACAGGTGTGTAGAAACACGTTGTGCCATGATCAAAGATTTATTTTGAAGACCTCAGAAAAGCAGCTATTGATGCTCATCAGTCTAGAAAGGGTTACAAAACCATTTCTCAGGATCTGGGGCTTCACCAATACAGTGCCAGACAGATGGAGAAAGCTCAAGACCACAGTCAGTATACCCAGGAGCGGTCGTCCTACAAAAATCTCTCTAAGAACAAACTGGCAAATCATCCAGGAAGTCACAAAGAAACCCAGAGAACCATGCTCTCGCTTTGGCTTATGTGAGTGTTCATGACTCGACTATCAGAAAAATACTGAACAAGAATGGTGTTCAAAGAAGGATAGTGGACTAATGATGAGACGAGCCATGAGAAAGCGTTTCTCACGCGAAACGCGCGCGTCGGCATCTCTCACGTGCACGCGCAGGGTCAGCACTGAAGCGGCAGCCTTCTATCACGCAGAGCGAGCAGCTGCCAGACCCAGCGCCTGCACACACTCTCAGACTGGGTTAGAGTTTCGGAGTTCACTCGGTAGACAGGAGGTGAGGATAGTGGTTGTTTGATATCTGATCTGGTATGCACGGTTGAGTTCATTTAACATATGGACAATAGGTATATTTATTGCCACACCGCAGCACCAGAGCAGTAGCACTTTAGTGATTGCTTAATCATACTGTATAGAGGTACACTTCGCTTTTATATCCTATTGCCTCACTAGCCAGTGTTTGAAACACAGTACCTGACGGTTGAGCACATTCATGAATATGTGCATAGGCATACACAACCAGCCACACCGTTTTTGGTATCTGTAAGCTGTTCTATCTACTGCCAGTAACGAGTGCCTTCTAGCCCTTATTACCACGGGCTTCTATATAGGCATGTTTCTACACCACCTCCTCATCCCTGATTCACCAAAGAACACCCTTGTAGGGAATACTGCATCACCAGCTCCCCTAAGAACATTTGATCTAATCTCCCTCATTTGTTCTTATCAATATATAATCCAGAGTGCTACACGCACTCAACATAGGATTAAATGTGTGTGTCTTATCCTTGGATTTTAAACCCCATTATTTTAATTTGATGAACATTAAAATATGTATTTTAATTTATCCTCATACTGCATTTAGGGTAGTGAGTGCTTTAGTTGGGTTCTTGCTTCTTTGCTGTTCTATCAAGGAAGGATAGCCTGGAGGAAACCTCTGCTCTCTAAAAATAACATTGTTGCCCATCTGAAGTTTTCCAAAGAGCACATAGATGCAGGGCCAACGACAGATTTCCTGGGGGCCATGGACTAGAGTTCTGACAGTCTCCCCCTCCCCCCCCTGTGTTGGCGATCTTGCAAGCCCCTCCCCCCCATTTCACACTTATCCCCTTCCATTCTCATGTATTTGTCACTATCTCACTCACTCTCGCCCCCCTCACCCCACTCTTCCTCCCACCCTCTCAAATACATACAACCCTCACCACCCCAAAATACATACACCCCTCTCACCCCCAAATACCTACAAACCCATCTCCCAGATACATACAAAACAAAACCCAGGTACAACTTTCAGTCTCAGGGACTCTCTGATCCGGGAAGCTACTTCACCTGTGACTGCATAAGAGAGATCACCCTGCACAAGGCACTCAGACTCTCTGATCAAGGGAGACACCCTGAACCGCTGGGGAGAGCACCCTTCCCTTGAACTTTTTGACCCCCTATCCGAGCCAGGAGGAAGCCGGGGGCCCATGTCGGACTTGTGTGTTATTGTTGGTAAGACTTGCAGATAGACTGAGCACTGTATAGTCAGCTCCAAAGAGAAGATTGTCCTGCTTATTTTTCTCCTGTATGCCGAACACCGGCAGATTTTATGTTATGAAAGCTTTGGTCAATAAAAGCCCCCTAAAATAAGTCTCCTTTTTTTTTAACCTCTGCACGCATCTCCTACACTACACTGCACTACATTTAATGTTTACTTGCATCGCATGGTTGCTTAGATCGCAATAAGCAGGTCATATTCTCCCCTGAAGAATAAAAACAAAGCTTGATCCAAGATAATAAACATTAAGGGTTGGGTTAGTAGTCCCATTCAACCAACAGCAATTAATTATTTAAAACCTTCTTTGTGCACCTGTCATATTAAATAGAGAAGCGGTCAGCTGTAAGGGCTGTCGCTGCGAACAAGCCCCACTGTAAATCATTCTTGGTCACCAGTGGCCACTAAAAGCCATCAGTTCTACGTCGATCACACGCAACAACTACTGAGACATTGTTGAACACGGTCCTTTTTTTTAAAACTCATGGCCAGCTTGGCTTTTTGGGTATTAGACCATATATTTCCTGAATTCAATGATACAGTTGAAATTACAAAACCATTATCTATATGTTCCATTGTGGGCTCCATTATATAGTATAAAATATATTTTACCTGGCTCATAAAACAATGGTAGCCCCTTCCAAAGCGCTATCAACAGTGTCAAGAATATGGTAATGTGTCATTTGTGCTACCCCACCCTGTGTTTCTCTGAAGTTCTATTTCACTTGCTTAGGAAACTGTAAACCCATCTGTTTAGATGCGCCTTAAGTCCTCCGAAGCAGGACCTCCGAAGCAGGGTGAATGTGGATTCAGAGCAAAGGGAAGAGTGGACAATAGACCATATTTACTAAGCATGGCTATTCCATATGACAAAGTAAACAAACACACAGATACCCAGCAAACTCTCAGAAACCCCCCAAATTACCACTATATGTGTGTTTGTGTGTGTGTGTGTGTCAAAAGGAATGCTACTGGGCGTGGCTAAATGTATAAAACAAGAAACAAAGAAGTCCAGAGCAACATCCAATGTGACAAAAATACACAGTGAAATACCTATTATATCTCTTGAAAAAAGGGTCATTTAGTTAACCCTTTGGCCAAAGCGTTTAAGCCTGCGAGCCACTTTCAGGACCTGTGATATTATGGTCATGCCTTGAAAGTGGCTCGCAGGCTTATACGCTTTAGCCAAAGGGTTAACTAAATGACCCCTTTTTCAAGAGATATATAGGTATTTCACTGTGTATTTTTGTCACATTGGATGTTCCTCTGGACTTCTTTGTTTCTTGTTCTATTCCATATGACACCTTCCGTTGCAAGGCGACATCTTTTAGCCCATTCACTTGAATAGGCCAAGACTATTATACAGCTCAACCCCGTTATAACGCAATCCGTTACAACGCGAATCCGCTTATAATGCGATACAGGCGTGGCTCCCAAGTTTTGTACTTATGAATACTTTACAACACGATTATTGGTATCTTAAATACTTTATTGTACAATGCATACAATTGTACATTATTTCTAAAGCGATACGCTTATAGCGTCATTCTTTGGACCCCAAGCACAGCGTTATAAGGGGGTTGAGCTGTATTAGTTTGGCAGTATTTTTTTTTTTTTTTTTTTTTTACAAAAGTCCCAAACTACTCCCAATCATGTGATGATTTTGACTACAGAATAATGGGTATTGAATCAGTTTAGACCTCTATCAATGTTGTGTTGGTCGCTGAACTATGCACAGTACAATGAATACGGACTATAATAGTATACTGTGGCAATTGCTCAGGGGAATTAACATTTGCAGACTTTGCACAAAATTAAATATCATATGCTCACCAGCTGTCAGATTGTACTTTGTTTTGCATTGCTTCTGCTCCGTAAGGGATTTTAAAGAGATTTCTAAATAAATGTACATGATGATGGAATTTTTATATTGAAAATGAAAAACAAAGGTACATTTAGCTACTGTACATGCAGTCCTAATGGCCATTGGGTTTGGTTGGGCATTGGCTTCAGGTATACTGTACATGCATTGACCGTAGGAAAAATACGAACAAGAATATCTGTAGGAAAATGTCTTTTTCCCAGAGAATAACTGGTTTTACCGCTATAATAACCAGCAGACACTGGAAGAATAGTTGGGTCATGTGGTCATCCACTTATGAAAAACATAGGAAGAAATATATCAACACCTCTGTTGTCCTTAATAATCTTTTAATTGAATGATTTAGCTTTTTGGAGGGTAATGGTGAAGGGAGAAGGTAATCTCCCCAAACCTTATCTGCATTAAAGCCGTGATCCCTATCATCATCAAGTACATCCTACCTTCTGCGAACCTGGGCTTTCCCCAGAGCTGAAACTTGGCATTCAAAGCTTCAGGGACTCCCTGATTCATGAGATATTAAATATTTTACTTATATTTGATGAATGAGAATAGGAATGTAACTGTATGGAAATACCACCTTCCAATGTCCTTTATATTCCCAACTTGTAAATCCAATGTCCTACAGACACCCCCTACCCCCCATCGAATGGTAACATAAACAGACGACAGAAACGCTCCTCACATCTGATTTTATTTAATTTGGATGTTACATTCCTCCAATTAGTCTTTTAACAGTATTGTTATTCACCATCCACACTGCGGTGTGACCTGCTCGCTAGGTGATGCCAGTCTGCTGCATTACTTGTTCTGTTTCTAAACTTAACAGAATTCAAATTCCACAATGATTTCATGCACCTTGTGGAGCAAAGTGAAGTATGAGCACAGGTGAAAGTCGCTAAAAGTAGTGATACTAGGCCTGATTTTAAGAGATCTTCATACATTTAAATATTGCGGCAAGGATCTTTTGGACTGTGTTTTAGAAAGATTGAAAATTGGAAAAATAGGAAGTAAGAGAAATCCTTTAACATAAATCACCTTTCTTTAAAAAGCAAGTGGCACTGTATGTTTGTGAATGAAAAAGCATTGGCTGTGAAAAAAAGGTGATTTCCCCAGAGGTGACCATGCCTCTTTGACCATTGAGTACTAAGCAAATTCCTAATTGTCCTGCATTTGCCGAGACATCCTACTGTTAAATATTTTTCTGGGGGATTTGATTGGAAACCGTGATATCGCATCAACTTTATTGACTTGCGCCGAGTCTCCCTTGTATATGGGGAGAGTTTGTTCCTAATGTTTATGAAGCTTATACTCCATTAGTATTTCAGCATTCATTGAAAAGACTGAAGAAACAGATGAGTTATGCAACCTGGAAGTGATTTTTTTTTTTTTACTGTTGTAACTAGAAAGTGCTACAAATCTTATTGGAGTTATGAGAGTTCCAGAAAGTTGTGTGTTATTTGAACGTATTACACTATATGTTCTTTTATTTATTTTTTTGTATTGTTTCCACATACTGTAGCTTCTGGAGCAGCATCCTGTGCCTAAAAGAACCTAAGCCATACTAAATCGCTACGGATCAGCATCATGTTTGGCATGTTCACCTGAGTGGGCATTATGTCGTCCTACGGGGACTTAACTGTCATTATTTGCCTTGGTATTTATCCAACATGCAAAGCCTTTTTGCAAAGTTATAGATCTCATTGCTAAAGAGAAGGCCTTGAAAACCCGTGACTAATTCATTTGCAGGTTTCTTTATTATTATTTGTTTGCCTTCGAGCTACTTTATTTTAGGTTGCAAAGTGTATAAAATATGGAACATTTTTCTTTGTTCAGGAACACTGATTAATTCAGTGTGGAATGTGTCGTGTGGAATGGTTGATTTAAAAGTTGCATCAATAATTTAAATTGGTTTATTTATTTTTTGTGGACACTTATTTGTATGGTCCAATACAAAATAAAAAGTATTAGGATAGTTTAAAAAAAAAAATGAAAATACAGCTCAACCCCGTTATAGCGTGATCCGCTACAACGCGGTTCCGCATATAACAATGTCTGAGCGTAGCTCCCAATTTACCAATTAAAATTTTTTTTTTTTTTTTTTTTTTTAAACATTCAATGCTTTATTGTTAACGGACACATACACACACCTACACCATGTGGAAATTGAACATGAATATGTTCTCACAATCCAGGGGGAGCATATAAAATTAGAGACAACAACGTTATATGCTCCCCCTGGATTGTGAGAAAAAATTCCTACGTTTGGTACCAGTGAAGACAGGCCCCACCAGAGGGTCTGAGCAGGGAGTTTCAACTTAATATATATTTGCATTTGCACAGTTATAATATATTTTATTCACATCTCTGTATTTTACAGAGATGTATTCTCTGTATTTTACAGACTTTTATATATTTACTCACTTTAAGAATAATGATCACTCTTTGTTTTTTGCGCCTTATTTGATCACCTTCACCTGTATATTGGAATTGAACATGAATACATTTTATATAATACACATGCAGGAATCGAACCTAGGACCTTTCATATGCTAGTACCAATTCCCTACCTGCTACGCCCAGGATTGGAATGATGAAACAGACTCTATAAATATATTTAACATCTACAGCACAGTGCAGTGGTCTGCACTGTGTACTATATGTTAAATTTGTTTTTAGAGTCTGCGACATCACACAAACCCGCCGGGCCTAGCTGGGGCCTATGGGGGTCTCTGGCCTAATGCAGGGGCAACAGACACCCTGCACACACCCTACCCTCTCCTTGTCCCAGCTCTGACTGGCGTGGCTTGCAGCGCATAAAATGCATCAATGTTGCTGAGCAGGAAATCCAGGCACCCTATTGGCTACTGTGGGCCACAAGGTACCAGCCCCCTAAGGCTCATGGGACATGTAGTCCCTGCTCTGAGCCTTTCTTTGTAATGGCCGCTGCTGTAAATGCTACTGCACATGCGCGAGCTATCTAAGGTGGCCGAAGTGACCTCGGGTGCCACTGTGCATGCGCGACTACCAACAACATGGTGGCGCACTGCAAAGGGAGCCTCCGCGGATCTCCAGCGACCCGGTCGCCCCTGTCACAATCTCGCTGCACCTCCCTGTCTACAGCGGTTGTTCTGCAACCTCCGGTTGCACCCTGCACCAACCACAGCCGCAGCGGAGGTATGGGGGAGCCGAGGGGAAAGCCCAGAAGGGAGACCTGGCCACATAGCCATATGGTGTTAACGCATTTTTTGGAGCCCCAGATATCCTTTTCTGGACTACTATCTATCTTTAGGCCAGTAGACTCCAAACTCCTATCCACACCACAGTATCCCACCTGCCAACTCCAGTGGGTGAATGATGTGGTCGTGTGTATGGGCTCTATTTATAGTTCCTACAGTAAGACTTTCTAGTGAAGAGGGCGGGATTTCACAGCAGAATTTCCAGTTCGTAATTAATTAGTTGGTTCATGAATATATTGATAGTTTTGCTACCTTTTTGTAAGCATGAATATCCGACATTTGCCAGTTTCGTGAAGATGCACAAAAGCTTTGATGGTTTGAAGACGTTCTGTGTAGTAGAAGCTCTAGAAGATAGACGTGCACACACCATCATCACGGTGTAGTAATAATTAATCATGGAAAGGTTCAATTAAAAGAGAAAGAGAGAGTACAGTATACACGCCAAAATATAAGTGAAAAATCAGGCACAGCAAGAGGGGAAAAGATTCCTGTGCTACAAGGCTCTCCTGGATGTGTTTTGGAGTGCATACTATCTCTTTTTAATTTAACCTATCTATGATTAAGTATCATTACACCAGTGTTTTTTCAACCTGGGTTCCCCGGGCATCCCTAAAGGGATCCCTGCCATTTTCTGGTCATTTGAAAGTCGTGGTCATATGCATTGTAAATTCTTCTGTATTTGATACAGAGTTATGAGAGATTGTTG
Source organism: Ascaphus truei (assembly GCF_040206685.1). Lineage (NCBI taxonomy): Eukaryota > Metazoa > Chordata > Amphibia > Anura > Ascaphidae > Ascaphus > Ascaphus truei. Next base: position 20,065,442 of record NC_134485.1, read on the forward strand.
GGGGTTCCTCAGAATTTCACTTGGGGTTCCTTAACAAAAAAAGGTTGCACACCACTGTCCTAGATCTTCTATTTAGTTACACCCAGGAACGAAGGAATCCTTCATAAGGCTTAGTCCCCGGTGGTCACGGCGGCGTGCGTGCCGCACAGCACAGTCCTCTATGGGGCAGGCCCCAGTGGCTGTGTGTGGGCGCGCAAAGCGCTCACGCGTACGCTAGCAGGGAAGACAATAAGTTTGTCTTCCCATGCCGCAATGCGGTCACATAGTTGGCGCGCAGCCAGTGGCAGGGCAGATATGCCCTTTCATGGCCGCTCCCCTACAGACCGCCGATCGCGGCTGCAGTCTCTGCCCATGTGCAGGGAGATCTGGGGCTGCAGCCTAAGGAAAAGGAAGCAGCCCCTCCTCACAGGCCTTCCTTTATTTTCTACTAAGAATCCTGGAAACGCTTTGTGGATTATTCCATGAACATTTTATATCGAATTCTATTTCATGAACATTTTATATCGAATTCTATTTCATGAACATTTTATATCGAATTCTATTTCATGAACATTTTATATCGGATTCTATTTCATGAACATTTTATATCGAATTCTATTTCATGAACATTTTATATCGAATTCTACACTGGCGACACACTTAATCGCACTACGGCCAGATCCGCAAGCCGGGAGATTTCCCGGCTTGCTAGTGGCCGCCCCTCGGTCACGCGTCATCGGGAGCGTGCGCCCCCTGCACGCGCGTCCAGGGCTCCCCGAGGGAGCCCTGGTGTCCCGCGATGTGGGTGACGGCGGCAGGGGGTTCCGGGGGACCCGGCGGACCCGGCAGCGGTAGGGAGAGCGCCCCGATCGGAGGGCGCTCTTCCGCTGCTTCGGCGCACGCCCGTCACCCTCCGGCGCGCGCCAAGCTACTGCTGCGGCCGAGAACGGGCAAATGCTCGAATAAACTGTGCCGCAGCAGTATTTCATGAACATTTTATATCGAATTCTATTTCATGAACATTTTATATCGAATTCTATTTCATGAACATTTTATATCGGATTCTATTTCCTGAACATTTTATATCGGATTCTATTTCATGAACATTTTATATCGAATTCTATTTCATGAACATTTTATATCGAATTCTATTCCATGAACATTTTATATCGAATTCCATTTCATGAACATTTTATATCGAATTCTATTTCATGAACATTTTATATCGAATTCTATTTCATGAACATTTTATATCGGATTCTATTTCATGAACATTTTATATCGAATTCTATTTCATGAACATTTTATATCGAATTCTATTTCATGAACATTTTATATCGAATTCTATTTCATGAACATTTTATATCGGATTCTATTTCATGAACGTTTTATATTGGATTCTATTTCCTGAACATTTTATATCGGATTCTATTTCATGAACATTTTATATCGAATTCTATTTCATGAACGTTTTATATCGAATTCTATTTCACGAACGTTTTATATCGGATTCTATTTCCTGAACATTTTATATCGGATTCTATTTCCTGAACATTTTATATCGAATTCTATTTCATGAACATTTTATATCGAATTCTATTCCATGAACATTTTATATCGAATTCCATTTCATGAACATTTTATATCGAATTCTATTTCATGAACATTTTATATCGAATTCTATTTCATGAACATTTTATATCGAATTCTATTCCATGAACATTTTATATCGGATTCTATTTCCTGAACATTTTATATCGGATTCTATTTCACGAACATTTTATATCGGATTCTATTTCACGAACATTTTATATCGAATTCTATTTCATGAACATTTTATATCGAATTCTATTTCATGAACATTTTATATCGAATTCTATTTCATGAACATTTTATATCGAATTCTATTTCATGAACATTTTATATCGAATTCTATTTCATGAACGTTTTATATCGGATTCTATTTCCTGAACATTTTATATCGGATTCTATTTCACGAACATTTTATATCGAATTCTATTTCATGAACATTTTATATCGAATTCTATTCCATGAACATGTTATATCGGATTCTATTTCATGAACATTTTATATCGAATTCCATTTCATGAACATTTTATATCGGATTCTATTTCATGAACATTTTATATCGAATTCTATTTCATGAACATTTTATATCGGATTCTATTTCATGAACATTTTATATCGAATTCTATTTCATGAACGTTTTATATCGGATTCTATTTCATGAACGTTTTATATCGGATTCTATTTCCTGAACATTTTATATCGGATTCTATTTCACGAACATTTTATATCGAATTCTATTTCATGAACATTTTATATCGAATTCTATTTCATGAACATTTTATATCGAATTCTATTTCATGAACGTTTTATATCGAATTCTATTTCATGAACGTTTTATATCGGATTCTATTTCCTGAACATTTTATATCGGATTCTATTTCACGAACATTTTATATCGAATTCTATTTCATGAACATTTTATATCGAATTCTATTCCATGAACATTTTATATCGAATTCCATTTCATGAACATTTTATATCGAATTCTATTTCATGAACATTTTATATCGAATTCTATTTCATGAACATTTTATATCGAATTCTATTCCATGAACATTTTATATCGGATTCTATTTCCTGAACATTTTATATCGGATTCTATTTCACGAACATTTTATATCGAATTCTATTTCATGAACATTTTATATCGAATTCTATTTCATGAACTTTTTATATCGAATTCTATTTCATGAACATTTTATATCGAATTCTATTTCATGAACGTTTTATATCGGATTCTATTTCCTGAACATTTTATATCGGATTCTATTTCACGAACATTTTATATCGAATTCTATTTCATGAACATTTTATATCGAATTCTATTCCATGAACATTTTATATCGAATTCCATTTCATGAACATTTTATATCGAATTCTATTCCATGAACATTTTATATCGAATTCTATTTCATGAACGTTTTATATCGGATTCTATTTCCTGAACATTTTATATTGGATTCTATTCCATGAACATTTTATATCGAATTCTATTTCATGAACATTTTATATCGAATTCTATTTCATGAACATTTTATATCGAATTCCATTTCATGAACATTTTATATCGGATTCTATTTCATGAACATTTTATATCGAATTCTATTTCATGAACATTTTATATCGAATTCTATTTCATGAACGTTTTATATCGGATTCTATTTCCTGAACATTTTATATCGGATTCTATTTCCTGAACATTTTATATCGGATTCTATTTCACGAGTGCTGACTAATTGTGTTGTAATGTATACTGTGTGCTGTGTCATATGGGCAAGTAAAAATTATTTGTACTAGACCTGCTGTTTTACAACCACATCAAATGTATTTTATGGAAGCTAGCCTCTCGGTTACCTAATGCAAAGGTGCAGCACCTTTTAAAATGCACAATATTAACTCTTTAACAACAGAATTTTACATAAAAATTTAATTTCTCTCAATTTTGAAACAAAAAGTAGGAATTTTAAAGTTTATCTACAATGCATTATCTAAGCCAAGGGCGCTCAACTCCAGTCCTCAAGACCCTCCCAACAGGTCAGGTTTTTAGGATATCCCAGCTTCAGCCTGGGTGGCCCAATCAGTGGCTCAGTTGGAAACTGAGCCACTGATTCAGCCACCTGTGCTGAAGCTGGGATATCCTAAAAACCTGACCTGTTGGGAGGGTCTTGGGGACTGGAGATGAGTACCATTGATCTAAGTGAGTCATTGCTTTTCTTAAACTTAACATTAAATGCATACAAGACTGTATTGCTGGTCTACACCAGTGCCTTGTGAAACACACCATAAGAGTGATTCTTTATTTCACGTTGTGCTATGTAAAATCCATTCATAACAGACGACACTTGCATAAGATGTACAGTTTGCATCAACAATCTAATGATCTGTTTGCTAGTGACACAACTTACCGCACATTTCTCTGGAAAGGTGGCTTAGAAAATCTGCAATTGGCATGGTAAGGAGGCGAGTCACCAAAAATTAGATTTTGGAGCTGCAGAGCAAGAAAGATTAAATGAAATGTGCCGGGAGAATACTGTTCGAGATCGACAGGACAATAAGTGCATGTCGCTCCCCATGCTTGCGCTTTTCTAAGCGTGTTTTTGAAGTACACAAAATGCTCTCCACTAAGGGTTTGTCACAGATGGCAGCCTGTCAGTTTTAATGAATCTTTTTCCATTTGTACAATTAATTTAACTTAAATACGTCCTTGATGTTAGGCCAAAATAGTGGATTATTAAATGTACATGAAACATATTGAAGTAAAAAGAGAATTATGTAAACAGTGATGTACATTTAGCAACAATTATATTTGTATGAAATAGGAATAATGAATCCTTGCCGTCTGTTAAACTTGCTTGTAAGGGAGGTTAGTGATTTTAAAGACTTCCTGTCTATTTTTTCACATACAGCATATGGCATTTTGAACCTTTTCAAAGCCTGTGCATGTATAAACTTTAAACAGAGTTGTATGGGTAATGTGGACCCGACTGGATCAAGCATCTTTAAAAATGCAATCCAAGCAATATCCTAAATGTGTTTTTTTGTTTTTATAAATCCGTTCTGTAGTATTAAATAATACTTACTCCATGTTTTTTTTTGTTCAGCTCAATTCCATTTTGAATGCGTTTTAATATAGTGAGCAACACTTTCCTGTTTGTGATACTTTGTTGCAAATGTTCCCAACAGTTTGAGCTGCAAACTGTAACAATACAATAGGCCTTGGTAATATCAGGATACATTGTAGCTGCTGAGTTACACTGACTGAAACTGAAAGGCGGCCATTACCTAAACCCAGGAAAGCAGTGTCATGAGAGAACTAGTCGATCGGCAGCTTAGATAGTTAGTTTGCAATAAAGGTAATCAAAGGCTGAATGTAGTAATATGAAAGAAAGATACAATTGTAGGTGCCGCTTGGATTGCCTTTTTAAGAAAAAGATAAAGGCCATAATTTATTACCTTTGCTGATTCTGTATAGGATACCTGTTATATAACCCATGTTCTGTACCTGCTATACTAATTATAGTACTAGGGTCAGATAATTAAGGTTTAATCCCAGGTATCTCTGTATTTTTCTGACTATTCTGACTAATTAGCACTAGGGTGCAGCTGGCATAGGCTTGTCTAAAAGCTTTTGTTCTTTACTTTGAGAGGTGCTTTGGGTGAAGGTATATTATTTAGGGAAGTACTGGGATAATCCGTGGGAATGGGCCTGTAGAAGGGGCGCTGTAGTCCCCGAAACATTGCCCCCCCTATATTTTACTACCTTGACCTTAACGTGTGTTATACATTGTTCTTTCCCCCCCCTGCCCCTCACCCTTTCATTTTTACACTCTGTATTGTTCCCTTTGTATTCCTTCCAGCCCCCCCCCTCTCCTTCTTGATTGTTTACTCATTGTGCAGCTATTAGGCTCCATGTAAAATAACCTCCAAGCCTTGATTAGGGTTGGCTCTGGATATGTATCATTTCCTTTAATATATCGTTACTATTTCAACATTGACGCTTTTGTCTGGTTTTTCTTATTGAGTGCTGGGAAACACTATATACATTGGTTATTGTTTTGAGGGGGCAAGGGGTTACTCTCTGTTCCCGCGCACCACATCATTAGTTGTTTCATTGCTTAACGTGTATTATAGTTGAGTGCCGCCTTACTCCAATACTTTTTCATTGATCATTGGTTCCAGTTCTCTTTCACTGCTTTTATAGTGTGAGTCCAAAGGTTTGTGGATACCGTCATCTGAACAGGTCAAGTGTAACATGCAGTAGTAGCCCATCTTCTGGTCTCTCAAATAATGGCTATGTTACTGTATGGCTGAAATCTATCTACCCGCCTCTTTCTACATTAGTTATATTCTTCCACCACTCAAATAATTTGTGTCGCCTCTACCAGTTTCCCCACTGACATTTGTCTTGCATGCTACAATAGAAGAAAGGTCCATGCACAGTTGTATTACCAGTTTTGTTTAATTCAGTATGGAAGACCGTACACTAAATCAAAATGGCGGCCATGTCCATGACTGTGAACGCCTATCAAGCCACGTTTTCTGTAAGATGTTCTTAAGTCACGTTAAGAAACACAAATCCCGTATCACACATGCAATTCTCCTCCTTTCTTTTAAAGCTTTACACTCTTCTGCCCCTCCTTACATCTTATCCCTAATTTCTCGCTATGCACCATCCCGGCTCTTGCGTTCTGCTCAAGGATGTCTTTTCTCTACCCCCTTTGTATCTAAAGCCCTCTCCCGCCTTAAACCTTTCTCACTGACTGCCCCGCACCTCTGGAATGCCCTTCCCCTCGATACCCGACTAGCACCCACTCTATCCACCTTTAAGACCCACCTTAAGACACACCTGCTTAAAGAAGCATATGAGTAGCACCGTAGATATTACTAGACACATGAGACATAAAGCTTGGCCCCCTGCAGAAGCACTTTCCAAAATGCCCTCCTGCTGTTTCTGTACGTTTCTCCTACATACCAATTATATTGTAAGCTCTTTGGAGCAGGGTCTCCGCTTCCTAAATGTTACGTTTGTCTGAACGTTATTCCCATGACCTGTTATTTATATTATATTATTTGTTATTTATATGATTACCACGTGTATTGCTACTGTGAAGCGCTATGTACATTAATGGCGCTATACAAATAAAGACATACAATACAATACAAATCGGGTATTTGATAGTGACATTTTCAATGTCACTTTACTCCTGATTTTCAAATCCAGTCGCCAGATTTAAAAATCCTAATGGCCCGCGTTTCCCTGTCAGAATAGAAAATAAAAGGAAAAGACCAGAACCGTTAGAATTTTTTTATATTGAAGCAATAAATACGGATCAATCTTTTGGTTTCCCGCAGGCCCTGTCCTCTGGATGGGGACCGAAACGTTGATCCATATTTATTACTAATATATATATATTTGTGCTTTTTATGCTTTGTATTCGTGTCTATCAAATTTCATGTCCACCAGGATAGTTTCAAAACATGGATTGTTTGATCTGCGATTGATCCGGAACTACAGTAGGTGTTGGCCCAAAAAGTGCTTTCAGGGCCAAATAACACTCCAAAATCGTTTGCCCTGAAGAGTTCTGGTCTAATCCGCTGTATCTTGGGAAAGTGAGATATAATCATAGTTATGGGCAGTGGTCGACAAATCACCAAAAAATCTATGCGCCGAACAAAAAAATCTACTCGCCACCTAGTACCAAACGTGTGCTGCTTGGGCCAATAAGAGCTCGCCACAATGTTAAATCCACTCGCCCGGGGCGAGCAAATGTATAGGTTTGTGGAACACTGGTTATGGGTATGGCATTGAGTAAACCCCAGATTTCAAAAAAACATCTATAGTTTCATTTGTATTGAAAAACAATCATAAAATAAACCAGTTGTAGTGTACACAAATACCCACCGTAATATCACACGAGCGGGTCTGAGCTCTGTGTCGTGCAATAAAACACCTTGTTGCTGAAAATAAACTCTTTAAATGTGTACTTTGAACAAATGTGCAACACTGGGAATAACGCATCAAATCTCTGTTTTTTTATTTCAGGATCTAGATTTCTCATTACGTCCATGGGAGCCTTGTATATTGCAGATGTGCAGAATGAAGATGGGTTAAATAATTATCGATGCACCACACGGCACAAATACACCGGAGAAACACGTCAGAGCAACAGCGCAAGACTGTTTGTATCAGGTGCTGTACCGTTCACTTTCTCTACTATTATATTGTGCTCATTTGCATGTCATTTCCCAGAATCCCCGGCTGCAGTGGAAGCCCTGTATGCTAAGAGTTGATGGTGAAAAGCAGGGTTGCAGACAGGGGACGGTTTTACAAATGTTGCTCCCTTAGACACTCGCCTTTTTGCCGCTGCCTTCCTCTTCCAGCATCACAGCATCAAATGACGCTGCGACGTGGTGATACGTTGTCGTGGCAATGTGAAACAATGACGCCGCGTTGTCATGGCAATGTGACGTTGTGCAGTCAAGCTGGAGGAGGCAGCTGGCGACGGAGAACCAGCCTTGCGAAATCTTCTGGAGGCGGCAAATGGAAGTGTTGGGGGGTCACGGTGCCGCTCTATTGATTTTGCTGCCCTAGGATTGGATTTAGTGGGCCTGTTGGGAAAAACGGGCCTGTCTGAGGCATGTGAATGTGCTCCCAAGTGATATGCTGATATGCTGTAGAAATGAACTATAAATACATGATATATCCGTACTTTCTCCTTGTATGGTTGCAGGTAGCTGTCTTTGCATCGTGATTGGACACACAGGGGGAACTGCATTGAGATGAGTTCTTGATACTAATCTCTCAGAGTTCTGTTTCTCCTGGAAGTCCCCCAGTGTATTAGTAACTGAGAAGAAATACTCTTGTTCATTTATAAGCAAACAGGAAAAAGAGAGACGGCTCAAAGGCAAATGTCAGTCTTTGCAAAGTTATCATACTGTACGTCAAAGGTCAGTTGTCCTATTGGGTCTGGAGAAGTGTACATTTCCGTAGATCCCAATAGGGACCAACAAGATCATTGTGTGTAAGGGGGTCACTCCCGGTTTCCCTGATGTCCCTTTGCCCCCTGCCTTACCCCTGTGGCAGTGGGGGGAGGGGACGGCGACTTCTCCCGGTGGGCGCCGCCATCTTGGTTGTGACGCGAGGTTCGCGCAATGCGCAGAGGTTGCCAAGGGTAGCGGTGGCCATTACAAGTGTGCAGGAGCTCTGGGAAGTTGCGCAGGCGCAGTTAAGCGTAGCAGCGGCCATTGCAACTTCGCACAGGCGCAGGAGAGATCGCGCACGCGGTCCCCATAGGAAAGAGGTCCTGAGTGGACTACATCTCCCAGCAGCCTCTGGGGAATGCCCTATGATCCCTGTCACCTGCAGCCAGCCAGCCACTTAGACTTACAGATTCTCTGCAGCAGGGGATTTGATACATTGTTGTGAAGCACATGAGTCAGTCAGGCTGAGGATACAGAGGGGGAAAGAAGGGGGGCACAGAGCTGCAAGCTTCTGCCATAGGCCAGGAATCCCCAGGCTAGAATTGAGGCCCTGACTTCCCACTAGTGAGAGTGGGTGGTCACAGGGACAGGCCCTAGTATAGGGACCTGTCACATTAGAGAAAGAGAAGGAGCTCTGCGTGTGGGGAGGCAAGTAGCTCCTACACCAGGCCCTATACCCCAGGCCCAGTTAGGCCCTGAGTCATTGAAAGGTTGGAGCTGCTACAGGGACATGCCCTAGATAGGGAACGGATCCCCTCAGCAGTCAGGTGTGTTATAAGATAGTCAGAGACACAGCTGTGTGCACGTGGCCTGGCAACTTTGGTCTGGGAACAGACCTCTTCAGGAAAGAGACAGTCTTCATGGTGGGAGCGTCTGGCGGGACATCACCCCACGCAGGTTTCATCACAGGATCACTCGGCAGGTACAGTCACCAAGTGCACCACCATTACCGGTACCACACAGGCACTGATCACGCCTAAGGGGTGGGTTGCATAACTCTTGGGACACTTGGGACTCAGGGAATTAGATGTGGGGTGATAAGATATTAGCATAGAGTTATAAGTCAGTACATTAGAGTGTTAAGAGATACTGTATGTTATGTTCAGTAAAGCCCTTTGCTATTTCACATCCAGTGTATGTGTTCATTTGTATGTGTCCTGCGAGGAACAACTCCCGCTCTGCTGGGAGCCATCGCAGGTGGAGGCGCTGCACCATATAGTAGTAGTAAGAGTAATACACCCCAGGCTCTCATTGGCGGAGGCTCAGGCCTCCTGGTTGCCAGACAGGTACAGCACCACACTGATAAGTAGTCAGATACACCTACCCACCTCAATCTCACTTAGGGTGGGGGTAAGAGGGCTACATTTGTATACATTTGTATAAAGAGCTGTTGGTGCCTTATACCAGAAGTGGCCAACTCCAAGGCCACCAGCAGGTCAGGTTTTAAGGATATCTCTGCTTCAGCACAGGTGTCTCAGTTAGTGGCTCAGTCAATGACTGCACCACCTGTGCTGAAGCAGGGATTTCCTTAAAACCTGACCTGTTGGCGGCCCTGGAGGACTGAAGTTTGCCACTCCTGCCTTACAGAAAGAAGGAAGCATTTCCGGTAGGTGTACAAGAGAGGAGCTCTGCAAGGAGTCTTCCAGTGGGGTGTGAGCGATTAGTTAAAGTTGTCATGAGCACAGTAAGGGTTAGAGCAGGGGTGCGCAAACTGGGGGGCAGGAGATTTTTCTGGGGGGGCGCAGCGTTTGCAGAGGCCGCGCGCTCTTACCCCAGGCATTTAAATTAAATGCCGGGGGGGTGGTGGGATCGCGTTAGGCCTCTGCAACAGTAAACTTACCATGATTGACGCCGAGACGCGTCGCCATGGCAACGCAGTGTCAAATGACGGCGCAGGGTTATGCAATGTGACGTCACACGCGTCAAATGACGCCACGGGTCATGTGATGTGACGTCACATGACCCCGTAGCATCATTTGACGCAGCTGCAAGGTAGGAGGGGGGCGCGAGCACCGGGGAAGGCCAGACAGGGGGACGCAGCAGCAAAAGTGTACGCTCTCCTGGGTTAGAGAATATGTTAGAAGTACAGATGTGGGATGTAGCAGAAATTCATGTTTTGATCAAAATTTATAGCACCAAAAGTTGTGGGGACCGTGTCCAACTTGTCCAAGTTACCCTTTAGGCTATGTCCATAGAGGGGGGAGCCGTGCTGAGCCTGCTCGGTCAGGAGCGATTCCATGGACTGGCAGGCGAGCCAGCGGGGGAGACGGGGCAGTGACGTTGCCGGGCCAATAGCCCGCGAAGCGCCGACTTCAACGTCACAGCATTGACGTCGTGACGCTGCTTCGTGACGATTGGGTGTTTTCAGCCGAGAGCGCGCTGAGAAACAGGCTCTGCTGTCGGCTGACAATCCCAGCGCCTCAGCACGCCTGCGGACGCTCGCGGGAGCCCTTCTAAAGACATCCTCATTGAGGATGACGGGGCTCCTCGCGGGAGCGTCAGCGCGGCTCAGCGCAGACTGTCCCTCTATGGACGTGGCCTTAAAGTGAAAATCCAAGTGGGCGATTTCTTTTTTTTTTCTTCTTACAATTTTATTTTTTAACGTAGCTTTGAAGCAGGGGATCTCCGGAGCTGAACCACATTAATTTCAGGTCTGGGGACCCCTTGCTTCTGAAGATAATTACCCCCATAGTGGGTGCCAGTAACCACTCCACAGGGCTAGCAGGGTTTTGCTTTTCAAAGCTCCCGTTCCCTGCGGGCCAATAGGAAGCAGAAGACCTCAGCCTATGTTAAAAAATTTTTTAAAAAATCCTGTAAAAACGTGTGCCCGCTTGCATTGCTCCTTTAAAGCGCAGATGTCCCGGTCTCAGTTACGGAGTCTGCCTCTCCACCCGCCTGGTTTATTTATTTTTATTATAATTTTGGTTTTTTTTTTCGACAAAAAAAAAAAAAAATCTCTATGTGTGATTATTATGGATTCTGTTTTTATCTTGCCATGTTGGGAAAATCATATTGTATATTACTTCTTGCTTCTTTTCCAATATTTTTTTTTGGGGGGGGGGGGGTGGTTTATCATAGAAACAATGAACCTTTTGGCTCATGTAGTCTGCCCACATCATGTACTTTGAGATTAAAAAAATGTATTGCCTTTTTATTTAAAATTTTAAATGTACACTAAATTGTCAAATTGCCAGTGCAAGTTTATAATTTTTATGCTGGAAAATATGCATGAATCAGCAGTCATTGTTTTCTCAATTCATCACAAATGAATTGTTTCTGTCTGAGCCGCTTACACACTCCTACTTTTTCTTTAATCATTTTTTATGCCATGTTTGTAAAATCCTTTTTTTATATGACATCTTATTTTTCTAATGTCTTTATTTAAAAAAAAAAAAAAAAACAATTTTTGTTTTATCCCTTTGCTTCCTGGTTGATTCTGTATTGGCTTAGTAATAAACCTTAGCTACGGCTATTGGTTATCTTTCTCTCGCTCACTCACTAATTCACTCCTCCTACTGAGGATAGTTCTCCTAATCTTGGACCTAGCCATATACACACTCGCTCTATCCATGCCCCCTGCCTCTTCTTTTCTCCCCGCGAAGGGTGTTAACCCATCTAACTTAATATCTATTCCTGGTCTCCTTTGCTTCTCTCTTCCCTTCTCCTGTGGCCTGTGAAATGTTCAATCTCGGTATAGCTGGGCTCTGGCTGTACACAATCTCTTCTGCTCTTTTTCCCTTCATCTCTTTGCTCTAACAGAAACCTGGCTCACACAACATGACTCTGCTGTGCAGGCTGTTGTCTCCTATGGTGTTCTCTCTTTCTCTCACACACCAATGGCGGGGTGGAGTGGTGGATATCCTCTCCTCCTGCTGCCGATATCAGCTCCGCTCTATGCCTCCATCTGTTTCATTTACTTCATGTGAGGTCCATGCGGTCCAGCTTTTTTTTCTTTCTCTCTCTCATCTACCTCTCAATCCTTTTTCTCCTCTGACTCTCCTATTCTTTTAATGGGGAACTTCAACTGTCAAATTAATGATCCCTTAGTCTCCTGGGCATCTCACTTCTCTATCTAGCTGCCTCCTTTGGCCTTCCCCAATGGCTGATTCCAGCACCTACAAGGATATCACTATTTAGACATTGTCTTACAAAAAACTGTTCCCTTTCTGATTCTCTCTTGCCTTCCACTCCCTGACCATCCTATCATTCACCACCACTCATTCCCCTCGCCCTCCTCTTAGCTGCTCTCTCTAACCTCGAAACCTAGTTTTGGATCACCTACAAAGTTCTGCTGTTTACCTTTTAATGCTTTCCACTCGTCTGCTCCTTCCTGCATATCAGCTTCGATCTCTCGTTATGTCCCTGCTTTGTCTCCTGCTCTTCGCTCCTAACTTTCTGCTTTCCCCCAGTTTTACCTCTACTGCTATGTATCTCTGGCTTTAAACCTTTCTGCCTCACTGCACCTTATCTGAGGAACTTCCTCACACTGCGTATACGCCAAGCACATTCTCTCCCCACCTTTAAGTCAAAGTTATAAACGCACCTCTTAAAGGAAGCATTTCAATAGCCCAGGGGTGTGCAAACTTTTCTCCCTGCGCCACCCTGCCTGCTCTCCCTCCCTGCTAGGCCCCCCCCCCACCTCCTTACCTTATCTCTGGCAACAAATGACGCCACAGGGTCAAATGCCGCCGCGTTGCCATGGTGCTGCGTCGCCCAAGACGAGGTAAGGGAATTTGCAGAGGCCTCGCGCGATCCCCCGACATTTACTTTAAATGGCATGGGGAAGAGCGCAGGGACTCTGTATGCCCCCCCCCCCCCGGAAAATCTTGCGCCCCCCAGTTTGCGCACCCCTGCAACAGCCTGCACTCATGGCTACGGGGTCACACCCATAGACGCTCCTACCAACCATTGTGGCCAAGCACTGCCATCTGCTGCACTTACTACCTCACCTGCTGTCTCTGCAAGTCTCCCATCATACCACTTAGATTGTACACCAGGGCAGGGCTTTCCTTTTCTCTCGTCGGATTTTGTTTGCTGCACTTATTGTATTAATAATTCCCTTGACCGTATTGTCTCTTGTGAAGTGCTGACTACCATGTGCATGCTATATAAGTAAAGCGATACATACATATAGTACATGCACAACCTCCTCCTCATCCTTACTATTGCTACCAAGTACATTTTGATCATGATGCCATCAAAACTCTGAGTCATCTGATCAACTTGTACAAGGAATTTAGCCACCCCAAGATGTGTTATTTCCTGTGTCCTCCTTTCCTAATTTGCCTTCTTGCCTTATCATGTGCCTTACACCTGCAGAGGTAGACAGATGAGTCACCACTTTCACCCGCCTACTAAAAACCCCCACAGAAACCTCCAATCTCTTGATGGCAGTGTACTTGAAGAGTCGTGGTGAAAGTTGCCCTGACTAGACGTAGATGTTGCTGCTGGTCTAAGGAGCATTCTAGAAGCTGTCCTCCTGCTGCTGCTTGAGCTATCTCTGCTTCACCCACCACACCCATACTGTATTCATCATCAAGATCATACTCCTCCACCTCGGCAGTAATACGTTGGATAATATTGTGTGCTGTTCTTTCTAAGGCTAAGATTTTCTTGGCTGTAACCTCATTGCCACAAACAGGGCCATACACTCTTTGATGAGGATGATAAATGACGTTATGTTGACTGTAGTTGCCCAACATTGTGTGCACTTTTTTGATGTTGGTCTAGTGAGGTATTGATGTAGCTATGCCAATGTTGTTTTTCAGTTTACTGCAAATAATTGGAGCACTAATGCTGTTAACTCTGGTGGCCAATGCTGCCTGCTGCTCGCAGAGTAATGTGCCCATCACCACGATCATCACCTTCACTTGCTGCGGATGTCTGAGACTCTGACCCTTCCTTTACAGTTTGTTCTGCTCATGCACTTGCACACGCGGATGTTGAAACCTGTCCACTTTCAGTCAACTACCTCTTATCCTCAGCAGAACACCATTCCCTTACATCAGCACAAACGTGTGCTCAATTCATCATGGAAAGCGACTCTCTCTAAGCTACTTCAAGTGATGTCAAAACTTGCAGTTCTTTGCTGATGACCTGTTCCACCCTGGTGGTGACCTCTGTCTTCACCTGAGGATAACCATAATTTTGGCAAAACCTTCCTTTCTGTTACAAGAAAGCTGCTGCCGAGGGTTAAGCACAACTGCTGCTTTTTTAGGTTAGATGTTACTTTCTCTGTGGTCCCACTGCCACTCACTATTAGTGTTCTCTTGCTGCCACCACACACTTTGCCACAATGACCACCTTCCCAACCCCCCTCTCTTGCCAATATAATTAATTGAGTGATCTAGTCAAGACTAGTACAGTATGTGTATCTATTGGTAGCGCTCCCTCTAGATGCACAAACATGCCTGTATGTGTCCACACCCGCTCCCCAAACACACAAGCACATGGTGGTTGGATCCTATTTATAGGCTCCACATTAAGGAAGTGTAACAAGTCTAGCAGACAAGTGGCATTAAGAGAAAGTTGTAGGCACATTGACTGTTGACACTAGGCAAACTGACTAAAAATGATTGAAATGTAATTTACTTTTCTGTGAGAAAAAGGGTGACATTGAAACGTATGAACATCTTTAGATAGTGAGTCAGGATGAGATGAAGAGGTGTTAGATCGACACCTTCTCGGAGATGGGAAGTGCATCTGCCATAAAAAGTCAAAAAGGCGGTATTTTGTCAAACTTTTTGTTTTTAATTTAAAAGTTAAATATAATTTAGTGCCTATGTTTTTCCTTTTGTGCTATGGTTTTGGCATGTTGCTTTCTAATTTACAATGTTATCCAATGTGAAAGTTGCCACTTGTACGGGTTGTTATTTCAGCATCCACAATACATTGTTCCTTCACAAGTTACTGCACGCTTCTCGAAATGTCATTAGATTTCCTTACAATTAAAGTAACTGGTACATATTGAAATAATTTAGCAAGTGTAAGTTAGGTCACTGGGACGAGCCCTATTAAATAATTCACATTCTTTATTCTGGCTGTGAAATCCTTTGTGGCTGTATATTCACAGTGCTATATCTAGAAATGCTTTGGAAACAATTGTGCAGGTGGTTAACCTGATTCTCTGGAGCTGCAGTGACCTGGTATAACCTTACTTCCTACACAATATCTATTACTACTTGAATGACTCTTTATTATGCATGCTAACAATACCCACAGCATGATTCATAAAACGCATATTCACATATACTATTTGCAGTGCTTTTGGTAATGAGAACTCGGCACTGTTCATTCACATACGTTTTATATCCATAGATAAGTTGATTAAAGGACAACTGGTATACAGTAAGACTCGGAAAACATTCATTTTATTCACAGTACAAGTTAAAACCGGCCTCATTTTATTTGAGCCTTCCTCTCTGATTACAGAATGTTAAAGTGCTCTCTTTATGTAAAATAAACAAACATCAAAAAGAATGGTTAAATTGCTGATCTGTACAATTGTTGTGACTTTTGATTTCATGGCTGCATGGGTAAGCTTGAGGAGTTCCATGAAGTAATGCATGCAGTAATAGACTAGATCCCATCTCCGGGAGTATAAAGGAGTCGAGATGATCCAAACAAGAATACTTTACCTGCCTACTCAATCCAGTTCTAAATCCGATGATAGATTCCCACTTTCTGGACAGTTGGAACTTTTGTAGAGTAGATCTTAAGAAGAACTGAACCAGAACTTAATCACACTGTTGACCTGGAATTGGTTGGCATGTATAAAGACTGGGCAATAGAGCCGTGCAAACATTTCACCCAAATTTATGAACCTTCTGAAAAACAAATATTTTCCAATCTTTAAAAAATAAAATAGGTTAGTAAGCAGATTGCTTAGTAAAAATCTCCATAGCCTGAAATATGGACTTTATAGTAGAGAAAGGAGAGACCAATTTAGTCGAGTATCCATTGACTTACTTTATATAACTCCAAAAACGCACCTATAATAACTATAAAACACATGGGAGACATACATGGAAAGTAAGTTATGTGTATATTTAAATTAGTTTATTTCTCAGGTGTGTTAACCGTTATGTCTTTAGATGTTGTATAGATGAGTGTTTTGGGAGGTATAGTCAATGGATACGGTACTAAATCTCTACTGTATCTCCCCTCTCCTTCAAAACCCATATTTCAAGCTAAATGAACTTGGGAAAATTCACACATTTCTACTACGGGAGCTACAATAAAAAAAATTTGAACGCTTTATTGTAAAATACAGGTCCTAAAAGGGCTGCCATCTTTAGTTTCTTAAAATAATAAATAAAAAGTTCCTGTCAAAATTCAAGTCACCAGTTGTCAATGTCAATCCAAAATAGAAGGTAAGTGAAGTGGGCACTTCAGATGGTGTATGTTCAAAATAATCTTTTATTGAGCCAACATTTCAGCTCTAACTGCAGCCTTTCTCAAGGATATGGCTTGAGAAGCTCTGTAGTTCTTCGGTTTCAACCATGACTCCATATAAGATTATTTTGAACAAATCCGAAGTGCCCATTTCACTTACCTTTCAACTATATGCTGTACAAAGGACAGCAGCGGGTCTGCCCAGGAGCTCTGGTATCTACTGTACAAGAACTATATGCTTATCTAATCCTTTTCATGGCAGTGCTCCAAAGTCTCTTCTATGCTAATCCACAATGGAAACCCTCATGGTCATGTATGTACACTAGAGCCATCATGCGTCCCTTCTACACACAATGTTTAGTTACTCATGCTTATAAATAATTGTATTCTAAAAATAAAATACATTTTTCATAAACACATTCTAGAGGCTCCTTTTCTTTCTGAATGAAGTTACTCTGTGAATACCCAACAAGCAGATATAGGCAGATACCGTGCCCCCTACACCCTATCTCCCACATTATGGATTTCTTCTCTCGTACACTATATCATTCTCCTATATTTTCCCCATTGTCTCCTACTCTCGCTTTGCCCTTTCATTGTGCTCACACCTTTCTTCTTTCACTGCATGCCACCACTCTCTCCCACATTATGCCATTCTCACCCACATCATTTTCGCCTAATCTAGCATTCTTTCCTCGCCATGTACCTGTGATGGGTTTTCCCAGGCTTTGGAGTCGAGATTCTTCGGAGCTGCTTCTAGCCCATAAGGGAAATAGACGCTCTTGGCTTTCTTGGAACCACCTCAAAGCCACAATGCACGCAAATATTCCTGGACTGACTGTGAGCCTCAATATGTGCATTAAAAAGCATGTTTTTGCTGAGTCCTACAGCCAGGTGGTAAGGTTTCAAAAAGAAGGCAAACCCATAACACGGTGCCATGGCAGTGTGGGTCGCTATTGTTTGTACATTCAAAATAGGCTTTTATATGTCCATTTCTGTGTACTAGTATGTTTCAGAAACATTAAATCTGCGGATATGGCAGTGGAAAAAAATGTCTAGGTGGAAGCCCTAGGTTTCCGAGGTAGTGGGCATCAGGAGATTGTATGGAAAATTCTAAGGACGTCCTTGAATTAAACACTTTATTAAGGGATCTCCCTGAAATAATGTGCTTCCCTCTGTTAATAAATACTTCAAAATGTATTTGCGACTCTAGTAGTCTCATTGTGTGTGGCAGATTACTCTCCTTGATTGATGCTGCAGATGATTTGGATTCTCATCCCTTCTGCACCAGGATGCGATCACCATATTACCAGTTTGTTCTCTCACTTCCACCATTTTGCAACTACTATTAAAAAGTTGTGAGTGCATGGAAGATACACCTTGCAGAGGTGTCTGATTGAAATACACTAAAATAATGCTTGATGAAGGCATAAGGTAATCCTATATAGTGGCAGACCATTCAATAAATGTCCATGATCAAGAAGGATGGAAGGTTGAAAAGTGGACAGGGGAAGAAAGATGACCAAGTCATTGTTTGCGAATTTTAATGACTGACCCGTTCAGAAATATGTAGAGCCTAGTGTGTATTTCAGGAAGTGCGAAACGTTAAATTGTAAACTTGATATACTTCCAGATCCGGCTAATTCAGCCCCATCTATTCTTGATGGGTTTGAGCATCGCAAAGCCATGGCAGGACAACGAGTGGAGCTTCCTTGCAAAGCATCTGGACACCCTATACCAAAGTACCGTTGGCTAAAGGATAATGTTCTCATTGAGCCAGACAGCCGATTTCAGCAGACTATTATTGGTTTGCTGATTGAAAACACAAGGCCGTCTGATTCTGGCAGCTATGTTTGTGAAGTGTGGAACAACTATGGGAATGCTGAGGTGATGGGCTCCTTGTATGTAAAACGTAAGTGTAATATGTAAATCGTAAGAAACAATATATTTTTTTCCTCTCCATTTTTGTTTTTATTGGACATGTTTTACTGGATTATAATCACTGAGGCAATGAGTTCTTAATTGAAACATGGGGACATATACTGTACGGATTACTTAAATGTATTCCTTTTTGGGGCATCTAAGTAAGCTGATGACCGGTGCTATGAAAGTGTCATGAGAAGATTGTGGAGGGTGAGAAAGGCAAATGGTAAAAAATAGATTTGCATTCGGTTTTTGATTAGACAAGGTTAATGAAAACTGTTCCATTCCCTGTACTATCAGATAGTTTCCATTTTGTATATCTTTTTGAAAACTCCTTTATCATAACTCATGAGATCAAGGCACCTGATGTTGATTGATTGATGAGCAATGTTTGGCATACTGTTTTATTTTCATCTTTGAAGGAGATCTTTTTTTTTTTTTTTTTAACCCAAATGTCATTATCTGCATTCACGTCTACACATCTGTTTTAATTTGTTGCTTGTCATGAAGCACTGTATTCACAATATTCTAAAATAAGTTTGTGGTCAGGCTGCAACTCCAAATTGAAGACGGGTTTCAACCTCTTCCTAAATTACATCTGCCCCCAAATCCTTCAATAAAGTATGAGACGGGACCATGATAAGTGTATTATGACACCCGAGATACTGTTATTTTATAACGCAAAATTATATTCACCAAACTTGTTGAAATAATGCCGTTATTGTCCAGAAGCTTTTTTTATAGCTGATGTAGCTTTCCTTTTAATGTCAAATAATGTGGCAAGTGGGAGACTTTTCTGATAGTTGATGCAAGTCACAATTAAATTGTTTCTTTAATTATCAAGTAACGTGTACATTACTTCAATTG
Source organism: Ascaphus truei (assembly GCF_040206685.1). Classification (NCBI taxonomy): domain Eukaryota; kingdom Metazoa; phylum Chordata; class Amphibia; order Anura; family Ascaphidae; genus Ascaphus; species Ascaphus truei. Next base: position 20,085,176 of record NC_134485.1, read on the forward strand.
TAGTATGTTTTGGGACTTGCCTATTGCAATTATTCCATTGCTGGAAATGCGAAAGGCCATATACAGTACGTCACAACTCAATTAAGTTATCTGATAATTGTTGAATGTTTTTCATAATTTAATTGTTCTGAGACTGATACTTTAAATTAGTTTTTAATTAAAAAGAAAACAGTTTAATGTTATATTAGATGAAATCTACAAAGGAATACGTGTTTATTTTATGCAGTTACTCTAAATAGGTGAAGGTTTATGTTTTGACGTATGGTATCGACTACAGTGGAAAGTTCAGGATCAGATCAGGAGTTTCTTTCAATCATTTTATATAAAACATTTCTGAGTTGTCACCGGTAATAGGTTTTATGCATCTTCCCTTTTATGAAAAGATACTAACAGTATGAATGTAGAAATTTGGAAATAGCTGAATTATATTTTGTTTGTCTAACATATTATGGAGACGCCCAAGGTTCCATAATAAAATTGTATGTACAGTTGGTAAAATCATTGATTTTGAAATCCAGTGTGTACAGGCCAACATGCATGGCATTTCCCAGTAAGTTTGGCTTTGGACAATTCCTTGCTGCAAAGTCAACTATTCAGGAATCATAGATGTACTCTTTTTATGTTTTGAAGTTTAAAGGGTAATATTTATTTTAATTTCGTTGACACTAAGAAAACACATTGATTGCCCATTAATGATATGGGTATCAAATTAATTGTTTGCGGTTCAGAAATCCTTTATTAAATATTACATGTATAAAGCCATATCTTGTTATATTCCACGATGCATGTAGATGGTGTTTTAATGCCTACAATTTGGAGGAAAAATAGGTCTCATGATTTGCAGCCAGGTCTATTAGTATGTAGATTAGAAGAGAAAAAAAGAGGGGAGAACCTCGCTGGAAATATCCCAAAGTTTTGGTTGAGAGGGTGCTACCAGGGAAATATCCTTAGATAATGGGTGGTTTGTAGCACAGTGTGCAAGAGATACAGAGGTCCTAGAAATGGTGCACACCTCCTCACAAATTGTAAAGATGATAATAAAATAAAACAATACTCTAATGGGTATTGTTTTAAAATAGAGCACACAATACATCGTGTAATGTTGTTGATATCTAAAATGTGAATGGGGGTATAATAGTATTTTCCATTTCAACTAGATTAGAAGAGACAATAATGGACAACTCCGCCTAGTTCATTTACATGTCATCCATGACATTCTCAGTTTATTTCCAACTCCCAAAACGTTTAGGCCCATTACTAAGCGGTGCTATGCCATAAAACAGTTTCAAATAATCCCTACTACAGCTCAACCCTCTTATAACGCTGTGCTTGGGGTCCAAAGAATCACATCGCACTATAAGCAGGTCGCGTTAGAAATAATGTACCATTGTATGCATTGTACAATAAAGTGTTTAAGATACCAAGAATCGTGTTGTAAAGTATTCATAAGTACAAAAATTGGGAGCCACGCCTGTATCGCGTTATAAGCGGATTCCCATTGTAACGGATCACGTTATAACAGGGTTGAGCTGTATTTAGAATGGGGATCTTAAAGCAGCATTGCTTAAAAAAAAAAAAAAAAGTGGGAAGCAAGGGTCGCCAGAGCAGAACCGTGTTCATTTAAATTCCCCTGCTCTGAGATACCTCTAATGCTGCTGCTGGTGTAAAAGCCCCAGAGAGGGATTTTAAGCCCTTTAAGTACTTTATAGAGGGGTTATAGCCACTTTAAGAAATATACCCACATTACAGTATATTGATATTCTGTTTTTAGCATAGCCTAACTCACCAATGTGTATTAATGAGTCTGTTATTGTTTTATTACTTACCTAAACTTTTCATTCTCCTATTTTGCAGAATCACTGAAGGTAACAATTAATCCACGGAAAGTTAAGAGCAGCGTTGGAAGTCAGGTTTCATTGTCCTGTAGTGTAACTGGAACCGATGACCCTGAGCTCTCCTGGTACCGGAATGGTGAAATTGTTAATGCTGGAAATAATGTTCGGTTCACCGGTGTTAACCGTGAAACCCTCGTAATGGATGGAATGGCAAAAAGTGACAGTGGTGCTTACCAGTGTTTTGTGCGCAAAGATAAGATGTCTGCTCAAGATCATGTTCAGGTGGTACTGGAAGGTGAGTGTTGCTTGTAAAGTGGTCAAACGGCAAAGGAAATTCAAACTTCGGGCGTTATAAGCTTAACATTTTATTTTTAATGATCAATTATTGATTTTCATCAGTGAGACACCATTTAAGTTTATCTTACCACTGTTGCTAAAAATCATATAGTCTGGAGAACATGCCTCCAAAAGGACATAAATTGGAGATTGTGCAATCAAGGGCTACTAAAATGGTGCATGGTCTACTTCATGGGTGTGCAAACTGGGGGGATTTTTCTGGGGCGGTGTGGGCGGTTGTAGTTGCCCCGTGTGCTTCTCTGAGGCATTTAAATTAAATGCCAGGGAACCGCACGAGGCCTCGGCAACCTCAACTTACCGGGATTCAGCCGGCTTCTGGTCACGTCGCCATGACAATGCTGCATCAAATGACGCTGCGGGGTCACATGACCCTCTGTGTCATTTGACGCTGGGTCACTCGAGAGGGGGGGGGGCAAGCGCAGGGAACGGGACACAGGGGGGACGCATAACTTAAAATGTGATATGGTAAACCTACCCAGCTTAGAAATATTTCAAGGCAAGTATAAACCAACCTCACACTGATGATACCCATCAAGGTTGAAACATGTCTGTGAGTGGTTTGTACTTGCTTTGCTAGTCCCATGCTGTGCGTAAAAGCTGTGTGATTGGCGATACATCAGCTTAAATGGGCTCCGTGTGAATGGATATTCCAGGTAAAAGGTGACACATTGTGTGCTCATTTACATGTCATTTCCCAGAATCCGTTGCTGCAGTGGGAGTACTGTATTCTAGGTGATAATGATTGAAAGGCAGGGTTGCAGACCTGTCTGAGACATGTGAATGTGCTCACAAGTGATATTCTTTATTGGCTATATGCTAACGGTGGAGGGTTTTTGTTGTCTTTTTCACCCACCATAACTTAAAATGTGATATTGTGTGTGTGTGCATGCGTGTTGTGTGTGTGTGCATGCGTGCGTGCGTGCATGTGTGTTTAGGGTGGTAACCAGCTTAGCTACCCACCCAGTTAGAAAGGGCTGCAGTAAGGGTTTAGTTATTCTCCAAAGTGAAGTAGGCCTTTATTTTGTTTTGTTTTTGAATGTTTTTCCTTGTTAAAGGAACAGGCGCAATAAAGCCAAGATATATAATTTCACCCTAATCGGTCTCCATTACTTGTACCTCTGCACACATCTCTTACTGTACATAGAGCAACTACAGTGATACTATTTGCAAAATGTCTGAGGGTCAGGTACCACTATGGCCAACATCATTTGTGAAGATTCCCATATGGTCCTTACAAAATTTCAAAAACAGGACCGGTTTCTGCAATGTATGGAGGACAATATGGGATTTTTTTTCTGCTTCCCATTATCCCCGTGTGGTGGGATTAAATGTAAGGGAGGGGCCAGAAATATATTTTAAATCTTTGGCAAAAAAAAAAAATACTTAAAAAATTTTTTTTTTGAACTCTTTACTTGTGTTTACTTACCGATTTGATAGAGTTTCTTCCAATTTACTTGTATTTCCTTTCCTTCCCCGTTGCTCTTGTCCTCCTTTCTCCCCAAAGATGGCTTGTAACGTCCGTCCATTGGCCAAAACTGAATCCATCATTCCTAACCAAGGCCCAATTTGTTTTAGAGGCTATTTGTATTGCAAACATTTGACAAATGATGTGCAAGTTTTAATTGTGATGTGACATTTTCTTAAAAATTTGTAGATCCTTTTGGGGATCGAGCACAGTGTTTCATACAGTATCTTGGTCTCGTAGAGGAGAGATTAGTTTATAGGAAGACCTCCTGGTAATGATGCTGCATTGCACGGTCACTATTTTTACCTTATTTGTATAGAATGAAGAGATTATCTGCTTTGGCCCAGTTACCTCGGCAACCATCTCTTGTGACTCAGAAAGCCTAGAGAGCATATTGATAATCTATAATGATGTTGGGAGAGTGTGGGTGTTCAGTCAGGCAGCAGGAAAGATTTCATACGTTCTCTGGTCTCACTAAGAAAAGAAAAAAAAATGTCTACGGAAAAAAAGTGTCACTTTCATTCAAAGCTGCCAAGATACAGAACGCACGTGCGATCTGCGTGTTTTACACAGGTTCCCTTCATTCACCCCATTGTCATGTGGCTTAGCTGCAAACAGGGATTCTGGGTAGTGAGTCACATGCAAATGAGCTGCTGATAGGAGTCACTTTGAGCTACCAATCCATTTTTTAAATGGACTCCCTAGGTCAGTGGTTCTCAACTCCAGTTCTCAAGACCCCCTCCCCCACCCCTCCCCAATAGGTCAGGTTTTCAGGATATCCCAGCTTCAGAACAGGTGGCTTAATCAGAGGCTCAGTCTTCGACTGAACCTCTGGTTGTGCCAGCTGTGCTGAAGCAGGGACTGATCGAGCCACCTGTGCTGAAGTAGGGATATCCCGAAAACCTGACCTGTTGGGAGGGTGGGGGGCTTGGTCTGGAGATGAGAACCACTACTTTAGCCCTTTTTCTTTCTTGAATACAGAAATGAATAAGTACATACAACTAATATGTAATTACGTATTTGGTCATTGCAAACGTACCTTTCCCCCCCTTGTATTATGAGGAATATAACCGTATTATATCATAGAGAAACAGGGGGAAGGAGAGAGGAGGACAAGGTTATATTCCTTGTCGCGTTGTTAAAAGCATGAAGATAAAAATAAAATAAAAATACATCTAAGACAGCCGGTTCCGGGAAAAAACGTTTTGATGAAAAAGATTTGAATATAACTTTTATTAAACAACGATGTAGATGGCAGCGTTGCAACAAGATCTTAGAAGTCTTGTAAATGTTTTATTTGGATAATTAAGTGTAAAGTACAGTATGAAATACAGTTGTGTGAAATGTTGAGGGTCTGCAGCTGAAGGTTAGAAGAAGCAACGCTGGGTTTCTTCCAGGCAAGCACTGCAATTGTTCAAGTCGTTTCTTTGATGATCGTCCTCCGCTGGGAAACTGAGACAAATCCTGTGCCAATTATAGAAATGAGCCTAGTTCTGTCTCTAAATCAAGATCTCACCACATTTCATGTTTTCACTGTGCGGTGCGTTAAGTGCCTTTGATAAGCAACGCAGCGTAGGAAATGTTCTATAAAAGACAAAAAGGAAAACACATACAGTATACAACACCTATGTATTTTCTCTGGCTCGCTTATCAGGAACAACAATAAATATGAAACGTACCAGAACATGAATATATAACCCTGCAAGGACGAGCTGAAAAATGTGACGTTTTTAGCCTGTCTGTGCATGTTCACCTATTTCAGGATTCCCAATGTACTGTGTGGCTCATTTTCAAATTTCAATGGATGCCATCAAATGTTTAACTTATTCTGAGTTTTATTTTGTGAAAGCTCTGTTTAACGAGTCGTGATATTAGGCAACGTGCAGTGTTATTGATGACACTGGAAGCATCGGACAGACTTGAGTGCATTGTGGTTCATTGCGAATCCTTCTGTTTTTCTATTGCTCGTGACATACAGTACCTGTCTTCTTCATCTCGGCTCTCTTCTTCATTCAATCTTTTGTATGGCAGAAGGGAGGAAAAGCCAGGTCTGTGTTTTGAGTGGTTAGTAATAATTCTCAGTGCGTTTCACTTGAATAATTCCAGTATGCTATGTGACATCACAAGTTGGAGCCCGATAAAAGTGCCTATGTGTACGTCACTATTTCTCTAAAGTTGCCTTGAGAAGTAGACCCCAAGGAGATATACAGTAGGGACATATGTATTGAGGTAAAATTGGGTAATTCTAGACCAAAATTCTGCACCACTTGTATGAAAGGGAAAAAAAAATAATTGTTCTATGATACATTTAGTACAGGGCACTCCTGAGTAAATATGACCCAGACTGTTTTTTTATTTTACTTATACAATCATTGGGTGATTCCAACCAGTATGTGGCAGCATGTAACTAACTAACTATATAACTGAATTGCTGTGGAACGCAATGCCACATAATTAATTCAGGGCACAACTTTTTTCATTACTATGTGATGTGGGTCTTTAAATCATTATATTTTTGGAATGTCAGATCAAAATATACAGTAAGGGTTGCAGAGGAATTCTCAAAATAGAGCACGGAGGCACATACACATTGCAATGAGTGAGGAGGGAATGATAGGGACACCGAATGAGAGGTGAGAGAAGTAAGCCATTATAGAGCTTGGTTTTGGAGACCTTTTGGCTAAAATTGTCCTTTTCAGGCGTGAAGATTATGGTCTTTTCCGCATTGTGTGCTCATGAGCAGTGCTTGACAAATCACCCACAAATCTACTCGCCGAACCAAAAAATCTACTCGCCACCTAGTCCCGCCCCAACCCCGCCTTTAGTCCCGCCCCTAGTCCCGCCCCCAACCCCGCCTCTAATCCCGCCCCAGCCCCGCATTTAAAAAAACCATAAATGAAATAAATTGAATAAATTCCTAGTAAGAACATTCGTTTTTGACATAAGTTTATTTATTGTATTACATTATACTACAATTAGTCCTTGTGTATAAATGTCAAATCTAGAAAAAAAGCCAGATGTGAATGACTAGTTTCCTGAACCCCTTAACCAGTGTCTGGACGTCCCCACTTCACAATATTTAAAGCAGCAATCCCGCCTGGGATCTTACCTGATCTGCAGTCCGTCAATGTCCAGGTACCCTCATTCCCGCAATGTTATACATTGGAGGGGATGTGTTCCCTACCTGTCTTCTGGGTTAGGGGGGGTTCCGATGTCTCCCGTGTGAAGCTTGAGTCAGATCTGGAAGAAAGCAGTATAGGTTATTTCGGTGTAGTGTAGGGCAGTTAAGATATCCAGGGTAAATAAGATATCCAGATCCAGATTGTGAGACAGAGAGACGGAGAGAGAGGGTGAGAGAGATGGAGAGAGAGGGTGAGAGAGACGGAGAGAGAGGGTGAGAGAGACGGAGAGAGGGTGAGAGAGACGGAGAGAGAGGGTGAGAGAGACGGAGAGAGAGGGTGAGAGAGACGGAGAGAGAGGGTGAGAGAGACGGAGAGAGAAGGTGAGAGAGACAGAGAGAGTGTGAGAGAGACGGAGAGAGTGTGAGAGAGACGGAGGGTGAGAGACAGAGAGAGGGTGACTGTGGGGGGATGGGGTGACTGGGTGGGGTGATTGGGGGTGTGGGGTGACTGGGTGGGGTGATTGGGGGTGTGGGGTGACTGGGTGGGGTGATTGATTGGGGGGTGGGGTGATTGATTGGGGGGTGGGGTGATTGGGGGGTGGGGTGATTGGGGGGGGTGGGGTGATTGTGGGGGTGGGGTGATTGGGGGGGTGGGGTGATTGGGGGTGTGGGGTGACTGGGTGGGGTGATTGATTGGGGGGTGGGGTGATTGATTGGGGGGTGGGGTGATTGGGGGGTGGGGTGATTGTGGGGGTGGGGTGATTGTGGGGGTGGGGTGATTGGGAGGGTGGGGTGATTGGGGGGGTGGGGTGATGGGATGTCTGACTTGGTGGGGATTACTGACTGTCTGACTGGGTGGGATGACTGGGCAGGGGGTGGGATGACAGACTATGACTGACTTTTGACTGACTGGGTGGGGGGGTGACTGACTTTTGACTGACTGGGTGGGGGGGTGACTGACTTTTGACTGACTGGGTGGGGGGGGGGTGACTGACTTTTGACTGACTGGGTGGGGGGGATGACTGACTGACTGGGTGGGGGGTGACTGGGTACCTCTGGTGTCCTACACGTTCTCTCTCTCTCATACACACACACATACACACTCTCTCATACCCATACACACACTCTCTCATACCCATACACACACTCCCTCATTCCCATACACTCTCTCCCTCTCTCTCGTATACCCCTCTCTCTTTCTCCCATACCCCCCTCTCTCTCTCTCTACCATACCCCCCCTCTCTCTCTCTCTCTCTCCCCCATACCCCCCTCTCTCTCTCTCTCTCTCTCCCATACCCCTCTCTCTTTCCCACACACACACACACACACACACACACACACACACACACACACACACACAAACACCCTGCTACTACCTCCCGCCCCGCGTGGACAGCGGGAGCACCGGAGGGAGGGGAGAGAGACACCCAAGCCGCGCGGGCACCAGAGGGAGGGGGGAGAGACACGAGCCGCGCGGTCACCGGAGGGATGGGGGGGAGAGACACACGAGCACCGGAGGGAGGGGGGGAGAGACACCCGAGCCGCGCAGGCAGCGGGAGCACCGGAGGGAGGGGGGTGAAGCACCCGAGCTGCGCGGGCAGCGGGAGCACCGGAGGGAGGGGGGTGAAGCACCCGAGCTGCGCGGGCAGCGGGAGCACCGGAGGGAGGGGGGTGAAGCACCCGAGCTGCGCGGGCAGCGGGAGCACCGGAGGGAGGGGGGAGTGACAAGCGAGCTGCGTGGGCAGCGGGAGCACCGGAGGGAGGGGGGAGTGACAAGCGAGCCGCGTGGGCAGCGGGAGCACCGGAGGGAGGGGGGAGTGACAAGCGAGCCGCGTGGGCAGCGGGAGCACCGGAGGGAGGGGGGAGTGAAACCCGACCCACGCGGGCAGCACCGGAGGGAGCGGGGGTGAAGCACCTGAGCCGCGCGGGCAGCGGGCAGCGCCGGAGGAAGGGGGGAGAAACACCAGTACAGTATATATAAATATTTATTACAGTGCATTAAATTCCCCCCCACCTCAAGCATCTGTCCACAATCCTCTCCATGACCGGATCAGTGCAGGTCTTGTAAGCAGGAGGTGACACAATTACACAGGAGGATATATAGGAGGAGGAGCAGCAGATGCACGCGCGCGCGCACCCCCAACCCCCCCCCCCCCATTACTTACCCGTGCAGAGAAGGAAGGGCGGTTTGAAGTCCTGGCAACTCCAAGCCGCGTCACAGCCAGAGGGTTTTTTTTTTTTTTTCGAGCAGGGGATTTTGTTTTTGCAGAGCAGGGGAAAAGCTACTGGCCACGAGCCAATATCCGATCGCAGCTGGCGAGTTGGCGACCGGGTTTGTCGAGCACTGCTCATGAGTATTCCAATGTGTTGTGTGGTTGGGGTTATATAAACATTAATAGTGACTACTTATACTATGATACTATTTTACCCACATTATAAGGTTCTCAGAATGTTTTATGATGAGTTTGCTTCTGATGTTTCTTTGTTTTGTTGTTTCTAGATGGAACGCCCAAAATTATTTCTGCCTTTAGTGAAAAAGTGGTGAGTCCCGGAGAACCCGTCTCCCTCGTGTGCAACGTGAAGGGCACCCCTCTTCCTACAGTCACCTGGACTCTGGATGATGACCCCATTATCAAAAATGGCAACCATCGAATTAGTCAAATCATCACCTCGGAGGGCAATGTTCTCAGTTACCTGAACATCACCAACACTCAGGTCCGAGATGGTGGAGTCTACCGCTGCACTGCCAACAACTCTGCAGGAGTCGTCCTGTACCAGGCTCGAATAAACGTAAGAGGTGCTTGTCAAATCAGCTCCTCAAAAAAAACACACAACTCATTACAGTGACATTGGATTTTGCATGCATGACGATGGCGTTGGAAATGGCCAAGCATATCCTTTCACATCTGTGCTCTTAACGAGCTTCCTTCCATCAATTGTATTAGTATGTATAGAGCGAGCACCATCTTACTGTGTCCTACAGTATGTATATTCCTATATATCCTATCTATATGTCATATTCTTTGGATTCAACACAGCTTTTTCTTTTAGTCACCCCTCGTTCAGTGTAATGTAGTATGTCCTTTTAATTACTATTATTTTTTTTATTCATCCCATCTATTCACTTGAAAGTATTTTCTTTACAGAACAATGCAGCTTCACGTATTCAGTTTTCTTTCTTATGAGATTCTTATTTAAAATAGTCTGTTTATTTTTCTCAAAAACATGCATACCAACACAACTTTTACCGGTCAGTCTGCATTTTAAGTGTAGTTACCTTTACATACAGTAAAAGATTTAAATTGAAAGTAGTTAAGCTTTTGCAAACTAAGAATACGTATTGTTGTAAACAAATTGTCCTGAATGATCATGTATCTTCGTTTAGTGTATTCTCACATGATCTAGGATTATTTAGTGCTTACCTGTGCTTTTCTAGGTCCTGCAAGTATTCGGCCAATGAAAAACATCACCGCAATAGCAGGGCGCGACACATATGTTCACTGCCGTGTGATTGGATATCCCTACTACTCCATCAAGTGGTATAAGAATTCAAACCTTCTCCCTTTCAACCACCGTCAAGTAGCTTTTGAAAACAATGGAACATTAAAACTCTCGGATGTGCAGAAGGATGTGGATGAAGGGGAATATACATGTAATGTTCTTGTCCAGCCTCAGTTATCCACAAGCCAGAGTGTTCATGTAACTGTAAAAGGTAAATTAAGCATCACCTACTTGTCTGGGAGCCACACCAGCATTGGATAAGTTACATTGATTTTTATGTGGCTTGCTAATTCATAAACTCATTTAATTTGTTGGTGCACAAGATATTGTTTAGTCATTTAGGGCCAAATAAGGTAACGGTCCAAGTGTTGCATTTCATCTAATCTGAACTGAGAGGAGTTGGTCTTCTGAAATATGACCATTCATTTAACCATGTATCTAACTATTTATATTGGTGCATATACTGTGGATAGATATAAATAATTAGGTGGTTTTCTATTTAAAAATAAAAAAAGCCTCACTTTTCATGCATACCTTATGATCCGTCCTAGAGTTGCTGTTAAGGATTAGACGTTACATTTTAATTGGTCATGCTGTTAAAATAGGTGAATATATATTTTGGGGGCTTCATGGACTAATTTGCCTTTGCTATTCATTGACAATAAGCATTACATTTAGTTATGGATGGATAATTGTCTGTCTAAACTTCAGTGGTTCAAAAGCAGTAAAGAGCAGCGTGGATAATGGAAAAGATAACCGTCAACGCATGGTCCACACCTTTAATATAATGATGGTGACTTCATATCTGGTAAACCAAGTTTAAATGGAACCCTGCTATTGTTCTATTAACATGTGGTACATATACAGGTGCTTATAACCTGTATTAGAAGTGGCCATTCCAAAGCAAAATTCCATCATGCCAATGTCTAATGAACTAGCTGTTATAGTTGGCAAAATAATTGTAATCCCTGTACAGTTCTTCCCATGTCTTGAAAAGAGAAATTAATACAATCTACTTTCACCTAAGAGTACATACTTGTATTGCATATTAACTATTAACTCTGAAACACAAATTCATTTTTATGAAGCTTAAAATGCTACTATTTTGGTAATCAAATGTATCTATAATTATAGACTCTGCAGTACTATATGCAACAAATATGAATAATCATCTGCTTCTGTAAAACCGGGTTCTTGATAGACAGCGAAGGGACATATCATTCAATTTTAGTTATAAGGCCCTAAAAAGATCTTGGTAGTTTTAAAAAAAAAAAAAATGAATTGCAAACATAGGATATAGTTACACATGAGCAATTTGTAATGCACAAGCTTTGTGAACTTTATAAAGTTATATACAGAACAGATGTTTCGTAGGCTGTGTACAGAGCAACATCTTTAAAAGATGCTGCAAATTTACAGTACTATGAATCTGTTCGTCACCAGGGCTGGTGTGGCTACTAGATGTATGTACTTACAGTATCATTTACTGGTGTATTTTATATGTCCTAATATGTTGAGAAACCTGTATCAGGGTATAAAAAAAACTAGTGGTATTATGAAGACCTAACTTCATTTGAGTTCTTATTTTCCAGTTTACAGTACGTCTCTTTGTGCAGCGGAAACCAATTCACTCTGCAGCGGAAATCAATTCACTGTGCCGCTCCCACATTGGGTACAGTGCTGGAAACACTGAGGGCATAGTTCTATGTGGTCCATACACAAGGATTATAGGGTTTCTTGGTAGACCATTCATTATTAACCACGGTGTGGGTAGGGGGTGTTACTACTTTATGCAATATAAATGAAGCACTATACCTGAAAGTTATACAAGAATATGAAACGGAATTACTAGCACGGAAAAGGTTTGTAAAATAAGTATTGCAGCTATTTTCAAGACTTATGCCAGCGAGGTGTCAATAAGACTAGTTTAGTTAAGAAGGGATTGCTTTTCTGGGGTTTTAATTCTTTGCCTAAAGATCTGCAACAAATTGAAGACACTTTACTAACCAGTTTGTACAGGCAGAGATGCAATTATAGACACAATTCTCAAGATCTTGATACTTGGTTCTCACTGTTTTCAGCAGCTCAGCAAGTACCATGCATCATTTAAAGGGGCAACCCAAGCAATATCCTACGTGTGTGCTCTTAAATAAATCAGTTCTGTAATATTATATAAAACTTAACTAAAGAAAATTTCATTCAATTCTTCTGCTGTTTTTAATGAGTTTTAATATACCGAGCATTCTTTGATTTCTGTATCAGGTTTTAGCCCACCTCCCGAGCAGTGCAAGATCTTTGCCACACTTTCCTGTTAGTGATCATGTGTTGCCGATATTCCCAGCAGATTGAGCAGCAAACTGTAACAATCGATAATGTTACCTTAGTAATATAAGAATACATTGTAGCTGCTGAGTTACACTGACGCTAGGATTGATTTGAAACCGGAAGGCGGCCATTTAGTGAGCCCCGAGGAAGTAAGATCTTTGCTGATCGATTACCGGAGAACGAATCAATCAGCAGCGTAGGTTATTTTATTTTTACATGCCGCTTGGATTGCCTCTTTAAAACAATCTGATCTTTGTCTCTTCCAGTGCCACCATTTATCCAGCCTTTTGAATCGCAAAGATTCTCCATTGGACAGCGAGTGTTTATTTCCTGCGTGGTGGTTTCAGGGGATCTGCCCATTACAATTACCTGGCAGAAGGATGGAAGGCCAATTCCATCGAGTCTTGGTGTTACCATTGACAACATTGACTTTACCAGCTCTCTAAGGATTTCTAACCTTTCACTGATGCACAATGGTAATTATACCTGCGTTGCTCGGAACGATGCAGCAGCGGTGGAACACCAAAGCCAATTAATTGTGAGAGGTAAGCACGTGTAATTAAAGGGCATTCATTTTTCGTCAGCATTTTTTTTCCCCAAAACATTTTTCTCTAAACTATATTTGTAACAATTACTTCTACGAGAAAGTGATGTGATGCCAAAAGAATGGGGTAACAGTAGGTATCAGGGCAAAAAGGGTGTGATTTTGGGGCACAAAACAGGCATTAGAAAAAAATCCTATTAATGTCGATGTTTTTTCCCGTTGGCTACAGCTGGTGCAGTTTTTGCATCAGAATTGCACCACTTTGCCTGTACATATGGACAAATATTTTTTGCTGCTACTACTATTATTACACTAGCTGCTAATTAGTTAGTGCTAAGCACTAGTTACAAAGTAGAAGCATACGTTTTGTAACCCCTATAGTGACCCATGCTGGAATAGATTATGTTTTTGAGGGCGGTAGACATGCTTTTGAATGCTACATTGTTGGTTCACTGAACCCTATGGTTACAGGGGCTCAGCTAAACTCTCATTGATTCCAGTGATGACCTCTCCTTAGCCATGCAACAGATAGGATAATATCCTATTGGGAGTACCCTCACAGGAAGGTGGCGTACTGGTATTACATAACTGACACTTTAGAACCCCCTTGTGGGGTATCCTAGTATGAAACCATGTCCAAGTGCTTGGCATCAAGAGTTAATGTCAATGAAACTAAATACTGTATAACAAATAATAATCATTATGTTTATTAATGCTGTTCAGTGCACTGCCAGAGAGACAAAGGATACCATATATTGATATATGCTGAATTTTAATAACTGGAGAGTTGGGAATTTTGACATCAATGTACAGTGTCCTGCTGTAGAACCGTACAGTGTCCTGCTGTAGAACTGTACAGTGTCCTGCTGTAGAACCGTGCAGTGTCTGCTGTAGAACTGTACAGTGTCTGCTGTAGAACGTACAGTGTCCTGCTGTAGAACTGTACAGTGTCCTGCTGTAGAACTGTACAGTGTCCTGCTGTAGGACCGTGCAGTGTCCTGCTGTAGAACCGTACAGTGTCCTTCTGTAGAACCGTACAGTGTCCTGCTGTAGAACCGTGCAGTGTCCTGCTGTAGAACCGTACAGTGTCCTGCTGTAGAACTGTACAGTGTCCTGCTGTAGAACTGTACAGTGTCCTGCTGTAGAACTGTACAGTGTCCTGCTGTAGAACTGTACAGTGTCTGCTGTAGAACCGTACAGTGTCCTGCTGTAGAACTGTACAGTGTCCTGCTGTAGAACCGTGCAGTGTCTGCTGTAGAACCGTACAGTGTCTGCTGTAGAACGTACAGTGTCTGCTGTAGAACTGTACAGTGTCCTGCTGTAGAACTGTACAGTGTCCTGCTGTAGAACTGTACAGTGTCTGCTGTAGAACCCTACAGTGTCCTGCTGTAGAACCGTACAGTGTCCTGCTGTAGAACCGTACAGTGTCCTGCTGTAGAACCGTACAGTGTCCTGCTGTAGAACCGTACAGTGTCCTGCTGTAGAACCGTACAGTGTCCTGCTGTAGAACCGTACAGTGTCCTGCTGTAGAACCGTACAGTGTCCTGCTGTAGAACCGTACAGTGTCCTGCTGTAGAACCGTACAGTGTCCTGCTGTAGAACCGTACTGTGTCCTGCTGTAGAACCGTACTGTGTCCTGCTGTAGAACCGTACAGTGTCCTGCTGTAGAACCGTACAGTGTCCTGCTGTAGAACCGTACAGTGTCCTGCTGTAGAACCGTACTGTGTCCTGCTGTAGAACCGTACAGTGTCCTGCTGTAGAACCGTACAGTGTCCTGCTGTAGAACCGTACAGTGTCCTGCTGTAGAACCGTACAGTGTCCTGCTGTAGAACCGTACAGTGTCCTGCTGTAGAACCGTACAGTGTCCTGCTGTAGAACCGTACAGTGTCCTGCTGTAGAACCGTACAGTGTCCTGCTGTAGAACCGTACAGTGTCCTGCTGTAGAACCGTACAGTGTCCTGCTGTAGAACCGTACAGTGTCCTGCTGTAGAACCGTACAGTGTCCTGCTGTAGAACCGTACAGTGTCCTGCTGTAGAACCGTACAGTGTCCTGCTGTAGAACCGTACAGTGTCCTGCTGTAGAACCGTGCAGTGTCTGCTGTAGAACTGTACAGTGTCCTGCTGTAGAACTGTACAGTGTCCTGCTGTAGAACTGTACAGTGTCTGCTGTAGAACTGTACAGTGTCTGCTGTAGAACTGTACATTGTCCTGCTGTAGAACCGTACAGTGTCCTGCTGTATAACTGTGTCCTGCTATAGAACTGTACAGTGTCCTGCTGTAGAACTGTATCCTGCTGTAGAACCGTACAGTGTCCCGCTGTATAACTGTGTCCTGCTGTAGAACCGTACAGTGTCCTGCTGTAGAACCGTACAGTGTCCTGCTGTATAATTGTGTCCTGCTGTAGAACTGTACAGTGTCCTGCTGTAGAACCGTACAGTGTCCTGCTGTATAACTGTGTCCTGCTGTAGAACTGTACAGTGTCCTGCTGTAGAACCGTGCAGTGTCCTGCTGTAGAACTGTACAGTGTCCTGCTGTAGAACCGTACAGTGTCATGCTGTAGAACCGTACAGTGTCCTGCTGTAGAACCGTACCGTGTCCTGCTGTAGAACCGTACCGTGTCCTGCTGTAGAACCGTACAGTGTCCTGCTGTAGAACCGTACAGTGTCCTGCTGTAGAACCGTACAGTGTCCTGCTGTAGAACCGTACAGTGTCCTGCTGTAGAACCGTACAGTGTCCTGCTGTAGAACCGTACAGTGTCTGCTGTAGAACCGTACAGTGTCCTGCTGTATAACTGTGTCCTGCTGTAGAACCGTACAGTGTCCTGCTGTAGAACAGTACAGTGTCCTGCTGTAGAACTGTACAGTGTCCTGCTGTAGAACCGTACAGTGTCCTGCTGTAGAACTGTACAGTGTCCTGCTGTAGAACCGTACAGTGTCCTGCTGTAGAACCGTACAGTGTCCTGCTGTAGAACCGTACAGTGTCCTGCTGTAGAACCGTACAGTGTCCTGCTGTAGAACCGTACAGTGTCCTGCTGTAGAACCGTACAGTGTCTGCTGTAGAACCGTACAGTGTCCTGCTGTAGAACCGTACAGTGTCCTGCTGTAGAACCGTACAGTGTCCTGCTGTAGAACCGTACAGTGTCCTGCTGTAGAACCGTACAGTGTCCTGCTGTAGAACCGTACAGTGTCCTGCTGTAGAACCGTACAGTGTCCTGCTGTAGAACCGTACAGTGTCCTGCTGTAGAACCGTACAGTGTCCTGCTGTAGAACCGTACAGTGTCCTGCTGTAGAACCGTACAGTGTCCTGCTGTAGAACCGTACAGTGTCCTGCTGTAGAACCGTACAGTGTCCTGCTGTAGAACCGTACAGTGTCCTGCTGTAGAACCGTACAGTGTCCTGCTGTAGAACCGTACAGTGTCCTGCTGTAGAACCGTACAGTGTCTGCTGTAGAACCGTACAGTGTCCTGCTGTAGAACTGTACAGTGTCTGCTGTAGAACTGTACAGTGTCCTGCTGTAGAACCGTACAGTGTCCTGCTGTATAACTGTGTCCTGCTATAGAACTGTACAGTGTCCTGCTGTAGAACTGTATCCTGCTGTAGAACCGTACAGTGTCCTGCTGTATAACTGTGTCCTGCTGTAGAACCGTACAGTGTCCTGCTGTAGAACCGTACAGTGTCCTGCTGTATAACTGTGTCCTGCTGTAGAACTGTACAGTGTCCTGCTGTAGAACCGTACAGTGTCCTGCTGTATAACTGTGTCCTGCTGTAGAACTGTACAGTGTCCTGCTGTAGAACCGTGCAGTGTCCTGCTGTAGAACTGTACAGTGTCCTGCTGTAGAACTGTACAGTGTCCTGCTGTAGAACCGTACAGTGTCATGCTGTAGAACCGTACAGTGTCCTGCTGTAGAACCGTACCGTGTCCTGCTGTAGAACCGTACCGTGTCCTGCTGTAGAACCGTACAGTGTCCTGCTGTAGAACCGTACAGTGTCCTGCTGTAGAACCGTACAGTGTCCTGCTGTAGAACCGTACAGTGTCCTGCTGTAGAACCGTACTGTGTCCTGCTGTAGAACCGTACAGTGTCCTGCTGTAGAACCGTACAGTGTCTGCTGTAGAACCGTACAGTGTCCTGCTGTATAACTGTGTCCTGCTGTAGAACCGTACAGTGTCCTGCTGTAGAACCGTACCGTGTCCTGCTGTAGAACCGTACTGTGTCCTGCTGTAGAACCGTACCGTGTCTGCTGTAGAACTGTACAGTGTCCTGCTGTAGAACTGTACAGTGTCCTGCTGTAGAACCGTACAGTGTCCTGCTGTAGAACCGTACAGTGTCCTGCTGTAGAACAGTACAGTGTCCTGCTGTAGAACTGTACAGTGTCCTGCTGTAGAACCGTACAGTGTCCTGCTGTAGAACCGTACAGTGTCCTGCTGTAGAACTGTACAGTGTCCTGCTTTAGAACCGTACAGTGTCCTGCTGTAGAACCGTACAGTGTCCTGCTGTAGAACCGTACAGTGTCCTGCTGTAGAACCGTACAGTGTCCTGCTGTAGAACCGTACAGTGTCCTGCTGTAGAACCGTACAGTGTCCTGCTGTAGAACCGTACAGTGTCTGCTGTAGAACCGTACAGTGTCCTGCTGTAGAACCGTACAGTGTCCTGCTGTAGAGCCGTACAGTGTCCTGCTGTAGAACCGTACAGTGTCCTGCTGTTGAACCGTACAGTGTCCTGCTGTAGAACCGTACAGTGTCCTGCTGTAGAACCGTACAGTGTCCTGCTGTAGAACCGTACAGTGTCCTGCTGTAGAACCGTACAGTGTCCTGCTGTAGAACCGTACAGTGTCCTGCTGTAGAACCGTACAGTATCCTGCTGTAGAACCGTACAGTGTCTGCTGTAGAACCGTACAGTGTCCTGCTGTAGAACCGTACAGTGTCCTGCTGTAGAACCGTACAGTGTCCTGCTGTAGAACCGTACAGTGTCCTGCTGTAGAACCGTACAGTGTCCTGCTGTAGAACTGTACAGCAATCATAAGAATAAAAGGGCTCCCATTGTTTTGATCAAGAAATGTTCAAACATGGAAGATCCCCACCAATAGTAACAATAGGGCCACTTGTGGTTAACAAGATCAAACAAAGTATCCTTTATAATGTCATACTGCTTCTAAGCCTCACATTGATTTAGAACAGGGGTGCTCAACTCCAGTCCTCAAGACACCCCCCAACCCTCCAACAGGTCACGTATTCATAATATCCCTGCTTCAGCACAGGGGGCTCAATCAGTGGCTCAATCTTCCATGCTGAAGCTGGGATAGCTTTAAGACTGACCTGTTGGAGGTTCTTGAGGGATGGAGTTGAGCACCCCTTATTTAGAACAACAGTTCTTCAAAAAAGGAAATTCAACTAGCTGTCAATGTTTTTAGTGCACCATGTAGTTGGAAATGATGGGGAAGTTATAGCATGCTCATACTGTATGTAATACACAATGTTGTTATTGCACCATGTAGTTGGAAATGATGGGGAAGTTATAGCATGCTCATACTGTATGTAATACACAATGTTGATAACCGCTGTCCTAAGGCATTTTTAATATTGAAAGTTTATAGTTCAAATATAGCAAAGTAAAAGAAAAAAAGCAGAATCTACAGAAATACAGTATCAGTAATTTGTTATGTTTGTTATGACAAATGCATTAGTAAACATAAAATAATGTATTCTTTCATTCAGTTTGGATTTAGCTGTAAAATGCATAAAGAATCTAACACATTGCAGTTGCTTACAATGCCTGCTGGGTGTTGGAAAGCACATGATCTGTATGCTTCATGCTAAATCCTGCAGACAAGGGCCTTTTTGTTTATTTTGCTTTTTCTTATTATCCGTACTGCAGCTATTAAAGATGGCCGTTTCAGAATATGCTGCATGCAGGGGAAACTCTGCAGAGATTCTCTGCACTGTCCACACTGCCCAACACCTGCAGTGTTTGTTCACAGAAAGCTGATTCATTTTAGAATAAAGAAGTCCCTGTTATGGCCGGAATAGTGACTAAAATAACGAAATATTATTAGGAGTCTTTTTGTTGTTGTGGCAGCAGAACAATTACGTTTACCTTAAGTAATATATCTTGGCCCGGTTTTCTTCCTGAGGGTATAAAAAGGTCATTGCAAAGCCCAAAGGGGTGATAGCCAGCATGGAAATGAGCATGGTTGCTTAGAGACGACCAACCTTAGCAGGCGTGTTTTTTTTTTTCTCCAGCGGCAGAATCACCCGGGCTGTGTGTGCAGGAGACAAGAACATAGTATGCCCCTCATGCATTAACGCAGGGGGTGCTCGACTCCAGTCCTAACGCTCCCCCCCCCCTCCCCAACAGGTCAATCCCTGCTTCAGCACAGGTGGCTCAATCAGAGGCTCATTCAAAGATTGAGCCTATGATTGAGCCACTTGTGATGAAGAAGGGACTGATTGAGCCACCTGTGTTGAAGCAGGGACTGATTGAGCCACCTGTGCTGAAGCAGGGACTAATTGAGCCACCTGTGCTGAAGCAAGGATATCCTGAAAACCTGACCTGTTGGAGGGGCTTGAGCACTGGAGTTGAGCACCCCTGCATTTTAACGTATTACTGTATGAAGATCATTCCATCAGCTACCACAGATAAGTCACAACATGACCTTAGAGGGTGACTATGATCTTCAAAGTTACAGAGATAAAAGCATACTGTGTTGTACTAATGAACAACACGAAGCCTAGATGTGTGTGTGTGTTTTCTTTTTATCTTGCATAGCACCAAAAGTGCAGCACGTCGGTGTGAAATGCAGCATTTCATACATAAGGTTAAATAGCGTCGGTACAAAAGTACGGCATTTTACACAAGGATTTTCATTATATAGGTACATAACCGGCATATTTTTTTATCAGATGTCAAGTATTTGGTCGTGAGAATTTCATGTCGTTTTCTTATAGCACTTGCGTATAAAATCTCAATTATACCACTCACAAGATCTATGATAGAAGATCTGCTACTTCTGGAAATTCCCTAACCCTGTCTATTTTTAGCCTAATCACAGATTAACTAACAATAATGCATTTTGTAATTACAAAAACAAATTGGTGCGTACAGTACGATCTTCCCACTTGAATATCACTGGCTTTGTATATTATCCAAGTTACAACATTTTAAAACAATACTTGAACATAAAATCCCCTGGCGAAGCGTGCGAGTGCGAAACGCGTGAGGTTGTGTGGCGCGCACTTTCATTAGTTGGTGATGCTGAACCAGGAAGTTCGAGTTGGTGTTGCATCGGATGTCGGAGGTCGCGCTTCGGATTTAATCAGCGAGTCTCGTCACTACCCCCATTACCTGGTCAGCTCACCTATGTTCGCACAAATGTTATTGTTTGTAATTAATTATATTTAGTTTTATTATAGTTATTATCTATTTCACTGTAGTTTATACTGATTTTTTATTACTTTGTGTATTTGTTATGGTCTTTAATATTATTTTATGTTCAAGTATTGTTTTTAAATTGGGTGGTCCACAAGTTTCCAGTGGGCTCTTAAATTCTAATGAAAACATCATATGATATATTTTTTAATATACTGACCCCCAATACGCTGTTTGCATTATTATCTACAGCACCTCTCTTTGGCTCCACACAGGACCAAATTAAATGAACAGTGATATGTAAAATATTTTAAGATCCGTTTAGAGAAGGTGTGTGTGCCTTTTATTTCTATATACAGTATTTGTGCTTATTTTCTCCCTTTCCCCATTTGCTCATTATTGTGGGGTGAAGCAAGATTGACTCTCACATCTGAAATAATTTAACAAAAATACATATAAAGTACACTATTTGTCAATTTCAAAAAAGGGTTTAATCACCCTAGTGTTAACCCTATATCAACATCATTAGTTGAGTTTGATCACGGGGGAGTGTATATTTGAGGGTTTAGATAGGGCATATTGCCATAGTGTGTGTACATATCTTCAGCTAATATTTGTTTCAGCTAAATATGTACACATCATATATGGCAAATTATTTGATTCATTTTTCTGTTTTTTTTTTCTTCTTATAAGTACGGGCCATTTCATTTTTAGGTCCATTTCAGCAGGTACATACAGTACACTGCCAATTCTATTCTATACTGTGTCCTTCTTAGCACAGGCCATTGTATTGTCATTGAGAGATTTCTTCCCCCAGGAGACAGGTGGCGATGACCATTGCTGCAGCAATAAACATTGTGTGTGTGTGTGTGTGTGTGTGTATATATATTTAATTTTTTGCTTGCACTTATTAATATTTTTTTTTAATTATTGCTTGGGGCACTTCTGATTTTTTAACTGCTCTGTAGCTCACACACAGCAAATATAGAGTTTCTTCGGTTTAACCCCTTCGGTACCGCACACATGTCACGGATCCCATGCTGTTGACTATATCATTGCTCTTTTTTCTCTTTTCTCTATAGGAGGGGTGCTCGACTCCAGTCCTCAAGTCCCCCTCCCTCCCCAAACAGGTCAGGTTTTTCACCTGTGCTAAAGCTGGGATATCCTGAAAACCTGTCCTGTTTGGGGAGAGAGGGAAGCTTGGGGTCTGGAGTTGAGCCCCCCCCTGCTCCACCCCGTGGTGGAAATACAATGGACGCAGTGTAACATTGGTAGTGTAGGTACCTGCTGGACGGGTCTAACTGGATCTGGTTGCAGCCTTGAAACGTTGTGGCCAAAATATTGCACTAAATGAGAAGAAAAAAGATTTACAAATGAACTAAACCATTTGTCACATTGGATGTGCATTGGGTTTATTTTATTTACTGTAGTATATTTAAGGTTAGTTTCCCAGTAGCGCTCCAGTTGACACAATGAAATATATAAATACTGTATACAGTACTGTGGGACTGGATTTTGAGCTTGCTAAGGCTTCGCTTATAGTGCCATGCTCCAAAACAAATCCATTGTATCCGTCGCATGCGCTTATGGTAAGCGCGATGTCGCAACCAAAAATTTGGAAGCCAGGGAAATTTGATTTTTTCCACATGTGACTCTCTAAACCAATCACAGAGCGCTGCCCGCCCCCTTCATGACATCACTGGCCTTGTCACCAGCGACGTCACTTAAAACTGATGTTCAGTTCAGTGGCGACGGTTGATGTCATCGGTCGCGTCGCCGTCACTATAAACGCGGCCTAAGATGGAGTAAGTCTAATCGCAAAATATATGTAGCCACAAATGTAACATTACATCAATTCTTTTATACTTTCTCAGTGTTTCTTAAAATGACCTTTTAAAACCCTGCAGCCTAATGACATTCCTTTGCAAATCCTACAAATAATTCTCAATACCCAATGGCTAAACACCTTGTTTTCTACAAATGGGCATGAAAAGTAATTGCAAAGCTGTAATAGTCAATGTTGATAATGTTTCTAATGTCTGCATTCCTTATAAATTATTTAGAAGGCTGCACATACAAACCTTCTTCAGATATACTTATACACTGACTTATGTGGGAGTTAAATAATTTCTCCCAAGAGGAGAGGAATAATGATGCTGCGTATGGCATAAATAAAGCACATGTTCACATACTGTGTGATTGCTGTATACTTATTTAATGTAATGATGTCAATAAATATGACACATTACAAGTTCCGATTTGAGGCCAACTTGCCTGCTCTTCCGATTTTCCACCGGGCCCTGGTCTGCGGAATGATGCCATCACCTTACTACAAGCCGGGTCAATGCAGCTTTTCGGAATGAAGTTCAGCTCAACCCCGTTATAACGCGATCCGCTACAACGCGAATCCGCTTATAACGCGATGCCAGCGTGGCTCCCAATTTTCGTATTTATGAAAACTTTACAACACGATTATTGGTATCTTAAATACTTGTACAATGCATACAATTGTACATTATTTCTAACGCGATCCGCTTATAGCGCGATGTGATTCTTTTGACCCCAAGCACAGCGTTATAAAGGGGTTGAGCTGTATGAATGTTATTGTATCTGTTTAACCTAAGAAGCCGTCCTATCACACAGAATAATACGAAGATTCTCAGGTGCCCCAAATGTTAATGAGACGTTGAGATTTATACAGAATCGGATCACACCGATTCTATAATAGTTAGAATTATGTATGGGCGTTTCAAACAAAACTGCAAGAAATATTTATTATTATTTTTCCATTTTATTAGTGAGGTGCATGATGTGATAGAATACAATTAGTCAGATAATTTATAGTTCTTGGGAAATGCTAAAGTACAAGAAGGACCTGAAAACGAAAAAAAAGCTTCATCAAAAAGCTGATGATTTTATTGGTAGATTTAAGTAATTTTACTTTTCTACCGCAAAGAACCCTGATTTACTTGATTCCGTAGCAGAGGTACCCCAAATGTATCAATAGTTAGGATCAATAAAGTTCCAATAACTACCAATAAAACTACAGCATAGTTAGAAACTGAAATGAAATACCAGGTTTTGCCATTGTAGTATTACCATAATGACGCTGCTTGTGAATATAGTTCTGGAAATGCAAGGTGTTTAGTTTCCGATCCTCTAAGAGCGTTTAATAGTTATCTTCCCATGGGGGGGTCCTTTAGGCAAAACGTGGGAACTTGGCACTTTGAAGGTGGTGCATGGAAATGTAGAGACGTCAGTCCTGTTACTGCTAGGCCGGCCTGCAATGCATTGGGCAACGGAAAGGGTTACGGAGTCAAGGAGAATATTCTAACATGCAGGGCTGTAATAGGAAATGTAAGGGGAAGCCAGTGGACAGAGTAAAAACGGGGGAGGCAGAGACTGGTTTAAGAGAGGAGACAGGTATGGCCAACTCCAGGGCTCAAGGGCCACCAACAGGTCAGGTTTTAAAGATATATCTGCTTCAGCACAGTTAGCTAAATCAGCGGCTCAGTCAAAGACTGGGATATCCTTAGAACCTGACCTGCTGGTGGCCCTTTAGGGCTGGAGCTGGCCAGTCCTGGAGTAAGAGGATGTACTGTAACATGACTATATTTTGCCCATTAAATATAGAACAATATACTGATCTGTTTCAACTCTCTAAGTTCCTCCTAGATTTGTAGTGCAACCCACTGATCAAGATGGAATATACGGAAAAGCTGTAATATTGAACTGCTCTGCGGAGGGTTATCCTGTGCCCACTATCATATGGAAGTACTCAAAAGGTAATTGTTTTTGTCTGCAGTATCTCATCCTTTGTATGAAGGTGATGTGCCAGTTTTCTACATTAAATTTACCATCAACAACCTTTTTTTCAATGTCAAACATGACCCGTTTCATAGAAAGCGATGTGAGGTAAATGAAAAAACGCCATTGTGTTATTTCAAATAATACTGTATCTTGGTTTGAACAATAATGACTTTTTGGTATTTCCTGGTTAGCAACTGTAAATATATCTGTGTGCTTTGGAAATGCAGAGATGTGTAAGGAAACTTGTGCACATTCGCAAAGCGGATGAATTAAGGGCGTTCATGATATGGCATTTACCCATAAAGCCGCAGGAGCGCACGTGTTCCTGAAGCAACGTTCGTGGCGTTTGCCAGTTTTTTGCGCTGCTGCTAATTTAATGAAAACAGATCTCGGAACCTTCTGGGAATCGTATGAAAGGATTTCTAAACCAATTCATTTGTGAACTATAATATTCATTCTTTTGGATTGCACATTTGGCGTACACAGCGTGATTCAAACAATCCCAGTGCAGAAATAAACCTTCAGATCCCCCTTGTAGTTCCAACGCCCAATACTTAGGCTTCATAGGATAGTCCATTTAATATTACTGCACTTCAATTAATTATCATTATTAACATGGGTTCCTCTAGTTTCATAACAGAAACTTTTAAGGTAATCTGACTGTCCCTTTATAAGGAGTTGCATTAAATTATCTCGTCTCAGTAACCCCTATACAGATGCAGCAAACCTTGAGGTTTGCCGTCTGGTCTGCAAGCAACGATCCCCCGCAGCACGATTGTGACAGACGCTGTACCTAGCACCGCCCCCGCGATGCTGGGGACAAAAAGGTCTTGCCACGTCTGTACACGGGCACTCATTGAGCTGCATGTCCACATTTCACCTTTTTATACTTGGTGCCATAATATCACAAATATTCCAGTTTATAAGAGCATAATAACTGAACACCGCCTGCGACGGAAAAGGCATATTCAATGAGCTGTTCCTCCTCCTTGCTTTGTTTTTTTTAGCCCCCATTTTTTAAATTGACACCGGGTGGTAACCAGTGGTCCCCCTGAATCAAACGCCACCATCTTCAACTCCGAAAACTCCCCTGTTCCGGAGCTACTTACAGGGTTCAAATCTCACCTAGTGGAACCAAAATGGCGGCCTTTTAAATAAATTTTAATAACCAGGAAGTAATACCCGTAACTTCACCAGTAATAATCTCAGGAGCCAGGGTGTTCCCGAAGCTGAAATAAATGCGGTTCAGCTCCGGAGACTCGCTGCTTCCCACGCTTAAAAAAAAAACGGGAAAAAAACTCACTTGTTTTGCTGCTTTAAAGTAAGGGCTTAGGCCTCGGGCATGGTCAGCGCTTAGGCGCTGACCCGTGCTGAGGCGCGCTCACACTCGGCACTGAGCCCCTGCTGCCGCAATGAGAGCGGCTTTAGCAGGGGCTCGCGCACGCTTCCGTAAGCATGCGGAATCTTAACAAAAATTTCATTTCAAGCGCTCACGGGAGCGCAGGGCCGGTCACGGGAGCGGTTCGCCCAATGAGGGCGAACCAGCTCCGTGACGTCACTGGCCCGCTCCCCGACACGCCCCCGGATGGCTCGCTGACCAAGTCCAGGGAAAGCACCCGCTTTCCCTCAGCCTCAGCGCGCCTCCGCACGGGCTGAGTCACCATGGACTCAGCCTTAGTTTGTGGCACCTGCATACTTGACACCAAGCTGTGAGCACAATGTTTGCTGCAGTTAGAGTTCTAATTTATCTGTTCCCTCGGGGGATCGAGTAAAAAGTTTCATCGCTGTATGCACGCGCTCATTAACAATCTTGCTGCTCAAACTGAGAAACTTAACACGCACTGCGTTTGTATAAACTGTGATCTTCCAACCTAGTTATCCGGGTTGGATATGAACCATATGTAAAAGTTGGCTTGTCTGAGTACATGTTTGGTAATGCGCGATTGCAGATACATTTGCCTTAAAGAACATAGGAAAGTTTAAAATGATGGCTTATTCATTGCAGTAGCTGCACAATTAAGCTATTTACAACCAAGCTGGCTAAAATCGAGAAGTGCTTCCATTTCTACAGCGTTGCTTTTATGGCTAGATACATTAATGTTTGCCGTTGTTTAAATAAAGTGATAGGAGATACAGTATACAGTAGGCATAGCAATGTTACAAATGTTTAACCCTTGTGAGAGCACCAGGGATTAGGCAGGTCAGATTTATCATTCCGGTTGAAGCATTCTAAATCCGTATGTTGCCAGGAACCACCTGGGCTACTAATTTCCCTGCCTAACACGTAAGCCTGATACCAGTGCAGGCAGTGTTAGGGTTAAATTGATGCCCTTGCTGCAGTAAACATCTCCCTTGAGTGACAGGGGTTTGGGCCCAAGGCCTAGGTACTGCCACAATTGGGGCTCAGACCTGGGACCCTCCCCTGGTAACAAAAAGGAGCTGCAGCCAAATTTAGTGTTTCTCTCACTCATCAGCGAGAGAGGTGTGTTCTCTCCTCTCCCATCTGGGGGAGAGGAGTGTACTTTATCCTGGACCAGGGACCTGGTTCCAGGCCTTCCCTCCCGCAGGGGCGTGGAAGCAGCTACCCCATGCTCCACCAGGGAGTGTGGGAGCTTGGGATAGACCTTTGGGGCCTCAAGCCCTGGGGGGTGAGTCCAGGGACCAAAGAGAGAAGAGTGTGCTGTGATGTATGCTGTGTACTGCTGTGTGAAGAATAAAGAACCAATTACCTGTTTTATACTCCTACCTGAGGCTGCAGTCTGTCGGGGAGGGCGAAAGTGTTTTCTACAGGGGACTGCACCTATCTGCAATAGACCCTGTTGGAATGGAGGCGCTGTACCAAAGGAGAAGAGAGCTGCGGATCACCAAAAGCCTCGCCTGTTGATTCCCCAACTAATATCGGCGGAAGCTCAGGGCCTTCTGTAAACCTGCAGGTGAGCACCACAACACTGTGTAACAGTGAGATCTCCTGTCGGGTGGGGGTAACACCGGTTACATTTGGAGGTGCTGCTGAGATGTAAGATCAGAAAGCAGGCAGGCTTTTGCAGCGAGAGAAATAGAGTTTTCTCCAATTATGCCAAAACTGAGAGGTGTCTGAAAAACACAGTATCAGGGTGATTGCAAGAGGAATTATGGGTGGTGTACCTGGGGGCTCTTGGGATCCGAGGAACCAGAAACCATCAAATGAATATCCAACTTTAAGCCGGGCTGTGAGGTGCGTGTTAAACACCGTATCAGGGCCATTGTAAGAAGGATTATGTGTAGGGTATCTGGGATTGCTGGGGTTTAAGGGGACCAGAATCGGCTGATGGGGACTACAACATATCTATCCACCTGTAGTGCTCACAGTATGTGCGGGTAGCGTTCCAGGGGGGCTCTCGAAATTTGGGAAGCCAGAATCTCCGCCAATACAATGCATTACTCTAGCGTTTTCGTTTTCCGTCAAAACGGGAGAACCGCGTGGTAAGCTTTGCGAGGCAAGAGTTGTGCAGGGCTCGGTGCGAAAGCTGAAGCTGCTCCCTGTAATGTGCTGAGCTTGGCGCGAAAGCTGGAGCCGCGCCCACCTTTTAGTGCCTGGACTCCTGGTTCCACGAGTGGGAGAAGGCACTGAGCAAATTGATCACTTTGTGTCACTAGTAGGGGCGTAGCCGGACACAAGCTACCGCACCCTCAGTGCACGTGGTGACTCAAAGGAGACAGAGCTACTTGAGACTGATCCTGTTACCATCACTAATATGGCTGAGAAAGCTGCTCCCTTGTACACACTACAAGGAGGTATCCTGTTGGTATAGCTCAACGGGGAGGACTTTCTACAGTGTGTATGTGCACAATGGGATTACCCAGGCGGGGAACTATCAGTGAAGTCCCGCTGCAAGAGGTGCGGATTCCCTTGTCCCTGGAGGAAAGACGCGGCCCCAATCCTAATCCCATATGTGGCTATGTGTGCGAGATACCTGAGGAAATGCTCGGGAGAATTGACCTTTTTCACCCTCCTTAGTGGAGCAAGCGTGGGCACACTACCTGCGAGCTACTACCGGTGCCATACTGATGCCCCCAAGGTCGTCTTCGACTACCGTGGCATCTGAAAAGCCCTTACCTGATTCTCGGGTAATGAGCATGGCGTCCTGTCGGAAGCTACTCACCAAAATGTCCGACGCGGTGCTGGAGGAGATAGAGGCTGGAGGCTCCATCGCTGTACTCCTGCAGGAGTGTCGCCATATTGTACCTGCAGTGGTGAGAACTGTCGCGCAGTGCGAGAAGGAGCTCCGACAACCATCTGTGACATCATCGGAGGCGGCCCCACCAGAGCAGAAAACGTCCGGGAACTCGGACGAACTTTGCGAGGCATCGGAGGTGCCTGCTCCCAGCCGGGAGTCCCATGAGACGACAACAGCCCGCAGACCGTTGAGATCCACAGGTTCCGGCGATGACAACGGCCTACCTGACTGTCGAGGGTGCTTCGGCCCAGCTGGTTCCTGCTGAGGCGTCCATCTTGGAGGTACCAGACGGTACTTCTTCTTTTCCAGACGACGCTGCCACCTTTCCGGTGAAACCGGAAGTCGTCATCCCGACCTCGGCAGCCGGAGCGGAAGTCGTGACCTCCAGTCAGTAAGGCCGAGGCTGCCCATTTTCTTAAGCAGTGCCGTGCCCGAGGCAAAGCCATGGACAGACATGCTGCCAAGGACCCTACCCCTAACAAGGTATTGACGGTGATGGGCCGAGGCAGGCAGCAGGCCTCTAAGGCATTGGGACATGATTCTGAGGGTAAAGCCTTACTGAATGTTATCCAGGACACTGACATTATGCAAACACCTACCCAGGACAATATTGTGTGAGAGGGGTTTGATGATGATGATGATGTGCCTATGGGTGGGTTGTCCGATTATACAATGTCTTCACTGGAAGGTTCCTGTAAATCTAGTAGTTGTAGACCATCTATTGCGGGTTCAATGCAGGAAGAATGTATTGAGATGCCTAGCCCTAGTACCAAGAAAGTATTACCCTGGTGGGAACCCTTGTTTCAAGGATATGTGCCGCACATGAATAGGACTAGGTTCCTGTTAATTGAAGGTAACACGGTGGATCACTGGTGGGATGAGGGAGAGTTTACCCCAGAAGAAACAGCAGAGATCATTAGGGATCATACACTGGCGACACACTTTATTCGAGCTCGGCTAGTCCCACGAATTCGGGTATACCCGGGTGTATTGAGGTTTCTGCCCGAGTGCATTGAGGTATTTTCCAGGCAGGGATTGAAGCATTTTATTCCCGCTGACTGCAATACTGCACAGTATATATATATATATATACTGCATTACAATTCATGAATTTATGCCATCTGGTAGACACGCGAAGCATTGCAGCCTATTAAATCCTAATCATTATCATTTAACAGATCAGCCGCCCGTCAGCCAGGCATGAACCCAGGCTGGGAAGGCAAACGCAACGGGGCTTGTCAGAGGTGAGGAGCGGCACATTCCAGGTATCTGCCAGGTACATACTGGGTATTTGCTCGAATAAAGTGTGTCGGTGCAGTATTAAGGACATAGGGCTAGGGATGGTAACACCTTCAGGGCTGGAGGTCGTCAAAAAAGAGATCCCAGTGTCCAAGCCACTATTTTGGGTGCTGCTAGTGCAAGCTGGTGGGCAGAACGTAATCAAAAATAGCAGGGTGGATCGTATAGTGGTCCAACATTATAGGAAGTCACAAGGTTACGATTACCCTTATGTTCCTGAACCCCTTATGAGAGAGGCAGAGGCCCATAGGGAGGAATGGCTGAGAGAGGCTGTGTTAGACTATCTAGCTTCCCGCTGTGTAGTGGCGTATTATTATAACAATGAAAAGGTTTCCTACCTAATGAATGTCTGGAAAGTAGGCAGCAACGTTTATCTGGACAGGGTTGAGTATATCTCAGAGAATGGCCAGAAGCGGTGTTATTCGGTCACCGTACCGGATAGTGAGGGCAGAAAGGTTTGCAAGCCTGATCCCAAGCACTACTACTGAGGGGTGTAGATCTTCATCATAGGAAGAATCTATCTGTACCCATGTGTTCTATGTTAATGCACTGTTCCAAGTTATTTTTCTCTGTTCTCCTATTAGGATGGTATGTAATTGGATGTCTCAGCGATGTCGTGAGAGTTCCACCAGGGGGAGCATGTAGCCAGGTTATCCCCTGGGCTACTAATTTCCCTGCCTAACACGTAAGCCCTGGTACCAGCGCAGGCAGTGTTGGGGTTAAATCTATGTCCTTGCTGCAGTAAACATCTCCCTTGAGTGACAGGGGGTGTGGGCCCAAGGGCTAGGTACTGCCCACAATTGGGGCTCAGACCTGGGACCCTCCCCTTGTAACATAAAGGGGCTGCAGCCACATTTAGTGTCTCTCTGTGTCTCACTCAGTGAGAGAGGTGTGTTCTATCCTCTCCCCTCTGGGGGAGAGGAGTGCACTTTATCCTGGACCAGAGACCTGGTTCCAGGCCTTCCCTCCCTGCTCCACCAAGGAGTGTGGGATATTGGGATAGACCTTTGGGGCCTCAAGCCCTGGGGGTTGAGTCCAGGGACCAAAGAGAGAAGAGTGGGCTGTGATGTATGCTGTGTACTCCTGTGTGAAGAATAAAGAACCAATTACCTGTTTTATACTCCTACCTGAGGCTGCAGTCTGTCAGGGGGAGGGCGAGATGTTTTCTACAGGTGACTGCACCTATCTGCAATAGGCCCTGTTGGAATGGAGGCGCTGTACCAAAGGAGAAGAGAGCTGCGGATCACCAAAAGCCTGGCCTGTTGATTCCCAACTAACATCGGCGTAAGCTCAGGGCCTTCTGTAAACGTGCAGGTGAGCACCACAACACCGTGTAACCATGAGATCTCCTGTCGGGTGGCGAGGAACACCGGTTATACGTACGTACTTATAACAATGCTTGGTTAAGAGTGTTCTTTCAATGTCAGTAACAAAGTTGTGTTATTGAATTTACGAGCACAGATACAGCACCGGCTTCCACTTTATGGTTGGGTAGTCTGGGATATTCTGCATGATCAGCGGCTGCAGTAATGTTGGCTACAACTTTACGTCCATAATGCAGGTTCATTTGGTATCGGAGCCTCAATCACAAACCTTTAAAGCTTTTCCCTCATTTATTTAAAATGACCTGAACAGCGGGTTTCCTCTGGGCCAATCTACAGTCTCCCACCGCTGGGAAATCATGATTTCCGAGATCTTACGTTTTTGTGCTATCTTCTGGCACACAAAAAAAACGAACAAATATTGGAATAGTGTCAGCAATAAAAACCCATAACATCATGATTCCGCTGTGTCCCGGTTCAGAGACAGGAAAGATGAAGGTATAAAGCAGAGCGGTGCTGTCTGCAAAGCTCCACCAGAGGGAGACAATGAGCCAGTCATATTGGTAAAGTCACTAGGAGGGAACAGAATTGTAAGTCCACAAACCAATGTGACACTGCATACCAAAAAAATCTGGATTGGTGTGTGATTGAACACTTTTCTACTTTGTGTATAACATTATAATGTGCCCAGATCTACAGTAGTCTAATATTCTTTATCTAGAATTTAAACTAGACCATAAAAATCACATTTTAAAACTGTGATCTGAGTGTTATGGATCGACATTATTGTCAAAAGTTTGGAAATACCATGGGCCTTAATCTTTAATCCCGCGTAGTTTCTCATAAACAGAGTTCTTGAATCTTGGAAAATATTCCTGTTGACGCATTTTAAGTACGTGAATTGTGCATACATAAAATGTATGAATTAGGGTTGCCAGGTGTCAGGTATTTGGACACACTCCAGTAAAAAATGAGCGGTAATACCGGACATGTATTGTATGTGCCCGTTATTACCTCTCTGGATTTAGTGACCTGACCTGCTTGGATGCTGATTGGCTGCTGCCGGGTAATGCAGGAAATCAGGAGGTGGTGTCAGGAACCTGGGGGTGGGGCCAAGAAGAGGAGGAAACCGCATGGAGTGGATAGAGGGGAGGGTGTGTGTATTGAGAAGGGGTGGGTGAGAGGATGAGGGGAGGGGGTGATAGGATGAAGAGGTGTGCAACAATCTTAGAATTTGTGGGAGAGCAGCATTAAGATCAGTATTGCTCGCCAATACGCATTGTTTTCTAAATTTCACTCCAAGTATGCACCAATTTGCACCATTTCATATTCTATTTCGTAATGTTTTTGGGGAGGAGGCTCTTTTTCCAGACCCCAGAATACAGAATATGAAATGGTGCAAATAATAATAATGCAACGGTCCGATCATTTATAAATAGCACACCTTCCCACCGACTTTTCTCAAGCGCGTCGCACCTTTCACCATTGTGTCTAGTATTTTTGGAGGAGCCACCTGGCAACCGTATGCATGCTCACCTCAACTGAGCTTTTTGCAATCTCATCTAATGTTAAAGTGAGTTTGGGTTCCTGATCACACAGATGCATTTGAGTCGCTCAAAAGATTTCCATTTCATTGTTTGTTTCTTAATAATAATAATTATAATTAAAAAAAATTCTTTACCTGGATTTTTGTATTTTCTAACATTTAAATATTCTATTTTATCTGCCCTGAATAAAGATGTGCAACACGATTTACATGTAATTATCTATCGTACATTTTGCATATGTTTAATCACTAGAAATGTTATATTGTTTGATATTGATATAAATTAACATCAGAAAAATACAAGATTATTGCCTTTCCCAGTAAGATTTCCCCCGTTTTAAAAAGACATCCCCACTCTCTCACATCGAAAAACAATTCTATAATCCGGAGGCAAAAAAAATGTCTGACTAGTACCTACTGGATGTGGCAAAGTCCTCCAACATTTCAGACCGACACGAGTCCAAAGATATGAGCACACAATAACAAGATTTATAATGAATGTTTAGTTTGAACCACACCTGTATATTATCCCCATTTGATTTTTCTCCCCGACAAATTGGTGTGTCTCCCCCCCACCCCCTTGTTATTCCAGGTGCCGGAGTGCCCCAGTTCCAGCCTATTGCTTTGAATGGCCGTATACAGCTTCTCACTAACGGCTCTTTGCTCATTAAGCACGTTCTGGAGGAAGATAGCGGATACTACCTCTGCAAGGTCAGCAATGATGTGGGCGCGGACGTCAGCAAGTCCATGTATCTCACGGTTAAAAGTAAGAACTGAAAACATTTACTTCTTGCTGTCCAGGTATTACTTTTGTAGCCAGGAATATTGGGGAAGTGGGATTCTTCCTTGCTTTTATGCACCTCGTTCACGTGAACATATTTTCCAGTGAACAATTTTTCTTTCAAATATAATAAATTCAGATGAACTGCCCATATCTAGAGATGTGTGAACTTTCTGACTGGGTTCACAAATACAGTATCTCTGTGTCTCTTGCTGTCTCTCGCAATCTATTTAAGGAGGAAGGAATATTCTAGATGGTTAGATTCCAGGAGGACAAGAGGAGAGGAGCCTCGGGGAGAGTAGATCTGTAATATTTATAAAGTAATAGTATAGAACTTTTTTATTATGTTGTACGTAGGGACAGTACCCATTAATTTAGGATCCCTGAATGAAGGAATGGCCCCTGAATAAGTAATGAAAAAGATTACGACACGCCATAGAGGGCCTCAGGAAAGTGGGTGTTGGCGGATCAGCTGTACCTGCGGATCGGCACTAATATTCCTCATTAGTGTATGGAAGTGGCAGTTCCCAAACAGGCAAAAGGTATTGGGTCAAGTAAGAAAAGACCCTCTAGTATTCCTGTAGGGGCCCAGAGTAATCAGATTAATACCCGGTGATGGTTCTGAAGCAACAAGGAGGACCGGATCCCACACTTTGAGCAACTAAGTCAAAGTATCTTCATTTGAGTGTTGAGTGGGCACTGATGGAAGAACAGTATTCATGTATGTGTACTATAAAATCCAGTACAACGTTGTTAACATTAGCAAACACGTAGTTCCCAGCACTCAATAATGGAATGATCAGATGATGACCAAATAAGGAGATTTAATATGAAAATGTATCATACCATGAGAATATACACACTGGGGGTTGTGGGAGTAAAAGTGAAAAGGGAGGTATTAATTACTCTGGGGGTTAGCTGACACCTTAAGGCGAAGGGGTGCAATGGAGGATAAGGAATGGTGAAAACAAGGGGAGGGAATCGGACGTATGGAGGGGAGGAGGGGGGAACAGGGAGGGTGAGGGATACAGTAAGGAAAAAATGGAGGCTGTAAAAAATGAAAGATAGAGGGGGCAACGTTTCGGGGATAACCCCCTTCTCCTGGCACATTGTTAACGTGAATGAACAGTCCCTGTGATTGGGGACATGAATAAATGACAGTTGTACTACAAAAGTTCCTGGCGCCAATTATTCTACAACCTTGCTACCTCATCGCCCAGCCGCCTGGTACCAGCACCCTGAGCCAAGGTAACCTGTGTGGAGAAGCCATACATAACACACCGACGTAACCTCCCTAGAAGCCGGGCAGGGAGGGCCACATATACATCACTCTATTTTATACAGAAAGTATATGGTTTCAACAGCACTCAAAGAATATACATATTGTGTGGTCATATTGTGGCAATATCCCAGTAACATTTCTTTATAACATATTTGGCATTTGACTTTATTTTTCTCATTTGAGTGCTGCTCCCCCCCCCCATTTCTTGTTATATCACTCTATTTTATGTTTATATTACATGCCAGATAAAATTAATAAAAACATTTATTTTTTTAAAAACTTTATTACGCGACAAATAAACGAGTGAGTCTGTACAGATCATCTAGATCAAGATATTTGCGATTTCGGTTAAACGTTCATATGGATTTCAAATACTTTTGTGTAGAAAAAAAAAATGTACCATATCTCGTTGACTATTTAGAATCGACTTTCAGGAGTTTTTGTAGAAATTAATCCTGTGACAGATAAAGATATACAAATGTGAACAGCAGCTTAATTACCTTACATGCTGGGCTTGCACTACTACCTTGCAGTTGAAATCTCATGTTGAAGAGCCTGCCATAATAAAGCTGTGGGATGATCTAGAATACAGAGGCAAAGACACGAGAGGGATATAACCACTTGGCTCACAATGAAAATATATTCTGTAATCAATTCTATGTCATTTGCACTCCCACTCCTTATAAGAAGATGAAGAATAGGGGGAAAGGGCCATCAAATCCCATTTAGCCTATGGAAAGAGAAGGCATGTCCTGCTCTTCACCCAGTAATGTCACACTAAAGCAGGGGTGGCCAACTCCAGTCCTCAAGGGCCACCAACAGGTCATGTTTTCAGGATATCCCTGCTTCAGCACAGGTGGCTCAATCAGAGGCTCAGTCAAAGACTTTCAAAAGTCTTTGACTGAGCCTCTGATTGAGCCACTTGTGCTGACGCAGGGACTGATTGAGCCACCTGTGCTGAAGCAGGGATATCCTTAACACCTGGCCTGTTGGTGGTCCTTGAGGACGGGAGTTGGCCACCCCTGCACTATAGGAATGGGAAATAAATTAGGCTGGGTTACACTAGTACTATACTATTTATAATCTTTATAATAGTTTTAGTTCTACGTACATTACATGAAGCATTTTAGTTTCATTGGCTCCCATTTTTGCACTTGGAGGGGCTGTGTAACCAGAGGAAAGGGGCATATAATTGAACCATTTATTATGTCCGTGGCAAAAAAAGCCCTGCTGGGGAAATCTGCATAATCAAGCCTTTGGTTCATTACTGATGACGGAAGGGGAGTGTTCATTCTCCCTTCTTTCCGCCATCATTGCAGATCGTGTGAAAGCACAAGAAGCAATCTCCCCTAAGCGAACGTGCACCTTTCGTTAACGTAGCTGCTGCGTCATGGGGCGCCAAAACCCATGGCGTAGCTACGTCTTGGTGCACTCAAATGGTTAATATACAGATTTAGCAGTTATTGCAGCGCAGCACACACAACGCACCTGCGGGAGCAGATGCCATTGTGTCTGAATTAGATGCGTGCAGGTGGGTCAACAGGGCTTCTGTACCCACTGGCGCATGCCAGCTGAGGCCATAGCGTTTGCGGCATCTGTAGTTGCATTTGTCATAGTGTTCAATTGTTCTTCACAGGACATTGTTCATGGAATAACAACCTCACAATAAAATGACAGATACCACATAGAGATATTGACAAATTAATATTTTCTAAATACATGGTTACTACAGAATTGTACGTCTTAGAAAATTACTTTGTCGGTTATCATATATTGTATTGGAGCAATTTGAAAATTAGATATTGTTGCATGTAAGGTTTTTTGAACAAGATGGAGGCGCTGCACCACTGAGTAAAGACGGAGGCATCCACCCCAGTAACCTGGTCCTGTTATCCCCCATACCATCGCGGGAGACTCAGGCCCTCCTGTTGCCAGCAGGTATGCACCACCCAGACACACGTAGCCAGACCCTAGTACAGAGGGGGGCCCAATCTGCGATTGGCCCCGGGAAGAGGGGCTACATACAGATACACATTTACACACTGGCACGCGCACTATGTACAAACAGCTAACTATCTGGTCAAGGATTTCAAAGTATCTGTAAAATGCAATGTCGGCCACTTTTACTAAGCAGTGCTGTATCGTAAAAACCCTTTTGGCGAATCTGGCCCATTCCGTTTCTACAATATGAGAACCTACAGATGTAGTAATCCAAACTGTCTTCTGTGCCGCTGCCAAACATGGTCACGGCACCAAAGGATTATCGCTGCGGGAGTACCCATTAGCAAAGCATGGACGCCCTACAGTTCCATTTCAGCAGACACTGTGGACTTTTGCTTGTTCATTCTCAGCACCAGGTACAGGGAGTCTTGCTACATCTGTGATCAATGTAATTGTAACACCCCTTGTGTATACTGTTATGTATGCACGCTGCCTCCTGGTGGAATTCGGGGGTGAATCTACTCTGCATGACACATTCAAGCACTGATGGACTTGCCCTCAAGCCAATAACTGTGACTCCGGAAAGGAGTCATACCATTTGGACTGTCTCTTCTGAGTCTGCATATGACAAGCCAAATAACGACACAGCAAACAACATACCAGATCCAGTGTTAAACGGAGAGTGCTTTTCCATGACTTTCTTAACACAGAAGATAAAGTATTATACATTGAGAATTAGGAACTTTGCAATTCAAATATACTTTACTAAGGACCCTGCAGCATTACAGAACAAGAATAAAAGGGATGCCTGCATGAGTAACAAAAATAGCATTTATAGCAGTAATAATTGCCATGAAAATATATTCATTTTATAAATCTTCAAGATTGTATTTCCTCCTGTCTTCTTACTCATTCTTGCAATGGCCTTGCCTTTTTTTTCCACAGGCTTTGTCTGCCCTGGGGACCCATGAACCAGTTCTTGTCCCCTATCACACTGGTATCTGGGAGCCTGACGCATTCCAGCAGTGAAGCTCCCTCTGGTAGTCATTAATTGATCGTGCATAATGTGTATATCAAGCTCTGCAAGGTCACCCTCACTGTTCTCCTTTGCCTTAGAACAGGCAGCAGAAAGGAGGCAGAGAGATGAAATGCACTGCAGGCTGTTCTCTGGCTGACACAAATAGGGAAGAACATTTATTTTTTTTCACAACGCATTTGTATTCAAAATGTTTTGCTGCGGATACAATGTCGGGTTTGGGTTGAACTCAAGGCTTTCTTTGTACTTTACACCTAGGGGATGGTGCATAAAAAGGTGGCAATAAATCATATTCTGTCTGGTTGGCAAAGCAGAAACTAAACAGACTTGTCACATGGAAGCCTAGAAATGAATAGTAAAAAAAACCCATAACTTTTCCCATTTCCTATTTGCTACAAGATCTCCAAACGAATGGTTCCCCTGTCCTTGACCCATATTTAGGATACTCTTGTGTCTAGCCTGAGCAGCTTTGAATTACTTTACATAATTAAACTCCGTCACCTCTGCTAGGCGAGACTTTTCCATGGACCCACTAATCTGTCTGTAAAGGAGTACTTCCTCGTGCTTGCACTGAGCTTGCCACCTTACCAAGAAATAGACCTGTATGCATGGAATACTAAGTAGCCTAAAACCAGGCTTGGCGGTACAATATTCTTATTGCAGCTCCCTAATACATTACTTCCACTGAGGTAGAGAAAGCTCAGCGTACTACACTTTATATACCCTATACTCCTTTGCATATTTCTGCCGAAGACCTGTTGTTTTTATGTCAGGTTATGTATGCGTTGTTTTCTCCAAAGCTCATGGGGTGTGTTTATTTGGGTGCTGGTGGAGGGTTACTGTGCCTGCCCTGAGCAAAGAGCAGGACGTTAATATTTTGTCCCTCTATGCTGCCTGTCAGGAAATGGAAGGCAAACCTAAATATCTACCTTATTAGCCCATTTACGTTGGTTAGACCTGGTCCTAATCATTATAAGGTGTATTTATCTAGTTTTGTCCAGGATTCCTAGTTTAAATATTCTGTACCATTACTGCTGAGAAGAAAGGCTGGAGTAATGTTTGAACTGCGGAAAATTGGAACAGAGGCTATATTCATCCTATTTGTCTGCAATCGTTTTTCCTGAAACAATTAACTACTGTAAAATGTTAATTACACAGCTGCACTATCCAGTCTATAAGGACAGGAGCTTGAGGTAAAATGCCAGGACCTAATCTTGGTGGAGAAAACCAGATTAAGACCCTCTGGGGCCCTAGACATGTCCACGGACAGCGTGTGCACCACGGCCAAAAAACGCACCTGCTTCAAGCGGGTGACGTCACCGCCGCGCACACCTCCACACGGGCGAAGGCACTATGGACTTGGCCTAAAGTAACATCTACAGATTAAACACAAAGCTTACAGTTTTTGGTAAGGATGGTGGTTGAAACGTCAGAATTGGGCCATGGGACTTACCATCTTTTCTCTTGCTCAGCAACTAAAGATTAGACGCCAGTCACCAATTATATTAAAACCCAAATGGCAGCCACGGCTACAAACTAAATGACAGTATATTGTACAGAAAGTCACAAGAGCCTTGGTTTTATTTCATGATCGTACATTTGTAATAAAAACTCAAACCTCGTGAAAATGTAACAGATTAAAAATGAAGAGCCTTACAGTAGTGTTAAGCAATAAGACAACGTAAGGCACCACAAGACCCCTTATCGACCATTTACTTGAATGTGGCATGATGGAACTGTAAGGTGTCACATGGCTTAGCACCGCTTTGGAACAATATGTCCTGAAGTGACCGCGATTATATGTTATATTTACAGATGTTTCATGTACAGTTAGAGACAATAAGTGTTATGGGCACACAGTATGTAACAGTTACACATCAGATTAAATTGTGAGACAGCTGAAATCTTGAAAGAACTTAAACTGGTGGCGGCTTTGAGAGGAGTCTCTGGTAAGTTATTCCAGACGTGAGGTGCACGGAAACAGAAGGAAGAGCGACGAGATTTCTTTGTGGAACTTTGGAACCGTGAAAAGTGTTTTGGAGTCAGATCTCAGGTGATAAATGTGTGTGACGAAGCCAACCTGATTGGTGAAACGCGTAGGAGGAGGAGCTAATAGGTCACGATCACACAGGCAACAGAGGCTTGAGAGACTGAGACGGAGGTTGTTCGCCTTGCTACACTGATCTGACAGAGGAGTCTAGCCTGCCGGGAAGGGTGCTTTCGTCACATCCGGAAGCGACGTCACACCAGGAAACCCGTGCCACGTGTCGACACTAGCGCCAGGATCGAAGGAGTGGATTTGGGCACACCAGCCAGCCGCAGCAGCTACCGGAGTGGAAGTGTACCAATGGAGGAGGTTCTCTGCAGGAGACGCTTTCACGGAAAGAACGCAGAGCAGCGCGGTGAACATCAGCAGCCCATTACATCTATCCCTGTTCCTATCCAGCGCTTCCAGACTGATGGCTAGGAGCCTTGTGAAAGGATCGCAGTGTTCTGACTTACCACTACTACAGACAATAACAGTTCTCAGCTAAGTTGCCTCTGTGTCATACATTTTACTAAATTTTTGCGTCCTTGCACTGTATTGTTTTATTTTTATATTCCTCAGTCATTTCCTATCATAAAATTGATCAATCATCATTGCCTACTTTTGCGCCTCCCTATATTTTCTCTTTTAGATAAACGCGTGTGGTAGGGGTGAGGAGCTTGTTCAGATAGCCTGGTAGCTTGTACAGAAAGTATTTGAAGGAGGTTGAAATCGCCAAGCACAGCTCACTCTTGCCAATCTGTGAGTAAATTGTGCCAAGAAAGTGAGTCATATCAGTCAGGGATTTTATAGGGGCACTAGATGCCAGCAATAAGAATAGTTTTAGAGAAGGGGAGGCATATTTGAGCAACTAGGATTTAAAATTTAGCAGCATAAATAATGAGTCTTGAGTGTAAAATAACACATCTCTCCTCCTCTCGTTGACCTATCTTTCCTAAAAATGGAGTGTCCCTGAATGGAGATAGATTAATCAAGAATTTTAGGAGTTAGCGATGTCCTTAGTTCATCTAGTTTGGGCAGCAGGCTACGAATATTAAATAAAGACAATAGCCCTTTTGGAAATGTCATAGGGGTATGGGACAGAGTTGAAAAGGGAGGGCCTGGGTTGAGTTCAATTTCTCAAACATGTGACCTAACGCTCAGCCATAATATCATAGAGTAACAGATTATTTACTTAAGGGTGCACATAGGGGATTTTTCTTTGGATCCGTTACTTGGGACCCTGTTGAGCTCAATAGCCACTGTTAAAGAGAGTAACAATATAAATAGACATTTGGATAATTGTAGGCTGCAAAGCTGCGATGTTTGCCATACTGTAGGTGTTACAATGAGCGGTGGTTGGTTTGCTGGGTTTTCAGAGCTCTCCACCAACATTCTGTAAATGATGCAAGGCTTTTCAGAAGTCCAGGGTGTGTGATTACACTGGGTGTGAACCAGGAGGGAGAAGTGTGTAGTTGATAGAGAAACATTTACATGAACAGAATTGAGGTACGTAGCAGGTTCATTATCAGAAACATAGATAGCAAAGGCAAGGCTGTGTACCGTACTTCTCTATAGCTGAAAGGGATTAAATACAGGGTTCCAGGGCTGCCGGAAGACTGCTGTTGGTACTGTAGGTAGAGTTGTAAAGTTGATGTCAAATGATGAGTAAATAATTCAAGCATATCACCTGATGTTAATCAGGGCTAGTTTGCACAATTAAACTTGGCAAATGGCTAACAAGCAGATTCATGGTGTTAACAGCCTAGCATTAAACATACAGTATGAGATGAGCAACATTAGGTGAAAGGGATCAGATAAGAATCCTGACAGAGGTAACATACATTTCTACTACATGAAACTCAAACTGTCAATAGCCACGTGAAACAGACCAAATTAAGTCCTTTTCATTACCAATTAGCTTTTAAAGATGTTACTTTGTAGTTTAACTTCACTAGGAAAATAACCAATAATGGCAGATAGACAGAACTTTTTCTAGCCTTCCCACTAAATATATTTTGTATTTATTCTCCGGCCCATTGTGTAAATTAGGATTTTAGGTGGGAGTTGCACATACTGTATGCTTGCAGGGATATTGTTACCTATTGTTTTATCTTATATTGTAAAATAGTAGCACACCGTGGGTAGAGATAAGTGAACCCACCCAAATC
The DNA here is from genome assembly GCF_040206685.1 of Ascaphus truei. Lineage (NCBI taxonomy): Eukaryota > Metazoa > Chordata > Amphibia > Anura > Ascaphidae > Ascaphus > Ascaphus truei. The sequence continues at coordinate 20,127,118 of NC_134485.1, forward strand.
CGTTTCCCGAATTTTCTTGCATTATCCCCCCCAAATCCATTTTGCGGTGTAACATCCGCGGACGGATTTGGTGGGGTTTAATCTGCGCGGATTCATCAAAATCCACCATTGGATGCAATCCGTTGACGGATTTGTTGAATTCAATCTGCGGATTCAGCAACTCATTGGTGGATTCTTAAGAATCCGCCGATGGATCGCTGAAACCGCTGATTGGATTCTGCAAATTCGTCCCCGTGTCGCGGAATCCATGGTTGTGATACATTTGAATAAATGCATTAAAATGATGCAGTAAGCGTGCTCTTACAGTATGTGCAGATAATGAACGTGAACCACGCATATAGGCTTACAACACATACCCACTATATTTGCAGTTTGCTGCTTAGTGTAACTGCGACTTTGAAGTACAGTACGGTTAGAAGTTAATTGTGTAGTGCAGGTGTTGCCAACTCCAGTCCTCAAGGACCACCAACAGGTCAGGTTTTCAGGATATCCCTGCTTCAGCACAGGTGGCTCCATCAGTCAAAGACTGAGCCACTGATGGAGCCACCTGTGCTGAAGCTGAAGACCGAGCCACTGATTGAGCCACCTGTGCTGAAGCAGGGATATCCTGAAAACCTGACCTGTTGATGGCCCTTGAGGACTGGCGTTGGCCACCCCTGGTGTAGTGTGATTGGCAGGGTTTTGTTTCCCTGACATCTCACCACTGTAACATGTTGTTCTCTACATTTTCAAACCTCACCCAGGAAATATGCCTATAAGTCATTACAGGAATGTTGTGTAATTCACCAGCCTTCGTTCAAGTTCAATGTCATGGAATACAGTGGCAAAACTCAGTGCTAGAGCCACATGGCCTTGTGAAAGTATTTGTATCCGTTGTGCCAAAGTTCCAAAGCATTACATTGTAAGCCAGGCAATATTATTCCATTACGGACAGTATTCTGTTGACTTATTTTTATAGGTTGCTCCAGAATTGAAATAGTTAAAAAACTTGGGTTCGTTCTGTCTGATTTATTTAAAGCCTTGACGTGTATGATATTCACCATTGAATTCTGCCAACCTTGAGCGCCCTCTGTATTTTAATCCTCGCTAAATAATAAAAAAAAAAATGTAAAAAATGTGAAGCCTGCACTTGTGCAAATATGCGCAAAAATCTACATTCCCCTATTCCCTTCTTTCTTCTAATAAATCGTCAGAAAATGTATTCCTGTATGAATACAGAAGAGCACAGCCTGAAATCTAAGCGAGGTCACACATCTTTCATATTAAATATTTAACAAAGTTTAACTAAACTGACTGTACTCAATGGCAAGCTGTTTTGCTTAACACTACAAAGGCTCCTTGAAGTGGGAAGACTGTGAAATACCTTAATCTTCTTGGTGAAAGACAGCACTGAGATCCGGAGTTTAAAGTGTAGACTGTTAAAAAAATTCTTATCTGGAAGAAACTGATTTCATGGTTATTTAACTCCCACGCTTCTGCTGTAATGAAAGTTACATGATGCACTCATTGAATGTTTAGTTACATGTACATACTGTATGATGTCTCTTCACATGTTATAGAGTATCGTGTTACAGGCAATTAAAAAACGAAAGTGAAAAAGGAAACTTATCTAATAGTGGCGCTCTATATAAAAATATTAGCTATACATATAATCGTAGTGATAATAATAATCAAAAGGTGATACTTATGCAAACACATAAAACAGGTGCTGCTATGACCCGGTGAGGATTGCTCTGTCAGTCCTCGTGTTGAGAAGTAGGGATGAATCTCCGGGAAGCGCAGGGATATGTGAAAACAAAAATGTATATAGATAGTGCAATATTGCTGTGATAAATTAAATAAATTGGCTGATCTAATGCAGATGTACTCACAAGTGTGAGAAGGATAAAGGCACATAAAGGTATCTTTCCCAGAGTATGGATGTCACACTCTACGCGTTTCGATGAAATCGATGAGATGAAACGCGTAGAGTGACGTTTGTACTACTGGCCGGAACCCCTGGAAGCCGATGACATAATTTCCTGTGCAGTTGGAACGCAAACCAGTGACACGCACGCCACGGAAGGAGGGGAACCAGATACACCATCTATCCGGCTGCTGAGATCCACTACGTGTGATCAAAATGCTTTTAAACTTTTGAAATCATGTGAGTGTAATACCTTTCACTTACCTTTTATAAATTCCTGGTATACAGTCTGCGCTATGTCCAGTCTTCTTTTCTAAGGTCTCTTGGATTCTATATGGGGCTGAGATTGATTTCCTGAATACAGTGTGACATCCATACTCTGGGAAAGATACCTTTATGTGCCTTTAACCTTCTCACACTTGTGAGTACATCTGCATTAGATCAGCCAATTTATTTAATTTGTCACAGCAATATTGCACTATCTATATACATTTTTGTTTTCACATATCCCTGCGCTTCCCGGAGATTCATCCCTAATTAAAAAACGAAACCCTGCAGTGTTGCAGTTACATGGATATCAGTTTTATACCCATGTCCACTGAAATCTTCCAAAAATAATCTCTTCAATTCCAGATGTGCCGCCAACGCATTGCAACTCTTGTGTTCCTTGCACGTGCAGCACTACAACGCTTCAAGAAACATTATGGTTTATCCGCATATTCACCTAGATTCACCAAAGGTTGATATACGGTAGCTGCTAAAATGTTGGCATTATTTAAATATTTGATGGCGGCGATGTTCTGCGGAATTACTGCCGTATTCGGGAAGAACTATGCATTCCTATATTGGGAGAAAGATTCATCTCATTTGCAGACACAATATTTGCATAGCCCTGGCCAGGAGTCATCAAAGCATGAGGCAAGATATCGCTCCGGACCTGGCGGTGACTGCCATTCAGGTCAATGGCAGTTACCACTAGAGATGGGCATTTTTTTGGGGCGGATTTGGAGCCAGATCAGATCTGCCGGTTCCTTTGGTTTGCAGATTTCCGTGGATCCATCTAAAAAAAGGGGTAGTTTGCGTTTTGCCGATTTGTAATTTGTTTTTATTACCAATACACTCTGCGGAATCTGCAACCTGTAGGTGGATTTTCTGAATCCTTAAGATTCCGCCAACGGATTGTATCCAATGGCGGATTTTGATGAATCCGTGCAGATTAAAACTGACCAAATCTGTCCGTGGATTTTACACCGTGAAACGGGTTTTGCGGGGAAAATGCGAGAAAATCTGGGAAACCGATGTGGGCAGATTCACTCGTCTCTGCGTTGGCTCCTGGCCAGTGAGACAATAAACCGACGTTACAGTATGTATAAAAGTGAGGCTGCTGAGAAGTATGTGGGAGAAGAGTAAGCGTAATGCAGACTGGGCCATGGTTGTACTGCTTTCCGAGGTTAACCTTGGTATGGCGGATTCTCTTTGTCTCCAAAGGCAAGGCTATCGAGCATATATCTTTGTGTATTTCCACTTCTATTTAACTCCTTGTATGACTCAATGTGCAATTAAAGATCTGCACACCCTAAAATGTGAACACCAGGACAGGACTTCTTCCAAAGGCCTATGGCAGCATATTATTTAACCCATTTGATGCCAGTGAATTGCAAATGATTGCCTTCTGTCACCAAAGGGGGCTTCTAAACAACATAAACACAACAGAACAAAATTGAGCACAAATATCATTAAAGGTGATTATACTGAACACACGTCTGAATTAAATCTTATAATGAAAGGTATACCGTCCCTGGAGGAAGTGCTGCTCCCGAGATGGGCTCAATCCAAGTCCGTGAACGAATGGCAGAAACAGAAGTTCAGGAGCGCAAGTAGATCCAGGTGCATATGGATATAAAACAACAATATATAGTGCAATACAGTATTGGTGAAATAATGGAAATAATAAATGTATAGCTCACTCACATGGTCCGTGAGTGGATTTAGACAATGCGGTTATTCTGAGTAACCAACTCATGTAGGTATCCAAGCACTCGCGTACTGTAGTTGCGTTCGTCAGAGCCGGTTGAAGAGAGTAGGGGACAAAAGGAGGGGAATCCCACATAGAAAATAGAGGAGACACTGATAGTGCAGATTGCATTATAATAAAAAATACTGCGACAAGATGCACTCCCTCTCCCACCGATATTCCAGCTGCGATGGCCGTTCCCCAGGGAATGTTGGTGAAGCCCAGAGACACTGGGACCAAATCAGTGCTGAAAGTACTTCCAAAATGTCCACCATCAACAGAGCAGTCCTCTAAATGTCTGTATAGATCCACCCTACGCGTTTCACTCTCTCGAGCTTCCTCAGGGATTAACTGCTGTACCTACCCCAGAATCTGACCCTGGATGGTGCCTACGCCTACCTTTGCATTTTGCTTGTGAGTGGCATGTATCTTTTCACTGTATCTTTTTATTATAAAGCAATTTGCACTATCCGGGTCTCCTCTGTTTTCTATGTGGGATTCCCCTCCCTTTGTCCCCTACTCTCTTCACCCGGCTCTGATGAACGCAGCTACGTTAGTGCTGGGATACCTACATGAGTTGCTTACTCAGAATAACCGCACTGCCTAAATCCACTCGCAGACCATGTGACGGATCACGGACCAGATTTATTATTTCACCAATACTGTATTGCACTATATATGTTTATTTTATTTCCATATGCACCTGGATCTATTTGCGCTCCTGAACTTCTGTTTCTAAACAACATAAACACCCTACAAATAAATCCCGAGGCAGATTCCTCAGGCGATGGTACAGATTATCACACTCCATCCGGCGGCGTTAACTCATATTAACTTGAATAGGAGTTGACACTGGATTGAGTGTGCTAAATTGTGCTGGGGTTTGATTAATCATCCCAAAAAAGCATAACATCCATACTGTATGTTCAAATAGAAAGCCTTTAGTAGCACAAGTGGCCACCCTGTCATGGGTTGACCATGACTGTGGCTACTAAGGGGTATTATATAAATGTATTCTACATGTTAACATTTTGTATTTTTATCAACTTGTTAGATTTGCCTATGTGTATGTATATAGGGGCCATTATGTATATAAGCAAGGTAGACCTAACTCCAGGTATCTGAGTTTAGTGAATAAGTGTGGTCACTTATTTTGTTGCCTTTATTTGCACACGTAATTAGGTGATACATGGTCGCTTGCATGCTCATTTGTAAAACTGACATTCAATTTACTCAACATTTATCACACCAATAAAATATACATTATGGAAGTGGTACCTAAGCATTAAAGTTTTAGTGACTAAAGCGTTACATTTAATGCTGATTTTTAAGAAATGGTAGAAATAGTAAATCTAGGCCATTGTATTGACTGCACATCAAATGTTGAGCAAAATGACTCTGTATTGCAGATAGACAACTGCAATATTTATTGCATTTCTTCCTATTAATATCCTGTACACCGTACAAAACAGCTGTTACACAATTTTCCTGCACATTATGTGTAGCCCTAGCTAATGCAGATGTGCGGATGTGTTGTTGGTTGTGGTATATACTGTATCATAAATATAAGTAGGGAGGGAGATAAATTTTGCAGGGAGTCCTCAATTGGAGTGTCGAGAGGCTTTGGATAAATTAGCAGGAGCGACGTATGCTACAGTAGATGTGAGGCGGGTGAATAGCAGATGTGTCAAGAGTTATCTGGCTGTAATGTTCACACCTTCTTTAAATTAGGGTGCAGTAAATTAACTACTGTCAATGTTTCCAGAATGTCATGAATCCCGGATCTTCATTTAACCCATTGTTAATCCAGTCCAGATGTCAAATTTAATCGAGTCAAGATGTCAAAATGGACTCAAATTGAGTCCAGGTGTCAAATGTATTTTAATTCCCATGGGCTTCTCTCCTGTGTATTTTTACATTTCCTCTGATGTCTAATACGAGTAAGTCAGATAAGTGTCCGGTCGGAGTTCTTGTATTGGTGTTTCATTTGCTGAATCTGTTATGAGTCATCATTTTCTTAAGGGCCTGTTTGGTTTTCCAACATTAGAACATATTGGTGCATTTTCTACATTATACAAGATCCGCCACATGAATAATAGATTTGCAGGTGAAGGATCCTAATATCCTGGTCTTATTGTTCTGTGCCTCGGGACTGATAGCCTCTTTGCATGAATGCTTGCATGTTTAAGTGAATTCACTACATTACACATATACAGTATGCTACTTTTCACTTTCCAGTGCAAACTTGGTAGTCGAACATACTGTAATTGCAGTGTTACCAAATAGAAGATGAGTGTGAGTATTAATAGCATACACCCTAACACATTAGGGAAAGGGATGCATTTCAGCTGAGAACTTTTCCTAATATTACTTTTATGTCTGAAGCACTTATTCCCATTATGTATTACATTTATTACTGCAGTGAAGTGCTATTTAAATAAAAAGAATATACATACAGAACTGAATCAATGACATTTGGGTTCTTTACAGTAAGGGCAGTTTTAATGTGGAAATTATTACCCAGGAGACTGTGATGGCAGATACAATAGATTTGTTCAAAAAAGGCTGGAGATCATTTTAGAAAGGAAAGGTATACAGGGATATACCAAATAACTAAACATGGGAAGGATGTTGATCCAGGGAGTAATCTGATTGACAATTATTGGAGTCAGGAAGGAATTTATTTTTCCCCTTATGGGATGTCATTAGATGATATAACACTGGGGATTTTTGGCTTGCCTTCCTCTGGATCAATATACTGTAAGTACAAATATAGGATAAAGTATCTGTCATTGGAATTTAGCATAGGTTGAACTTGATGGACGCATGTCTTTTTTTCAACCTCATCTACTATGTAACTGTGTAACTATGTAATTATATATCCCAATAGTCCTTTCAGGGACAAAGGGACAACCCTCACCTGGAGAGACTCCTGCACACATAAAGGAGCACTCCTGTGATATTTCCCAATAGGATATGCAAATTATATTTAAATGCCTCCCATTCGCACATGTTCCATGTATCGCAGGTGCGCCGCTCTTTGGGCACACGTGTCTCTCCACGTGTTTGAAAGTGGGTTTCAGGGGATATATATAGTACTCGGGACTGTAGTAGAATAGCGCTCTCTCCCTCCCGGTGGCTGCTGGCAGAATTGCATGTATCCGCTCAAATCTTTTTACACCATCTAAGCATTTAGCATATTTGTCTGTGACTAGAATTTTGCCTGAACCGCGACGTACAATTTGTGGGGTCTTAAGTTAAATGTCGCTCGGAGGCTTTCACTTCTATTTTTTATAAGTCACACACTTTTATTTCTCTGATAGAAAACTGTAGACAATAGTAATATTGTAATGAACGAATCCCAAACGAGATGAAACATCTCTTTCCTAGCTGTGTCACTGTAACATTTTGATAATACAGTTCTAACAACGATTAGCATTCCAATTTTGATGCCAAACAATAATTATTTTTGTTCAAAGCAGAATCTCCATCTGAAAAAAGGCGCTTGCTGCCAGATTTTCTGACTGACTAGTCCATTAAGCATGGGTTAATATACGAGACATATGTCAGCCATGTCCTTACAAATGTGTGTTTTCTGCCAAATTAGTGTCTGAAGTACTGTACGCTGGCAGGAACCGCGTAACTGCTATGTTGGGACTATTTACTCAGATGCACAAAACTGTGCCGCTATGGACAGTTCTGTCCTAAATAAATAGCAGATCCAGAAGGTTATTTTTTGCATAGCACACACAATCGGCACGTTTGATGAGTAAATTCAACAAAGCAAAACTAACTGCCAAAATAATGCCACAATTGTGCCAAAGGCTGAGCATAAAGCCACCCAGCAGGAATTTGCATGCTAACTTAGACACGGCGTTCACCGTTGTTTATGGGGAACTTTGTACATTTGTTGCTACTGTGCTGTTTTCTATGTAGTTTGACACAAACAGATGCAGCCACCAGTATTAAAACACTTACCTGGGAGATTCTGGGGCAGTCTCACAGTAAATGCCCCAACATTGCCTCATCATTTCTGTGAGATTCTTAATGGCCCATCGGATTAACACAGCGGGGGTCCCTGCAGTCCCATTCAAACTGGATATCACAGCATCAGCACAGGTGGCTCAATGAGAGGCTCTGTTATAGGCCGAAGCAGGGATATCCTGAAAACCTGGCCAAGTGTTACACTGATGTTAAGAAAAATGTGAAAGTGTAACATCAATAAACATACATGTACAAATAAACTTAAAAAGTAAAGTGTTGCACACTATCTGTAATATCCACATTAATATATTAAATCCCCATGTGTTGATGAAATGACCCCACAAAGCAAATGCTGGCGAGCACCAAAAATCAAACCACAGGCGTGCGCATTAGCTGCTAATACAGAATGCCTCATCTGTCTCAATGTTACTATATCAGGATTGTCTTGAAACTGTTGCATAAACATAGATACTGTAAATTTCCCACAGTTGACATGTCTGTAGCCTCCATGTTAATTGTTTACACTCTTAGGAACCATTGTTAATAGAATAGATGGTGTATAACATTCCTGGGACCATGGTGGTATGTGACAAAACAGTTACTCTGTTAAATACACGTTACTCTGAACCTACGTTCTTATCTGAGCTGGCAATCGTTTGATGCTCCTCTTATAAATCTGTAAAAATCCTTCTGGTGTTACCAACATAACGGCTGCTTCAGTCAGTGTAACTCAGCAGCTACAATGTATCCTTATATTACTAAGGTAACATTATCTATTGTTACAATTTACAGCTCAAACTGCTGGGAATATTGGCAACAAATGATCACAAACAGGGAAGTGTTGCAAAGATCTGGCATTGCTGGGGAGGTGGGCTAAAACGTGCTATAGAAATCAAAGGATGCCTTACAACTCATTAGAAATAGCATTAAGAGTTGAATAATAAAAAATGTTAAAAATTCGTAATTATTATCTAATATTACAGAACGGATTTATTAAAAAAAAAAACATATGAGTGCACATGTTTTGCCGCTTTAAACTAAATTTGGTTTCTGGTTGAATCTTTGCCCTTCGGTGGTTACAAATTCGCCTTCCCTTTCTGCGAAGCTCATAACATCCGCTGACCAATGTTTATATATTTGCTTGAAGCAAATGTTTTAACGTTTGATCGACGAGCGAGTGTTGAGATGTGCGCATGCGTGACGCCCCTCCCACTTTCTCACAGTTGTAGATTGTTGAAGGGAGCAGGATATGATGGGCTGGTGGAGGGCCGGGTTAGTGTGGGTGGACAGGCAGGTAGGGACTAGGGAATGTCAAAACAATGATTTAATGAGTTTGCCAATGTACAGACATTCTCACCTTAGCGGCAGGCTCCAGGCGTGAAGCATTCACATGCGACAATGGTTCTTATTTTTAAAATAGAGGGCAATGTGCTGATCTGAGATTCAGCCATGAATAGCCGCACCTGCGTCAGTAACATTGTTACAATGTGCACCCACTAAAGATGTCAGTGTGTCGGTGTGTCGGTGTGTCGGTGTGTCGGTGTGTCGGTGTGTCGGTGTGTCGGTGTGTCGGTGTGTCGGTGTGTCGGTGTGTCGGTGTGTCGGTGTGTCGGTGTGTCGGTGTGTCGGTGTGTCGGTGTGTCGGTGTGTCGGTGTGTCGGTGTGTCGGTGTGTCGGTGTGTCGGTGTGTCGGTGTGTCGGTGTGTCGGTGTGTCGGTGTGTCGGTGTGTCGGTGTGTCGGTGTGTCGGTGTGTCGGTGTGTCGGTGTGTCGGTGTGTCGGTGTGTCGGTGTGTCGGTGTGTCGGTGTGTCGGTGTGTCGGTGTGTCGGTGTGTCGGTGTGTCGGTGTGTCGGTGTGTCGGTGTGTCGGTGTGTCGGTGTGTCGGTGTGTCGGTGTGTCGGTGTGTCGGTGTGTCGGTGTGTCGGTGTGTCGGTGTGTCGGTGTGTCGGTGTGTCGGTGTGTCGGTGTGTCGGTGTGTCGGTGTGTCGGTGTGTCGGTGTGTCGGTGTGTCGGTGTGTCGGTGTGTCGGTGTGTCGGTGTGTCGGTGTGTCGGTGTGTCGGTGTGTCGGTGTGTCGGTGTGTCGGTGTGTCGGTGTGTCGGTGTGTCGGTGTGTCGGTGTGTCGGTGTGTCGGTGTGTCGGTGTGTCGGTGTGTCGGTGTGTCGGTGTGTCGGTGTGTCGGTGTGTCGGTGTGTCGGTGTGTCGGTGTGTCGGTGTGTCGGTGTGTCGGTGTGTCGGTGTGTCGGTGTGTCGGTGTGTCGGTGTGTCGGTGTGTCGGTGTGTCGGTGTGTCGGTGTGTCGGTGTGTCGGTGTGTCGGTGTGTCGGTGTGTCGGTGTGTCGGTGTGTCGGTGTGTCGGTGTGTCGGTGTGTCGGTGTGTCGGTGTGTCGGTGTGTCGGTGTGTCGGTGTGTCGGTGTGTCGGTGTGTCGGTGTGTCGGTGTGTCGGTGTGTCGGTGTGTCGGTGTGTCGGTGTGTCGGTGTGTCGGTGTGTCGGTGTGTCGGTGTGTCGGTGTGTCGGTGTGTCGGTGTGTCGGTGTGTCGGTGTGTCGGTGTGTCGGTGTGTCGGTGTGTCGGTGTGTCGGTGTGTCGGTGTGTCGGTGTGTCGGTGTGTCGGTGTGTCGGTGTGTCGGTGTGTCGGTGTGTCGGTGTGTCGGTGTGTCGGTGTGTCGGTGTGTCGGTGTGTCGGTGTGTCGGTGTGTCGGTGTGTCGGTGTGTCGGTGTGTCGGTGTGTCGGTGTGTCGGTGTGTCGGTGTGTCGGTGTGTCGGTGTGTCGGTGTGTCGGTGTGTCGGTGTGTCGGTGTGTCGGTGTGTCGGTGTGTCGGTGTGTCGGTGTGTCGGTGTGTCGGTGTGTCGGTGTGTCGGTGTGTCGGTGTGTCGGTGTGTCGGTGTGTCGGTGTGTCGGTGTGTCGGTGTGTCGGTGTGTCGGTGTGTCGGTGTGTCGGTGTGTCGGTGTGTCGGTGTGTCGGTGTGTCGGTGTGTCGGTGTGTCGGTGTGTCGGTGTGTCGGTGTGTCGGTGTGTCGGTGTGTCGGTGTGTCGGTGTGTCGGTGTGTCGGTGTGTCGGTGTGTCGGTGTGTCGGTGTGTCGGTGTGTCGGTGTGTCGGTGTGTCGGTGTGTCGGTGTGTCGGTGTGTCGGTGTGTCGGTGTGTCGGTGTGTCGGTGTGTCGGTGTGTCGGTGTGTCGGTGTGTCGGTGTGTCGGTGTGTCGGTGTGTCGGTGTGTCGGTGTGTCAGTGTGTCAGTGTGTCAGTGTGTCAGTGTGTCAGTGTGTCAGTGTGTCAGTGTGTCAGTGTGTCAGTGTGTCAGTGTGTCAGTGTGTCAGTGTGTCAGTGTGTCAGTGTGTCAGTGTGTCAGTGTGTCAGTGTGTCAGTGTGTCAGTGTGTCAGTGTGTCAGTGTGTCAGTGTGTCAGTGTGTCAGTGTGTCAGTGTGTCAGTGTGTCAGTGTGTCAGTGTGTCAGTGTGTCAGTGTGTCAGTGTGTCAGTGTGTCAGTGTGTCAGTGTGTCAGTGTGTCAGTGTGTCAGTGTGTCAGTGTGTCAGTGTGTCAGTGTGTCAGTGTGTCAGTGTGTCAGTGTGTCAGTGTGTCAGTGTGTCAGTGTGTCAGTGTGTCAGTGTGTCAGTGTGTCAGTGTGTCAGTGTGTCAGTGTGTCAGTGTGTCAGTGTGTCAGTGTGTCAGTGTGTCAGTGTGTCAGTGTGTCAGTGTGTCAGTGTGTCAGTGTGTCAGTGTGTCAGTGTGTCAGTGTGTCAGTGTGTCAGTGTGTCAGTGTGTCAGTGTGTCAGTGTGTCAGTGTGTCAGTGTGTCAGTGTGTCAGTGTGTCAGTGTGTCAGTGTGTCAGTGTGTCAGTGTGTCAGTGTGTCAGTGTGTCAGTGTGTCAGTGTGTCAGTGTGTCAGTGTGTCAGTGTGTCAGTGTGTCAGTGTGTCAGTGTGTCAGTGTGTCAGTGTGTCAGTGTGTCAGTGTGTCAGTGTGTCAGTGTGTCAGTGTGTCAGTGTGTCAGTGTGTCAGTGTGTCAGTGTGTCAGTGTGTCAGTGTGTCAGTGTGTCAGTGTGTCAGTGTGTCAGTGTGTCAGTGTGTCAGTGTGTCAGTGTGTCAGTGTGTCAGTGTGTCAGTGTGTCAGTGTGTCAGTGTGTCAGTGTGTCAGTGTGTCAGTGTGTCAGTGTGTCAGTGTGTCAGTGTGTCAGTGTGTCAGTGTGTCAGTGTGTCAGTGTGTCAGTGTGTCAGTGTGTCAGTGTGTCAGTGTGTCAGTGTGTCAGTGTGTCAGTGTGTCAGTGTGTCAGTGTGTCAGTGTGTCAGTGTGTCAGTGTGTCAGTGTGTCAGTGTGTCAGTGTGTCAGTGTGTCAGTGTGTCAGTGTGTCAGTGTGTCAGTGTGTCAGTGTGTCAGTGTGTCAGTGTGTCAGTGTGTCAGTGTGTCAGTGTGTCAGTGTGTCAGTGTGTCAGTGTGTCAGTGTGTCAGTGTGTCAGTGTGTCAGTGTGTCAGTGTGTCAGTGTGTCAGTGTGTCAGTGTGTCAGTGTGTCAGTGTTCAGTTTGCAAAAACTGTTGTAAAATGTTTTCATTTTTTTGTCATATTTGCGAAAATATTTGCCAAAGTTTGTACTTCTGTTTTGGCTTTTTCTGCACATCAGGTCTATTGGACCGTATAATTTAATATTGGTTGTGTGTAGCATTGCACCATACTACTGCATGAAGTTTCACAAAATCGTTGGCATTTGCAAAATAATAGAGGGACACACACCGTGTATTACATCAATGGCTCTATTTATGTATATACCACTAACTCAACACCTTCTAATATTCAAACTATCCAAAAATAAAAAGTTTCGCTGCAGTTTTTGTTGGAAAATTGATCATGCAGGGACCCTGAAATGTCGCCTCCCCCCCCCCCCCCCTGTGTTAGTATGTTTGTATATTGTGAAACAACATTATGCAATATATTGTTTGAGTTTAATGCAAGCGGACATGTTTTTGCCTCCCACTGCGTTGGTCTTACTTTATTTCACAAACAGACCATGTATGAATGCAAATCTTTCTGGAGATGAAGGAAGTGGTGAGCAAGTTGTGTGTGTTTCTCTCATCTCCCTCAATATTCACCCGGAATGCAATTTGTTTTTGAGACACCCGCCTGACAAATGACAGCGAATGCTGACCATTTAGTGACATTTTTTACAAGTGGTGAATGCTCCGTATTCACCAGTTTTGCCAACTTGTGTGAAGAAAGGCAAACCACTGTCTGAGCAGCCATTCACAGAGAAATACAGTACCCTGACCACATAAAGTCGTTATGCACCAGTAAAGTTCTAGAATGATACAAGCCATACAATAAAGGCACAATCATGATATGAACAAAGTGCAAATTAAAGTATTTTATATAACATGATATACCGGATCTAATGAATACATAACATGTTTGAGTGGCTATTTTTGGCCTCAATTTCCTGAACGCAGTAGGTTGATACAGGGGCCGCAAACTTTTTGCCATGGTAACGCGTCCTGGAGCCGGCTGAACCTCAGCAAGTAGAGGTTGCAGAGACCTCGCGCGGTCCCCCAGCATTTAATTCAAATGCCTGGGGGGAGAGCGCGGGACCTCTGCAACTGTCCGCTCCCCCCCCCAAAAAAAATCTCGCGCCCCCCCTAGTTTGTGCACCGCTGGGTTGATAAATTTAGGAGACAAATATAGTGTGTGTGCATGCAGTGAAATGGTAGAGGGGGAAGCTGAGTGGATAAATTCATATCCAGCCACATGCTGTAATGTAGAGTGGGGTGGAGCATCTCTTTCCCTGAGAGCATTTAGTGACGTTAGAAGAAGAAAATACATGCAAAAGAATAGTTTTTTTTCCCCTGCATGTTTACGCTGCTTATGTGTTTTTCTTCATTGTAATGCTCGTACTTGCTGCCCACCCCTGATGATCTGAGGGGAGCTCTAGACGGATGAAACTGTGAAAATATGATCAGCGGATTTTCCACACTGGATTTAGCAAAATCCGATCTGTGCACTGAAATCTGAAGGCAGATTGGGCACTAAAAAATCCAGCCGGCTGCCTCGGAATCTGCCCTTGGATCTTTTTCTGCGTGGATTTAATGGAATTCACCATCAGAGTTTATCTTAAATCAGATGCTTTTGATTTTTCATATGGAGTTCTGTAGAATGGATGCAGCTTTACATACCGGCATTAAGCTGTGATAGAATATTTATTTACGTTATAAATCATTCATTTATTAGAGATATTAATACAAATATTTTATTTTATGGAAACTTAAAAAAATGATTTAGTTTGGTTAATTTGCTTAATATATGTGAACGGCAGTGGCCATTTTAATTCACTGTCAGGAATTATTTTATGAAGTGGCATCTCCTTGCATTTATTAATGCCCTCCACTAAGGCAAAATATATAATATGTTTGAAATGGATATTTATCATCATTATCTAAAACCCTTGGCAATCCATTACTGGATGAAGGCCTCCCGATCTTCCAGATACTGCGATTGCAAGCCTCTTCATATTGCTCCAATACATTTTCTGCTTTCATCCTCCCACTTTACTTCTGGTCTTGGACTTTTGATATCCTTTTGAATCCAGTTGAGTGCCATCTTCATCCCATGATGGCCATGTCTTCCTGCTATACTGCATGTCTGGCCCACTTCCATTTACATTTTTTTCACTCTTGTGATGTCACAGACTTTTGTTTGCTTTCAGACCAATTCATTCTTTCAGGTCTCTCTGGGTAATACCCGGCATACATCTCTCCATACTTCTTTCTTGTCTGAAGCTTCTGAATTATCTTCACATTTATGGTCCACGTTTCACAACCATATGTAAGCACATAGAATACACTGGTTGAATACTTTCCTCTAGTAGTACAGTGGAAGGTTCCCTTGAAGCAAATGATTGTCTTGTTTCTTCCAAATGTGATATATCCCATCTTCAGTCGTCTATTGATTTAATTAAAAAGCTTCACATCTACTGATACTTGCTGTTCTTAGGTAGACATGGTTTACGACGACTTCAATTTCTATTCCATATTGTGGTAGGGATGCGCAGGGCTGAGGTAGGGATGCAGAATAACCGACCATAGCCCAGGTACAGAGTCCTGTTAGAGTATCCGTAGTCGGTAAGCAGGCAAAGGTCAGGGCTGGCGGCAGTGGTGCGGAATCCAGGGGACAGGCAAAGGGTCAGGGAAGGCAGAAAGCAGCGAAGTCACGGTCCAGGGTCAGCAACAGGGAAATCCAAACGGACAAAAGGGTAAAGCATGAGAGCAGGAACTGCAAACGTTAGAACCTTACTCTGCGACTCCCACCAGGAAGTGCAGCCTTATATAGCAGGCTGCCAGTAACCAAAATGGCCAAATTGAGCAGAAAGGGCAGGCAATCATGGAAAACCCGAACTGGCTGCAAAACCCGGCACGGATCGAGCAGAATCCTTAAACATATAATTTGATCTATGTAGAGTTTACACATTTGTTGAACATCACTTTGTACTTGCTGCGATTCATACAGAGGCCCACTTTCCTACTGGCTTTGGCCGTGTTCTCCAATTTGTTGCTTGAGGTCTGTCACACGCGCACATGCGTGCACACACACACACGCATGAATACAATGCTGGAAAAGGTGGTTTATATGGCCTTTGACCTAGATATGGTCTATATGGCTGAGCTTTCCAACTACTGTATAGGTTTCTAAAAGACAATACATGTTTCAGTGTTATCAAAAACAAAAGGAAATTCTGTTGGCTAAGCTCTCGTATTTACTGTAACCATTGAAAAAAATAAGGAGAATATAAAATCAGTAATGCCCCAGTGAACCATCTGCCATATCTAAAGACAATTGGACAGGCAATGGCAGAGCCCTTACTGTACTTGCGAGGTTAGTTATATTTGTTTTAAAAACACACAATGAACTATCCTTGATATGAAGTAAATTAAAGGCCCAAGGCTGTTGTCCTCGTTCGTCTTCTATTCCTGCGAACTCAGCATTGCTTATGCTGTGGTAATCAGTGTTTGTTTAATCTTCCATACTTGTTGTCTTCTCTGATTGTCATGGAAGGCCCTTCACAATGCAAATAGAAGGGAAGACCTATGACCGCAAATAACAAGACGCATTTACTTCTAAAGAATGTCTGCCCGGGAGAAAGAAATAGAAGAATCGGCATCCGGCTGTCTCTGTTGTGTCATTAGCAGGCAGCTGATTCTGGTTTCTAAATGTTAAACCATCTCAAAAATCAATGTTTGTTGCAAGTTCTAGGAGGACAGAGACCTTTTTTTTCCCCCTGGTTACAATTCATAGTTGCTATGCAAAGTAAATCAACCCGTTTTCCCATAATACGACCTGAAACCGTTTCAAAGTGAATAAGATATGAACCCTAACTGTTCACAGACTTTACCCTGACAAATTCAATCAGATCACGATGCTTTGCCAGGGACGCCAAGCACTTGAGACGCTGTTAGTCCTATTAAAGCTTTACATCAAACGAGGCCTGCTCTAGCTGGCAAACACGTGCTTGATTAATGCTTATAATCAAAGTAACTTCATTATATGACTGCAGTAAGCCAAAACCGAAGGCATTCTATCATGTTAAGAACTCCATTTTATACCGTTTCCAGTCAGCAACACTGCTTTGTATTCATTTCATGTACAGGAATGTAACTTGAGTTAACGGTATCATATTGTAAAAGTGTGCCTTATCCCGGGGCTTCTGAGCCTTCACATAACCTATCTATGTAAATAGCAGAGTTGCTTTTGTGATCATATTGCTTTGTTTTTTTTTTCTCCACTTACTGTAGCTCAGACTTGTGAGTGGAGTCTGGCCTAGCTAGCCATGACACCTCTGCCCAGTGACTAAAGTAGGACATGACCTGTTCAGGCCTTTCCCTGGCCTTAGACAGCGCGCCGTCAAGGGGCGTGTCGGGGGCGGGCCAGTGACGTCACGGAGCTGGTTTGCCCTCATTGGGTGAACCGCTCACGTGACCGGCCCTGCGCTCCGGCGAGCGCTGAAATGTAAAAATCTGCTAAGACCTACACCTCCGCACGCTTGCGGAAGCGTAGGCGAGCCCCTACTAAAGCCGCGCTAATTGCGGCTGTAGGGGCTCAGTGCCGAGCGGAAGCGCGCCTCCGCCAGCAAGCAGCAACCCTGGACGAGGCCTAATAGGGAATAGACCTGATGCGGCCTGACATTCAACTCGCCAAATAATCGGGCCTTAGTCTGGCAAGCCAAGTCTGTGTAACAAATAACACACACTTCAAACATGTATTAAGTAGAAATAGCAGTGTTGGTCCTGTTGCGATAGTGCAGAGTAAATGAGTATTTCAACATTAGGTGATACCTTTTTTTATTTGGACTAACAATAGTCCAAATAAAATAATTATCACCTAATACTGAAATACACACTTCAAACAAATTACAAAAACAATATTACATGATATTATTTTTTTTACTGGAAGGCCCCGAGGTTCACATAATGGCCATTGCTGAATCAATCCTTCAGTAAGTGTAATACAGCAGCTACAATGTAACCATATGCTACTAAGGGTTACATTGGTACAGCTTTCATCTCAGCCACAGTCTCCTCCTGGGAACGCTGCAACACTTTCCTGTTTGTGATACTTTGTTGCTAAAGATCTTGCAGTGCTAGGGAGTTGTGCTAAAACCTGCTATAGCAACCAAAGAATGCTCAGCATATTAAAACTCATTAAAAATGGCCTTGAGTTCATTTCTTTTTAAAAGCAGTCAGTATTCTCTAATACTACTGAACTAATTTATAATATAAAATGTCTGCAACGCATCTTGAAGGTGAGCCCTTTTTGTTTCACATCTACCTATTTTTCTATTTATAAATTGAAAGGGGGGAAAGGGAGCTATGCATTAAACGTGGGGTGCGCAAACTTTTAGTCTGTGCTCCCCTCCCCCCCTGTAAGCACTCCCCTGCCTACTCCTCTCTTACCTTTTGTCCGGTGTCATCTAACGTCACGATGTCATGTGACTTTGCGTTGCCATGGCAATGCGTCGCCAGAAGCCTCCGAAGACGAGGTAAGTGAGGCATACAGAGGCCTTGCGCGCTCCCCCAGGCTTTTAACTTACATGGTTTGAGGAAAAGCGCGGGCCTCTGTAAGTGCCGCGGCCCCCTCCCTCCCCCCGTATTGTCCCGTACTACTCACTCGCTTGCCCACCTTGCAGCATACTATGCATATATCTATACAACAGGCTGAGCTAGTGAATTTTGCTACAATGTGACCACAAAACAAATGTTTTAAGCCTTTCACATGTGGCAATTTACTTAGTAAATTTATAATTTGTGCAGATTGTGTAATTATTTGTCAACTAAACATGATTCTCCCGCCCCCCCCCTACACACTGTACAGTATCTCTGTAACCATCCTACGACTCACACCATACAGCATTTTAGCTGGGTGCAGTGAAGCCAGGGAGTATGTCATCAGCATTCATTGTCAGCCTTCGGGCTTCCTTCTAACATGTGTCAGTACCTAATAAGCCCATAAATCACAAGGGTCACATGGCTGCTAAAGGTTAGCTATATAGGTTATCGGTACAGAATCTCGAGCATAGAAGTAAATTAACCACATCACCCGATCTTTTCTGCTAAGGCTAGGAAAAAAACCCCTATATTTATCCAGTACAATAAAAACGCTTCTCATCCATGCCCACCAATTACCCTCCACTATAAATACTGCTAATGATGATCATATCCATTTTAATTTATTCATGTTCACTTTGCTTTGTAAGGTTTGCATTTTGAAATATTGTCATGTTTAGGAATCAACAGTTCTGACATGTGAAAAGGCCATGCCACCAAACATTAGCTTTTCTGAACCGCAATTACAGTAATTCACTTTACAATGGCTCAGATTATCTGCTCCCCTTTTGACACTGGTGCACTTTTAGAAGAGCATATATTTATTTTAATGGCAGCATGCACCCATTGTACGATTTAACCTCAACATCCCAATGGGTTTTGTTAGCAGCTACATCAGGTTAAAAAAGCGGGGTAAGTACAGATAAAAAAGGGGGGCAAGTACAGATATGTTCTTGTAGGAGTTCAATTCTAGATCTTGGTAATGACCTTCAGCACACCTCAGCCTTCCAGTGCACCAATGATATCACTGACTCTATACTCTAGTAAAGAACATCAGTATACAGTTTACTTTAGATTTCATTTTGTGTATCTCCAGTGGTTTAAAAGTACATTCTTTAACATGTAGACTCTATATTTTAAAAATGTGTTGACAATTCTGTTTTAAATGAGCCTAGTATTTTTTTGACAGACCCCGTGTCTGTAAAACACAAACAATCAGACATGCAATTGTTTTTTCTTTGGTTTGTGCCTTTTTAACCCTCTTCTTGGAGAATCAGGAAATATTTTTGGCATAACAAACCAATCAATCATTCATTTAACAGCTAAGTGCACGCGTGTGTCTGCTAATCACTTGGGTATTCCCAAAACGGTTGTCATTCCTTGAGTAAAAGGTTGAAACGCACTCGGCTAGCTACTTTAATGTATTCAGTGTTTTTTTAAATGAATGCACTAGGATAAGATTTGTTGCCGTTTGCAGTAGTATTGCTGCAGTTAAACAGGAGACCTTAAGGAGAAATCCCCTGTGTGTTTCGGGTCTCTGTTCACCAGTACTGTACATGAGGTGCAGATGAGTTCTCTTCTGCTCTGTTGATTGCCCATTCATGGTACAACTTCTCTTATTGCAATGCTCCTTACACTGATTGTTTTGTTATCTTTGATGTTTAGTTCCTGCAATGATCACTTCCTATCCCAACACTACGCTGGCAACACAAGGTCAGAAAAAGGAGATGAGCTGTACAGCCCATGGTGAAAAGCCCATTATAGTCCGCTGGGAAAAGGAGGATCGCATGATTAATGTCCCTGAAATGTCACGCTACTTGGTGTCCACAAAGGAGGTGGGAGAAGAAGTGATCTCTACTCTGCAGGTACAGCACATGAATGATATGTTTGTGTGACTATTAGAGAACATGTAGCATTGCACAGGGACCCTATTTCAGCACAACGGCCGTGGCATGAAACACTGATGGATGCGCTGTACATCCATTTATTCCCTGTAAAAAAATAACACAAACCAGTGTGTTTCATTAACTCACTTAATTGTGCATCATGCTGTAGCTGCTACAATAGCCCAAAACAATTAACTATACGCCTTTTCATGTAATCTAAAAAAAATCCTTAATACTTGAGCACAAGACCATGTGAGAATACTGTAAAGTAAACTTCCCTTTTACTAAATCGGTGTTCTGCACACAGGGGAGTTTTAGGACTTGATAAAGTATTTATTTTTTCAAATTGTAGCTATGCATACTATAGTTGGCTGAGACATGCTGTATAATTGATTTTTTTTTGGGTGATATATGCTCATTTTACTTACTCTTGGCACAAAACTTGTATGAAAATAACTATTGCAATGCTAGTTTGTGTCAGGGAAAATAAAAATTGGAGCAAGAACCAAAGGAAAGAGGACCTGTGTATTAATTATATGTGTAGGTCAATTATAAATATAGTTATTAAGGTTGTATTGACTATTTCAGTTTAGGTGACTGAGGCGCAGACTTAATATCGATATGATACTCTTGATGAATGTGTGTGATATATATATATATATATATATATATATATATATATATATAATTTGTAAAGTGCAAACAGAATGACATATAAAATAAGGACAAACAAGCTAACAAATACAAAGATAGTGTGTGTGTGTGTGTGTGTGTGTATGTAGTGAATGTGCACACTAGCTAAACTGTTTTGTAGCAATGGGGTGCATTGCAAACCAGCAATCAGTAGTCTTGTACAAGCAGTGTGGAGCAGACACTGGGCAGTTGTGATGATTATCTGACTCCTGACTGTCACCTTCTCCAAACAAAGGAAACAGAAGAGGCACAAAAAAGGGGCATTCTGGGAAAGTGTAATATCGCGTAACAAAGTGTCATTGGACAGATTGTACATCACATTATGTGAAACCTCTGAGGTTTTTGATGTTGGATGTTACTTGAGTACTCTCCTTGGGTTTGGCCTGCGGTGTTTGACAACACTTTTTTGGGGCTCTAAAAAAGGTTTGTCAAAAGTGTTAATGCCAAGTGCAACACCGATGCCACTCTAACAAGTCACTGTTGGGGGATAAAGAGTGTGTGTCTCTGGGTGTCCTTTTATGTTGTGGCACGGACCTATGCGGACATGTGGTTGGATGTAGTATTAATACCCCCCAGCCAGGCGTATACTCTGTGCTCCTTATATGCACACCATCGACTCCAGAATTCAGGGTTATACCTCCTTGTTTGCAGGCTCTAATTCTAAGCCCTCTGGATATCCTCTTTTGTTTGTAATACTCAGAGAGGGAGACACTATGGAGCTGTAGATCAGCCTCCCTTTTTTTTGAGTTTCAAGAGTCTTGTCAGATCCAAATGTGTCGTTAAAAGTATCTTTGCCGCATTAGCACTTCTAGTACCAGCGACATCGCGTCAAAACAAATGCATTGCCGCCGTCGCTTGCGCTTATAGTAAGCGCGACATAGCGACGGCTTGGTCGCAATCGCTGGAAGTCATCTCAACTTGATTTTTCCAGCGACGGCAGCCTGATGTAACCGTTGCTTCGCCGTCACTGTAAGCGCAACCTAAGTTAGTGTAGCTTTAAATTGAACGCTCACAGAATGTTAGCAAATGCATGGGCTGTTCCATAAACGCATGAGTGAATACCCATGTGAAATCCAATGGAGAAGGTGAATGGGCTCAAGTGGCTAAATGGTCTTGTAGTAGGGGTGCACTGCAAACCATCAATCGTGCTGTACAGTATATAGAGACAGAGTCGGGCATTCGCCAGTAGGGAGGATTTATTTGTATCAGCATTTTGATCCCAACTGAACGTTTACAAGACAAAGGAAACAGAATAACAGTGGTGCTATAAATAGATATAAAGAGGCACCAAATAGTGAAAATCCCCCAACAAGTGACATCAAAGACAACAGATGACATCATAATTAGAGGGGAAGAAACAGGAACCGGGAACAGAGGTGGTAAGGGGACTGGAGGGAATGGGTGACTTTGGGCCAGTGCAGATAATGTGTGCTGGATCGAGCTTGTCATCGCCAAGTAATCTAGTGCCATCCCAAAATAGATGACCTTATAGAAAGGTATTACGCTATCTGCAGTAACAGAGATGGACGCGTGTTTTGCTGAGATTCAAATTAGTTTGACAGGTGACATGGAGGAGGAGGAGGAGGAGGAGGAGGAGGAGGAGGAGGAGGAGGAGGAACACGAGGAGGAGGAACACGAGGAGGAGGAGGAGGAGGAGGAACACGAGGAGGAGGAACACGAGGAGGAGGAACACGAGGAGGAGGAACACGAGGAGGAGGAACACGAGGAGGAGGAACACGAGGAGGAGGAACACGAGGAGGAGGAACACGAGGAGGAGGAACACGAGGAACACGAGGAGGAGGAACACGAGGAACACGAGGAGGAGGAACACGAGGAACACGAGGAGGAGGAACACGAGGAGGAGGAACACGAGGAACACGAGGAGGAGGAACACGAGGAACACGAGGAGGAGGAACACGAGGAGGAGGAACACGAGGAACACGAGGAGGAGGAACACGAGGAGGAGGAGGAGGAGGAACACGAGGAGGAGGAACACGAGGAGGAGGAGGAGGAGGAACACGAGGAGGAGGAGGAGGAACACGAGGAGGAGGAGGAGGAACACGAGGAGGAGGAGGAGGAACACGAGGAGGAGGAGGAGGAACACGAGGAGGAGGAGGAGGAACACGAGGAGGAGGAGGAGGAGGAACACGAGGAGGAGGAGGAGGAACACGAGGAGGAGGAGGAGGAACACGAGGAGGAGGAGGAGGAACACGAGGAGGAGGAGGAGGAACACGAGGAGGAGGAGGAGGAACACGAGGAGGAGGAGGAGGAGGAGGAGGAACACGAGGAGGAGGAACACGAGGAGGAGGAACACGAGGAGGAGGAACACGAGGAGGAGGAACACGAGGAGGAGGAACACGAGGAGGAGGAACACGAGGAGGAGGAGGAGGAACACGAGGAGGAGGAACACGAGGAGGAGGAGGAGGAACACGAGGAGGAGGAGGAGGAACACGAGGAGGAGGAGGAGGAGGAGGAACACAACTCCATTACACAACTCCATTACACAACTCCATTACACAACTCCATTACACAACTCCATTACACAACTCCATTACACAACTCCATTACACAACTCCATTACACAACTCCATTACACAACAAGAAGAGCTTATGAAATCTTTACATAGATGCACATGCAGTGTGTGTTGATCCACTACTAGATGAAGGCCTCCTCAATGATCTTCCAGGTACTTCAGTTGCTAGCCACGTTGCTTCAACAAATTCTGAGTTCATCCTACCAACATATTTTTGTGTGTATGTACGTACAGTATGTGTGTATGTATGTTCTGCTATCAAGTACCTGGGAATATTGGCAACACATTATCCCAAACAGGAAAGTGTTACAAAGATCTTGCACTGCTGGGGAAGTGAGCTAATACCGGCTACAGAAATCTAAAGATGCTCAGTACGGTACAGTATATTAAAATGGCATTGAGATGAATTTTAAAATAAAAAAAGATATTAAGTATTATCTAATGCGTACTACTGGACTGATTTGTTTAAAAATAAAACACACGTAGGATATTGCTTGGATCGCTCCTCTAAGGTCTAGCGTTTTTAGTTCTGTTTTTATCTTTCCCATATTTCATGTAGATTTTGCCGACTGTCCGTGAAGATTCAGGCTTTTTTTCATGCCACGCGATCAATTCCTTTGGGGAGGATCGAGGAATAATTCAACTTACAGTGCAAGGTACGTCAAATATCAAAGTGTAGAATAGGCAAATGCTGAACTTTTACTTTAAGAATCCCTGCCGCCAACATCAATCACTCTGTTTTTGGTACGTACCGGAGGTACTGTAACACAAACAGAAATGAAAGGTTCTTTTTTTTTCTGTGAGAGAAAGATCAGAAAAGGCTGATAATGGGTCTTGTGAAAAAATAAGTGCGCAACTACAATCAATACAATAGTGAAGTGATGATGTGAAATAAATAAAAAACGTGACCTTAAATAAAATTGGTAATATGGAGCGTCTGCAGCTGTGGCACCAGGGATGGCTCAGGTACCCCCTAATTAGGTATAATGGGTCTGCCTCTGAGTCTACTTTGGAAAAATGGAAAAGGTAATTTAAAGTAAAGTGTAGATGGGGAGTAACTGTGGCTGTGAGTCCCACAGTGTGTGAGTTCCCAACTCCTTATCTACTTCTATAACCCTACCAATATTTATTGCTTTTCTTTTTTGGGTTGACAATCTAATTGTAAAGATGGACTTGTAGAAAGATGGGGTATTCGAGGGCAATTTAATATGGAAACCATGATCCTATACATGCATGTATACCTGTACTTTTAAAATATAGAATATATAGTTATTACCAAGGAATTGTGAGAAGTAATACAATGAATCTGCCTTCACACCAGTATATAACTTGGAGACCCTCTGACCTGAGAGGAACTCCATCTCCTTCACAAATACATCTATATGTTCATCAAGGAGTTTGTGGTGTGAGGTTGTCTAAAGTACGTGCCTAAAAAAACTATATATGTGTATATGTATTACTATTTTTTTTTTATCAGAGCCCCCTGATCCACCCGAAATAGAAATCCGAGAAGTTAGGGCTCGTAGCATTGCCCTCAGATGGACCATGGGATTCGATGGCAACAGCCCAATTACAGGCTATGATATTGAATGCAAGAACAAATCAGGTAATATTTATAGAATGATTAAGGATTGGATCACAATCCGAACTTTCGGGAGATCGGAACCAACTTTAGAATCCGAGCGCAATTCAAGCCAATATCCGAGTGCGGCTGGTCCTCGGTTTCCATTTTGTGTTGTTGTTTTAATGTTTTTTTGTTTTGTTTTTTAAATAAACTTGTCAAACTTTTTAAAGAAGCCCACAAACATTAGCTAAATATTCTGCCAAATTTGACAAAGAAATACATGTACTTGTAAATACTGTGCATTGGAAACAGGATGAAAACAATAGGTGGGAATCGCTGTACAAAATATAAAATGGTTATTTTTTTTATATATTCTGAACCATGTAGTAGAACATCACATTTTGCTCCTGGGATGTCGTTTACTGAGATATCTGCATTTTAGTGTGCAGATAATGGGAACACGATAAAAGAAAGGAATCCTTGCCTCAATGACTTGGCTGCTTTCTATTGGTTCATCAGGGAGAGGCTGACCTGGAAGCCATTTTGATTTTACCGAACTGGTACTTTACAGGTATTTTCAAATTGACATATCTAAGGAATTGCGGGGTTCTTGGATCTGAATAGTGCAGTTCTGCTCCAACAGACAACGTGATTAAGAATGTGCGAAGATATCAATAAAAAGTAGGGGGGATTTCTGCTTTAATAAATTACATGCTTGTACCCCATTATGCCTTTAAAGCATGGAGTTGTTCCCCAGGAACCTTTTTGATCAGACTTCGTAACAGTTTCCCATCCTCTACCAGATTAGCATTTTAAGACTTGTAAAATACTGCAGCACAAAGTAAGTTGTGCATTTTAATATTGATTTTGCAAATGTAGGAAGGTTTGCCACATTGTCACTGTAAGGATTTCTATAAGGACATTTACCACTTTCGCAGTGAACAGGTCGAATTAAACCTTAGAAAACGTTTTGGGGCAGAGCACTTGATCAATATTTTTTCTCATAATTTCGTGCAGGGCATGTCATCGAACCGCCAAAGGGTTGCATAGTAGTCTATTTTTATTGATCTGTATAGTATTTGTCCGTTACTCTTAGTAACCTCTTATCCAAGATGTCTTCAGATTTCAATTAGCTGCCATGGGAACCCGGGGGCTGATTATTGTAATGCAGTTGCTGGTATTTCCTTACTTTAATTTTGCCTGAGTGGGGGAACAGCTTTGAGGCCCTTAGTGCAGTGGGGAGATACACAAAGTGCTTGCTAATGATGGTGGTGACACTTCACCTTAACAGCAGAGTCCAGAACCAAACTGCAGCCTCATGAGGGTGGCTGTGGATGAAATGCATGACTTGTTAAGCATCTGACTATGCAGTGACCTACTTGAATTGCTGCAGGGGACACAGGCTGGTGTCACATAGTGAAAGAGTACAAGGTAAGCAGATATTTCTGCTAGATCAGCAGTTGACTAAACCAACAGGCGGCTCATAAGTAAAGCCGACCCATCTTTCAGCATCAGGGAAAATGCATGTGTATAATCGGATAGGTCAGCAATGCCAAAGACGGACCTTTAAAATTCTGCAGCTCCTCTTTAAGTCCTTGGGAGTAGGGAGGGACTGCAGTGCAAATTACTCTGGCAGTGAATGAATGGGTTAAAATGACTGGCACTCGGATGTGGCACAAATATTTTGTAGATATTGTTAGCCTTGATGTAAGCAACAAATACATTCTTATTTTAGGATCTGAGCTCAGGTACTGTAAATGAAGTGTCCGGCGGTCCACAAGTGGTTTCAGAGGTCGGGCTGGAAAGATATAATGTTTATATAGATTTAGTGGTTCTTCTGATTTTATATTCATTTTATGCAATTGGGATGTACTTCCATTGGCTTCTGCATTTTATAGTTCCAAATATTATTTTCCGCTCCCTCAACTGAGGTTTCTGGCTCCCATAATATGTAAAGCTCTGGACATCATCATCTAATGCAGGGGTCGCCAACAGGTCAGGTTTGAAGGATAACCCTGCAGTCGTTGACTGAGCCACCTGTACTGAAGCAGGGATATCCCTAAAACCTGACCTGTTCGTGGCCTTTGAGGACTGGGCGTTGCGGGCAAGTTGAGCGTGCTCGAAAGTTAAAAAATGTTTTTATTTAGCTGAGTGTGCCTGCCTGCACACGAGCGTGCACGCATGTGCGCGGACTTACATATATACATATATGTAAGTAAAATCGGCAAGCGCCACGTGCTCAGCACTAGTGGGGATGCAGCCTTACACAGTTGCAGTTACGCAGTTGATGGGGATTGAAAAAAGACCTATGTCCATCAAAATCAACCTGTGTTAAATTTAGATGACAGATACTTTATCCTATATTTGTACTTACAGTATATTGATACAGAGGAAGGCAAACAAAAAACCCTAGTAAAATACAGTATCATTTAATGATGTCAGGGGAAAAAATATTCCTTCCTGACTTCAAATAATGACAATCAGATTTCTCCCTGGATCAACATCCTTGCCATCTTTGCTTATTTGGTATATCCCTGTATAGTGTATACCTTTTCTTTCAAAATAGATGTCCAACCTTTTGAAGATATCTATTGTATCTGCCATCACAGTCTCCATGAGTAATGAATTCCACATTGTAACTGCCATTACTGTAAATAATCATTTTCTTTGTTGCTGGTGACATCTCCTTTCCTCCAACCTTAAGGGGTGACCCTGTGTTGTTGCTATTGCCCTGGGGTTAAGGATGTTGTGATTGAACAGTAATGATCTTTCTCAGTGGAACTGCGCCTTCACTTAAAGCTGCAGTACCCCCCTGCGCCCAATTTGTTTTTTTCATTCTTATTTTATAATGTTCTAGTAGTAAATCCGGTATAGTCCTGATCTAAAGTCTTGCAGTTCGGATAAAGGTTGTAAATCTTACCGCACGCCCTTTAGATAATGACAGAGGGTGTACTTTTTCTCCGGAAGGAGCAGGCAGCTGAAGAGTGGCCGGGATGTCACTTCTGCCACGTAGTTAAACTCGGAGCTGAACTTCTTCGCTTCCCGCACTGTTCTAATAAAGTCTTACCCAAGAAAGTTTAGGATAATAAACGATTTATTTGAAGGTTGCAAACGCAAAACGTTGCGGGAATCTCCCTTCCTGCAGTGAAATATTTACTTTTAAACTTTTACTTTTAAAAGTAGATATTGCACCTGAGGAAGGGAGATTCCCGCAACGTTGTGCGTTTGCAACTTGCAAATATGCTAAAATGTCTTGGGTAAGACTTTATTAGGACAGTGCGGGAACCGAAGATATTCAGCTCCAAGTCTTGTGGTTCAGGTAAGAAAAAAAAAAAGAGCATTTGTTAATATACATTTGAATGCACATTTTTTTATGTTGTGTTCAGTTTATGGGGTTAACAAAAATAATTGGTCCCGAATTTCTACAAAGCGGATATGACCTTTAAATCTCGCGGGACTCGACCAAAATGTGCAAGTGTTGGCGTGTTTGAGACCCTAGTTCTTATCACGCTTCCTTTTCACACAGGAATTCTTTCTTATTGAGCTTACTGCAGCTATTGTTTATGAAACGAACAGGGATAGAATAGGGTTCATCCTATATTGATAGACTGTTGGGTAGCGAGGGACAGTGCACTTGGGGGAAAAACAACAAATAAGAGCAGGGGAGAGGCCCTGTCGGATGGAATCTCCTACAGTATGTGAGGAGAAGATGGGAGAAGCCCCAATTACATGCACTCCCACTCCTCAGCAAGTTGCAGCAGAACTGAGTGAAGGTAGTGACCTACAGAGTTAATTGGGTGATTGTGAGGGTAGCACAAGTTGGAGGGGAATGAAGAAGAACAAAGCACCTGTATGCTGGAGGCTGAGAAACGGAGTCCCCCCCAAAAGTACTCAGTGAGAGAATTTGTGTAAGTTAAAAAAATCCCCTCCCCCTCTCCCCCCCCCCCCCCCCCCCGCTCATATCCGCTATTGTTTATGCACACAACCGGCAACACAGGGATCTTAAGTTATTTATCTTTATATGTTTGCAGAATAAATTTTTTACATATATATATATATATTTTTATTTTAAGACTCGTGGGATTCAGTTCAGAGAACCAAAGATGTATCTCCTCAGCTAAACCAGGCAACGATCATCGATCTCCATCCATCGTCTACATATAATATTCGGATGTACGCCAAAAATCGCATCGGCAAAAGTGAGGCCAGCAATGAGCTCACCATAACGACTGAAGAAGCAGGTACGAGTGTGTTAAATATGTTACACTTTGGGGTGGGTTTGAGTATTTTGCATGCTTTTTAGATGGTAAAAATATGTTAGTTTTATGATCTGTAAAGGGTAAAAGATGAGTTAACTACAGCTTTAAGATATTAGTGTTTGGAGTTTCAATTGAGACATAACAGATTCTCTGTTCACTTAATGATGGTTAAACAGCGTAACCGTATCTATAGTACTCCCTCGTTTTTATATTAAAACAACAGCGCCACCTAACACATTCAGGTGGAATTGATTACAACTCGCATGTATTTGCATGTCCATGCTCATGAATTTAGAATTCAAACCTGTGTGATCAGCACATCAACCAATAGAGGATACAGTTTGTATTCATATTAGGCCACTGATATTTAGTCCGATGCCCACCCATTCTCAGATCCTCAACGCTATAACAAATTAGAAGAGCTTCTTTTTCAAACGTTGTCCCTCCATTATACATTTATTACAACCTTAAGAATGTTACCTTTGAAGAAATGGAACTCAAAAATAATATTAAGACTTAATTAGGTGCCGTCTGCATATTTCTATGCTTGGCTCACTTGGTGTATTAAAATGGGCCACTGACTATAACCAATGACACCGACTTTGGGGAACCTGGTTCAATTCCCGGTATCATCTCCGTGTGACCTTGGGCAAGTCACTTTATTTCCCTGGGTCTGAGGCACCAGAAATATAGATTGTAAGCTCATCTGGGCAGGGATGGTGTCTGTAACAATCCTATGTGCTGCGCACCATGCGCTGTACTGTCATTGTGACGCGCTTTGAGTCCCATTGGGGAAAAAAGCGCAATATGAAATACAGTTATTCTTATTAAGGGGCATAGGGAGTTATTTATTAAACAGTGATAGTGCTGATCGGGGCACTGCCACAGGATACTAGTATTGACTTCAGTGCCCCTATGTACATGATTACAGTTTAATGATTAACCCCATAGTGTCATCACATTGGGGCATATACAGGTGTGGATATATATATATATATATATATATATATATATATATATATATATATATATATATATATATATGTGTTTATTTACGTTACAACAGCCACATTGTCATGAGTGGAATCTAAAGCCAATATTTAATAAGCCACCGCCTCCATATCAGAGATACTTATTGTTCCATTTACTGTAGTGGAAAAAGGGGGCCTTAATCTGAGCAAGGAAACAAACCCTAAGTAGTCTTTATGGATAACACAGGTTGCAATTGCTACCAAAGCTGCAGACTGAAGTCTGGGCTTGTGTGCAGTGTTACTTGATGACTCTGCTGATTGATTGTAAAAACGAGGGACATTTCTCTCAATTGCACTTGTTTTCTGTTTTACATGTAAACGTATCTGTATCTGATCTCACCACTGTTATTCGCTCTGACTACGAAGACTCTAGCCTCCAGAACTAGACAATTAAAAAGGTAGAAATGGGAGAAGATGACTATAAAATATTACCGTTTGCAGCCGACCTTCAGCTCTCCTTGACCAACCCGGAGACCTCAATAGATGGTAATAGAACTATTCAAGGAAATTCATATATTCGCGACACTGTCAAACTTCAAAATAAACCGACCTAAATTATAATATCTAAATGTACATACTGTATATACGACCTGAGCTACAAACAAAACAAAACAAACATTTTAACATAAACTGGATAAAGGAAGTTTACGTTATGAAAAATTAGGAAGCATCTATGATTTAAAGTAGCTCTCACTAATACAGCAAATAAAATCTGATTTGAAAAAATGGACCTCATATCCCTTGTCATAGACAGTATCACATCTATCAAAATGAATGTCCTCCTTGGGTCCTCTCCCTCTCAGATGTTACCCGTTAATGTTCCTACCCGGATAATAACAGATTTAGAAGTATCCATATCTAAAATGTTCTGGAAGGGGTGTAAATTGAAAATTAAACATAATTTCATGAGCAAATCAATTTTAGAGGGTGGACTGGGAGTTTCTGATCTCCTGAGATACTACTAAGCAGCTTGAAGATGCCACTTAATCTATTGGTCAATGCCAAACGACAAAGATATAAGGGTAGTCATTGAAAAACATAAAGCACAATGTGACAGTTCTGTATGTCAATGCTATTCTGGGTCCATACAACAGAGGTCTTCACCCAGCCCTCCCCACCCAGTACTAATGTGCTCTCTGACTGTATGGGATTGAACCTGAAATAATATAGATATTTCCTTGATTACGTCCCCCTTAACCCTGCTTTTTGGGAACCCAGAATTTGCTCCTTCCCACTGTGACAAAAAGCCGGGAAAAACCGAAGTAAGAAATTTTACAGAGACCATTCTATAAGGACCTTCCAAGATATTTACGACTTGTCACAGATCCCCTATAGATTGTTTTACCAGTACCTCCACCTGAGCCATTTTGTACTTGCCCTTCATACAAAAGAAAAAAACTACAGTAGACCACGCACAACATTTGAAAATCTTTATTGCAAGGCAGAAAACAATAAAGGCACAATAGCTTTCTTCTACAAAACCCACAACAGGAGGCCACAAACCAAAATGTAAGACGCAGTGGCAAAGAGACCTTGGATTAGAATTAATTTGGGAAGACTGGGGAGATATATTAGAGAGGACAGCGAAATCCTCATTAAATTCGACTAGTGGAGAGAGAAACACCCAGGTTCTTCACAGATGGCATTACACCCCATTCAGATTGTTTAATTTCTCGACAGCACATTCTCCCAAATGCCGGAGGGAATACGGGCAGAGGAGATCTTCACTTTGTATCTGGTGGACGTGCTCAACGATATTTAAACTTTGGGAAAAGATTAGAAAATTAATACAAGATAAAACAGACTGTAAAATACCTTTTGGACCCATGGATTTTTCTATTAAAGCTGCAGTTCAAGCAATATCCTACATGTGTTTTTTTGTTTTTTTAATAAATCAGTTCTGTACTATGAGAAAATATGTGTAGCAATTTTTTTTTATAAACAACAATTTTTAACGACATTAATGTATTCTAATGTAACAAGCATTTTTGTTTCTATAGCAACCATTTACAAAGTCACATCCCCTTCCTGTTCTAAGACAGGCTCTGGCACACCCCTTTTGCCCTCTCTCTAGCAGTGCACCAATTGTATCTAGTGCCTGTCTGGTCACATGATCTTCCACACAGAACTGTGCATCTTGGGTCCTCTTCTGCAGCCCTAACAGTGATTTAAAGAACCCCCGAGCCCAATCTTTGCCAATGAATCACAGGAGGACGGATCGATCGGCAACTTAGCTAATCACAAGTCAGTGTGCAGATTGTATTGATGCACATGTTTAATGGATTTTTTTTTTTAAACGACAGCTTTAATAAAAAAAAACCCAAGACGATTTAGATAAAACCCACAGATTAATTTTACATATACAATCAGCAACTAAGGGTGCCATTGCCCAAGCCTGGAAACATGTGGAGGCCCCCACACTAAAACAGGTGAAAGGCAAAATATGGAATGTAATGGTAATGACAAAACTGACTGGTGCACTGCGAGAAGCGGAGTACAAATTCCAGAACACTTGGGCACTAAGGATTAGTTATGTACATCTTACAAACTCAACAATAATAATCGAGCAAGGTTCCATTGTGTGGGCTAAACCACTTCTCTATAAAAGACAAGTCCATCCCCACTCGTTAAGAAAAGATTACGTTCTAACAAAAACCAAAACCCTGAAACTGAAATAATGGAATAAGAATAATAATACTCCTGACTGATAGTTTATACGTGTTATAACTTACGTTGTATCAAATGTTTCAATGTAACGTATAAACCTCTAAGTGTGGGAAGTGTACTACTAACATGCACAGTATGTAAATGAGACACTAATACAATTCATGTTAAAAAAGAAAGACCCTTTGAAATAACAACTGAAAAATCATTCATCTGCATTTAACAATAGCGATTGTTTCCCGATTCCTTATACTGTAAGAGAAAGCGGCTTCCATTTGTGTCTGTTTAACTCTTTAAAAGCAAATATTATTTGATAGGAACGATCAATATCACAGTGGAAACTCTACAAGCCAAAAATGCACAGCGGCAAAAAAATGATGTTCTAACCCTACAGTAAGAAGGATTGTTCCTTTTCTTATTTTATGACAAAAGCCTTTTTTTTCTGAGGACAGTTAATGTAACAGAAGGAATTAAATGACATCTAGTGGCCATGATATGTACTGTGCTTCATGTATAAAAGCATTTCCCTGTCATGAACATTCCCTTTCCCAGCCCCCCCCCCCATCAAACTTCTTCCATTTGCAACCCTATTGATTTTTGTTGTAGCTCCTTTTCTCTTTGTCCGTTTCTATAGCAACTTATAGTCTTCATTCAGAGAACCAGGTGAACAGATTGAATTCATCTGATGTGCCAGTGGGTGCCACTCAAGAAATTGGCCTGCATGCTTACTGAAGGTTGAGCACTTTCTACCCCCCTAATGCCCTGGTATAATGGGTTCCTTTTCGGACTTGGATACCTGTTGAGAGTATCACGCTGACAAGTCTTTAAATTCAAACCTTTTTGTTTGGCTTTCATTGCTCAATGGTGGAAATATCTAATTTAATTTGCCTTTGGTCCTAATGACTCCATGAATGGCAAGGTGTTTGTGGAAGAAAATATATCATCACATTCATTGTTTGAGAATAGGGATGAGCAGACTGGTCCAAATCCTGGTCCAAATCCTGGTCCAAATCCCCTTCCCTGATTTCCCCCCCCCCCCCCCCCCCCGGGCTTTTCAGACAAAATCCAATCTGCAAGTTGAAATCCGAGTCTGATTTCAGCAACTTTAGCCCACGCAGATTCTTTGAAATCCACCAACGGCTCTCAAATTCTCAGATTTAAAAAGGAATAAAACGTCAGATTTTACGTCAATCCAGTCCGCGGAACGTCTGATTCCACATATATCCCACATAGCATTGGGTTCCGTTTGTCGGATTCAGATTTTCAGTAATAGAAAAAAAACGAAACAAAAAAAAAAAAACCTTTGGATTTATCTTTTTGAGACTGATCCACGGCTGAAAGAAACGTCTCAGTCCGCCGGGGATTCAAAATCAAAGAAAAATAACCGGCCCATCTCTAGCTGCGATGACACGTGTAATGTACAGACAATTATTATTTGGTCTAAACTTTTTATTGAAAAAAAAGATGAGCGAGAAAAGGAACAAATAGCTAATTCATTGTGTCAAACACCAGAATTATACTTGGTGCAAATATATTTGTTGGACCTGCACGGGAGTTCTTCGTAGATGAAATTATAATGTACGGAGCCTTTAAAACATGCAGGCCTCTCCATGTGTGCGCGCTATAACTTGTACTGTAATACTACAAGGTTTTGAAGCTCTTCACAATACAATTTAATCTATGAATTACGCTTATGTTGTTCCATTAACCTACAACCAATCTACTCTTTTCCTGGACCAATACTGCTCCTAGAACTTGGAACTGCCTAGAATTACAAACTGCTATTTTGTTTCTTGTGTGTTCTTCCGAGTTTACAATACTCAAAACATGACCATTGTTAGAGATGTGTGATGCAGTCTGGGTGGCAGCAAATTGGGGATATTTGTGGCTCCTGTCCAAAAACAGTGGTGCAAATATTATATATTGGCAAAAACTGACTCTAAACAGGAATATCTTACTCAAAGAAGCAACATTAACTTTAGAGTCCTCAAAAATGTAGGCAACTGTTTTTGTGGAACCTTGGTAACGTTGATGTTATGGTTTAGCTAAAATGTTGCCTGATTGGTCAAGATGATAACATTAGGGGAGAGGGAGAGGCTCAGCGCGTAACGACACTGACTGGCACTGAGAGTTTGAAGCAGGGGTGCTCCTTGTGACCTTGTGCAAGTCACTTTAATTTAGGCACCAAAAAAAAAAATAGATTGTAAGCTCCACGGTGCAGGGACCTGTGCCTGCAAAATGTCTCTGTAAAGCGCTGCGTACAACTAGCAGCGCTATACAAGAACATGCTATTATTATTATTATTCAGGAGCTCCCTGCTAGACCAGCCCCACTGTCCATGAGTGCCGCCGGAGCAATTGCGTTTCTACATTGATATCTAGGGAGTGACTTTCACCCAGTGCATTATGTAGGTGCTGATAAGGGAAGTGGTGCCCCAGAAATAAATGGCGCAGTTCCACTCCCAGCAATCTCCTACATGCTACCTCAGTGACTCCTCATGTTCACCTATGGTGGAGACACGGGAGAGCAGCAGGCTGGTTACTGGTTGCATGAAAGTACGAGATGTACAGTACTTGGGCGGAGCCCCCCTAAAGAGCACATAAGTTACAGAAATAATATTTTTTTGAGAGGCTTTGTTTATTTAACTTGTTTAAATTGGGACATTTAACCATCCAGCGTAGGAAGACTGTTTGTCCATTGCTTCTTACAATATTTATCCTTTTACAAGTTGGGGTGAATATAAAGTTGACTGTAAGATTGCAGTACAAATGAGCTATTGCACTATAAAATATAGTTTAAATAAGATCTGAGATACTTGGGTGAATTATAACATAATAACTGAACTGAAAAACGTATTTGTAAAAAAAAAAACGGCCACCAACAGGTCAGGTTTTCAGGATATCCCTGCTTCAGCATAGGTTGCTCAGTCATAATGACCCCCAAAAATGAAGGCCCTTATCCTGTAAGGTGTGATAGCGCAGATCACGTGCAATCGCATGAAAAGCCCCATTAAAGTCAATGGGACTTTTCTTGCGCTGGCGCTTCATCTGCGCTATCACACTGTGCAGAATAAGGGCCTACGTATTTAAAGTGACATTCCAAGTGTTTTTTAGTTTATTTTTTGCCTGAAGGTTTGCCTAGGGGGCCAAATTCCCTTGCACCAGCCCTGCTTCAGAAGCAGAAAGCATATAGGTTCAGAGTGGAAAACTAATCCGCATGATGGTATTTCCTAGTTCTGTTCTCTATATGTCTAGGCACAACCTGTATACCCTTTCTTCCTATAACCAGCTATAAGTGGCCGTTACTCCTCTTTCTCACGATCAACCAGATTATACATAGCAATTCATATTAACACACAGTTAGAAAAACATGTTTCTTCTTCTTTAGCAGTTATTTTTTAACCCTTCATGATAGAACAAGTTTTCCCTATATTTTATCTCCAGACATCCTTGTATCCAGACTGATTAATTACTACTGGTATCTTTAAACCATCTATATTATCCTACATATAGTCCTACTTTCTAGACATGCTCTTCTTATACTGCTTTGACTGTCGTAACTCCTTTGGCATTCCAGAATCAGGAGGTCTGCTATGTAGAATTTCAGCACAACTTAAAAATCCTGATGGTACTTAACAAGGTTTATCTAACACAGACAATATGGATTCTGGAATCACATGAGACCTTCCTACAGTGTGCTCTCAAATGTGAATCCACCTCTTTAGCTCTTCAATCTCTTTCCAGACCCTTAACCATTACCCCTGCCAGCTGCTGGGTACTATCACTGTCACAGCATACATTTAAGCTGCTCATTGCTCCCACCTGTAGCCCCCTCCCCCTGGCTTCCTTTAAAAGCAGATCACTTCCAATTCCTACAGTAGTTACCAGTTCAATGTTCCTTGTGCAGAAAAAGGAGCACACCCGGGATAGCTGTGAGATATGCTAATAGCTTGATTAGATGTGAGCTGGGTTAGCACGCACTGCTAGAGCTGCTGGCCAAAATAGGAAAAGTTTTGGGTTCTAATCCTGTTTGTCCTGACACCAGAGCCGCATTCCAGTCACAAGGAGCCTTAGACTTGTTATCATCTCAATATTGTTCTTATGGGGGAAAAAAAATAGAAAGTGTGGGGTGTAAATCATTTATATGTGCTTTGCATATCTCCCATGTTACTCAGGTGTCTCTCCCTATGTTATTTCGAGATGTTTGAGGGGATAGGTAAAACTTGAGACTAACAACATAGGTCCCTCTCCTCCAGAACCCGGCATTATGTACATGAGCTTTTGCGAACTCAAATGTTACTTCAATTTAGAATCTGCAACATATTTAACATTAGCCGGGATTCATATGGCAGTGCAATCATGTGCTAATCACAATTAGACAGGGATAATTGATTGTTATGAACTAACGTTGATGAATCTGTGTTCAAAGATTATACAACATTTATGCGGTTTGGGCGGTGTTTCACATACTCTTAGGAGGAGAAATCCTTAAACATTGTTAATATGGGATGTAAACAAAATATATATTTTTTTTTTTTTGAAGCTCCCACTATTCTTTTAGCACCAAAACAAAAGAAGAAAGTACATCTGACGAGCTACTCAATGTGCAAACCTGTCCTGAGATACAGATTTCCGTGCATGGGGAACATAGCCTGTCTTCACATTTACTTTCATTGTATGTCACTAAATAACGCGTTTTTAAATGGCCAGTTTGCTGTACTAATAAGAACTGAACTTATCAACTTTACCGTGTTTCAAACTGTATTCAATACTTCATCCCGGTTGCAACTTTTCTCCGCAGATGTCTCCTCCGTGCTAGCTGCCCCTCCACCCAACTCGTTGAATCCACATTGTTCACCATGTAGGACTAAGTGTCCTAGTCTACAGAGCAGGGGTGGCCAACTCCAGTCCTCAAGGTCCTCAGGTTTTAAGGATATCCCTGTTTCAGCACAGGTGGTTCAATCAGTGACTCAGTCAAAGACTGATGACATCACAGCTTCCTATTGGCCCGCAGGGTGCATGAGCTTAGAAACGCTGCCATAACGTGAACGCTGACATTCGAGTGTAGTGGCTCCCGGCCTCCTCTACGGAGGTAAGCATCTGAAATGAATGGGGTTCAGCTCCAGAGACTCCCTGCTCCTGTGTTTTATGTAATAAAATAACACTTGGAATGTCACTTTAAATACGTAGGCCCTTATTCTGCACAGTGTGATAGCGCAGATGAAGCGCCAGCGCATGAAAAGTCCCATTGACTTTAATGGGGCTTTTCATGCGATAGCACATGACCTGCGCTATCACACCTTACAGGATAAGGGCCTTCGTCTTTTGGGGTCATTATGACTGAGCCACCTGTGCTGAAGCAGGGATACCCTGAAAACCTGACCTGTTGGTGGCCCTTGAGAACTGGAGTTGACCACCCCTGCTATATCAAGTTGCAGTGTGGGATGTTTTCCGTTGATAATCCCTGTTGAAGGGATTGACCTCGTCACCAAATGCAGATAAGAGAAAATATGTCATTGTCTTTGTGGACAAATGGAAATCGGTGGATTATGCTTCTCATTGGAG
Source organism: Ascaphus truei (assembly GCF_040206685.1). Classification (NCBI taxonomy): domain Eukaryota; kingdom Metazoa; phylum Chordata; class Amphibia; order Anura; family Ascaphidae; genus Ascaphus; species Ascaphus truei. The sequence continues at coordinate 20,165,293 of NC_134485.1, forward strand.
ATGTGCCAGATTTTCGTAGACGTTCTCAAAGCCGGTAACTTTTTTCTCTGTTCACAAACTTCTTCATAAAAACTGGAAAACTTGGTCAAAACCAATTCTCCATTCACTTCACAGGCGGGTAATTGTATGTCTGTCTGGCAGAGCGGTCATACAGGCTGTTTTGGGCCAAAACTGTGAGACTTGAATGGAGAAACTTGTCTGAAAAGATCTAAAGGCTCCTTGAGCAGATCTAGAATAAGACCCTAACAGTCAATGGTGCAGGTGAGGTCAGATTCAGGGCGCGGGACCCCCCAGATTTTTGCAAAATTCTACATGAGCTATGTGCTCGTGTGAAAAAATTCTGCAAAACGCGTAACGTTTGAGAAATGAAGACATGCAAACATCTACACATCTTCTCATACTCAGATCAATGTCTCCCAAATGAATACATGTCCGTTACCAATTGGGTTAGTCTTTCCCTATTTATTATTTATTTTATTTATTTATTTAAATAAAATGTTATACCAGGAATGAATACATTGACAGTTACCTCTCGTTTTCAAGTATGTCCTGGGCACAGAGTTAAGATGACAAATAATACATGGTTACAAATACAGTTACATAAGTGAACTGGGTATACATTATATACAATACATTGCATGCACAGTTAGAGATAATATATGTTATAGGTGTATGTAACAGTTACAGACCAGATTAAAATGTGAGAACGCTTTAGTTTTGAAAGAACTTAGACTGGTGGTGGCTGTGAGAGTCTCCGGTAGGTTGTTCCAGTTTTGGGGTGCACGGTAAGAGAAGGAGGAGCAGCCGGATACATTATGTACTATTTTTGTACATACAATATTTTTAATAATAACCCCACATTCTTTGAAGTGGGAGAAATGCTTTTGAATCTCAATGTGAACTCCTTGTGACGTATAGAAGGGAAAGTTACTTGATGTACTCCGCCTGTGACTCGGGCACTGACAATTGGGGTACAGAATCTAACATTTATCCCCACTGCTTCTTGCAGAATAAATCATGTTTTCTTTGCTATGCTCTGTGAGGCGACGCACTCTTGTTGTTGCAGAATACATAAATGAAGTATGATTGGTAAGATCCTACTAACAGGGAGGTTTCCGAACCAACTTTCTACCGCGCTCTGCTTGACGTCGGGAGTGCTGTGCAGTCTGTTCTATGAGAAGCAGTAGAGACGAAAGTTAGATATTGTTAGATAAGCGATGGCATCCATCTGTATTATTTGATTTAGAAAGTAGTTAAGCTCCTCCATTCCTGTGTCTTATCACTTAGATCAGACCTTATTATTCCCCCCTCCCACCCCCCCCATCCCCCCATCCCCCCCATCTCCCCCATCCCACCCTGCCCCGCCAATTGCAGGGAACCTACAGATGTAACAGTACTTACTGTCTCTGCAACCGCGGCTGAAATAGCTTAAAGCTGCGGCTCCGGAGATAGCGCTTCTGTGACATTGCTGCCGGGCCGTCATGCTTCCCAATCGGACCGCCCTTAGTGTTAATCCTCTGACACCGGGGCCGTTGCGGTCCCATGGCTTGCCCTAGTACCGAAAATGATGAGTACTGCTACATCTGTAGCTCTATTTACTCTCATTTAAACAACCCCCCTTGCTAATGCTGGCTACAGGGAAGCGATCTGCCCCAAATGAACAGTTTAACCTATTAGTGACCATATAGACCAGGAGTGTCACACTCCAGTCCTCAAGAGCTACCCCCTAGTCAGGTTATCAGGATATCCCTGCCTCAGTCGAAGACTGAGCCGCCTGTGCTGAAGCAGGGGTATGTTGAAAACCTGTTGTTGGCTCTTGAGGACTGGAGTTGGCCACCCCTGCTGTAGATGGTTCAATTTACTAAGTCCCATTGTTTAAAAAAATAATAATACTGTAGTATAGTAATCAATGGAAAGATTCCACTACATCAGTGGGATTTGATGAATCTAGTGCTGTAGTGCGGGTAATACAGCAGCTTTGACCAATAATGCCCTGGGTTTACTCAGCTTGGCCATACCACAAGTTTGGATGTCTGCATTTTAAATACTCTATGACGTTTGAAAGATTGGTGCAATCTTGGGAAATATATGTGAAGCATGTACAGTACATAGACTTCTGCGTGTTTTTGGTTTTGTCTGCATTTAAATAAAATAAGCATCGCGCACGACTAAGGATAATAGTAGCCAGGACAGAACTCTTGTGTAGAAATGTAAAAATCACTCTGTGTCTTCATGTGCAATTGTGAGGCTTCCTGTGACCTTGATCAACAATCATCTGTTACCTAAGGGGCACGGATAAGTTGTGTACATTTAGACACTTAATTTGAGCCAACAGTTTTGTGTCTATCAAAGTATCAGTCCTTGTGTCACCCGCATCTTGTACAGTGTGTACAGTACGATATTCCAGTGCAGAGGGGCAAATGTTTATTTGCATTGTTGCTTTGCTTATTTTCAGCCCCTGATGGTCCCCCTCAGGAAGTTCAACTCGATCCTGTGTCTTCTCAAAGCATCAGGGTTACCTGGAAGGTATAGCAAATTCAGCGATTATATCCTGACACTGTAACTCCTACTGTAGGTTATTAAAGTTCAACTTTCCAGCTGTATTACAGTTGTTTGTAATACTACCCCAATTCTGTGTGTGTTTTTTTTTTGCTTCAGAAGATGACACTTCCTTTAATGTAGATATTGCAAATGTGTCAAAATTTTGTAATATTCGATTCGCGGACAAATATTCATGCAAATATTTAAAAAAAAAAAAAAAATTGAGCGAATGTATGCAATTCCGCTGGCGGACAACAGTCACACGTACCATTTGGCCACAAATTCCAGATCTCTCTCTCTCTCTCTCTCTCTCTCTCTCTCTCTCTCTCTCTCTCTCTCTCTCTCTCTCTCCTCCTCTCCCCTTCCCTCTCCCCTTCCCTCTCCCCTTCCCTCTCCCCTTCCCTCTCCCCTTCCCTCTCCCCTTCCCTCTCCCCTTCCCCCCCTCTCTCTCTCTCTCTCTCTCTCTCTCCCCTTCCCTCTCTCTCTCTCCCCTTCCCTCTCTCTCTCCCCCTCCCTCTCTCTCTCCCCCTCCCTTTCTCTCTCCCCCTCCCTCTCTCTCTCTCCACTTCCCTCTCTCTCTCCCCTTCCCTCTCTCTCTCCCCTTCCCTCTCTCTCTCTCTCTCCACTTCCCTCTCTCTCTCCCCTTCCCTCTCTCTCTCCCCTTCTCTCTCTCTCCCCCTCTCTCTCTCCCCCCCCTCTCTCTCCCCTCTCTGTCTCTGTCTCTGTCTCTCCCCTCCCTCATTTGCCCATTCTCTTCCCTCCCTGTCTCCCTGTCCTCCCTCTCCCTCTTCTCCCTTCTCTCCCAAAACCCATATTTGAGGGGGTAGATGTTTTGGGCGAATCGAATATTGGGTCGAATCGAATGTGTGAATAGTGGTGGCATACATTTGAGCGCAGGTAGGCAAAAGCCACTTTTTAAAAAATCCACCCGTCTATATTTGCAGTGTTCGACAAACCTATACATTTGCTCGCCCCGGGCGAGTGGATTTAACCCCCGGGCGAGTAAATATTGGCCCAAGCAGCACACGTTTGGTACTGTACTAGGTGGCGAGTAGATTTTTTTGTGTGGCGAGTAGATTTTTTGGTGATTTGTCAACCACTGTATATTTGCACGCAAGAATAGACGCCATATTCGCTGAAAATTAAAATGTTGGCAAATAATTTGCGCATCTCTACTTAAATGGATTGCAGAATGCCTTCTCCCCATGTTTTACGATTGGTGACTTTTTATGACACTTTTTTAATAAGACAATGATGATGATCATCTCTGTACAACTAAAATAATAATGTGGAAAGAGTCATGATGTCTGCAAACCAATTATTAATAGAAGTACATTATGTTCCGTTTAACTTTAAGGAGGTGAATAAATACTGTATGCTCATTGTTTTAAGAGTTCTGAATTATGCACTAAAGTTATTAAACTAGAAAATCAAGGTAGAGCGTGTTTATTTTGGATTTAACACTATACGTGACACTTCTCTTTATGTTTCTACTCAGGCCCCCAAAAAGCATCTCCAGAATGGTATGATCCGTGGCTACCAGATTGGCTTCCGGGAGTACAGCACAGGTGGCAATTACCAGTTCAATATCATCACCGTTGACACTACAGGAGATAGTGAGGTTTATACTCTAGATAACCTAAAAAAATTCACACAGTATGGAGTGGTGGTGCAGGCGTGTAATAGGGCTGGTACAGGGCCTTCTTCTCAGGAAATTATCACCACCACTTTAGAGGATGGTAAGTCATCTCTTCATTGGACTTGTCAGTATTTTATGTTCTGTGCATTATATAACATGCGTGTGGGATGGTCAGGTAGAATTTCCTACCGCGTGCAAGCAAACCGTGCAACGTGAAGGTGACTGAGCGTTGTAGTACTGCTAATCATCTCAGGACTAGGAAACCTGGCCAACACTATGATTTGTGGGGAATTCACTGGCTCTTTTCCTCCAAGCTTTTGGTAGATCTTTGGTGCAAATTTACTGAAATTTGGCTTGTAAGTTATTACTTTTTTCCCCCCTAACTTTCAACGAAGTTTGAAAATTGGCAAAACATTCGATCAAACTTTTTAGCTCCCCCAAAAAATCTACTGCATTTATCAAATGTAATCAGAGAATCTCTTTCTCCTGTCTCCGGGATCTGGACTAAAAATGACATTCTCCGGTTTCAAAAACTGTTTACGTAACGAAAATGAACACATTTTGCCTGGTTAGCGAACGTAGGCAAAAAGTTCACAAATCACAAATGTTACGGTTGCTTTTCAAGAATAGTATTAGAGCTTCTAAAAATGTTTTGGTGGAATCAGTTTTTGAATTTGATGCAGTTTGGTTCTGGGTGTATAAATACGTGACATGCATTATTTGGGGATTACCTAGTTTTGCATTTGTCAACATAGTCTTTTTGCTAGTGTAAAAAAAAAGAAAAAACTGCCAGTTCCAAAGTGGTGTAAAGTTCCCTGCCTAACATTCAACGGCAGGTACACTGTGCAGTGTTTACAAATAAACTTCTCCATACAATATTTCACCTCCTCTAACATTGATCGGTAACAGCTTATTTATACTTGCAATTGTAAGACTTGGATAGTAATAATAGATCAAACATGTTATCAAACTATATTTTTTTTAAACATGATCTGGGTTCTGTTATTCTGATTCTGATTAAGATCTCTGAAAGTTCTATATGATTCATATTTTGTGTGTTCTCCTATAGTAAATGGGTAATTGTGGCACAATATTGATTTATATTTCTTAATGTAACAATATCAAGTCATGTTCTGTATGACTTTCAGTGAGCTACTGTATATCTCACCCTGTCTCTCCCACCTTAAACCTTTCTCACTGACTGCTCCTCACCTCTGGAATGCCCTTCCCTTCAATAACCGACTAGCACCCTCTCTATCCACCTTTAAGACCCACCTGCTTAAAGAAGCATACGAGTAGCTCCGTGGCTAATACTATACACATGATACATTAAGCTTGGCCCCCTGCAGACGCACTTACTGTACCAGAACACCCTCCTACTGTCTCTGTACGTTCTTCCTACCTAGCAATTAGATTGTAAGCTCTTCGGAGCAGGGACTCCTCTTCCGAAATGTTACTTTTATGTCTGAAGCACTTCTTCTCATGTTCTGTTGTTTGTATTATTTGTTATTTATATGATTGCCATGTGTATTACTACTATGAAGCGCTATGTACACTAATGGCGTAATATAAATAAAGACATACATCCAGCTATGCTGCAGTATTGCAGACGGGTTCCAGTGTAAATAAAAAATACTGTATTACTTCTCCTTGTCAAAGAACGTTGCTCTGACATACTGTTCTGAGAGGTACCATCATACCGTTTTGAAGGAAGGGAACTAAATCAAATTGAACCATGTTCTCATTTCAGTGCCTAGCCGGCCCCCAGAGAATGTCCAAGCAGCTGCAACTTCACCAGAGACCATATCTATCGCCTGGACTACACCTTCCAAAGAGGCCCTCAATGGTATTCTCCAGGGATTCAGGGTCATTTACTGGGCAAATCTTCTGGATGGAGGTATGTGAACCTAATGTAGTTGACAAGTTTGTGCTAGTTGGTAATCTGTGTGTGGGAGAGTATTTTGGGGTGAGAGTACTCTGAAAAACAAGAGCAGATGAAGAACTCGCCCCTCCCCCAGTGTTTCCAGCCTCCTTCCCCTCTGCCCCTCCCCCCGTACTTCATAACAGTACTACAGGGCAAGACGTAGTTCTAACACTGGAAACAACCAGTGCAGAAGTCCAAATTAGAACATGTATTATATTACACCCTCGACCATGCTTAACGTCTGTGTTGGTCATTGTTAAGTACAATGACTTGCCTATATCCCTATATAGCAAAGGACAGAGCCCGTCGAAGGTTTTCTGCTGTATATTCTGCATGTAATTTTAAACAACTTAACCAAGGAGTGCACAAAGCACGTTACTGCAGGGGTGGCCAACGCCTGTCCTACAGGGCCACTAACAGGTCATGTTTTCAGGATATCCCTGCTTCAGTACAGGGTGGCTCAGTGAAATACCAGGACAAAGCAGTTCAATAAACAGTATTTATTCTAGCCGGAGCCAGCAAACACACGAAAATAATCCCAAACAGAGCTTACACTCACCAACAAAGAGAACACAGGGGAAATCATAACCACCTCGGTCCTGTGCGCAACTTCAAAGGCGTATCCAGGGCTCCGATGAGACGGGGACCGTCCAGACCTCTCTGATGCAATTCGCAGCAGAGCATTTTTAAATCTCCGGCTGAATGTCCTGCTCTCTGCTTCTCCAGCAAAGCACTCTTTGATAAAGCTCCCTGCGTGTGAAACGCGTTGGAGTGACTGTATCAGTACTTTTTTCTGTCCATGTTTTTAATATGAATAAATCCTTTTGAATACTTATCCCACGACTGAAGCTGTGCACCGTATTTTTCCCCCTTTTTGGGAGTTGTTGCATACTGGTCTCTACACACCAGGGAGCACACAAGCAGAGGATTACTTATACAGGCTGCAGGTTGCCGTACTAACGCATCATCTACCCGGCATGAAGTGACGTCAGGCTGACTGTGGGGAGAGGCGGGGCATCCGGTCAAGGTCCCCTGCAGACGGAGACGCTGAACTGCGGAGACCGCCACTAAACGGAGCGACACACGGCGTGGGGGTACTGAGACCCTGCATCTGACATCATCAGTGCCATAAGAGATGGGCCAGTCGAGGTTTGCATCCGGACAGGACACGCAGAGCGGTTGATCAACGTACCCACATGATGTACACACCGTGATTTCCTCTACTAATCAGCCTGTCACCCAAGCCGTGAGTAACTGACTCTCACTGAGAGCGAAAACTTATACTACACACAGCAGAACTGTTCTTCTGTTTCATTAGAGACTGGTGAGGTACTTTTGAGCACCGGATTTTTTTTAGCAATTTTGCTCTGGTACTTTTGTTCCTGTAGCACAAAGCAAGCTCAAATGTCCCGCTTCCTTGGGCTCAGTGATCCTCCTTCGATTCTCTCCGGCACAGCCTCGGAGCACACCACTTAGATCGCCTGCACTACGGGATTCAAGTGAACTCTGGAGTGCTGATCTGGTCCCCTTTTTTCTAACTTCCCCTCTGACATAGGAAAGCATGGTAGAGGGGCAGGCGACAAATCAGAACGCGATTCAGTTTACGGACCAATCAAGAAGCGAGGCGTCGCCTCTATGGACCAATCAGGGCTGGGGGCGGTTTTTCAGAGCTTAAGGGCTTTGTGGAGGGAAATTCAAATTGGCCAATGAGCGCAGCGCCTACCAGAGGGACTCGGCAATGGCCTCACCTGGCCAACAGGATATCTCCTACTGGGCAGGCACCACTGTGGCTGGGGAGGCAGCAAATGGCTTCAGTCTTCAGTTGGATTCCCCTGATCTGCACCCCAGGACACCATTTTCTTTGTCTCCTGCCCTTCTCTTCCGCCCCTTTCCCCCCAGACCAAGCAGCAGCCATTTTCTCTGGACATGCGGGCTACACCAAGGGTTTCCGGACACAGTGACTTGACCAGCTTGGGGCTGATGAGTTTTCCAAGCAGGGAGAGAGCAGGGCTGTTGCTAGGGGGCTGGGCAGCTTCCTCCATCCTGATTGGTTGCTGCTGGGTAATGCAGCCAAGTTGTAAGCAGGAGGTGTCAGGAGCCTGGTGGTGGGGCCAAGGAGAGGAGGAGACAGCATGGAGCGGGGAAATGTGTGTCCAGTATTTGTGGAGAAGCCACCTGGCATCCCTAGTCAGTAGAGATGTTTGAAACTGTTTGACATGGAGTCACGACATGTTTAGTGTTTGTTTCCCAATTTCCCTTCTTTGCAAAACGTTTCACCGAACCTCAAAGTGCTAATAATATCGCAAAGTTAGTCAGATAGTGAGTGGAACAAGGTGTAAGGGCCCTATATAGTCTCAGCAATAAGTGAATCTACTGTAGCAATTGTATAGAATTGAGCAAATTGGCAGGTTAAGGGAAAGGTCCATGCATATTGACTGACTCACGGCGGATAAGGGCACATTGTGTCTGGTTTGCGATCTTTGGTGAAAGTTTTCAACATCTATACTTGTCAATGAAGTGTTTATACAACCTCTAGTACAGGGCTGCCCAGCTCCAGTCCTCCAGCCTCCCCCAACAGGTCAGGTTTTCAGGATATCCCAGCTTCAGCACAGGTGGCTCAATCGGTCTAGCTTCAGCACAGATGGCTCAATCAGTCCCTGCTTCAGCAGAGGTGGCCCAAGCCACCTGCACTGAAACTGGGATTCCCTGAAAACCTGACCTTTTTTTTGGGGGGGGGGGTTGAGGACCGGAGTTGAGCACCCCCCTGCTCTAGACGACCAAGACATGTTAGAGAGCTGACGATGAGCGAGTGCTTTACTAGTGCGAACGCCTGTTCCCTTGAATGAGCTGTATAGTGTATTCCAGCATGAGAAGGTGTCACAGTGATCTCATACACAGGGGAGTAAATGGAGGACATTAAAGCGGCAATACGGGTTCCATTTTATTTAATATATATTTTTATACCAGGTTTGAAGCAGGGGGTTTACTGAGCTGTGTTATTTTCAGCTTTGGGAGCCCCTGCTTAGTGAAATTCTTATCTCCATAGGGTTTGCCGGTATCTGCAGCCACGGAACTGGTTTCCTAACAGAATGGCGGCTTTTAAATGTCCTGCGTCACACTGACCAATAGGAAGCGGTGACGTAATCTGGTGCGACTTCCTATTGGCCCGCGTGACTGGGACATTTTAACTGATACCGGTACTCCCTAAGGAGGTGTCTCTGGAAGCAGGGACCCTCGGAGCTGAAATGAACGCGGTTCAGCTCTGGAGACCCCTGATTCAATCCTGTGTTCAAAATTGTATTATTTGCAGCTCTGGTGACCCCCTGCTAGGCAGGTAAAGGCCTTTTATAGGTGTCTGATTTTAAAAATCACCTGTAAATGGTGTTAACCTTTTCATTTAACACTGACCTTCCTTAAATTTTACCCCACAAATCAAGCATCCAAATAGCCTGCACTCATGGCTATTGTCCCACACTCAGTCACTCCTACCACCCATTGTGACCAAGCACTGCCATCTACAGTACTTACTCCCTCACCTGCTCTCTCTGCAAGTTTCCCATTAAACCTCTTAGATTGTAAGCTCTTTGGGGCAGGGATTTCCTTTCCTATTGTCTGATTTTGCTGCACTTATTGTATAATTATAATTCCCTGTACTGTATTCTTTGTGAAGCACTGAGTACACTTTTGGCGCTATATAAATAAAAGACATACAATACAAAAACAAAAAAGGGTTGTCGCCTCCTTAGATGTCTCCTGGATGAGTGCTTATCAGTAGGAATGTGCAAAACTATACAGAATGCAGGTACAACATGTTTAGCATTTTTTCTGTTTTGTTTTCTTGCAAAATGTTTCGCCAATTGTCATAGGGCTTATATCAGGCCCATGTGAACACTAGTTCATGTTTAGTCCTATGAGGCCTGCTATTCATTCTGCAGGGCGTCGCACTTTGGGACATGTTTGACCTGGAGCTGGTTCCTGTTGAGCCGAGTTGAGTCCATGATTTTCTTTTGTTTTCTAGAGCTTGGTGAAATAAGAAATGTCACCACAACACAACCTTTACTGGAGTTAGATGGACTGGAGAAGTATACCAACTACAGCATCCAGGTGCTGGCTTTTACCCAGGCGGGGGACGGAGTACGCAGTGAGCAGATTTTCACCCGAACCAAAGAGGATGGTAAGAAATGTAACCATCACCGGGCACATGGCACATACCATGTACTGTACATGTATAATGAGATAAAATAGTCATATTGGCATGTGCATTATGCAAGGTTTTAGCATGATTACATAAATCATTCTCCCTGGTAATGTACAGGTTATTAAGAATTTATATTGGTGTTAGGACCCATGAGACGTGGTCTGCCTTGGAGGGGCTCATGGTCTTACGACACTTTGGCCAAAGAGTATTTTATTCAAAAGATATCTATCTATATATATATATATATATATATATATATATATATATATATATATAGATATATATATATATCTCTATATATATATCTATATAGATATAGATATATACGCTGTACCGTGTATTTGTGTCAATGGATGTAGCACTGGGCTCTGTCTGTGTTTCATGTTTTGTCTCTGATTTTAAAGAGAAGATGTCTCCCCGGAATATTGAATAGATATATTTCCAATTCTCACCAAATTAAGGCTTTTTTTTCCCCATGAATAGTCGTGCACTTGTGGTTTGTAGAATGGTAAAGTTTGGACAGAGATTTTCCTGATCAAATTTTTAAGGTCACTTATAGCATAAGTGGAGTGGAGAACACGATTTCTACCTACAAAATGTGCTTTAATACCATGACTTAACCTGTGTGACATAAGGCCGCCGAGAGTTTAAATACAATTATGATGGTTCACTTCTGATATTCTAAATTAATGTTGGTAATATAAAATATGGCCACTAGAGGACAGTCATCCACTGAAAATGTTCTTTCCTTAGTCATTGTTAGTGTATTGCTACAAATGATTACATTTACAGCTGTTATTTGTACATAAGGTTCAGAAGAATCCAGGACAACACATAGTAACCATCTTTCAACACTGTTTGTTTTTCCTCTCTTTTCTGACAGTTAGAAAATATGTAAGGGTGGTATTTGTTTCTCCCTCTGCGCTGGGAGACACCAATCAGAGACTCATGGAGATGTTTTTCCATCCTAGTTTCTAAAACCAAACATCAAAAAATGATGTGGTTTTTTTTTCAAGTTCACTTGCAAACATACATGTGTGTGTAATGCCACAAGAAAGCGTCCTTATAATAAAGCACACGGGCATACCATGGATATAGTTATGAATACAAAATGTATTGATATAGAGATAAAAACAAGGGGAAAAAAAGTATAAAAGAGGAGGGGGACTCACTAATGACAATATAAATATACCATGAGGCAAAGGCACATAAATTGGTCAAGAAAATCACCAGTGGCTGATCACATGAACAGCCAAAATATATGGAAACACAAACGATTGGTAGCTCTATGAAAGGCACTCAACTGTATAGTTACACAAACTAATTAACACACAAACCCAGCAAGCTCAAACGCCCACACCCACCTAATCTTGACTTTATGTAATGCCACATAGAGTGCAACTGGGCTGTGGCACATGAATATAGCAAACGACAGGGGGTGCCCAGTGCTACATCCAAATGACAAAACATACATGGTAATAATTACAAGAAATAATGCTTCAGTACTAATAATAATGCTAATACTACTAATAATAAAATATGGTTTTTTAGTTAGATATTTTGGCCTAAGCATCAAAATATCTAACTAAAAAAACATTTTATTATTAATAGTGTACCGGCACTTATATTAGCAGTGGGAACAGTGTACCGGCACTTATATTAGCAGTGGGAACAGGGTACCGGCACTTATATTAGCAGTGGGAACAGGGTACCGGCACTTATATTAGCAGTGGGAACAGGGTACCGGCACTTATATTAGCAGTGGGAACAGGGTACCGGCACTTATATTAGCAGTGGGAACAGGGTACCGGCACTTATATTAGCAGTGGGAACAGGGTACCGGCACTTATATTAGCCTCAGGAACAGTGTACTGGCACTTATATTAGCAGTGGGAACAGGGTATCGGCACTTATATTAGCAGTGGGACCAGGGTATCGGCACTTATATTAGCAGTGGGAACAGGGTATCGGCACTTATATTAGCAGTGGGAACAGGGTATCGGCACTTATATTAGCCTCAGGAACAGTGTACTGGCACTTATATTAGCAGTGGGAACAGGGTATCGGCACTTATATTAGCAGTGGGAACAGGGTATCGGCATTTATATTAGCAGTGGGAACAGTGTACCGGCACTTATATTAGCAGTGGGAACAGGGTATCGGCACTTATATTAGCAGCGGGAACAGGGTATCGGCACTTATATTAGCAGTGGGAACAGGGTATCGGCACTTATATTAGCAGTGGGAACAGGGTATCGGCACTTATATTAGCAGTGGGAACAGGGTATCGGCACTTATATTAGCAGCGGGAACAGGGTATCGGCACTTATATTAGCAGCGGGAACAGGGTATCGGCATTTATATTAGCAGTGGGAACAGGGTATCGGCACTTATATTAGCAGTGGGAACAGGGTATCGGCACTTATATTAGCAGTGGGAACAGGGTATCGGCACTTATATTAGCAGCGGGAACAGGGTATCGGCACTTATATTAGCAGTGGGAACAGGGTATCGGCACTTATATTAGCAGTGGGAACAGGGTATCGGCATTTATATTAGCAGTGGGAACAGGGTATCGGCACTTATATTAGCAGTGGGAACAGGGTATCGGCATTTATATTAGCAGTGGGAACAGGGTATCGGCACTTATATTAGCAGCGGGAACAGGGTATCGGCACTTATATTAGCCGTGGGAAAGGGGTACCGGCACTTATATTAGCCTCAGGAACAGGGTACTGGCACTTATATTAGCAGCGGGAACAGGGTACCGGCACTTATATTAGCAGTGGGAACAGGGCACCGGCACTTATATTAGCCGTGGGAAAGGGGTACCGGCACTTATATTAGCAGTGGAAAAGGGGTACCGGCACTTATATTAACCATGGGAAAGGGGTACCGGCACTTATATTAGCCATGGGAAAGGGGTACCGGCACTTATATTAGCCGTGGGAAAGGGGTACCGGCACTTATATTAGCAGTGGAAACAGGGTACCGGCACTTATATTAGCAGTGGGAACGGGGTACCGGCACTTATATTAGCCATGGGAAAGGGGTACCGGCACTTATATTAGCCATGGGAAAGGGGTACCGGCACTTATATTAGCCGTGGGAACGGGGTACCGGCACTTATATTAGCCGTGGAAACAGGGTACCGGCACTTATATTAGCAGTGGGAACGGGGTACCGGCACTTATATTAGCCGTGGGAAAGGGGTAACGGCACTTATATTAGCAGTGGGAAAGGGGTAACGGCACTTATATTAGCAGTGGGAACGGGGTACCGGCACTTATATTAGCAGCCGGAACGGGGTACCGGCACTTATATTAGCAGTGGGAACGGGGTACCGGCACTTATATTAGCAGTGGGTACCGGCACATATATTAGCAGTGGGAACAGTGTACCGGCACTTATATTAGCAGCGGGAACGGGGTACGGGCACTTCTATTAGCAGCGGGAACGGGGTACCAGCAGTACCGTATTGGCCTCCGGATGCCATACTATGGACAAAACGGAGGTGGCAGAGAGTATGTATATATATTATTCATTCACTGGCTTGGATTGCCTCTTTGAATGAGAATACAGTAGAGGCAACTCTTATTCGAACAAAAACCAGTGGCAATTCCCCAAAAAACCCAGGAAACACCCAGGTACATTCTGAATACATGCCTTAAACTAGCCCCAGCATTTCTGCATTGATTAATGGCCTATCAGATTAACAGCGGGGGTCCCTGGCAGTCCCATTCAAACTGAATTGGAATGCCAGGGATCCCTGCTGTGTTAATCCTATGGGTCGTTAGTCAATGCAGAAATGCCTTAAACGTGCCTCAAACTAGCCCAGCACATACCCAGCACATACCCAGCACATACCCCGCACATACCCAGCACATACCCAGAATGTAACCGGGCTAGTTTACGGCAAATGTTAGAATAAACGTTGCCTCTACTGTACATTTTTTCTCCCCAGAAGTAAGTGAAATTATACTATTTTCAAAATATGAAGAATCCCTCTTCATGTTGAATAAATAAATAAATGGGGCATGGTTCTAATGACCTGGATATTGATGAAGACCTGTGACATATGATTGAGCGCTCATGAATAAATGTCTGATCCTTGGAGGCCAAGGGAAAAACAAATAATATCTGCAAGTGTTCATGGAAACCAGCGTGCTACACTGTGCTTCTCCCTGTGACGTGCTACACTGTGCTTCTCCCTGTGACGTGCTACACTGTGCTTCTCCCTGTGACGTGCTACACTGTGCTTCTCCCTGTGACGTGCTACACTGTGCTTCTCCCTGTGACGTGCTACACTGTGCTTCTCCCTGTGACGCGCTACACTGTGCTTCTCCCTGTGACGCGCTACACTGTGCTTCTCCCTGTGACGCGCTACACTGTGCTTCTCCCTGTGACGCGCTACACTGTGCTTCTCCCTGTGACGCGCTACACTGTGCTTCTCCCTGTGACGCGCTACACTGTGCTTCTCCCTGTGACGTGCTACACTGTGCTTCTCCCTGTGACGTGCTACACTGTGCTTCTCCCTGTGACGTGCTACACTGTGCTTCTCCCTGTGACGTGCTACACTGTGCTTCTCCCTGTGACGTGCTACACTGTGCTTCTCCCTGTGACGTGCTACACTGTGCTTCTCCCTGTGACGTGCTACACTGTGCTTCTCCCTGTGACGTGCTACACTGTGCTTCTCCCTGTGACGTGCTACACTGTGCTTCTCCCTGTGACGTGCTACACTGTGCTTCTCCCTGTGACGTGCTACACTGTGCTTCTCCCTGTGACGTGCTGCACTGTGCTTCTCCCTGTGACGTGCTGCACTGTGCTTCTCCCTGTGACGTGCTGCACTGTGCTTCTCCCTGTGACGTGCTGCACTGTGCTTCTCCCTGTGACGTGCTGCACTGTGCTTCTCCCTGTGACGTGCTGCACTGTGCTTCTCCCTGTGACGTGCTGCACTGTGCTTCTCCCTGTGACGTGCTGCACTGTGCTTCTCCCTGTGACGTGCTACACTGTGCTTCTCCCTGTGACGTGCTACACTGTGCTTCAACCTGTGACGTGCTGCACTGTGCTTCTCCCTGTGACGTGCTACACTGTGCTTCTCCCTGTGACGTGCTACACTGTGCTTCTCCCTGTGACGTGCTACACTGTGCTTCTCCCTGTGACGTGCTACACTGTGCTTCTCCCTGTGACGTGCTGCACTGTGCTTCTCCCTGTGACGTGCTGCACTGTGCTTCTCCCTGTGACGTGCTACACTGTGCTTCTCCCTGTGACGTGCTACACTGTGCTTCTCCCTGTGACGTGCTGCACTGTGCTTCTCCCTGTGACGTGCTACACTGTGCTTCTCCCTGTGACGTGCTACACTGTGCTTCTCCCTGTGACGTGCTACACTGTGCTTCTCCCTGTGACGTGCTACACTGTGCTTCTCCCTGTAACGTGCTACACTGTGCTTCTCCCTGTGACGTGCTACACTGTGCTTCTCCCTGTGACGTGCTACACTGTGCTTCTCCCTGTGACGTGCTACACTGTGCTTCTCCCTGTGACGTGCTACACTGTGCTTCTCCCTGTAATGTGCAGCAGTGTTGGTTTGTGGGTATTGGAGAAGAGCTAACGTTGCTAGGAAACTACAGTCCATCACTTCCATGTTCAAAAGCTAAGGTGGATGTGAGGGAATAGGAGGAAAAGACGCCAATAGAACATTTGATAATATACTGTGTAGCATAATAGTGGGTAGAGGTGTGCAAGAAGATTTAAGATGAATACGAAGCCCCCCTATTTAGCATGCTGTGAATCCATGCTCTCCTTCCTGGGGAGTTCTTGGGCTGACGGAGTGGCTCAGCGAGTAAAGGCACTAACTGAAAACAGTGACACTCAGTTTGAAGCAGGGAAGCTTGAAATCCCGGTGTCGGCTCCTTGTGACCTTGGGCAAGTGCTGTGACCTTGGGCAAGTCAGGGACTCGTGCCTGCAAAAATTCTATGTAATGCGTTATCTACACTGTCAGAGAAACCCTCTCCCCCTCCCCCTATTATTATTATAACACTTCCAATCCTTCCTGAGCGAGAGGAACATGGCTTCATAGCATATTGAAGAGGTGGGGAGAAGGTAGAAGAACCATGATAAAGAAAGACGCATGCTGAGTTAAAGAGATGTGAATGTACTAAAGCGGTTCCTTCGGGTGATGATTGTATACCTGCTTTTAGTTCCAGGTCCTACAGCTGGAGTAAAAGCCGCGGCAGCTTCTGCCTCCATAGTGTATGTCTCCTGGCTTCCCCCGCTCAAGCTAAACGGCATCATCCGGAAGTACACTGTGTTCTGCTCACATCCATATCCCACCGTAAGTAGCGACATGTAAAGCTCCTTTCTAAGAATAACAAGAATGAAATAAGTGTGCTCCAAGCAAGAATTGTGATCATCTAATGCCGGGGTGCTTAACTCCAGTGCTCAAGCACCCCCCCACCCCCAATCAGTCACTGCTTCAGCACAGGTGGCTCAATCAGTCTCTGCTTCAGCACAGTCTTTGACTGAGCCTCTGATTGAGACACCTGTGCTGAAGCTGGGATGTCTGAAAACCTGACCTGTTGGGGGGGGGGGGGGGGTTTGAGAACAGTAGTTGAGCCCCCCTGATCTAATGTGACTGTTTAGAGCGATACAGTATGATCCTAATGAATTACTGCTGTTGGGCTGCTCTCAGAATACGGTTTCTTCTTCTGTTAGTCCAAGATTTTCTTTGGAGTTTCCAGGGCACATACAGCAACTCGATTTAAACATGAATCATAACGTAGTGTAACTATGTCCAAAAATGTATATATGTGATTAATGTGTGGTTGGTACACTCACAAATTCCATAGGAAAGTCAAGTGTGGTAGAATCAGGTTCTTCGAATTTCTCTGGGGACACTTCTCAAAAGATCCAAACTTCAGAATAGACAAACAGAGCAGAGTAATGAATTTATTGTGCTGGTCTTAGGGCAAGGCGACGAAAGGAGGAGGGTGGGCAGGGGGCCCCCGGACTTTCAGAGAGGTGTGTGCGTGTGCGCACTCTGTAGCGGGCTGCCTCCTACAGCGTCGCGTTGCCATGGCAACGTGATGTCACATGACACTGTGACCTCATGATGCTGCAGGAGTAGGGCTGCTGGTCTAGGCAAGTCCTGCTCTCTTTTTTTTTTTTTTTTACAGGGGGGGACCCCTGCTGCCAACATGCCACCTTGTTTCCCGCATAGCCTACGGTCGGCCATGTTTATTTACTAATCGGGATGCGCAGCATATAATTAGGGTTGCCAGATGACTTTAAAAAAAATACTAGACACAATGGTGAAAGGTATGATGCATTCGAGACACACACACACACACACACACACACACACACACACACACACACACACACACACACACACACACACACACACACACACACACACACACACACACACACACACACACACACACACACACACACACACACCTCTCTCACCTCTTTCTGCTCCATGCTGTTTCTTCCTCTCCTTCTCCACACCCCAGGCTCCTGACACCTCTTTCTGATTGGCTGCTGCTGGGTAATGCAGCCAATCAAGATGGAGGAAGCTGAATGAGACTCAATCCAGTGAGAGCGTCTTGGAAGGACGTTCTTTACACACTTCCAGACAGACTAGAATCCCTCCTCCTTTAAATATTTCCTAAAATAAACCCACGCTGTCTCATTGTGCATAATACCCACCACTCTTTAAACCTCCGTACTAACGAAGAGGGATGTCTATATTTGTCTATACACCCCAAGGCTCCTGACACCCCTTTCTGATTGGTTGCATTACTCAGCAGCAGCCAATCAGGATGGAGGAAGCTGCCCATACCCCTAGCAACAGCCCTGCTTTCTCCCTGCTCGGGGATAGAGTATCACGCAGCCCCACACGCCGGGATGGGCAGTATGCCCAGCGATGTAATACCAGTATACACATATATGTCCAATATTGCCTCTCTTTTTATACTGAGCTGTGTCCAAATACAGGACTATCTGGTTCAATGCTGGACACCTGGCAACCCCAAGAAAACGTTCAACTCTTAGACAAAAGGAATGGGAACATTGGCAGTTTCAGCATGCGATTCCTGCCAGTGCCACAAGGTGGCGCACTGGGCAAAGTACTGTACACAAAAACAGCATCAGGCAACATTGCATTTTATCCCAAATGTGCAATGACAGCATCCCTTCTACTAGACAAAAAGGATCACTTTACATACAAAGGCATGATTTCATTGATCAAATACAGTAAACGTTATGTATGCTGACGTGTCTTAAGAATGCAAATAAAACATGTGCCATTTAAACATCACATTCATAAGAAGTTTATAGGCAATACTCCCTTTAGTCTACATTACTTTTAATATATTTGAAAAATGAAATTGTGCTTTTTCTGTTTAAAGTGAGATTTTCTTTCTGTTGGCAGATATACTGTCATGTTACAACTAATGGGCTTTTTTTCACTCCTATTTTTTTTTTTTTGCCTGTTTACTTAGATAACAGATAAAGACAAATACAGTATGTGCCAAGTGATGCTCTATTCCAGGGGTGGCCAACTCCAGTCCTCAATGGCCACCAACAGGTCAGGTTTACAGGATATCCCAGCTTCAGCACAGGTGACTCAGTCAAAGATTGAGCCACTTATTGAGCCACCTGTGCTGAAGCAGGGCTATCCTGAAAACATGGGCCTTGAAGGCTGGAGTCGGCCACGCCTGGCCTATATTTACCAAGTCAGGATACCTTTTAGATCACATATGAGCATTTTCTAACCAGTGACATGGAATGATCACATGGGTTTCCATCCACTGGATCAGTAACACGAGGAGACTTTGGTGGGGTCACTAAGATACTGTTTCCCGTCTACATCTGTATGTGAGCGTGGCAGTATTACAACATGTAGAGTTTATGGTGAAGGAAATGCACTGCATGTCCGAAACCAAATGTCGGTGTTCACACTACACCAGCTAAGCGTCTTGATTAACTCCGCTCCCACCCGCCCTTAATTCTTTTACTTACTTTAGTTTCTTGTTGCTGTTATACACTTCATTCTGCTTATTCAGAAGCTCAGATGTTAATTAGACTGACTCAGCAGAAGTAGATGTCTGCTGTAAAGCAAACCCGCTTCATCGCGCTGTCCGCTCTGTAAAACGTTGCTAACCTAGAAAATAATCCATGTAGTGCCCCGTTTAAGGTTTTGAAATGATGTACAGCAAATGTAATATGGTTTGGGATTTCTGACACCAGAAGGCAGTTTTGTTCCTTTTTCTATTTCACATGTGGAAACATTTCTCACCACTGGGTGCAGAGAAACATACAATGCTACCAGGTGTGTGGTGCGTTACCTGTTGGCTCACAGGAGGGCTGAGCTTCCGCCACGGGGAACCTGGGGCAATTATAATACGATGGGTAACCACTTACTCAATACAGCGCCTCCACCTGCGATGGCTCCCACCATAGGGGGAGTGGTTCCTCGCAGGACACATACAAATAACCAATACACAGTGATGTATAATAACTAGTGACTTTACTAACATGCAAGACAACATATCACGGCAATACCATAATAACCTGTGTCCCTCTCTAGAGGAGACACTTACTGCGTCGCGCAGGACGCTTCCCCAACACCAGCGGATCCCACCCAGAATCCCCACCCAATGTCCCGCACTCTTGGAGAGAACGTGGGTGACTGCGCAGTCCCTATTAAACTAAGGGCCCGTTGGTGCACTTGTTGACTTAATAGTACCTGCCCGAGCACTCCCGTGCTCGGATCTCCAACTGGCTTCGCAAAGGATCCGGCGACCGAAGAACACCGGAACCACCTCCAGGACGATCCCACCCGAAGGACTGCTGCAGCCGCAACGATGAACTGCGCCCACCTCAATGCACGGAGGCAGCGCCCGCTGAGTCCCTAACTGACTTCACTAACTACATGGACAATACTGTACTATAGGCCGTCCCTACAGCACAGCAACCTTGATGGCTTAGGGGGAAACTCCTAGGGGCCTACAGGGGTTAATAACCTGCCCCACTCCCCTAACTCTTCCCAGTCCTGACTATTACTTAACTGATCCCAGCGCCTGCAGCAACAAGCTGTGACCCGCTGGATGCTTGCAGCCAACGTGCTGCGCAACACTGTGCCTGCCTGTCAGACCTCACGGCACAGGCAGCCGTGACCCTGACCAGACAGCACACTAACACTAAGGCAGCGTCCCTATCTTGGGCCGTCCCTACTCAATTACCCACTAATCTGGTGGGGAGTTGGGGCCTACCTGGGGTGTGGGTACCTATCTGGGTGCAGGAGCTGCACTCGCTCCCCGCACCCTTCCTTCCCTCACAGCTCCCTGGCTCCAACTGACTAATGTGGTGCAAGCGCGCGAAATGTATCCACACTGCAGGGACATCTTAAGCCCTATTGGCTCCCTGGCATCACGTGGGGCATGCAGAGGCTCATGGGACTCGTAGTCCCTGCTCAGAGCCTTCCCTGGTAGGCTAGGGCTTCGCGGGCTTTCTATCTCCTGTCCTGCACCTGCGCAAGCTGTCTGGGGCTGCCTCAACCTTTCCCTGACTAACCTCACGCTCGCGCGACTTCTCCCTAGCTCTGGGGACTTGCCTGCGCGATCACTGCGCATGCGCGAGTCTCCTCAATGACGGCGCCCCCTTCGCTAGCCGCCGGGACCCTAGCAATGCGACCGCGGCCTTAGCAACGGCCCGATCGCGTTCCCGGCAACCGGCCGCATGCAGGGGAAGACGCGCTGCTCCCTGCACCGGCCCCCACCCTTGGAGACAGCCGTCGGGTCCGTCGGCACCCGTGACCGCGCTGCAACCAGGGAGGGGGGTCTACAGGAGCCACGGGAGCTCCAGGCTACATATTTATAAATATTCTTTCATCAGTGTGGCAGGGTCTCCCTCTGGGCTCTCCTTACCTTCGCTGCGGGGGTGAGCATTGGGGGGGGGGCTCGCGGCGGCCAGTGGGGGGAGTGCACGTGCACCCAAAGAACGCCGGTGCTGCGAGGAGGGCTGCGGGCAGTTGCGGCAAGGTGCTGAGCATGCGCATTGGTAGGCGCGCGAGGCAGCAGGCTCCGTGGGGAACTACAAACCCCACAATGCATAGGGGTGAGGCACACATGTCGGACAATAGCCAATATGGCTTCAGCTTTCCCTGCACAGGGTTTATTGTTACTTTTCGCGCACTGAGACCACGTTAGTCGGAGCTGGGACAAGGAAGGGGTAGGTTCTATGTGCAGGTGTCTGTTGACCAAGTACCCCCTATTAGGCTCCAGCTAGGCCCCGACTCATCTTAGTTTGTGGCTGCTTTAGGGACAGGCCCCATAGTTGGGGGCACTGCCCCGCTTAGCATTCCTATTGTCGGGGACACAGCAGAAGCTACACAGCATTTGCGGCCTGTGGTCTGGAACCACACCACCACTAAAAGGCACAGAGACTCTCTTCATGGTGGGACACTCCGACCGGATACCACCCCACACGGAGGCGGACTCATCGCGGACAACCCCATCGCTGGATCGGCGGATCCTGTCTTCCTTTCTGTCAGCGCGCCCAGGTGCTGGAGCACCCGGCAGGTACTTCATCTCACCAAAGTGCACCAACTATGCACGGGACAGTGGGGCAGCGCTGTGTCACACACTTGGGTAGGTGGTTGGTTCTGTGGACACTGGGATGGTACGGTGCCCGGAGCACCTCAGTACATTGGGGTAACCCCACAGGGGTATGGACACAGTGTTGGGAAAACACGGTGAGGGGTTGCGGCCCTGTGTGGCCTATTGATGTAGTAGTAATATCACTGCATATATGTTCACAGAAAGTGCTATTGTTTTATTACATCAGTGTGTGTTGTACATGTATGGTCCTGCACGGGGTTATCCCACATAGTTGGGATCCCGCGCAGGTGGAGGCGCTGTCACTTATCGAATCATGGATGGAGTGGAGATGAGCGCATGCAAGAGGAAAAATGTAGAATGTATAATAAATATATACAAAAGAACAATATGATAATAAAAGGGGTTAGGCGGTAGTAATATGAGGCTATGGGTACTCACACGGGCATATGTGAGCGAAATCCCTCAGCGTTGTCTTGCAGGCTATCCTTCTGGTCACTAGGTAGGCTCATCTGCTGGAACAGGTCTGGTAGGATGAGCTCGTGAACAGAAGAGAGGCATAGAGTAGCCTCAAGTCAGTGAATTTGCCAGGGTGATCACCAGAGATGATAGAGTATATACACACAGAGGACCACACTAAGTGATTTGACTCACACATGCCCGTGTGAGTACATTATATGATTGTATATACTCTATCATCTCTGGTGATACCTTTTTTTTAATTTGGACAACAATTGATATAGTAAGGCAAGCTTCTGAGAGTTCTCCTCTCTTCCTCAGGTCAGCAATACTGATACACAAAGGATTCTATGGCTTAAACGGAGATTAGAAAAGAAAAACAGGGGAAAAAAACAGAAGTGTAAATGAGGTGGGGTGACAAGGGGATGTTAGAAGACACTAGAAGGGTAATAAAATGGTGACAAGGAAGGAGAGAATAAGGGATGGGGGGGAGGAGGGGGGCTGTACATCCACAGCAGCATGGAGGGGAAGGGTCAGTATTGCTGACCCGAGGAAGAGAGGAAAACTCTTAAAAGCTTGCCTTACTATATCAATTTTTAGTCCAAATAAAAAAGGTATCACCTAATACTGAAGAACTCATTTATTCTGCATTATCGCAACTGGACTAACACGGCTATTTACGTTAACTTCATATATATACATACATACAGCTCAACCCCGTTATAACGTGATCCGTTACAACGCGAATCCGCTTATAACGCGATGCAGGCGCGGCTCCCAGTTTTTGTACGTACTGTCACGGCCCCTTTTATTCTCCAACATCTCCGATTTTGTTTGGGTATTTTTTTCCGAATGCCACGCACTTCACCGCATTCATGCCGCATTCATGCCGAGACAGCGCTAATACAATACAGGCGGCCGCGGCTAAAAATACCGGAACATACCGCATCAAATACTGCATCTGCCCGCGGTTTTCAGAGTTGCGCCGATACGGCCGCACGAGGATAAAGGCGTCCGCCACTGTATGAAGACTTTACAGCACGATTATTGGTATCTTAAATACTGTATTGTACAACGCATACAATTGTACATTACTTCGCGATCCGCTTATAGCGCAATGTGATTCTTTGGACCCCAAACACAGCGTTATAAGGGGGTTGAGCTTTACATACATACCGTACACACAAAAGTAACAAATACCAATGAACATCCCATTATTACCCCATCTTCCTTACATGTCACTTAATGCTACTTAAAAGACTGCAATTTAAATATAATTAACAATTCCTTATCTTTTAATTATATTCTACAACATGCTGCATAAGCATGCAATATAATGTCATGAAATATTACAATTGCTTCTTTTCTAGAAGACACCTAGTTGTTACAAAGTTTGTATTCTGCCTTCGTACACTTTTTTTGTCACACATGTGCTTAGTCTGAAGACATTGTAATGCTACTGTAGCTACTGTTCTTTCATTGCTATGGGTATGCAGGTGTGTACAGATGTAGCAGAGTTTATTGCACTCGCTGGCATGTTTCTGTGGGATATGCACAACGCGCCAGTGGGACAAGCGGCCATTGTCATGAATCAGCGGTGTGTGGGGGAAAGGGGCGGGGCTAACCTGCTATTAAAGCACCGGCGGATGCAATAATGTCTGGATCGTGACTTTCCCAAGTCTCACTTTAAAGTAGAGATGGGCCAAACTGTCCCAATCCGTTTCCCGAGCTTTCCGATCAAAACCCATTCCGCGATGTTAAAGTAATTTATGTTTTAAGACGCATCAAACAGGAAAAAGTATCTGGGAAAACGTTAAATACAGATGTAGCTCCTGTTATTCAAAACACGATCATGCTACAGGCCCCAAAAATTGTGATTTTACATTAATTTATGCACGTTTTATTTATCGTGAATAAGCTAAGCCGCGGTGGGTCTCGCTTTTAAACGTGCATTACGGATCATGCGTGTGACGGTAACGTGCTTTGAATAATGGGAGCTATATTGGTACCAACAGATTGTCAAACCAACATTTACACTGACGGCAGTTACACTGATTATATTCCGTAGAAGAGATTGTCCCCAACTCATTAGTCTTTCAATAATTCATCAAACCTATCGTTTTAATCAAAAATTAAATAGGGGAACTTAAAACATGTCCAATTTAAACCTTCAAAGAGAGACTGAATTGTTTCGTGACTAATTTAGGACAGAGATCTGAGCCTTCTCCAAAATACAATAAATTCACTATGTGCATTGTCTGCTGCATTTCAAACGATATAGTGCCTTATTAAAGCAGAGACAGAGTCTCATTGTGTGAAGGGCATAATATAGCATTGTTTTCCTTTTGGAATCATTGGACAAAGGAAGCAGCAGCCTTAACCTCCTACACATGGGTGGTATCTGGCCCAGATCCGAGATAATCCATAAAGTGTATTCAACACAAATGTCATAGTTGTATCTGCTATTGCATGGCAAGGCAATGAATTCCTAGCTCCAGCAGTAATCACCAAATGATTATCTGTACCTTGCTGTTAAAACTTGGGAGCCAAGGAGTGTCACATTTGTCACCTGCATTCATCTTGTAATTACGTTTTTGTTGAAACCCTGAATATTCTGGGCTGGCAATGTATGACATTAGTTTTGTAGATTAACTCCTATTTTCCTCAGCACATACAGGGCATTTATTTCGGCAACTTCAAGTTTGCGAGTAAGGATTACAGCACCTTGAAACAATTCACTGTTGTTCTCCCACAAACAATCCAGTTCTATTCCCACTAAACCACACCACCTGAATTGTACTCTACCTGCAATCATTAATAGACATTCATTTCATTTTTAGTCGACACTATTCTACGAACTCTTTAAGGCATTTTAGGTATGCATTATTTTGTAATGTGTTGGCACCAAAGAGGTTATTTTAAAAATAGACCATTAACATAGTTTCCATTGTGTGTAATTCTACTAACTCCCTGTGTCTCTTAGAAGGGCAAAAGCTTTTGTCACGAGTCTCTTTGGGTAGAATGTGGACCTGTACGCTGTGCATTTGCCTTTTAAAAGACATCCATAAAATACATGGGGTTTTTTGTACCAGTGAAAGAAAAATTAAATAACGCCTGATACTAGGGAACTGCTTGACACGTGTCAGTTTAATTTGAAGATAGTAATGTAATACCAAATGTGCTATTGCAGTCAAGCATTAGGATCTCCAAAATGAAACCATTGACTGTGCCAATGCGGGGTGGTTGGATTCCTCTCCAATGTTTTGCTGATCTCATATGTGATGACCTCTTCTGAACAGAGATCTCCAAACCCACACTGTTAGCAACACAAGCATAAACCACTTCCATTATAGTTGATGTTGTTGCCCTCCTCTTCCAAGCATTCCCTTGGTGCCTCTTTGCACTGATTGGCTGTAATGTCATGTGTCCCTATCTGGGCAGCAAGGGCCTCTGGGAGTTGTAGTCATTGTCTCTTTACCAGCAGCATACACACTAGAAAGGAATCAGCCCAGGGGGCAGCATACGTAGCGTATCCTATCAAGGTGATTACATAATATATTGTGCTAATGCTACAATAAGGGCTTACAGAATAGAAAAGCATGTCAATACACTTCTAAAGTGCTCTTTAAAAGCGTTGTCACACTTTGGAGCTACTAGAATAGGTCTATCCAGGGGGGAGACTGGCATAAAGTTCTCCTTTCATTTTTATCTACAGTATAAAGCAACAGAAAATGGCAGTCTTGTCCTTGCATACACACTTTGTTTTAGTTTGATTTTGCCCGTCCCACTTGAAGTTTCGACTTTTCTAGCGCCCTTGGAGTAATGTAAAATTCTGCCTGAAATAGCAAAGTTGGAAAAACAAATCAATTTCTAGCTACTGGATCATCCCCAGTTCTTTACCGTGAAGCTTGAGTGGTGCACAGTTTGCAGATTGTTGGCATAATATGATATCCCTGATCAAGCAAAATAACAAGTGCAGATGGCTATAATTTGTTTAAGACTTGAAATGGGGCAGAGTAGCACCTTTTATGACAAGAAAAAGACGATCCTGTGGATTTACTGGAGTATACTCTTGTAAAAAATCATTATGTATTTATACGTGTTTGTGTGTACATATTTTTGTGTTCTGTGTGTGTATTTGTATAGAATATATTATTTATATATATATATATATATATATATATATATATATATATATATATATATATACATATACATACACGGCTGCAAAAAGGTCTAATATATATATCAATCAGACATTTTAATATACACATACGTACATACAGTGTGTGTGTGTGTATATTTATATATACATACATATATACATACACGTATGCATGCACACATACAGATATACACAGAAGTGTCCAATGTTATTGATCCCTCTGGCACATTGCAGCAGGACATACACAAAGCACCCGAGTTATATATAGGGGATATCCAATAACTGTTCATATCCATTATCTGCAGTACAGCAACAGTGTGATATACTCAAGAAGTTTTAAAGCCTGATGCCACCTCTTGAAGCTACTATGAGTTATCGAGTGCTTATATATGCTAGAGATTACTGTTCCCGGCACCTGCTATTACTTTTTGTCATTAAAGAAACGTCTACATTTCATTTCTTTTACATTTTGTTAATTGTCCCTTTAGGAAACACCATCCTGGTCTGCTGAATGCCAGAGCCGGAGTTTAAATATAAAGCAACTAATCTAATAGAAGGATCTAATTAAGAAACATTGCACAGCTGTACAATCTAAATACAATTTGGCAGCACATATGTGTTCTTGGAATAGTGCTAACACTGGACATTTTTCCTGTTTTCTTTTTGCTTCGTATACAGATGTAGTGAGACTTAGGCCGCACTTATAGTGCCGGCGACGCGATTCGCCCGAAAACAAATGCATTGTCGCCGCCGCGTGCACTTCTGGTAAGCGCGGTAGCGACGCGATTTTTGGTAGCCGAAATTATTTGATTTTTCAGGGGCTGTCGCCTCATGTGACAGCCCCTGAACCAATCAGGAGCCTGGTCGCCCGCGACGCCGCCGCAAAGCGAAATACAACTTTTGCTTGTGGCGACGGTGACGTCATGTGTTGCCATCGCCGGCACTATAGGTGCGGCCTTAGGCTGAGTCTCCGCTGGCGCTGAGCGCACTCATGCTTGGAGAGCGCTCCAAGCATGAGCGCCGGGTGTCCCGCATTTACATATCTATATGTAAGTAACTGCCGCAAGCGTCACCCGCTCAGCACTAGCGGGGACGCAGCCTTACTGTGTTTGGTGCTGCTGTCACATGACCGTGCTGGTCGCGGCACTGAAGGATTAATGCTGGGCTGGGGGGGGAGGTCTCATTCAGAAGCATGGACCCTCCGCAGCTCCATCGTGACAGTGTCGGGCGCCGGGGAGTTGTGCGTGTTTGTCCGCGGTGCCTAGGACAGCAAGTCTGGCCTCATCTGTAGACTGATGACTGTGTTCTAACCTTGTCAGCACTGGAGGTACAGGACTAAAATAGTTCAACGGTAAAGCTCCAGCTTTCATTGTGATGTTCAGAATAGATGTGAATATGAAAGTTTGAGACGCTGGTTTATTACTTCTGGGTCTTTACTGTACAATGTTTGAGTGCTGCAGCCATGAGACCACGAGAAGCAAAAAGAAAAACTGAAAGGGGAATCCTTAATTTAAAATATATGCTTTCTCCCCCATAATCAAGTTAGTGTTTTGATTTAGGTCTTCTAATCTGGTAGAGGGAACACAAAGAAAATAAACGTTGCCCAGCAGTAACAATGTGTTATGGCGTGTGGGGGGCAAGAAAACCAAATGTCCTGAGACATCCAATCAATGGTTTAATAGACATGGTATTTATATTGTGTAATTGATGTCAGCTTTGAAGACCATGCAGATACTTTCATTAGACATGCACAGTACCCCCTATAAAATTGTTGAACTGTCCAGTTATTAATTCTGACATTTGTAATATAACAGAAAAGGGGAAGGGGAAGTATACTTGTCCCTGAAGAAGCTCCTTTGCTGGAGGGAAACGCGCGTTGGACGCGCAATGTTGTCAGTCTCCTACTTGGAGCTGTTTTTAATGTAGTGTTTGCAGTATCCTGGGTGTAACTGTGAAAACCATATGAGTTAACTATTTATTAAACAATTCATGGTCAGTGTGCCTGCTATCCCTGCACCTTATGTGAGGCGTCTTCATATCACACTGCTGTGTATTCAAGCCAACACTGCTGTATTTGGAAGCTCTATAATACAGCTATTATACCATCATATACCAGCGCTATTACCTCTATGTAAATATGCAGGGGAGCTATATTTAGCAGTAATAGGATATTCAATCCTGTGGCCACCTACCTGTATATAATTATATACAACTCTACATCTGGTCTCATCGTTGCCCCACAGGGGTTAATACCCTACTCATAGCAGTCCCTGTCTTTAACATCCCATCATATCAATTGGTACTGGGATAATAAGATTAACCAACGACACGGTTGCTTGATAGCTATGATTTAATACATTTTTAATTCACATCACACGTTACTTTGGTAATATATGTTTTAAGTATTTATTAAAAGTTAATTTTTACACTTGGGTGGTGTGCATTTAAGTGAATTCTTTTGGGGGCACATCCATTTTGTGTTTCCCCTTCCCCTTTTCTGATTCACTTTCAGTTCACAGTTTGCACCCACCTCTTGATTACCTCACTTATGAATATAAACACTTCATTCAATTAGTATGGTCCTGTGATCACTCCCCACTCTTTGTTGTTTCATTTGTAATATAACCATTTATATTACATGTAATTCAGTTTCAGCACCATTAGGGCTGCCGGGCAGGTAAGTTTAAATTGTGGGGAAGGAGCGGCTCAGTGAGTAAAAGACACTGACTGGCACTGAGGGGAGCCTGGTTCAATTCCCGGTGTCGGCTCCTTGTGACCTTGGGCAAGTCACTTTATCTCCCTGTGCCTCAGGCACTAAAAACATAGATTGTAAGCTCCACGGGGCAGGGACCTGTGCCTGCAAAATGTCTCTGTAGAGTGCTATGTAAAACTAGCAGCGCTATACAAGAACAAACAAAACAAAAAAAATGTTAGGCTGCAAATTGTTTGCTTTAAATCTAATAATTGTACCACATTTAAGACAAAACATACTGGAATGCTATTAAAAGTTCATCGGCAAACACAGGCTGGATTAATTTGAGATCAAACACTTGTTTCACAATTATTGGCCCTGATGAAACAAAACATCATTTCTAATCTAATTTCCAAAGGAAACTGAGCAGCCCAATCTTTGCTGTACATAGAATTAGATTTGTTTAAAGAAGCCATTTACATTATCCGTTTTTCAAAATGTGTTTTTCACTTAGCAAACAAACAGGTTGCACCTCTTAGTCGCGTGCCCATGTGCCACACATGGTGGTGCAAATCCTGTGCATTTAATAGCTGCATCCCGGGAACAGAACTTGGCTAAGTATTCTGTACCAGCTTGACCAAGGAAAAACATCATATTGAAAGCAATTGAGATGTTTTTCTGTAATAAATCTGCCATTATTTTTTGTTTACAGCCTGGGGTCTTTAATGCACAATTTCCTTCCTTTTTGGATGATAACATACAAAGGATGTACCCTGGCCCCCAGTTGAGTAGTGACCATTGTCCTCCAAATTAATGTCTTACCTGCAAGGCATTTTGGTTCATGTTTGTTACACTTAAAGTGCTGTTATAATGTATTGAAGCTGAGCTGATGTGGTTGATTACACAGCAGGAAGGCCCATTTACTAAAATGTGTTGTAAGGCCTTTTGGTGTTGCACTGCTTAGTAAATATAAGTATACAGTATGTGTCTTTTACCACCAACAGCATTACAAATCCCACATCAGTATGTCTAGCAGTCACTGACCTCAACCCATTCAATGCTGGAAGAGCCCGAATTTAAACTTGTTATACTGTAACAATTCATATTTGACTCCCTGTGCAGAAAAGTAGCAGAGAATAACGTGCTTTAATGAGCTGCATTTAATGTAAACGTTCTGTTTGGGGCCACATTGAAGCAATATAAGTAAGGTTTTTCGATTTGTGGGTTTTTTTTTTTTTCAACTTTCATTTTTATTTGTGGAAATCCGATCTACAGACACGCACCGCCCATGGGCGTACATTATGGTCAAACCACATTTTTATGAGAAAACAGCTGTCGACACTGACAGCACCAAACGAACCCCAATTAGGGATTTAAGACAGGACGTACTTGACTTACAGGACTGGGGAGGAGACGTATGGTGGAGGGGGAAGAGGGGGGGGGGGCGTTCTTGCGATGTTCTGGCGAGGGGTTGAAGCGACCACAAGTAGCTGGAGATTCACTTTGATAGGCCTGTTGCTCATTGTAGTGTGTGGGTGGCCCTAAATAACGTCTCCCTACGTCTATGTCCCGTCTGTCCCATCCAAGGAGAACGCATTTTTCATACTATTAGTGCAAAATTGAGGCGGCGTCCACCCCTGGGATGTTGGTTTGTTCTAGCCACGGGCCCCAGACTTTTAGAAATTTAGCGCCAGAGTCGTTGACCCAACTCGTCAACTGCTCCATCTGGCAGACGTGCCAAATTCGGTTCCTGATTTTGGGGATAATTGGGATCTCATTCTGCTTCCACAGTGCTGCGATCTCGCATCGGGTGGCGGTCGCAAAATGCATGACCAGTTTATGTGTTGTTCTAGACATGCCCTGGGGCCGCCTGCCCACAAGGAACAGCCACGGGTCCAGGGGGATCTCTAAGTCGAGCATCCCTTCCAGCCAGTTTCGAATTTTTTCCCAAATCGGGACCACCCTTGGGCAAGACCACAGCATGTGTTTAAGGTCAGCTAATTCTCCGCACTGTTTAGGGCAGAGCGGCGAATAACCTTTGACAAATTTAGATAATTTGACTGGGGTGTGGTACCACCGCATGAGGACTTTATATGCGTTCTCCTTTAATGTGACACATATTGAACTTTTCGCTGCAGTTTGCAATATGTATTTCCAGTCGTCGTCCTCTAATGTCTCCCCTAGCTCTGTCTCCCACTGTCGCATGTATCGTAGGCGGGGGGAGTCCTTATCAGCCGGACAGACTACCTCCCTGTACATCCGAGATGTCAGTCCCCGTGTGTCCGTTGGTCTGGAGCACAGCTGTTCAAAATTAGTTCGTGCAGGACGAACAGGAAATTTGTTATAAAATGCCCTGACCTGGAGGAATCTAAATAATTCTGAATTTGGGAAATTTGATGCCTCTTTAAACCAATCGAACGTCTTGATAGATCCCTTACCCCCCAGGTCCTTTAATCGGTTGTACCCTGCCTGCGTCCACTTTTCAAATTTATCACTCGACAGCCCCGGAGCAAAGTCCGGGTTGCCCCATAGGGGGGACATTAATGTGTGGGGGGTGGTTAAGTTAGCTTTAAATTTAGATGTCTCCCAGACCGCTAAGGAGTTCGCCACTGCGCAGAGCGGCGTTCCAATGCCTTTCTTGCATTGTTTTGGTAGCCAGATCAAATCTTGAAGTGCCACTGGGGCACAACATTCCCTTTCTAGCTCTGTCCATCTTCTGTTTGTGGGGTCCGTGTGCCATTGAATGATTTGGCCTAATTGTGCCGCTTTATAATACGCCATCAAGCAAGGCACCGAAAGTCCTCCTTTTACTACTGGTTTTGTCAGTAGGCTTTTTGCAATTCGTGGGCGTTTTTTGTTCCAAACAAATTGGATGATGTGAGCTTGAAGGGCTTGGATCTCAGATTTAATTAAAGGTATTGGTAGGGTCTGAAACAGATATAACATTTTGGGCAGTAAATTCATCTTTACACTATGAATTCTGCCGAACCATGATATCCCGTACCCCGCCCATACCCTGAGATCTTCCTTGAGCTTCTTCATCATCTTGGGGAAATTTGCCTTATATAAAGTATTATAATCCCTAGTGATGTATACCCCTAAATATTTGATAGCGGAGGATTGCCACTTAAAATTGAAATTTAATTCTAATAATTTTTCGATCGGTTTAGGTAGATTGATGTTGAACGCCTCAGACTTGGCCTGGTTAATCTTGAACCCTGAAATCCTGCCAAAGGCGCCCAAGATCTCAAAGACATTGGGCAGGGTTGTCAGCGGTTTAGAGATGGTCAGGATCACGTCGTCTGCATATAGCGCAGCTTTGTGATGCTGTCCCCCCAAATGGATTCCTGATATATTAGGGCTTAATCTAATGTGGGCTGCGAGGGGTTCGATACAAAGGGCAAAAAGTAAAGGGGACAGCGGGCAACCCTGGCGAGTTCCACTTCGAATGTTAAATAGCTCGGAAGGGAAGCCCTGATGCCGCACTTTCGCTGTGGGGCCTGCGTATAGGGCCATTATTGCTTCAAGAAGGCGGCCCCCAAACCCAAACACCCCCAGCGTCTCTCGGAGGTAGGACCAATCGATACGGTCAAATGCCTTCTCGGCATCCAGACTCAACACCATGGACGGAATGTGTTTTTGTCTTGCCAAATCTATTAGATCAATTATCCGTCTGGTGTTATCTGCCGCCTGTCTACCTGCAATAAAGCCTACTTGATCCGGATGTATCAGGCCTGGAAGGACACTACCCACCCTGTTTGCTAATAGTTTGGAGAAGATTTTTATGTCCGAATTAATCAGGGAGATTGGCCGGTAGCTCTTGAAGTCTGCCGGGTCCTTACCAGGCTTGTGGATCACCGAGATAGACGCCTGGAGCATCTGGGTCGGGAAGGGCTCTCCCTCTAGGATCCCGTTAAATAACTTCAGAAGATGAGGGGCTAGGGTCTTACAAAAATTTTTATAGTATAAATTTGAGTATCCGTCAGGGCCTGGGGCCTTGGCTGGTTTGAGGGACTTAATTACCTCTGTGATCTCTTCCAGGGTGAAATCACCCTGCAGGGCCTCCTTCTCAACCCTGCCCAGGGTCGGAAGCTGTGCCTCAGACAGAAACCTCTTGAGGGCAGCCGATGTTTTTTGGTTATGGGTGACCTTATCTCCATCATACAGTGTAGCATAGTATTTCCGGAATGTTTCCACTATTTGTTTCGGATCAGAGGTAAGATCACCCTGCTGGGTTCTAATTGCTGCTATCCGAAAGTTTGGAAGCTTGTTTCGGAGCTTGTTGGCTAGTAAGGTATCTGGCTTGTTGGCTTTTTCATAAAATCTGCGTTTGGACCAAGCTAACTCCTTCTCGGCCTGGGATGATAACACCAAATTAAGGGCCGCCTTGGTATCTAACAATTCTTGCCACGTGTTCTGGTTTTTATCCGCGGAGTGTTGTGCAGTGAGAAGTGTCAATCTCGCCTGCAGCTCATGTATTTTAGAAGCTTTCTCTCGTCTCCGCTTACCAGCGATATTCATAAGGAACCCCCTAAGAGTAGCCTTATGGGTTTCCCAAAGCGTGGCCTGCGACTGTACACTTCCCTCGTTTTCCCTAAAGAAATCTTTTATCCGGTCCCGTATCGCCCTTTCGGTGGCTGGGGCCCTGAGAAGAAGCTCATTGAGCTTCCAGTTTGCTCCGGGTCTGTCTAGCCCTACAATCGTGCACCTCAGCTCTATAGGCGCATGGTCGGACCACGAGATCTCGTGAATCTCTGTGTGGCCCACCACTGGAACCACTCTGTTTGATACCAGGAAGTAGTCTATTCGGCTATATCTGTCATGGGGATGTGAGTAGAAAGTATATTCTCGGGTCACCGGGTGTTGCTCTCTCCAGATATCCGTCAACTGACAGTCTTGAAGGCCCTTGCGGAGGGTTAATATGTCCTGTCTGTGGGTAGTGTTAGGTTGGGTGCATCTGTCAAGGTCAGGGTCCAGTGTGCGGTTCAGGTCCCCAGCGAGGAAGGTATTTCCCTTTGCCATTTTATGTAGTATGGAGAAAAACTGTTCAAAGAAAACAGGGTTTTGTTCGCACGGGGCATATACTGACGCTAGTGTTACCTGTTGATTTTGTATCTTGCCCGTTAAGATTAAGAATCTACCCTGTGGGTCAGAGTATTGCTTATCTATGGTCAGGGCAAGCCTGTTATGTGTGATTATTGCTACGCCCCTCTTTTTGACATTTGCCGATGCCAGGTGGAATGTTTTATAGCTCTTATCTAAAAATTTCGGGTGGTTTACGCGGGAAAAATGAGTTTCCTGTAGGAAAATAATGTCGGCCTTCCGACGGTTATATTCCCGAAAGGCAATTCTCCGCTTAACGGGACTGTTGAACCCCTTCACATTATGTGAAACCATAATAATCTCATTACTCATCTGAACAGTATATCGTGAACCATCTACGTAACCGCCGTTGTTGGACGAGTTGGTATCCTGTCTCCTGATGTCTTTTTCGCCGATCAGTCTCCCGCTTCTCTCTCTCCGTGCACCAAGCCTTTGTTTCTGGGGTTGACATCCAGGGAGGGCTGACACAAAAGGGGGGTGGGGAGGGGAACATATAGACAAATAACAAAGAAAAAACAGATATCAGAACATGGGTCACGTGGCATTGGCACCCTCGCCCCTGGGTAACCGACGGGGGGGGGGGGTTCCCGCACTCCCTCTTGGCGTCCCTCCCCCTCCCCCGTCGCCCAACCCAACCAGGGGACTTTGTCGGAATCCACTAGCCTAAACCCAGCCAGTCCCGACTCGGAGCACATGCGGAGATCAGGGCAGGCCTCTACCCCCCCGCCCCTCCCCGTTTGTTTCCCGTTATCTCTAAATGAACGAATAACTACGCTTATAACTTTCACTAATAACCCCGTGTTGCATCTCACCCCCAACCTCTTGTGCTGCCCACTATGTGACCTTCCACATTCTCTCTCACATTCTCTCTCTACCTATGAGGACTTCCTGTCTCCACTTGGCTAATTTCTCCTCCGCTAATTCCCTCCCCTTTTTTTTTTTTTTTTTTAATATCTTTTTTATGCCAGTCTGCTCCAGCATATGTCGTGCCTCCCACCTCCTAAGTACTCTGCTCCTCTGCAGCTGACTTCCTTGAGCTCCCCATTGTCTTCTAGCTCCCTCTCTCACTTCTTTTTTCCTTCTTACCTCTCCCTAGGTACTCTGCCGCTATTAGGCTTCCTTTCCCCTCACCTCTTTTCTCGCCTCACCTCCTTCTCCTTCACGTGCCCTATAACCTGCCACCTCCCTGCACACTTGCCTATCCCCATCTTGTTCTCACTTACTTTTCTTTCTTGCTCCCGTCACTTGCTACTCCGACTCCTCCCCTTCTGCGATCACTTCCCCCTGCTTTTCCTTTCACATATGTTCTTAGCTCTAACCTCTGCCTCTCACTTACAGTACTCTCTCTCTATCCGCTCGTGCTTGCCACTTCCCCACACTTTCTACCACTCAATACCATCTACTCTACCTACTCAGCGTCTGGTCTCTCTTATCTCTCTAACTCCCCTTACTAAGCTGCTACCGGGGCTCCTATTGTCCCTTGTTGTCTTCCCTTATCCCCTCCCTCTGTCTAATTGTTGCTATGCCGCTCTTCCCCGCGGCTTGGTTCGGCTGTCCGCTCGGCCTCTGCTCTCCGGTTGCGCTTGTCCCTCCGTTTCTCCTCTTGCGCCTTATGCTGCCTCCCTCCGGTGTAGAATGGCCGTCGCCGCCGGAACCGCGTCGACTTCCGTGCGTCACGTCCTTCCTTGTTCCCCCTTACTCAAGATGGCCGCCTTTGGGGACGCCCCTTCCTGTGACGTCTTGCTCCCTCCGCCATCTTGGAGCAGGCAGTCGCCCGAGGAAGACGCAGCTGAAGCCGCTCCTCCTACCTGGTCCTTTTTCCCGCCTGGTGAGCTCTTCCCGCGCTCTCCGCTTCCGTGTTCTGCGTTGCAAGCTGGGGAGCCGCCATTGCAACCTCGGTCGCCATGACTGGACCACGCGGTAAGCAGAAATTTTTGTTCAGTCTCCTTTTCCTTCCGTAGGGCTCAGCGCCATGTGGGAGATTACGGGGGCTATTTCCCCCCCCCCCCCCGGTCCTCTGTCGTGGGGAGTCCCGCCGTATGGAACGTGTGTCAGCATATTCGCTGGGGCTGGTGCAACTTTAATCCAGAACCATTTAAAACTTGTAAAACTTGGGGGTTTATTTTAACAGCGATAAACTAGTAACTTAGACGACCCCTCCTCCGGCTGGGCTCCCGACTGTGTTCCACACGGGGCTTACCGCCGGGGCTTCAGGCTCCTCGTTGCCAGCGCCAGGAGCCGTGCCGAGTCCCAGTTTCTGTAGGAACTTGTTCCCCTCCTCTGGTGCCTTGAGGTGTATGGGTCGCCCGTTACGGATCACCATGAGGCCGAAGGGGAACGTCCACCGGTACCGGACCGCTTTCTCCCTTAGCACCCTGGTAACAGGCCACAGGTCCCTCTGTCTGGCCAGTGTGATGGGTGACAAATCCTGATACACCGCAATCTTAGCTCCCTCAAACGCCATGAAGGGGGTATTTCGTGATTTTTGTAGAATCTCCTCCCGTGTGCGGTAATGATGTAGACGCACTATAACGTCTCTAGGGAGTTCATTGGGCTGGGGGCGAGCGCGCAATGCCCGATGGCAGCGGTCCATCACGAGCCTATCTTTTGGGGACTCCGGGCAGATATGCTCCATCCAGCGCCCTACAAATTCCTCACAGTCCCCAATGTCCTCAGGGATGCCGCGAAGGCGCACATTATTGCGGCGGTCCCTGTTTTCGGCGTCCTCTTGCCGGTTCCGTATTTCATTAATCTGGGACTGGAGATCCGCCGTGATTTTAGCGCCCTTCTGAATTGCTTTTGCGTTCGCGTCGACCCGCACCTCTAACTCCTGTGTCCGGGCCCCCAGACCTCCTACTTCCTTGGCCAGGGCTCTTATCTCTGCTTGCAGAACGTTTTTTAAATCTTGAAAGAGCCGCTCAATATCCGGCAGCAGCCCCTGGTTGTCTGGGTTCTCTTCTCCTTCTGACTCAGAGCCTGGTCTTGATGCGGGGGCCATTGCTGAGGCCGCTCTGCGGGCTCTGCTCTCGCCGAAATATGCTGGTAAGCCCCGCTTTCCTGGGGTTTTCGCCAGTTTCTTTGACATCCTGGGGTTATTGTGCAGCGTTTGTGCTTTTTTGGTGTAAATCGGTGTAGTTATTCGTCTTTTTTGCTTACTTATGTTGGAGAGGGGCACAGAGCTACAGGATTATGCCTCCATGCTCTCCAATCTCCCAGCATGCACCTCCCGATTTGTGGGTTTTAACCGAAAATAACCTGATCAATAATTGGGGTTTTTTTCCGGTTAAAAAAGATAAAGACTGGAACAGGAATAACAAATTCAGCTGCCAATGTTCATTGGGAGTGTCCCCTTGTGATGTCCTCCTCCCCCCCCCCCCCCATTACCATGTCAAGTGGCATCTATGCTACTCGATATGTGTGTGGTACAAAATTGGAAAGCTAAACACGCGGGCGCAGGAATGCAAATGGCCATGTGTGAAGAGGCAGGACCACCACCAGCCAGCCAACGCGAGGAGGAGTAGTGAGGCAACCCCTGCCCCCTGTACCTGATCCCCTGCCCTCTGTACCTGAACCCCTGCCCTCTGTACCTGAACCCCTGCCCTCTGTACCAGATCCCCTGCCCTCTGTACCTGATCCCCTGCCCCCTGTACCTGATCCCCTGCCCTCTGTACCTGAACCCCTGCCCTCTGTACCTGAACCCCTGCCCTCTGTACCTGATCCCCTGCCCTCTGTACCTGATCCCCTGCCCTCTGTACCTGATCCCCTGCCCTTTGTACCTGATCCCCTGCCCCTGTACCTGAACCCCTGCCCTCTGTACCTGATCCCCTGCCCTCTGTACCTGATCCCCTGCCCTCTGTACCTGAACCCCTGCCCTCTGTACCTGATCCCCTGCCCTCTGTACCTGAACTCCTGCCCTCTGTACCTGAACCCCTGCCCCCTGTACCTGAAACCCTGCCCTCTGTACCTGAAACCCTGCCCTCTGTACCTGAAACCCTGCCCTCGTACCTGATCCTCTGCCCTGTGTACCTGATCCCCTGCCCTCTGCACCTGAACCCCTGCCCTCTGTACCTGATCCTCTGCCCTCTGTACCTGATCCTCTGCCCCGTGTACTGAACCCCTGCCCCGTGTACTGAACCCCTGCCCTCTGTACCTGAACCCCTGCCCTCTGTACCTGAACCCCTGCCCTCTGTACCTGAACCCCTGCCCTCTGTACCTGAACCCCTGCCCCGTGTACCTGAACCCCTGCCCTCTGTACCTGAACCCCTGCCATCTGTACCTGAACCCCTGCCCTCTGTACCTGAACCCCTGCCCTCTGTACCTGAACCCCTGCCCTCTGTACCTGAACCCCTGCCCTCTGTACCTGAACCCCTGCCCTCTGTACCTGAACCCCTGCCCTCTGTACCTGAACCCCTGCCCTCTGTACCTGAACCCCTGCCCTCTGTACCTGAACCCCTGCCCTCTGTACCTGAACCCCTGCCCTCTGTACCTGAACCCCTGCCCTCTGTACCTGATCCCCTGCCCTCTGTACCTGATCCCCTGCCCTCTGTACCTGAACCCCTGCCCTCTGTACTTGAACCTCTGCACTGAATATTTGATCTCTCTTCCCCCCAGACTTGAACCCCTTGCCCAAACACACACACACACACACTCCCCCCTTCCCCCCCCCCCCCCTCCCCCAATATTACCATGTCAAGTGGCATCTATGCTACTTGAAGTGTGTGGCACAAAATTGGAAAGCTAAACACGGTTTTGCTTGTTTTAAATTGTTAAACAGTATATTATTTAAACACTGAAAATGCCGATTTTTTGCATATGGAAAAATATTTTAAAATAAATAAACACACATTTAAAAAAAAAAAAACAAAAAACATACCGGAATCCCTAATTATAAGTCAATGTGCAGGTCACATGAACCCCAAATCAAGTCACATTATCCTTTGTATACTGCAATCTTTGCAATATTCCTGGGAAAAGTGTCGAAATTCTGTCAAAACTGTTGTTTGCAAAGCACATTTGTGCACTTAAGATATATACAGATGTAGTCTCACTATTTGCTCTGCTATAATATGGTGAGATATGTTGTGATATTCTGCAACACCGCTAACCCTGAGTGCTGAAAACCTCTGTGATATTCTGCGTCTCTTATAAAGGGATACGTTATGTCTGAGAGGGAGTCTCATTTGTAGACCCCAGTATTTTTAATGACTGGAAAGGTTAGCTTGGTGTCGCAAAGTTTATTCTAGAGCCAATCAGAGTGTTTCTGTCATTCTACTAATTCAGTAGCCCAGAGCCTTATGTGAAAGGGCGCCATGACCGATAAGGCGAGGTTCCCCCCCTTTCCCCAATTTACCTCTGTTCCGTAATGCTTCTGCGAGGGTAGTGATGTGGCCCGGGGGCCAGGCCGACGGGAGGGAGGTTATACACTTTAGATCAGGGGCGGGAAATGGAAATCTGCTACTCTCCAGCCAACAATTTGCAGGGAGATAGCGGACGTGAGCTCCTGCTTGGTTCCTCTTGTGGACCTTGGGTCATTTCACCATTGGATGTTGGCTGTGTGAGGTGCTGGATCTGATCTGCAGCCCCCTCCCCTATGCCTTGCATCTCTCGTTGGTCCTTTGGACAGGTAGAACACATGCTTGTCTTCCGCTGGGTGCGTGCATTGGAGAGGGGGCGTAGGGAACGGGATTAGCCCCTTGTCGCCCTCCTGGTATTGGGTTGGGAGCCTTATGGCATGCCCCTTTCTGGGATGGCTCTGGGGTGTTGGGGTTTTGCATCGGGACGAGGTTCAGTCTTTGTTGTGTGTGTTCTTTTTGCATTGGATTCGGGAGCGGAGCTCTAGCAGGGGTATTTATCAGTCTACGTGGTGGAGTTAGCGGGGGTGCAAGATCAGCGATCACGCAGGTGCGCTAGGCCTCGAAAGAGACTGAGCCATGACATGGATCCTGCTGCCGGTGGATCTCAGCAGGAGAACGAACAGGTCGGCTGCCGAACCGACTGAGGTATGAGGAGGGTTCTGGGTCGCAGGCCTTCCTTCTCATATTTTGAGCTCCCCCAGGTAAACCAAGTAGGTCACAGCGGTATAGAGGTATTGAGGCCTTTATTAACTCCCTTGGTGTTGGAGTCAAGGTTTATGGGGTTCACCCGGTAGCGGGGGGTCAGGTGGGTGAGTTGGGGGAGCGGCCCCTGAACACGTTCTTCAGCAAAATAGTGGCTGCTGGAAGGGAGGTAGCTAGACTAGCATCACCAGCTGTGGTTGAACCCCTTGTGTGTGAATCACTGCCTGGGGGCCCAGGAGCGGGAGATTTAGCGACGCTATTGGGTGGCATTTTGGTAGCTCTGTAGAGCCACTTGAGGAGTCCTACGGCGGTCCAATTGAGTGCACTCCTATGCCTGGGGCTGGTGTGTCTCCTGGCATGATAGCAGCATGGATGAGTCACAGATTTTGTGGCCCAGACCAGTTCTTGCCTGGGTGGGAAACAAGTTACTGTTGGGACTGCATGTGTCTTGGGTGCTGAGGCTCTGTTTGCACTGCCTGTTCCTCAGTGGTCCTGGCTGAGGCAGGTAGAGTTTCTGATGGTTCTTTTATGGATACGTATTCATATGTCACAGCCCTTTGGGGTTGCATTTACCAGCTGAGGTGGAGATCTGGCGTGGTGTTCTCAATTCAGTGACCTGAA
Source organism: Ascaphus truei (assembly GCF_040206685.1). NCBI lineage: Eukaryota > Metazoa > Chordata > Amphibia > Anura > Ascaphidae > Ascaphus > Ascaphus truei. The sequence goes on from NC_134485.1 coordinate 20,206,313, forward strand.
TTCTGACTCCAGTTCGATACAGATTTGTAGTATATAGAAATATTTTCTTGCTGGACAGCTGTGGAGAATGCCCGGTTAGCTATGGGCGCCGATGTGTTCGCTGGGTTGGAAGATGGTAGGCAGACCGTTGTTGCTGTTATGTTCACCTTTAAGTCATTTAGGCAGTTAAGGGGATTGCTTTACATAGTTACATAGTTACATAGTAGATGAGGTTGAAAAAAGACATACGTCCATCAAGTTCAACCTATGCTAAATTTAGACAACAGATACTTTATCCTATATCTATACTTACTTATTGATCCAGAGGAAGGCAAACAAAAAACCCTGTTAAGGGGAAAAATTAATTCCTTCCTGACTCCAAGAATTGGCAATCGGATTAATCCCTGGATCAACATCCTTCCCATGTATACTTATTTGGTATATCCCTGTATACCTTTCCCATCTAAAAAGATGTCCAACCTTTTTTTGAACAAATCTATTGTATCTGCCATCACAGTCTCCACGGGTAATGAATTCCACATTTTAACTGCCCTTACTGTAAAGAACCCTTTCCTTTGTTGCTCGTGAAATTTCCTTTCCTCCAACCTTAAGGGATGGCCCTGAGTCCTTTGTACTGCCTATGGGATGAATAGTTCTTTTGAAAGCTCCTTGTATTGTCCCTGAATATATTTGTATATAGTTATCATATCCCCTCTTAGACACCTCTTTTCTAATGTAAATAAATCTAATTTAGCTAGCCTCTCCTCATAAGTTAGAATGTCCATCCCCTTTATTAATTTGGTGGCTCTTCTCTGCACTCTCTCTAGTTCCATAATGTCTTTTCTTAGGATTGGTGCCCAAAATTGTACTCCATATTCAAGGTGTGGTCTTACTAATGCTTTGTAAAGGGGCATAATTATGTTTACTTCCCTTCCATCCATTGCCCGTTTGATGCAAGATAAGATCTTGTTTTCCTTTGCAGCTACTGCATGACATTGGGCACTATTGCTAAGCCTGCTGTCTACAAGTACTCCTAAATCCTTCTCCATCAAGGATTCCCCCAATATATCTCCATTTAATTTGTAAGTCGCCTTTTTATTCTTGCATCCCAAATGCATAACCTTACATTTATCTGTATTAAACCTCATTTGCCATTTACCTGCCCACGTTTCCAGTCTCCCCAAGTCCTTCTGAAGAGAAATTACATCCTGCTCTGATTCTATTACCTTACACAATTAAGTATCATCAGCAAAGATGGAGACTTTGCTCTCGATCCCAACCTCAAGGTCATTAATAAACAAGTTAAAAAGTAGGGGTCGTTCCCGTCCTTATAGGTTGCCTGAAAGTCGTAGGGCTCTGGTAGAGAAGGAGGTACAAGAAATGTTACACTTAGGAGTGATTGAGGAATCATGCAGTGAGTGGTGTAGTCCACTAATTATGGTCCCTAAACCCGATGGGAAGGTAAGATTTTGTGTGGACCTCCGAAAGGTCAATGCGGTATCCAAGTTTGACGCATATCCGATGCCAAGGGTGGACGAATTAGTTGACGCCCTTGGTAACGCGGAATATATATCCACGTTGGACTGGACAAAAGGATCCTGGCAAATACCCTTAGAGGAAAAGTCCAAATGCAAAACAGCCTTTGCCACTCCCATGGGTTTATACCAGTTTGTGACAATGCCATTTGGACTGCATGGAGCCCCAGCCACATTTCAGAGACTCATGGATAAGGTACTGAGGCTCCATAGGACTTATGCCGCAGCCTACCTAGATGACATTGTCATTTATAGTAGACACTGGCGGGCCCATCTAAATAGGCTGAAAGCGGTCCTCAAATCTCTAAGAGAGGCAGGACTCACAGCCAACCCTAAGAAATGTGCCTTGGGTAAAGCGGAAACCAAATACTTAGGGTATGCAGTGGGAGGTGGAAAAGTAAGGCCACTAGCCGACAAGGTAGCTGCCCTGAAAGAAGTTCCGAGCCCCCAAACAAAAACACAGGTACGCTCTCTGCTGGGTTTAGCAGGGTACTACTGGCGGTTCATCCCCAACTATTCGGAAGTGTGCCCCTAATCAAGTGGTGTGGTCAAGGGATTGTCAGAGAGCCTTTGAGGACATAAAAAGGTGTCTATCAGAGGGTCCCATCCTTAGAAGCCCAGACTTAAACAGCCCTTTTATAGTGCAAACAGATGCACCAGAGATAGGGCTAGGGGCAGTGTTGTCACAACAATTTGAGGGAGTTGAACATCCTATCCTTTTCCTGAGTAGGAAATTGTTCCCAAGGGAAAAAAACTACTCAGTGATTGAGAAAGAGTGCCTCGCAGTAAAGTGGGCAATCGAGGGTTTGAGGCATTACCTGACAGGAGTCCATTTTACTTTGGTGATGGATCATGCTCCACTGAAGTGGTTAAATAGCATGAAGGATTCCAATGCTAGATTGACTAGGTGGTATATGGCCCTCCAACCCTTCTCATTTGAGATTCAGCATAGGCCTGGAAAAGAGAACGCAAATGCTGACTTCTTTTCTAGAGAAGGGGTGGATGGTCGGGCTTCAGCCGTGCGTAGTCCCAGCCACACACTAACAGGGGAGGAATGTGACAGGGTAAACAAAAGCCACCAGTTATATGCCTGGAAAACCTATGTCTAGTCTGCAGTGCAGCACCGACTAGGTTAATTCAGCTGGGAACCTCAGGACAATTAGTTGGATCCCAGCTACCTAATCAAGGTGTGTTTAAACCCAGGCTGTAGACACTTGGAGGCGGTCGGTTGAGCAGAGAGGAGTAAGCTGCTGAGAGATTCCCTGGTACAAGGTCTGATTAACAAAGTAGATGAATTGTGAACTGTCTGTCCCCTGCATAGAAAAGGGCAACTGCCATGCTAAAGAGAAACTGTTTTTGTCTGTCTGCTGAAGAAAAGCCATTTTCCTTTTGTTGCTGATGAAAAGCTATTTTTGTTTTGTGTGCTGTATATTTTGCAAGGCTAAATAAATAAGCCTTGTCAAGAAACCCACGTGTGTAGTTGCATGTACCCTGCAACAGGTGTCATATGTCCCAAAGGAAGTGACACAGAGGGTGTCTGTTTCTGGAGGTGATATAGGACACAGCATTGCCTAAAGTTAGCAGTTCAGTTCAGTTCCTGTTGGTATTCTGACTCTGTTCAGGAGAGTCATGTGGAGGTCTGCAACAGTGTTGCAGAGGCTGATGCAAGAGCTGTGAGTCTATGTAGCTAAAAGCAGACAGACAAGCTGGTAAATCTCCCTGAGGGGAGAGGTGGAGAGCAACTCTATTAGAGGAGAAGGAACCTTCCTAATGGAGTGCAGCAGAGAGATGAGCGGCTAGACTGCTAGCTGTGAGGGGCAGCTGCCCTATACAACAATAAAGATGCCCTGTTCAAAGACAACCCCACTGCTTGAGTGTGAAGTTACTCTCCAGCGGAAGGCACCATCAAAAGGAGTTCCTCATCAGTACCATCTCCTTGCGGACGCAGAGATCCGGATGAGGTGGAGGTGCTGCACTGGATATAGGTAGGACTCAAGCACACTACCTCAGCTGCCTGTCCGGTGTGTCAATCCTCGAATAACATCATGCAGGAGACTCAGGAGTCCTGTTGCCAACAGGTGCACCACCAGACACGACCATGTAATGGGGACTGGTTAGATCACAGGTGCCAATGTGAGATTGGGTGGGTCTGGTCAGGCCAGAAAATCCATTACATACTTATTACCCAAGGGTATACACTGATAAGTGTGCTTTTCTAACTATGTTTTAAAGACTGCCCATTTATCTTCTACATTTTTCCCTGCAAAAACATCTTCCCATTGTATTACTACAAGATTAGACCTCAGTTTATTAAAATCTGCCTTTCCAAAGTTGAAGGTCTTTGTTGAACCCAAGTAATCTGTTTTTTGATAATTTATTTCAAATGAGACCACGTTATGATCACTGTTACCCAAATGTTCCAGGACTTGAATATTTGTTACTTCTACATTGTTTGATATGACCAAATCCAGAACTGCCCCTCTCCTTGTTGGTTCCTCAATAATTTGGGTCATATAATTATCTTTAAGCACCCCCAAAAACCTATTTCCTTTTGTTGTAACGCTACATTTGTTGTAACTCATTGCCCCAGTCTATGTCTGGATAATTAAAATCCCCCATTATGCAAACATGACCCAATTTTGATGCCTTGTCCATTTGCAAAAGTTTTTTAGCTTCCTCAAACTCACAGATATTTGGTGGTTTATAGCATATTCCCACAAACATTTTCTTTATACTTTTACTTCCACTGCTAATTTCTATCCACAAGGTCTCTACATTTTCATCATTCCCTTCATAGACATCATCCCTTATAATAGGTTTTAGATCCGGTTTAACATATAGACATACTCCACCTCCCCTTCTATATGTTCGATCCTTCCGTAAAAGAGAATAACCCTCTAAATTAACTGTCCAGTCATGAGTTTCATCCCACCATGTTTCAGTAATGCCTATGATATCATACTGCTCCCTTGTAGCTATTAATTCAAGCTCCCCCATTTTATCTGTCAGGCTTCTTGCATTAGCAAGCATGCATTTCAGTTTCTTTTCAGCCTGTACTATTATCTTATCTGCTCCTTCCTTTCTGCTCCCACTTGGTTTAGTCTTTAGAAGTTTTCTAGTATTATCTCTATTTACTATGGGTATCTCACTGCTTGTCAAACTTGCACTTGCCCCCATTCTACCTCCATACCACCTTGTATCCTCATCTATTCCATTTAGTTCATTATCTGTTTCATTCCCATCCCCCCTCCATCCTAGTTTAAAATCTCCTCCAACCTTTTTAGCATTCTCCCCCCTAGCACAGAAGATCCCTCTTCATTGAGGTGCAATCCGTCCCTAGAATATAGATGTCACCTCTCAGAAAAGGAGTCCCAGTGCTCTAAAAATCCAAACCCCTCCTTCCTGCACCACTTTCTTAGCCATGCATTAACCTCCCTGATCTCTGACTGTCTCCCTGCGGTAGCGCATGGCACTGGTAATATTTCAGAAAATACTACCTTGGAGGTCCTTGCCTTAAGCTTTTGGCCTAGATCCCTGTAATCATTTTTTAGGACCCTCCATCTTTCTCTAACTTTGTCATTGGTGCCAACATGTACCAAGACCGCCGGGTCAATCCCCCCTCCCCCCCCCCCCCCCCAACAATCTGTATTCCCGATCCGCAATGTGCCGAACCCGAGCACCCGGGAGACTACAAACTGTTCGGTTCATGCGGTCCTGGCAACAGATTGCCCTATCTACCTTCTTAATAATGGAGTCCCCTACCACCACAATTTTTCTTTGTATCTGAGCATCCTAGGTCCCCACTGTGCTGGAGAACTATGCCCCTGGCTGCTAGAGGAATTAGTCTCCCCCAGCCTTGCCATTTCTGCCCCAACATTCCCAATATCTTCACTCAACATGGCAAATCTATTGGGATGTGTCAGCTCAGAAACGACCTGCCTCTCCCTATTGCCCTTGCTTCCCCTTCTAACTGTCACCCAGCTACCTACCTGCTCCTCACTAACAGCAACTAAGCTACCTACCTGCTCCTCACTAACAGCGCCACCATCTGCACCACTAGTCGAAGCAAGGGCCTGCTCAGTGAGCTCTAATTCACTTTCAGATTGTCAATGTCCGTCAATATTGCAAGTTGCCTCTTCAAATCAGCAATCTCTGATTCTAAAGAGACCACCCGCTCACACTTTTCACAGTGGTATGCTCCTTGGAACAGCTGTTCCAAGTGCACATACATGTGGCAAGATGTGCATTGAGTGGCATTTTCAATCCTGCTCATTCTAGCAACTATGAAGTTTAGAAATATTAACAGTAATCTGTACTTCAATAAACTATACCTTGTTTAACCGCTTCCTTGTTCAAACTCCTTCTGGTTCTAACTGCACACACTTTAACCAACCAGCACTTCAATCAACCTCACAGATCAATCAGTACACGCAAGCTCAGGATTCGTTAGAAGCCTCTGTTTAAATAGGTACACCCACCAGGTGTGTTAGGTTATCAATTAACTAACCCCACCCACTGCAGGTGTGTTAGGCCAGCCAATTAACCAACCACACCCACTCTGCCTCAGGCAGGAGAAAGGGAAAAAAAAGTTACAGGATTCATATTACAGCACACTTTAAAAATAGATTAACCCACTGCACACTCCCCAAAAACAGCCACCCCTGCTAGTATACCCAGTACTTCCCTTTCCTTCTGGTTCTAACTGCACACACTTTACCCAACCAGCACTTCAATCAACCACACAGATCAATCAGTACACGCAAGCTCAGGATTCGTTAGAAGCCTCTGTTTAAATAGGGACACCCACCAGGTTTGTTAGGTTATCAATTAACTAACCCCACCCACTGAAGGTGTGTTAGGCTAGCCAATTAACCAACCACATTTTGTTTTCCTTGTTGTGCTTTAGGCTGCCATGGACGAATGGCTACTCTGCGTCACACATGTTCTTTGGGCTGGAAAGCGGGCTGCGGTTCGACAAAGGGGACCATTGGTTGTTAAAATTGTTGGTGCTTGTTAAGAATAGGAAGCCTCTGATTATTGCTTCGCATTTTGGGGTCATGACATCGTGTTGTTCAAGTCTTTGGACTTAATTCATGCTATTTTGATGGACTTGGGTTGGATTGAAGTTCGGTGGTTTAATAAGGCAGCAGGGTGTTTTGTGACCCAGTTTTTCAATCTGTTAACAGTGAGTTGTTTCGGCAGGAAGGAGTGTGTAAAACGTCTTCAACATATTATCACAGCTGCATATAATAATTTCGCATAGCACACAAAATAAAAAGTGTATTTGTCCAAAGTTGTTACTTACATATACAAATAGTAGATATATGGTGGATCACATCAAATAGGCCATTTACTTTTCAAAGAGGTTGCATGTAATTCCTTCCTTAGCTCTCTGGTTGGATTGTACAGATAGTCGTGCAATTTGTCCACTACGGCACATTTCAAGGCCAAAAAGATGATTATATGATTGAGGTCTAGTAAAGCACTCCATGTGGTTAATTGTCCATTTAAATCAGTGGTTCCCAAACCTCTCCCGACCACACCAGTTTCTAAGGCAACCACCCCAACATTCTATGCATATGGAGTCCCTGAGAATATGGTTGGGAACCACTGGTTTAGATATTTTAACTTCAACGATGTAGTCAAAGTTCTGCTACATCAAGCTCTCTGCACTATCATTTCAACGTCTGTGATCTAATCAAGAATAAAGCAAAGTAAAACAGTGTTGGAAAAAGCACGTTGAAATTTGAGTTCTGTCTTCAATCTTCAAACTGCCTAAGAATATTGAATAAAGTAGGTCACTCTCTAATAGACCCTATTACTTGCCCCATTGCTCAAGCCACCCAAATGGAACCCCCCATTATTTCGACGGACTCGTGTTGGTTATACACTGTAGTTTAGAAACCATATCTAATCAGGGTAGAAGTGGTATTAGAGATGTGGAAGTGTATATACAATTCTCATTGTGGCATGCATCTTTTTGTTGAACTTGGGTTCGCTTATTTGACCCCCACGCTGAAAAATCAACTCTCGTTTTTTGTAATCCTACAAAAGGCAGGCGTGCTGGAGTAGACAAAGTGAAAACCGTTAGACTCACAAACGGTAATTACATTTTTCATCATGATCTGCTTCCCAGGTTGAGCCTACTACTATTAATCACATGTCAAAATTGTATAAGAACAAACCTTTCATTTTTTTTAATGAGATATTTTATAGTGATATTTGAAATGTAAGATATATTGCTCGGGGCACACAGAGGATTTTTAATAAAGCATTTCTGCAAAAACTGGAGGTGATGTGTAGGTGTAATTGCGGGTGTGAGTTTACAGCATCAGTTACTTAGAAGTTGGCTTTATCCCAGGTTTGTAGTTAACCTTCTACATGTTTTTAGAAAACTGCAATGTGTTTTGCTTTTTTGTCATTAATCCAGTAATTTTCTTACCCGCTGTGCACAGCTCAGGGCTATTTATCAAAATCCCAGGTTGAGTTTTATGGCTTAAAAATGACATTAAGAAATATTGCCAATATATGCACTTCCCCCGTGCCGAGGTACTTTTGCATTGATTTGACCCCTTTTTGAATCAGAAATCCCTTAATTGGAACGGTTTTGTGGAGTAATAGAAGATGTTACTTTATATTCGTATTATAATGATACGGTATGTGTAAATTCTCACATACTGCACCTTCCCGCTTTAGTCTCACTATTTAACCCCAGTAGTAGCAAAGGAGGGAGAGGGAGAAGGGGGTATGATCCCTTTTATTGGACAAACAAGTAGTTATGTTATAATAATTATAGTTTGTTCTTGTATAGCGCTGCTAGTTTTACGCAGCGCTTTACAGAGACATTTTGCAGGCACAGGTCCCTGCCCCGTGGAGCTTACAATCTATGTTTTGGTGCCTGAGGCACAGGGAGATAAAGTGACTTGCCCAAGGTCAAAAAGAAGCCGACACCGGGAATTGAACCAGGTTCCCCTGCTTCAAACTCTGTGCCAGAGTCCGTGAATTTACTCACTGATCCGCTCCTTACAACCTTTCGAACCTCTCGGGGTCCTTCATCGAGTTACCCTACTGAGAAGTGCGAACGCTGGTAACATAACTACTTGTTGTGCCACTAAAATGTGTCATACCCCTACTCCCTCTCCCTTCTTTGTTGCTTCCTGGAAGAAAGGACCAACACAGTTACCCCACCCTTCTTTGCTCTTTATCCCTACCTGTGCATTGGCATGATACTAGTCTAATTTTCTACAGATGTACCAAGTTTACCAACTGTACCATCACACCTTTGGGATCGTTTACCAAAGAGTTTAAGAAAGGAGTTGTACTACAAACTACATTGTTCTCACACTACCATCATTTTAACTCCTTCTCGTGGTAGTGCAAAGCAATGTGTTCCTGCCTCCGCCAGGCACTGAGGTGGTCAATACATGTCACTTTATAACATGTCGCTGTATTCAGCATACTGTGAAGCTGTCTTCTCTGTGTTTGTAGAGGACTTTATCCCATGCAAGGGGACTGAGCTGGACTCTTGTACATTGCGAGGAAAATTACCGCATATTTAATGGGGGTCCTTCGTCTCTCGGGGCTGCTCTAATGATGCTTTCTAGTGTGTGGCAGGATTCTCCCATATTGCAATGAATGCGTATATGCTATACGGATGTAGTAAAGCTTATTGTTCTCGGTGGCGTGTTCACCGCAGTGGCAGCGGCCTGAGGACAATAAGCGGCCAGTGAGGATTAACCCTAATCCTTTTGGGCCATCTGCTGGGTAGAGAAAACCGATAAGAGCCTTCTAGATGTGCTGCACGGCTGTCTCTGTCCCCGTCTGCAGTATCTTCTCGCAGGGCTTGCCAACCCCTTGAATATGGCTTTCTACTTCTGGAGGAGACTACATGACAATATTCTGTCATGCACACCATCAAGGGGCCTGGACCATGTTACATGTACTATCTGGCCCACTTTATGACGTAGATTACCTAATATGGTCACATAGCCGCCCCCTCATGATGTAGAGCAGGGGTGCACAAAGTTGTTTTGTTGCACCCCCCCTGTGTGACGGCTCCAGAGCTCGTGTCCTCCCTCCCCAGTGACCTGGCGTCAAATGACCCCGCAGCGTAATTCGACGCGCCTTTCCATGATGATGTGCATGTCACATGACCCCACAGCGTCATTTGATGCTGCGTTGTCATGGCGACGTGACAAGAAGCTGGCTGAATCCCAGTAAGTTGAGGTTGAAAAGACTTTGCGCGGTCCCCCGGCATTTAATTTAAATGCCTCGGGGAAGAGCGCGGGGGCCATTACAACCCCTCGTGCCCCGCAGTCGCTGACGAAACGCGTAGGGCTGACGTCACTGTATTCTCGCGATACTTCCGCGCTATCATTGGACAGACTTCCATTGAACTTTATAGGTGCCTTTCGTTTGCCTGTTGTCGCGTGAGGACCCCGCGGTTAAGCCTGGGCTGTACCATCGACTGATCATCACAAGCTGTCTGTATTATGAGAGACGCTATTTGCCCATGGTGATCGCAGCGAGTTGGTTGTGTCCCCATTTTTCATCTACCGGCTGGCTATTCGAGGCTCTTTAAAGACACCTTTTATGTAAACTTTGCATATTTATTTCTTGTAAGTGTGCATTGCCTACCATCTACTTTTATAAATAAATTTATCATCTTCCTACTGTGAAGATAATGCACTAGGGGGTGCCCTTTTTTATTTTATATATATATATATATATATATATATATATATATATATATATATATAAAAACAAAACAGAGCGCACGCCCCATAGTGTAACACTGTAACATTTAATGTTGGGCAAGGGTGGATGGAGGGATTAAAAACACTCACAAGGTAAAGGTATATATTAAGCAGTATGTGATATATAATCACCACCAGGCATGTCCAAACTGCAGCAGGGAGTCCAAGATTCGCTGGAATAGGTCACTCAAACAGCGCTGTCCCTCCGGTTCACTTGAAATCTTCCAAAGTCATTTGGTATCAGAGTTGGCCTTGAATTCACTGCATGTGCTCCTCGGCCGTAAAGGAGCACACAACGTGATGACGTAGTGTCGTATTTTACGTCCCTGACGCGTTTCGTCGCAACAAATGCAACTTTATCAAAGGGAATGTCCCTGAACAAGATTAACAGTGTTTAAGTATTGGAGGGTCCCAAGTTTGATTGGTTGATGGACCAAATGAAAGTCCCACCCCTAAATCTGATCGTAGCTAAGGGCTTGTATAGTTTAATTTACCCAAAGCAGTTCAAGTTAACTATTTGTTATATAAATTGTTCTAAAGGTATAAATGATTCATGGGATAAATAGACTCTCCAGTAACATAACAGTGCTATGACACAAGATAATGATATATATACACACACTGCCTCAATGAGTATAGCATACACTATATAGTTGTTGAAATACCAAAATATAGGGAAGAGATATATAAGAAATATATGTAAAATATATGTAAAAATTATACAATACAAAACAACTTAAAAATATATAATGTGTTACACTATTTAGTGCAAATTGCATAAGCAACAATTTTATTCCACTTACTTAAAAACCGTTTAACTTCTATTATAGTTAATCAAATATATCTTTATAAAAAATCTTATATTAAACAATTATATAATATATTATCCTAGGACAATAGTTAAGTATATATATAGAAATATAGAGGACCAAACTCTCAATTCTAATTATACTAGTGTGATAACACGCAAACCACAGTAAATGAAAATTTAAAAATTTAAAAATTGTAAAAAATTAATCTAAAATGTCCACACGATTTTGTGAGGGAAGGAAAAAGGGGGGGGGGGGATAAGGGAGGGGACAAGGGGGAGGGGGAAGAGGGGAAAAAGGGGAGGGGGGGGATAGGCTACATTGGATGGAATAGGTGAAAAGAGGGGGTTGGCAAAAAGAAACAGCAGAGATTAACTCAGAGAAACTACACCCAAGATGTAAAGGCAGACCTATACCAGAGTACTGGTATCTAACCATTTATTTAGACCACCGGGGGTGAGTGTCCGCAACCAGTGTATCCAAAAGGTCTCCCTTCTACAAAGTGTTTTGAAGCGGTCCCCTCCTGATTCACTAAGAGGAATGTGTTCAATACCCATAATTTTTAAGGATTCTGGATCCATATTGTGTTTGTTAAAAAAATGTCTTGGTAAACTATGGGTACTGACACCATTTATCACATTCCTCCTGTGCTCCAGGAATCTGGTACTAAGGGGCCAGTGGTGCGACCTACATATTGGAGGCCGTATCCACATTGTATTAAATAAACGACAAATGTACTGAGGCAATTAATATTGCCCCTCACATTATGTCGTTCATCTTTGTGAAGGGAGGCAAACTCCATATTGGTAATAAGATGTTTGCACGTGATGCAACGGCCCCTGCCACATATGTGATTGCCAATAAGGTTCACTGAGGTGGCACCGGCAGCCGCAACCGTAGGTTTAAGTTTGCTTGGAGCTAGAATGTTTTTGATGTTTTTAGCTTTCCTATATACAATGGGGATCTTCTCAGGAATAATATTCCCCAAATGGGGATCACATTTCAAAATACTCCAATGGGTATTTAATATGCCCTGTATGGATCTGTGGGATTGGTTAAAAGTCGTAATAAACCTAGAAACCCCATCTACTTGTAGTGATCCATTTCTTGGAGTATTATATCTTGTATTTTTATTTTTGATAATACACTTTTTAAGTAATGATGACCTGTCAGATAACATCGGTCAGTGGTAACGCTACTCACAGCTCTAACAGAGAGTTCCAATAAATAGACAATGATATAATATATGTGTAGGCTGCTGAGGTAAGCAACGAGGGGAATCAAAAACGTGGGTGTAACACGAATGTTAATGTAGATGGAGAAGATACTGTGAACTGCGTGTTAGGGAAAGGGAGTTCCAATGGAAAAACGCTACCTGAGATCCTGAGAAAATAGAGAGACTATGTCGGTACCTCTATGGATCCCTCTTGTAGCACTCCTCATAACGCAGCCCTGTTTGCAGCATAGACGAAAACGTCCTGGAAATCCACTGCACGGTCTCTCATCTCTGGCGTGGAGTTCCCGAGTGCCGGAAGTGCGTCATAGCACGTCCGGTCGGTCCGGAAAATCTTCCTCTCCTCTGTAGACACGTGATTTCACGGGGGAGAATGTAGTGAACGCCAACACCCACGTACCCTCAGATCCTCAGCGCGTCTCTCCAATCAAGCAACGACAGCATAGGTAATGAAGATTGGAAGGTAGAATCGCCAAAGCCCCAAAAAAATGCACCATCAGCTCACCAAGTGGAGGGCTAAAAAAGTTTTAATAAGACTACATAAAATGAAAATAAGGAAACAAACCCTAGGGTTGTTATGTATTAGTTTTTTGTTTGTTTCCTTATTTTCATTTTATGTAGTCTTATTAAAACTTTTTTAGCCCTCCACTTGGTGAGCTGATGGTGCATTTTTTTGGGGCTTTGGCGATTCTACCTTCCAATCTTCATTACCTATGCTGTCAGATAACATCACCTTTTTGAGAGAGTCAGATACCAGGTCAGGGTTATAACCCTTCAGCAGAAACTTTTCACTCAGTTCTTTGGATTGGTGACCAAAGTCACTGTCCCTGGAACAGTTCCTTTTGAGACGATGAAACTGTCCCAGGGGGATGCTTTTAAGCCACTGTGCATGATGGTTGCTTGAAGCATGAACATAATTGTTCACTGCAACAGGCTTGAAATATGTGGTGGTAATGATATTACCTTCTGGGTCTGCAGTTAAAACCAGATCCAGAAATACCACAGATGTAGAACTAATTTCAAATGTAAATTTCAAGCCCATGGCATTGTGATTGAAGGAAGTGAGGACATTGGAAAAAACAGTGATATCACCCTCCCAAATAATAATAACATCATCGATGAAACGACCATAGTATACAAGGCCCGCCCCAGCTTTGGGTTGGGCCAAATAGCTGTTTCTTCCCAATATCCCATAAAGAGATTGGCATAGCTGGGGGCAAACCTCGTACCCATGGCCGTTCCACAGATTTGTAGGTAGAAAAGTTCCTCAAAAGAAAAATAGTTGTGAGTGAGAATAAACTTAATGCTATCTAATAAGAAAACTTTGTGAATAGTAGGAATAGAGGGATCCGTGTTGAGCCAGAAGTCAATGGCACTCACCCCCCTGGAATGATCTATTGACGTGTACAATGATGACACGTCACATGTAGCCCACAAATAATTGGGCTTCCATTTGATCTCAGAGATCGAGTCGATGACATGCAGCGTATCCCTAATATGTGACCTGAGCTTGGCTACGAAGGGTTGAAGATAGTAATCAACATATTGGGATAGGCCGGACGTCATCGACCCGATCCCCGAGATAATAGGTCTCCCAGGGGGGTCCGCCAGAGACTTGTGGACCTTGGGTAAATGATAGAAAATGGGTGTGCGGGGGTGATCAGAATAAAGAAATTTGTACTCAGTCTTACTGAGAATACCCTCCTCCAAGGCTGAAAGCAAATGTTGTTTCAGCAACACCTGATATTGTGATGTGGGATCATCCTGCAAGGGAATGTAGGAGGCAGAGTCACCCAGCAATCGACCGGCCTCCATCAATGTATATCTATGCATGTATGTAAAACAATGAAATATGCATGTAATTCAAACTTCTGGATGTGTCCCCATGAAGTAGACGAATGGGGATAATGTAAACAGGGAGAGGATGCTGGATAAGAAAGGTGTTGTCTCTATGTACTTTAGCCAAGCTGTCCTGACCAGTGGTAAAAGGGTTTTACCAATGTTAAGTGAAAACTGAGCTTGGGTGAAAATCAAAACACTGGACATTCAGCTCAAACATCTATATCTTTAAGCAGCAGTCTACGCTGCTCACAATTTTTTCTTCTGCTAAAGCATTCCTCAGCTGACCCGGGGTTCCGGATCACCAAGCAGGTCTGACAACCGTGCAAGAAGACCTGCTTGGTAGATACAAATGGCCTCGGGGCAAGTGTTCACTCCTGCGGTCAGTAGAACGTTACAACATAATCAGGAAAGACGTTGTGACCTTCTTCTAGTCGGACCCGGCATTTAAAAAACAAAAAAAAACAAATCTGAAATCTAGTCCGGGGAACCTTTGTTTAAATTAAGATATATATATATATAAAAGAGGCCAAGAAAATCCATCATTATAAAGCAAAGTTCCGGTGTGGACATTCATGGATGTTAATAAGTAATTTGAACTTGACCTCCAAAAAATGGGAATTCTAAATATTTTTTTTTTATTAAACCGATATTAGTTTTACACGGTTAGCCCATTTCTACTGAAAAAAGTGTCCCAATCAAATAGAACAGTGGTAGAACACGTAAGTAATCATACATAATTATCTGTGCTACAGTGCCTCCTTAAAAGTGCACCAATGGTTCCGTTAATCTAATAAATATATTGTTTGTCATTCAGGCGCATGAATAACTACATAAGAGCACTGAAGCCACTCTAAGAACAATCACATAAGTATTTTTGCTGCGTTACGTGTAAAACGCTTCACAAGATCTCCATGCCTTTTTTTCTGTCCATTATAACAAACACCCACATGTTAGTGGTGGGACTGCGGTTTGTAAAGGAACGCATAGAGCTTAAGAGTAGGACCGATAAGAAGTGGCTGTTGAAACGGCCAACGGGACCCAAAAGCGCTTCACAATTACAGTGTAGTGCTGTGTACGCAACACACAGGAAAGGTTACAGACACAGTTCCAGCTGAGCTTACAATCTATGATTTTGTATATACTGTATGTGCATTGTGACAACAAAAAACAATGAGTACATAATATATAGAAGTATATAATAGGAAACACAGAGCAGTGTAGAGCTTTTAGATGAGAAGAAAGTTGTACTGTAGGTGATACAGAATTAGCTATGCCGGGGTATCAGCTACAGTTTGAGCTGTTTATTTGAACGTACTGTAACATTTGAAGAATGTGGGAAGAAATTCTGATAAGAGATTTTAATATTGTGCTTATAAGAATGACGTTTCCATCACATTCTACACTCTTGTTTCTTTCCTTTAGCTTAGCATTTGAGTAAAAATTCCCCTCTTAATTATGGCAGGCGATAGAGAAGGGCTGCCGTTGTCATGGATTACATCCTTTTCTTTGAAGATTTTTGGGCAACAAACGGGATTACAGGATATCAAATAAACTGTCAAGGATATTTGAAGGCCTGGAAACACAGATGTGTGGGCAAGCAGCTTCATCTAACTTCTGTGCGGCTTAAAGACGCAGAGCTGCAGGCTGTGTGAAGGCAGTGTGCGTGTCATTCACCGCCTGGGCCTCGATTCTTGCGTTCCCACAATGCCCTGCACGTAAATGTAAGCACAAGGATTTGTGGAGCGCAAGAATTGATGCCCCAGTGGTGAGCGACAGGTAGTGGGCGGTGCCTCACACAGCCTGCAGTTCCGCGCCTATAAGCTGTGCAGTTGAAAGGAAGAAGAGACTACTTCTTTCCCTTCAGGATATTTTGACCCTTTCTGCCTCATTGTGGTAAAGTCAAATATCCTAATTATTTGGGGATGGAGGGTGGTCTATGTGGACATAAACGGAGGGTCTGTGTGAGTGTGAGTTGTTTTGTTGCTTATTTGTAAGGATTTTTCGAAGGCCAAAGCAGGATAAAATATATATTTATTGGTGTCGGCCCTTCTATAGAGTATCAAAATTAATTTGTAATTATTCTGCTTCATCTGGAAAAGCACAAATCTGGCCCATTCCTAACTATGGTCATGTAACACATTTCGGTAGGAAAAGGTGGAAAATGTACAGCTTTGTTCTATTCTATAAGAAGGATACACCAAAGGGACAAGTAACGAATGTCAGTGTACTTTGCAGTAACACAGGAGGGAGAGGGAGCATGTGCTATGATACCTTTTATCGGACCAACAAGTAGTTGATATGTTAGAAACTACTTGTTGGTCTACTAGAACATGTCATACAATCTACTCCCTCTCCCTTCTTTGTTACTACATGGAAGAAAGGACCAACACGGCCCCCCACCCTTCTTGATGTACTTTGCTGCTTTCTAGATACTAATACAAGATGGCTTTCTTTCCATTTCTGGTCTAGTGGAAATGTAGATTTATTGTTTAAAACACACGTGGTTAGTGCCATAATATTGGAAAATCAGTGGAACATAAAACACTTTATAACCGAAGGAAAGTTAAGCTCCTATAATATTGTGAATTATTTGTTTTATGTTATCATTTTGGAGAGTCTAAATTATTGAACGCGCCCGAATTTATAAACTGTAAATTGTGCCTCTCTCCTCACAGGTAATCAGCGAATTTGAGGCTGCCCCCGACTCCTTTTTCTACAGGATACCCAACTTGAGCCGAAACAGACAATACAGTGTCTGGGTGGTAGCAGTGACTGCTGCAGGCAGAGGCAACAGCAGTGACACAATTACAGTTGAACCAGTGGCTAAAGGTAAATACATAATAACAATTTAAGGTTTTAAAGTAATAAACATTCATTGTTAATACTTTAACTGACAAGATATTCATGTTTCAACCAAGTTGTATAAAAAACGAGAGTTTGTGACTTATCTGACACGTTATACTGTTTGTGAAACGCGTCATTGCTAAAGGAAGAGAATCCCATTGGAAGATGAACCACAGGCAAATGAGAAAGCAACTGCTCTCAATTTTCACTACGTATATGACCTTTAAACTAAAAACAATATATATGCTCAACGTTTACATCAGAGGAATGTATCCACCTCTTTTTATGAGCTGTCCATCCTCCGTTATGCATAAATTATTAACGAACTGTGAGTGAGTAAACAAATGATGAACAGCGTGTTGAGACGACACTATGGTACAATATGATGTGATGAAGGAAGGAAGTCGACTAAACCTGGATGGAAATATTTCCCAAAGGATGGATCAACCGTGGGGACGTCAAAGTGGGGGTCGGTAAAAAGTCATTTCCGTAGACCTAAAATAAACGGATACGTTCCCTAAATGAGAAGTCGGTGAAGTATTCCCCATGTGAGAAACTGGCTGACCTGGTACTTCCTAAACGGAAAGTAATGAAGGAACTTATTTATATCATTATATCCCTCAAATGAAAAATACATAAACTGCCAATATATTCTCGAAATGAGAAAACGTGTTCTTGTCGAGCACCACGATAGGGAGGCCCTTTAGTGCCATTTCCCCACATAAGTTAATATATTCAGTACTGTAAGTGTCCCTGACACATGCACCCAAAGCTTTGTGTCTTATTGACAGGACAATATAAAAAATATCGGGCAGTGTTTAGTGAGGTTTTTCCATTACCTCAGAAAAGGATAAGTGTTTCGATCACGTTTGAGTAAAGAAGATCCGGCTTCTCATGGGGTTTATTACACAAAAAAACAAACATTTGGTATGCAACTATGTAAAATTAACTTTTATGTTTAATAATTCTTGCAGGTGTCCGTGTTTTTATATTCTTTTAGTGATACACGGGGCTCATTTGCATGTCATTACCCAGAATCCCTGGCTGCAGTGGAAGCACTGTTTGTGAGGAGATAATGGGGAAAGACAGGGTTGCAGACTTATCTGAGACACGTGAATGTGCTCCCTGGGATATATGAACACCTAGATTATTATTATTATTTATTTATAACACGCCAGCATATTCTGCAGCACAGTACAGCAAGGTTGTAGGACAGAAACAATACAATAACATACATTGGTCCCATAGGGAAGGAGAGCCCGGCACCAAGGCAGCGTCCATAATGTGTGGCGCAAACAAAAGACTGCACCTCAATTGGGGCGGCCATAGAGCGCGCATTTAAGCGCGACGGTACGTCAGATTTTTTAGGAGACAATTTTTTTTGCTTTTGTAGCGCGATGGCCGGGTCACGTGAGCGGTTCAGCCAATGAAGGCTAACCTGCCTCGTGATGCCACGCCTTCGCGTCGCTGTGGGTCTCATGCCACTGATCGCTCAGGCCGACAGGCACGTGCGACACCATTAGGTCCGCCGCGCGTGAGCCACTATATCCGAGGCCTAAGGCTGCGGTCCCAGTACAGCCTGTGCGCGCGGCGCGGCGTGCACTGTGCGTGTAAGCACCGCCCCTCAATGGGGCTGGGCCCACTACGCACCGTCACGCAGAAGGTGCAGCCGCGCCGTGCGGCAGGGTTTTTCACAACTCAATAAAATTGAGATTACTCCTAGAGACGGAGGCGTGGCCACGCCCCCACCGGCGGTTCACCCAATGAGGGCGAACCAGCCGCGTGACATAATGGCCACTCCCCCGCAAATCCCCGACCACGCCCCCTCCCGTCGCAAGATTCTCCTCCTCACAGACCGCAGATCGCGGTTAGCGCTGTGACACGCGCCGTCCCCCTCCCCCCCACCCCCCGCCGGGCGCGCGTGTCACAGACATTACTGGGACCGCAGCCTAAGGAAGGGTAAGTGGAGACAGGGGATACAGGGGGAGAAAAGATTGGTGCGTCATGAATAGCTGCTTGTTATTTGAAGGAGTTGGGGGTGAAGAAAATGAGATTGCAGAAAGAGAGCGAGAGCTGCGTGAGAGCTGCGAGAGCTGTGTGTGTGGGAGAGAGCTGTGTGTGTGGGAGAGAGCTGTGTGTGGGAGAGAGCTGTGTGTGTGGGAGAGAGCTGTGTGTGGGAGAGAGCTGTGTGTGGGAGAGAGCTGTGTGTGGGAGAGAGTTGTGTGTATGGGAGAGAGCTGTGTGTGTGGGAGAGAGCTGTGTGTGGGAGAGAGCTGTGTGTGGGAGAGAGCTGTGTGTGGGAGAGAGCTGCGTGAGAGCTGCGAGAGCTGCGTGAGAGCTGCGAGAGCTGTGTGTGTGGGAGAGAGCTGTGTGTGGGAGAGAGCTGTGTGTGGGAGAGAGCTGTGTGTGGGAGAGAGCTGTGTGTGGGAGAGAGCTGTGTGTGGGAGAGAGCTGTGTGTGGGAGAGAGCTGTGTGTGTGGGAGAGAGCTGTGTGTGTGGGAGAGAGCTGTGTGTGTGGGAGAGAGCTGTGTGTGGGAGAGAGCTGTGTGTGGGAGAGAGCTGTGTGTGGGAGAGAGCGGTGTGTGGGAGAGAGCGGTGTGTGGGAGAGAGCGGTGTGTGAGAGAGAGCTGTGTGTGAGAGAGAGCTGTGTGTGGGAGAGAGCTGTGTGTGGGAGAGAGCTGTGTGTGGGGAGAAAGCTGTGTGTGGGGAGAGAGCTGTGTGTGGGGAGAGAGCTGTGTGTGGGGAGAGAGCTGTGTGTGGGGAGAGAGCTGTGTGTGGGAGAGAGCTGTGTGTGGGAGAGAGCTGTGTGTGAGAGAGAGCTGTGTGTGAGAGAGAGCTGTGTGTGAGAGAGAGCTGTGTGTGGGAGAGAGCTGTGTGTGGGGAGAGAGCTGTGTGTGGGGAGAGAGCTGTGTGTGGGAGAGAGCTGTGTGTGGGGAGAGAGCTGTGTGTGTGGGAGAGAGCTGTGTGTGTGTGGGAGAGAGCTGTGTGTGTGTGGGAGAGAGCTGTGTGTGGGAGAGAGCTGTGTGTGGGGAGAGAGCTGTGTGTGGGGAGAGAGCTGTGTGTGGGGAGAGAGCTGTGTGTGGGGAGAGAGCTGTGTGTGGGGAGAGAGCTGTGTGTGGGGAGAGAGCTGTGTGTGGGAGAGAGCTGTGTGTGGGAGAGAGCTGTGTGTGTGGGAGAGAGCTGTGTGTGGGAAGAGAGCTGTGTGTGTGGGAGAGAGCTGTGTGTGGGGAGAGAGCTGTGTGTGGGAGAGAGCTGTGTGTGTGGGAGAGAGCTGTGTGTGTGGGAGAGAGCTGTGTGTGGGGAGAGAGCTGTGTGTGTGGGAGAGAGCTGTGTGTGGGGAGAGAGCTGTGTGTGGGGAGAGAGCTGTGTGTGGGGAGAGAGCTGTGTGTGGGGAGAGAGCTGTGTGTGAGAGAGAGCTGTGTGTGGGGAGAGAGCTGTGTGTGGGAGAGAGCTGTGTGTGGGAGAGAGCTGTGTGTGTGAGAGAGAGCTGTGTGTGGGGAGAGAGCTGTGTGTGTGGGAGAGAGCTGTGAGTGGGGAGAGAGCTGTGTGTGGGGAGAGAGCTGTGTGTGGGGAGAGAGCTGTTTGTGGGGAGAGAGCTGTGTTTGGGAGAGAGCTGTGTGTGGGGAGAGAGCTGTGTGTGGGAGAGAGCTGTGTGTGAGAGAGAGCTGTGTGTGGGAGAGAGCTGTGTGTGGGAGAGAGCTGTGTGTGGGAGAGAGAGCTGTGTGTGGGGAGAGAGCTGTGTGTGTGGGAGAGAGCTGTGTGTGGGAGAGAGCTGTGTGTGGGGAGAGAGCTGTGTGTGGGGAGAGAGCTGTGTGTGGGAGAGAGCTGTGTGTGAGAGAGAGCTGTGTGTGGGAGAGAGCTGTGTGTGTGGGAGAGAGCTGTGTGTGGGGAGAGAGCTGTGTGTGTGGGAGAGAGCTGTGTGTGGGAGAGAGCTGTGTGTGGGGAGAGAGCTGTGTGTGGGGAGAGAGCTGTGTGTGAGAGAGAGCTGTGTGTGGGGAGAGAGCTGTGTGTGGGAGAGAGCTGTGTGTGGGAGAGAGCTGTGTGTGGGAGAGAGCTGTGTGTGGGGAGAGAGCTGTGTGTGTGGGAGAGAGCTGTGAGTGGGGAGAGAGCTGTGTGTGGGGAGAGAGCTGTGTGTGGGGAGAGAGCTGTTTGTGGGGAGAGAGCTGTGTTTGGGAGAGAGCTGTGTGTGGGGAGAGAGCTGTGTGTGGGAGAGAGCTGTGTGTGAGAGAGAGCTGTGTGTGGGAGAGAGCTGTGTGTGGGAGAGAGCTGTGTGTGGGAGAGAGCTGTGTGTGGGAGAGAGAGCTGTGTGTGGGGAGAGAGCTGTGTGTGTGGGAGAGAGCTGTGTGTGGGAGAGAGCTGTGTGTGGGGAGAGAGCTGTGTGTGGGGAGAGAGCTGTGTGTGGGGAGAGAGCTGTGTGTGAGAGAGAGCTGTGTGTGAGAGAGAGCTGTGTGTGGGGAGAGAGCTGTGTGTGGGAGAGAGCTGTGTGTGGGAGAGAGCTGTGTGTGGGAGAGAGCTGTGTGTGGGAGAGAGAGCTGTGTGTGGGGAGAGAGCTGTGTGTGTGGGAGAGAGCTGTGTGTGGGAGAGAGCTGTGTGTGGGGAGAGAGCTGTGTGTGGGGAGAGAGCTGTGTGTGGGGAGAGAGCTGTGTGTGGGGAGAGAGCTGTGTGTGGGGAGAGAGCTGTGTGTGGGGAGAGAGCTGTGTGTGGGGAGAGAGCTGTGTGTGAGAGAGAGCTGTGTGTGGGAGAGAGCTGTGTGTGGGAGAGAGCTGTGTGTGGGAGAGAGCTGTGTGGGAGAGAGCTGTGTTTGTGTGAGCAGCGAGAGAGCTGTGGCATGTAAGAAGATGGAAATGCTTAATTTTATATCTGAGATATTTTACCCAAGCTCAACAACAACAGCTCCGGTAACATTAGCAATCGCTGACACCCCTTAGCTGTCGCCTTTGTGGCAACTCCGTTGTTATTTCTGAGGCCTTGTTTATAGTAGAGCTGGCAGTGCGCGTACGAAACCTGCACTGCCGGCTGGAGGCATCAGGGAGACGTGGCCGTAACGTCACGCGAGCGGTTCGCCCCCCATTGGCTAAACCGCTCACGTGATGCGGCCGGCGCGCCGGAAAACCAATTTTGGAAATATTTTGAAAAAAATCGTGCACCTGGACAATGCGTTCGTGCACGCGGTCGCGGGCACTGTGTGCGTCTTCACTGGTCTGCACGTGCTTGTTCTGGCATCGCGCGCATGTGCGCCATTTCAAACCATGGCCTGAGAGAGTCTGAGGTGAAGTGAAGACCGCTGTGCAACAAACAGACACAAGCAGCAGGGGGGGGGAGGGGGGGGGAGAGGTGCTGATGATATTCAGGTCTTTGAAGTTGTCTGTCTTTTCCTGATGATGTTAAACCTGTCCACGCTGGTTTAATGGACATAAACAGTGAAGGGGAAGCCTAATTTGGAAGACATTCTTAGGGGGCCTAGCTTTGCTTTGACTAGGTTGTTCTCTAAGAGTCTGAGGTGATAGAAAAAAATATGACATACAGTATGCTACAGCTCACATGTACAGAGCTAGAGAAATATGATGGTGATGCATCTTGGTTGACTTTGACAGTATTAGATATTGGGACATATGGCCCTGGGGGGAGGGGGGAGTGGGTCAATAATCTGAAAAAATGACCAGAAAGAAAAGCTTTTTGGGACATGTGGATGTGTTCACAAGGAGAGAAGCTTCTTGAATAATAACACTTGATACTTTAAAACCACATGGTTTAAATGGCGAAATAGAATACAAGGAGTTTTTGTTGATGTAAATATCTGCCTTATTAAAATAAGGTGCCCATATAGTAACATTATGATTTGTTAGGTGTGAACTAGTCATGTGATGCACCCCCCTTCTTTATAAGGTTAGGGGGTGTAGTATGCTGATATGTAAGCCCTCGAGAAATCCCACAGGGAGAAATGCATTGGGGTTATACTGTACCTTCTCTCCCAGTCGTATGATTTATAATACATTTTTCTACCATTTTGTATGTCATTGATTTTCAGCTAATAATAAATAAGCGGGGGCCGAGCAAGGGATTCTGGGAGATTAAATAGCAGCCATCATCTCTCTGATACAATACCCTGTCAGAGGTCACTAATAGATAGGGAGTAGCCTTGTTGTAACTGTGACCATTCTGGTCTAGCGCTATTGCACTCATTCTATGTTTTGAAGTGTGTGATCACTGGGAAGGATTGGGTCTCTAGCGTTTGGAGAGAGTTTCCTATTCCCTGTGGTTTATTTTGTTTTTATGTTATGGGGTCAATTGACTTGCTTAATAAATTTGTTTGACACTTTATATATTATGTGTTTTTATTATCAGCACACTCCATTTAGTGAGCCCATGCACTAATCCCTGGTGCGCTTTGTGCGCATTTTGCTTTTTCGTTTGTCTGAGACTCCCCGCATGGGTAGTCCCATATAGGAGGGCTTGGGGAGGAGCTCCGCTCACAGCAGCAAGGGGATTGCAGTGTTTAAAGAAAAACGGATACAAAATATTACGGACAGTACGAGCGCAATTCCTTGTTGCAAGTATTTTGATTATGGTTGATTTTGGGAATGCACCATTACATACAACTATATCATAAAAATAAAATAAAAGACTAAGAAATCCACATACACACAGTAGTTACTCAGTAGGTAAGGCACCAGGCACCACTTTACATAATGGTTCGTATGTGCACAAAATTCTCATTTTTAAGCTCAGCTTAAATATTTTGACTGACGTGTACTGTACAGGCAATTAGTAAAGATTTGGATCATGACTGCATTCATTGAGTTCTAATTTAGCAGTGTGGCAGTATATTTCTTCTCTCAGTGACATTGTATGAATTACAGTTGATGGGCTATAAACTAGCAATTGCATTTTATTGAAACATAGTCAAACGTTAAAACTAGAATGGCTACTATTCAAGTTTAATCGGTATCTACATTTTTCCCAAAGCTATGTGAAAAATGTGACATTGCATTCAATGAGTTGTTGTGATAATGTCTAGCATGAATAAGGTGGGAATCATTTCCTTTTCACAAGGCCAAGATGTTTTATATTGTGTGTTTATTATAGTGTGCAGAATACAGAATTGACTAGAAAAGTACACATATAAGCCCATTTAGTAGACTTATCTTCCATGCAAAACATATTGGTGCTGTTAACTTAAAATGCACTGTCCTACGTTATCCAAGTACAGTATTTTATGCCAATTAATATTTCCATTCATTGTCCTTTGTGTTGTTTTGGGGGAAAACAACCCCCATTTGCTTGTGTGTGAAGAACATACTTATGCAGCGGCCGTTATCCGATCATGTACCAGCTAGAATCACGCACTACAGTACGTGGTGGTCCGAGAAGGTCCGCTGCAGACTTAATAGCCCATCGGATTAATACAGCAGGGGTCCCTGCTGTGTGAAACCTACCGGGGTCTTCTTGCCTGTAAGAGACGCACAGTAAGAGAGAGGCTGAATCAGTCACTTTACCTGCGCCCCTAACAGGCGATCGCGGGGGTTTTATCTACATTTTAACACTACAGTATTGTACCAGGGGGTCTCCGGAGCTGAACCGCATTGATTTCAGGTCCAGGGTTCCCCTACTTGCCAAGATACAAGTCCCGTTATGGGGTGCCGTTATCCCCATGTTAAGATCCTGTGGGTCACGTGACCGTGGGATCTAAACAAAGCAGAGAGATACCGGCACCACATACCGGGGCCTGTATCTCAGGAAGTAGGGGGTCCCCGAGGCTGAAATCAACTTTGTTCAGCTCAGGAGACCCACTGCTCACGAAAACTATGAATAAAATAAAATGTAAGCAGCTTCATTACCCTAGCAGCTATCCGCTAAGGTAATGTTTTTTTTCTTTTGGGGGGGTTGTTTGCTACTAGTGTGCAGGAGCAGGGGATCTTCTGCGCTGAACAACGTTCATTTCAGCCTCTTGGACCCCCTACTTCTCGAGATACAGGCCGTGCCGATATGGGGTGATCGTATCCCTCTGCTTTTAGATCCCACGGTCACGTGACCCAAAAGGATTTTAGCAGGGTATAACGGCACCCCATAACGAGGATGACCTGAAATCAATGCGGTTCAGCTCAGGAGACCCCCTGCTACAATACTGTAGAGTTTAAAATTAAATAAAACCCCCGCGATCGCCTGTTGGAGGCGCACAGTTAGGCTGCAGTCCAAGTAATGTCTGTGACACGCGCGCCCGGCGGGGGGGGGGAACGGCGCGTGCACAGCGCTAACCGCGATCTGCGGTCTGTGAGGGAGAGGAGAATCTTGCGACGGGAGGGGGCATGGTCGGGGATTTGCGGGGTCGTGGCCATTACGTCACGCGGCTGGTTCGCCCTCATTGGGTGAACCGCCGGTGGGGGCGTGGCCACGCCTCCCTCGTAAGGTTTAAACTCCATTTGATTGAGTTGTGAAAAACCCTGCCGCACGGCGCAGCTGCACCTTTTGCGTGACGGTGCGTACTGGGCCCTCCCCCATTGAGGGGCGGTGCTTACACGCACAGTGCACGCCGCGCCGTGCGCACTGGCTGTACTGGGACCGCAGCCTTAGAGTGACCGATTCAGCCTCTCTTTCTGCGCGTCTGTTACAGACAGGTAGACCCCCGGTAGGATTAACACAGCTGGGACCCCCGCTGTGTTAATCCAATGGGCCATTAGTCCGCCACGACAAATTTTGAAAGGATTACGGGGAGATCTAGAAAACAAAGTCGAGAAATGGTCGGATAACGTCCGCTGCACCTGTACTGTGCGGTAATGCCGCTTTTCAGCATGGATAACATTCTGAAAACTGCACTGTAAGATATACTCATCTCAGTAACCGGTAATGTGCCACAAATGAAATTGGTAGTTTTACATTAAAATAGCTTTGCCCGAGTGCTTTCATGCACATTGTTTATTTCATATCTTTTTACTCTTATTGGTCGACATCCAGGTCTTTGCCTGCCTTCGCAGGCTTAACTTTCTTAACTTATACCGCTCCAATGAGTTCTCCTGGGCATGGCTCAGCTAACGCACAATCCTGATGCTTGGCCCTTCAGTATATACTCAGGCACACCAAGTTTGGAACGGTTTCAGAATGTCCTTAAAAATTAGCTGCTGCAATTAGAAGGAAGGAAATATTTTTTTTTTATATTCCTATATGCGCTGTTTCAGTATTGCTACCCAGAGGCTTTATAACCCAGAACCCTAATTCTTATGTTATGTTGGACTCCCTGTGCTCTGTTCTCTCATGTGTGACTTCTAAGCTTGACTTGCTACGTTTAGCTGTGGTAATGGATAGCTGTGGCAGGGACTCACTGCAGGGAGGCTCTCAGCAGTATCAAAATCTCATTATTGCTCTCATTATTTCTACGGCAAACTCAAGAAGAGAGGCATCGGCAGAATGAAAATTGAAAGTCTTTTTACGTATGCACACAGAGATGATTTATGCTTTTACATACAGTGCATCAACTTATTTGCAGTAATTTAATAAGAAATGTGTAATAAAGAAGGTGAAAATAAATTGTCTCTGTGCAGAAAAAGGTTGAAATGTACAAAGTTTCTAGAGCAGAATGATAGGTGGACCCTGGGAATGTCCTAATTGGTTAGTTCAAGGGTACCCAACTCCATTCCTGTAGCCCCCCCCACCAACAGGTCAGGTTTTCAAGATATCCAAGCTTCAGCACAGGTGGCTCAACTCTGATTGAGCCACCTGTGCTGAAGCTGGGATATCCTGAAAACCTGACCTGTTTGGGGGGTGACGGGGAGGGGTTTTTGTTAAGGACTTGAGTTATCACCCCTGCGTTAGGGGTCTCTTGTATCAAGAGACTGAAAAGGCATTTTGTATTTATTGATTACTAGTAGACATTCATATAAGCTGCAAATTGGGGCAGAAATACTCTGCAGAGATAATAGATACATGCCTCTAATTAAATGGATAGGTCACCTGTTCACATGTTTTAAAATTGCACTCTCTGTGGACCAATTTCCTGATCTTTTGCTCTTTTGTACGTTTGTTAATCCGTCAGCAAGGAGCCTACAGTTACAGTTATACCCATCCAAAGAAACACCGATTAATGGGCATCTAATGCATCTATTTAGCTGGGTGCTTCCCGCGGATTGGATGCTGGACATGTGGGGAACACATGATGACAGGGATGAATTGCATTCTATACTCTCCACCTTTAACCTTAACAGAAAAAAGAAGACCCCGATTAATCAATGTTCAAAGGAGTTGGAGCTGTTTTCTAGCTTTGGACAAACACACTACAATAGTAAAAGGCTATTTGTAATGTACATTGTAGTCCCACTTTCTCTTGGCCTTTTTTCTCTCTGCATAGAGTAATACTGCAGAGGCTATTTTGGAAGAGAGTGGGTTGATCGTGGACTGACTGCATTAGAGAGAAGCTCATCAGAGTTACACCCTGGTTATTCCAACACCTGCTTAAAATCAAAACTGCTCATCAATCTTTCCTCAGTAGATACATGGCTGCTAATTGAGACCTTAAAACTCCCCCCCCCCCCCCTTTCATAAAACAGGAGATATTCTGGTATGGTTGGCAAGCAAAGAAAGGGGATCCTTTTAGTTTGATTATTATTATCCCCTTGAGGGCCCCGTGCTGTAACTACCAACGTCATGGGGCATGTGGCACTCCGATAGGACCATTGTTTAGCCGCTACGTTGTGAGCTTTGTGGTCGTTTTCTAGGGGAGATTGCATGAACCCCACCTGAATGGAAGAGGTCTCTTCCAGAGACGCTGTGATCCCAGCAGGGTGCCAAAGGAGCAGTGTCCCTCACAGGGGTAATGTGTGGAATACAAATATATATATATATGTAACGCGTATTCCACCCCGCCCAATCACATATATAGTGTGGGTGAGTAGAACATGCGGTGTTACCGGTGTGGTGCGTATACCTGCAGGCTCACAGGAAGTCTGAGCCTCCGCTAGTGAGAGCCTGGGGTGAATCCTCTGGAACGAATCTTCTTTCAGCGCCTCCACCTGTGTAGGATTCTATGGAAGTGTAGAATGACCCTACATAGGAACCCAATCAGAAACCACACACACAGTGATTATATAACTAAGGACTTTACTAACGAATAATAATGATAACCTGTGTCTCTCTCACGGTGAGACACTAACAGTAACGTCTCGCAGGGCGATTCCCAAACACTAGGTGATCCCACCCAGTGTCCCAAGAACCCCACCCAATGTCCCGTACTCCTACAGAGATAGTCAATGGGTGACTGCGCAGTCACTAAGAACCTCTAGGCCTGTTGGTGCACATGTGATGGTATAATACCTGCCGAGCACTCCGGTGCTCGGGTCAGCAACAAACTTCTCAAAGGGTCAGACGTGTGATGAGTCCGTCTGATCCTCCAACCGAACTCCTTGCACGTGCGGACCGCTAGGGCGGTCCCACTCTGGAATCGTCTCTGAGGACCCCAACGTGGGTCTAACCGCTTCCACAGGAACAGCAGCAGCCGCTGTGTCCCTATCTATATAAGTGGTACTAATGTGACAGGAACCCTAACTTAGGGCCTCTCCCTGTAGTACAGCAACCTGTAGTGGCTTGGGGAACTCCTAGGGCCTGCAGGGGTAATGACCTGTCCCACTCCCCCAACTACCCAAGTCCCTTCGTTAAGTGATCTGGAATGGACTATAGTACTCTTCCATGCAGTACTTGGGCGTCTACCTACTGTTGGCTAGCCTAGTGTAGATCCTCTCCAGAATTCCTGACCTCGTTAACAGGCTATCCCTTCAGGCATCCTACCCCTAGCGCTACCTCAAGGTGACTAGAACAGCTATAGCCCTTCTCCAAACCCACTACTCTCTGACTAGTCCCAGCGCCTACCGCAGCAAGCTGTAACTCACTGGAGGCTGCAGCCAACGTGCTGCGCAACAAGGTGCCTGCCTATCAGACCTCACAGCACTGCTCGCTGTGACCCTGACAAGGCAGCACTCTAACAACACTAAGGGCAGCGTCCCTATCTTGGGCCTCCCTCAGTACTTAACCCACTACACTAGTGGGGGGGTTGGGGCCTACCTGGGGTGTGGGTACCTATGGGGTGCAGGAGCTGCTCTCACTCCCCGCACCCTTCTTCCCTCACAGCTCCCTAGCTCCAACCCTCTATCACCTTCCTCAACAGTTACCCACCCAACTAGTGGGGAGTTGGGGTCTACCTGGAGTGTAGGTACCTATATGGGGCAGAAGCTGCACTCGCTCCCTACACCCTACTTCCCTAACAGCTCCCTGACTCCAACTCTCTAACTGCAGACTTTCTTCTCCCAGCTCCCACTAATGTAAGTGGCAGGGTCCCTAACCTGAGGGCTGCCCCTGGCAACACTCACCTTACTGGGGAGCTGAGCTATCCTGGACCAAGGGGGTGCTGGCCTAATACAGGGGAGTCCCTCTCTCCTGTGCCCTACCTCCTTCCTTCACAGGGTCCCTCCTCTGACTGACTAGCGTGGTGCAAGCCCGCGAAATGTATCCTTTCCTCCAGGGCAGTCCTGCAGCCTTATTGGCTCCTATGAGGCACTTGGTGCCTCCCTCGCTATGCTCCATGGGAGTTGTAGTCCCATAGAGCCTATCCTGGCATTGGGGCCGCGTGCGCGCCTTTCCTGCGCAGGCGCAAGCTATCTGGGGCTTCCTCAACCTTTCCCTACTCTGTTCTGGCCCTCGCGCGACTTTCCCTGCCTCTGGCAGCTGTACTGCGCATGCGCGACTCTGTCGGCTTACTCCTACACTCGCGCGATCATTGCGCATGCGCGAGTGGTTGCGTAATGGCGGCGCTCTCCTCGCCGGCCGCCGGGACCTTAGAGATGCGACCGCGGCCTTAGCAACGGCCCGATCGCGTCCCCGGCAACCGGCCCGCTCGCGGAGACAGCGCACCGCTCCCTGCAACGGCCCCCACCCTTGGGATGGCCGTCGGGTCTGCCACTGGCCTCCGGCAGTACCCAGCATTGCTTGTGCCCACGGAGGCTCCCGAGGGGGTCGCAGGGGGCAAAGGGTGACCTGGCTACATATATAATATGCATGTGAATAGAGATACTTGAAATGCATGGTACATGGTGGCAGACTAATCTACAGTAGCTGTAAATGTGAATTCCCTCCTAGGTTCAACGTGAAATGAATGGCAGGGACATGTTGAGGAGCTGTAATTGACTTGCAGTATATAAGTACAGGCATACCCCGGTTTAAGTACACTCACTTTAAGTACACTCGCGAGTAAGTACAAATCGCCCAATAGGCAAACGGCAGCTCGCGCATGCGCCTGTCATCACGTCCTGAACAGCAATACCGGCTCCCTACCTGTACCGAAGCTGTGCGCAAGCGGGGAGACTATAGAGCCTGTTACAAATGCGTTATTTACATCAGTTATGCACGTATATGACGATTGCAGTACAGTACATGCATCGATAAGTGGGGAAAAGGTAGTGCTTCCCTTTAAGTACATTTTCACTTTACATACATGCTCCGGTCCCATTGCGTACGTTAATGCGGGGTATGCCTGTATTAAGTACTTTTAAGGTAGTTTGTGAACATGGTAAACGGAGACATGGGAGGGATTTAATTTTCTCGCCACCATTTGTCTGATACCACGATGTGCTGATCAGGGGGTTTCACACGTAGAGCCCCCCTCTCGCCTCCTATGTATATTGGCTCTCTAACAGGGACAGAGGGGGGTACAGGTTGAGTAAACATTTTATAGACAAACTCCCATTCAGAAGCCCTAGTGCCGGGGTGCTCAACTCCAGCCTTCAAACACCCCCCAAACAGGTCAGGCTTTCAGGATATCCTAGCTTCAGCAAAGTTGGCTCAATCAGAGGCTCAGTCTCAAATTCTCTCAAATTACCATATCAGCCAAATTTGTATGCATGATTTCATTATAATTATTGTTTAAGGAAGACGATTTCAATTTTAACAGATATCTTGGTGCATACCATAGAGGTTTAGGCAAGTAAATTTTGGTAAAATCCTTCAGTATCTCCTCTGTCCATTTGAATCATTCCTTTCCTCAAAACACTGCCTCAATTTATGGCAGGGGTTCTCAACTCCAGTACTCAAGACCCCCAAAACAAGTTGGGTTTTTGGGATATCCCTGCTCCAGCACAGGTGGCTCAATCAGTCTCTGCTTTAGCACAGGTGACTCAATTAGAGGCTCAGTCTTCGACCGAGCCACTGATTGGGCCACCTGTGCTGAAGCAGGGATATCCTTAAAACCTGACCTGTTGGCGGGGGAGGCTTCAGGCCTGGAGTTGAGAACCCCTGCTCTATGGATGAAACAGACAAACACCTGAGCAAGGTGGTAAGCCTGACTACTTTAAGTATCTCAAAATTAAATCAACCTGAAAGCAAAATATAAATGAAAGATATTACCACAAAGTACCACAGGTATAATCAAGGTGTCACAAGGTGTTGTTAGAACCAGTACTTGACCCTGGATGATGGATTTGCTGACTATTGTAATGACACCGCTGAGGCTGTGATTTTTGGAACACTTTTGCAATGCTGTGCTGATAAAGTCCCCCTTTGTGGATACGCATCTCACAATGACATAACCCTGAATGTGCAAGTCCTGCCACCTTCAAAATAATGCGGAGGACATTTGCAGAAGGGAGACATGCCAGCGCAGTTAATAATTCATAGTGGGTGTTTCTTTTTTTTCCAATCTTTCGACTTTTAAATTCTGCACATTTTGCCAAAAGATCAAGTGAAGTTTTTGACACATACAGTTTAGCTGTGCTTGGGAGTGAGATTACAAGCATTGGGTTTCCTTTTCCTGCCCTCAAGGACGTCTTTGTGCAGAAAATCCCTCGCCGGATAATATAAGCAAATTTAGGTTGAGATAAATAGCGTAATAATATGCCTGAGATGGTTTGGGAAAAACTCCACTTGCCTTTCACATTTTAATTGCCCTTTCCATGCTTATTCTTGTTCTGCCTTTTGCTTTACAATGCTTAGCTTTAACTCTCTGGACATCGTCCTACTGTACTCTATATACCTTTAAGAGCTGCAGATGCAGCCACCAGTATTAGAACACTTACCTGGGAAATTCTGGGAGATTCTGGGGCAGTCTCACAGTAAATACCTCAACATTTCTGCGAGATTCTTAATGGCCCATCGGATTAACACCCACCTCCTCAACGAAGCATATGAGTAGCTCTGTGGCTGATGGTATACACCTCATATGTCGACCGTGGCCCCTTGCAGATGCACTTACCAGAACACCCTCCTACTGTCTGTATGTTCTTCCTATCTACCAATTAGATTGTAAGCTCTTCGGGGCAGGGACTTTTATGTCTGAGCCGCTTATTCCCATTATATGTTATTTGTATTATTTGTTATTTTATATTATGATGCCACGTGTATTACTGCTCTGAAGTGCTGTGTACATTAATGGCGCTATATAAATAAAGATATATATATATATATAGATATAGATATATATACATACATACATGTTGTTACCTTCTATGATTGAAAAAACTGGTGTAAATTCCTCAGATGTGTTGTAGTGCTTCTGGGTATTAAACAATCCATTGAGTCACTTGACACCTTTAAGAAAATACCTGTTTAACCCAAATACAGTAGGTTATTGGTATAGTGTTACATTTCACGTGTTAAATGGTTTAAAGCTAAACATTTCTATTTTTTGCATTTCTAAAAGAGATAATGGGGGCTGTCTGTGATCTACCTTCCTTGCAGCTCCTGCCAGAATTCTCACCTTTAGTGGCACTGTGACAACACCGTGGATGAGGGATATTATCATGCCCTGCAAGGCTGTTGGGGATCCATCTCCTACAGTCAAATGGATGAAGGAAAGGTAACCAGCAACTAAATGTACCGCTTTGGTCATTAGCTTACCCATGCAGCGGCAGCGCTGGAGTGATGTTGCAGGCTCGTGCTATCATGTCTTGATACAGCCCTTGTTCTTCTTTAACCGGGACATGCTGGCTCTTACTAATCGTGGATTTCTGTGAAAAATAGAGACTTCAATCCGATAACCAGGACTGTTTTTCACTTTTATGATGACAAGAAAGCCCTGCTAGGTTGGCAATACAGTAGTACAGGATTCCTCCGTGCCTAATGGGATCAATGGAGCAGTTATGGGGAAAATCTGCCGACTCTGACATTGGTTAACTAAATGCAAGTCCCAGAGTGTCGCTTTACCCTGCAGTGCCTCAGGCATCAGCCAGAGATTGTGTCTGTCTGTGAGTTCAGCTACAGTACTGCATGTACAGCACACTGTTCAATTCAAGTGTGTTTATAAAAATATATATTATTATTAGTGTAAAATGAGTACAGGACTACACCATTAACAGTGTATTTATTATTCTTCAGATCTTCAGTACAGGTTCTGAGCTCACAGGGGCTGTGTTTGTTGTCAGATCTTCAGTAGGGGTTCTGAGCTCACAGGGGCTGTGTGTGTTTGTCAGATCTTCAGTACAGGTTCTGAGCT
Organism: Ascaphus truei; assembly: GCF_040206685.1. Taxonomy (NCBI): domain Eukaryota; kingdom Metazoa; phylum Chordata; class Amphibia; order Anura; family Ascaphidae; genus Ascaphus; species Ascaphus truei. The sequence goes on from NC_134485.1 coordinate 20,239,774, forward strand.
CACAGGGGCTGTGTGTGTTTGTCAGATCTTCAGTACAGGTTCTGAGCTCACAGGGGCTGTGTGTGTGTTGTCAGATCTTCAGTAGAGGTTCTGACCACACATGGGCTGTGTGTGTTTGTCAGATCTTCAGTAGGGGTTATGAGCTCACAGGGGCTGTGTGTGTTTGTCAGATCTTCAGTAGGGGTTCTGACCTCACAGGGGCTGTGTGCTTTTGAGAGAAAAGAGACATTGATACTAGTATTCAATGAACCATTGGATCAAGATGCATGGATATCCGTGCTATTGAAGATACTATACCTGAAAGTGACACTGTTATGAATTCATTCTAACCTTAATCTAACGTGCCAGATATGGCATGGGTTCTGGCATGCCAGGGGCCCCTGTGACTTATCTGGTATGCCATGGTCCCTTACTTGTTTTCAACTTCAGTTTCCACCATATGGGCACCAGCCACATCGTGATTGCTCCAGGAGCGATCACATAACAAGCGTCCGGGCTCTGGTGTCAATCTGGTGCTATATTTGCCATGCAAAATTCCCTGAAAAGGGAATGCAAACGAAGAGATGTCTTTAAAGAATAACGAGGGATATTACTATAGTATACTCCTCTCTGTTTCTCTCCACAATCCTAACCTCAAAATACAGAATAGTGCCTTTCTTTGGGAGGTGAGATCTCTGGAGAAGCAGTCGTTCCTGCTGCACTCATTCACAGTAAAGACTTGTCTTTACTAAAGTAAAATCTTCCTCTCTGAGGTACAACTGTGGTACACCGTTTCTGCTACTAATACAACTGCAAAACGACAAATCACGCTCTGGAATAGGGAAGCATGCTTTAAACTGGTTTCATTCCTACCTATCAGGTAGATCCCAACATGTGTCTATCTCGGGCTCTAACTCCAACCCCTTGGATATCACCTGTGTGTCCCGCAAGGCTCTGTTCTGGGGCCTCTAGTCTTCTTAGTGTTCATCAGTGATACTCCTACAGCTTGTAAGGGAGCTTCAATATACATGTATGCGGATGAAACAATCTTATATGCACACAGCCCTAACCTTTGACTTTGGACACATACTTCAATCTGACTTTTTGAGACTTGAAAATTGAATTTCCCAAAACAAACTGTTTTTAAACATTGCAAGACTGTAACAATGGTATTTGGGACCAAGGCTACATTTTTAAAGCTTCCAATGACTGAGCTCCAGATCAGAACCAACGCTAATACCATAGTTCCTGTTACTAGTTTTAAATACTTGGTCATATGGTTTGACTCCCATTTAAAATTTGGGATGCACATTGATACCCTGACATCCAAAACCTATGCCAAACTAGGTGTACTTTATAGGAACAAATCGTCCCTAAGTCTGCTGGTCAGAAAGCGTATCGGACAGCAGATGCTACTGCCTATTATAGACTATGGGGACATAGTATACGGCTCGGCACCCAAACCCCACCTTAGCAAACTTGATGCCCTCTACAATTCAATATGCAGTTTTGTTCTCCAATGCAACTACAATACACATCACTGCGAAATGCTAAAAGAACTAGATTGATCATCACTTGAATCTAGACGCAAAGTTCATCTTCCCCGTCTTGCCTTCAAATACTTTCTGGGCAAGCTACCCATCTATCTGAACAAGCTCCTGACCCCTACCACATGCAGCACTTATCTGAGATCTGACTCCAAAAGACTGTTCATAGTCCCAAGGTTCAGCAAAGTATCCGGCCGCTCCTCCTTCTCTAGGAATACTGCACCAGTGAGTTGTCCCAGTTCCATTCCACAGTGGATCTCATTGCAAACATTTAGCAGGGTAGTTACCATGGAGTGTTTGGGGCGAAAGCCAGATTGGAATTGGCTAGGGAAATTTGTCTTGGTATAGTAATCGCTTAATTGGTAGTGAACACATTTTTCCATGACTTGGGAGAAGAGAGATTGGCCTGTAGTTTTTTCATTTCTTCTTAATTATAGTTGTTTTAGGTTCATTAGCATAATATATATATATATATATATATATATATATATATATATATATATATGTGTGTGTGTGTGTGTGTGTGTGTGTGTGTGTGTATATGTATATGTGTGTATATACATATATATATATATATATATATATATGTATGTGTATGTGTGTGTATATACATATATATATATATATATATATATATATATATATATACACACACATACATATATATATATATATATATAATATATATATATATAATCTCAAAAGGGCTAATTAGGTATAACGCGCTAGTTAAACCAAGGGTGGGAGAGAAAAATCACATAGGATTTGTGATATAAATATGAGAAAAAAGTGTCCGATCCTAGTGTGATATCAGAGTATAAAGGTTTAATAATGTGGACTGTAACAATTAAAAACTCACAATATAGCCATGAAATAAAAGCGTGGTATGAGTGAACTCATGCACTACTGTGAATCTCCAAACCGCTGTTCTGCTAGCTCTGTCGTGGGACACTTTCCTTTGGAACTCCACTGCTGGTGTCACCGTCTGAATGGTCCTCCGGCAACCCGAACATGCAGTAAAAAGTTCCTAGTTCTTAGATTCCCAAACCACGAGGGCAAATCACAGCAGTCTTATTCTCCGGCATCAGAATTGGCACTCGCTCAGCTACCGTAGCCTACTCACACCACGTGACCCTACTCGTTTCTTCCATCAAAGCGGATTTCATCAGGGGATGGATTTTACTGGCAATCACATGATAGAAATAGTACCAGAGTCCAATCAAGAGAGAACTACACGTATTATAATCTTTGGAAATCTGTGTTTGGCCACCGCTTGATAGAGACTAATCTTAATAATGACATGTTAATTGCTTAATACATTTTGGAATCTTGCATTGAGAACTTAATAAATACAATTGAAATAACACCATTTTAACACATATATTGTTTCAACTTAGAATATTAATGTGATTATAACCTAGACAACATGGTTATTTATACAAAAAACATAAAATATTTTGATATACCCCAAAAAAACAAATAATTAACAGTATTAATCACATTAATATTCTTAACTTATTTTTGGCTTATTTTTACAAGAGCACAGCAGAGAATTACATCAGATTGCCCATGATGATTTGAATAGCATTCTAACATGTCGTATATAACAATTAGAAAAAAAATAAATATTCCCACATACCTATATACAGTACATAGCCCGTCTGAGAGAGCCTTGTAATTAGCTCCAAATATGGACCTCATTATTTTATATTCTATATTAATAATCCATTATTTAATCTTGTTTTATAATCCAGTTCGGATATATATATAGAAACCATCTTATGCTCTCAATTGGAAAAAAATAATAATATATATATATATATATATATATATATATGTATGTATGTATGTATGTATGTATGTATGTATGTGTGTGTTACTGAACACAAATCCATTGTATATGAACAATGCCCATTGGAATTGAAATCAACTTTAGAACATATTGAAAATCTCAATATTATTATTATTTCTTAGAAAGAATTTTGCCTTATTAGTAATATGCTTTTTTTTATATGTACTGTATATAGATCAATTATACATTATAATTGAAAAGAGGAAAGAAAGAAACAGAACAAATACCAGATGTCAACCAACTAACTAAATGAATTATAATAAACTAATTATAAATTAAATTGAAATGTTATATTATAAATTAAATGTAAATGTTCTATTGATATCTCACCAACCTTTATTGTGTCCCCAACTATATATATATATATATATATATTATGATTGAAGTATCTAATAGATGTATAAACCAATCTATATATGGATATCCCTAATTCTAAGAATGAAACTAATTAATAATAATAAATATGATTGTGAAATCCATATGTGCAATATGATATAATACATCATTTGTACATTTTGATGTGAAGTGAATTATGTGTTGCAATAATGATAAATGGAATACTATAAATGTTGAATTAATAACCATGTAAATAATAATGTATATAAACTTATATATTATTGTGAGTGAAGGTGAATATTTTGCCTAATATTGTAATATATAATCGATGTGATCTAACCTAGTATAAAGTGTACCCCCAGCCAAGGACCTCTCAAAGAACCGGAAACAACAGGAACATGCCAGACATGTTCAAACCAGACCTTTTTACCATATCTATAGACCGGATGGAGAAACAATCACACAATTGTACTCATATCTATACAGTTATTTAGACCCATTGGACTCAATGTATCTAATACATAGATCAAATAGGTTTCTCTTATATTTAATCTTCTATGTCTATCCCCACTGAATAGTGAAGAAGAAATGGTTTCTATACTCTTAACTGATAGTGAAGATGGATCTTTGTTGTGTTTGTCCATATACTGCTGCGGCCAGCTTTATTCTTACATTTACCCGTGGCTTTTTTCGGCTGGCGCCGAACTTGGCCACGCGCCAGCCGCATCTTCCCTGCATCTTCCCCTCCTCCGGTCCGACCCCCTGGCTGCTCCGCCTCTGCTTCTGCCTTCTGCCTTCAACCTGCCTTCTGCCTTCAACCTGCCTTCTGCTTCCGCTTCTGCCTTCAACCTCCATCCATCTTCAGGATGCCGGCGGAACCCTGGCACGCACCCTGGCACGTGTGACCGGCGCACCAGTGACGCGCGGCACGCGTCAGAAAAAAACCCAAATCAGCCGCGTCTGCCCGCACATTGCGGTTGCGGCCGCAGGAGAATAAAGGCGGCCGCCACTGTAATGTCTGGATAGACTGTGTGTTTGCAAACCATGTATTATATTGCGCATGTATTATATTGCGCATGTATTATATTGCGCATGTATTATATTGCGCATGTATTATATTGCGCATGTATTATATTGCGCATGTATTATATTGCGCATGTATTATATTGCGCATGTATTATATTGCGCATGTATTATATTGCGCATGTATTATATTGCGCATGTATTATATTGCGCATGTATTATATTGCGCATTTATTATATTGCGCATGTATTATATTGCGCATGTATTATATTGCGCATGTATTATATTGCGCTTGTGTTCTAGAAAGCGCGTAAAGATGTATTGAGCTATTGGAATGCGATTTAATTTTATCCACCTTAGTTAGGTGCTTACATGTTAGATATCTTGACCGCCCACATGAAAAATTACCATTGATTGATTTACCATTTTTTTGTCTATTTTTATTGTTTTTTATCGGCTTGGGGCTAACCATGTTTTGATGTTTCGTGCTTTTTAAAAAACCACCGCTATTTTTGGTGGTAGCTTGAGACCAATTATAGGATCCCTCAAAATTATACTCCAATGTTTATTTAAGATGGATTTAATTGTGTGGGATGCATTGAGAGAAACTAAAGGCTATGGGGCTTACTTGACACGCCCTAAACACCTCTAAAATTGTAAACTGAAACCCACAGGGCAAATTACTGTAGGTGCAAAGTACATTACAAGTGTATGGATGACAGTGTAGTTTTTTAATGGCAAAATTATATCTGCTCAATAGAAGGCAAACTGAATCCTGTTACTTCAAAGGTGTATAGCGAACATACAATGGGAAACTCATGATTTGTTCTTGACCAGGGAGGTTGCCAGGTAGTTCCCCCCTCCGCCCCCTTTGTCCCCCGAAAATTCCCAAATAACGACAAGAGACAGGACTGGAGGTAAAATGGCCGTGGCTATTTATTTAAAATGAAGAGGGGTAAATGCTACTCTCCGCCAGAATGTACCTTGACAGGAAGAGGAGGGGAGGGTCGGCCGGCCCCCGCACCGCTGCCGTCTGCGCGAGCGGGTTATCGACGTCATGAATATCTGACCTCGCCCACTCGTGCTCCCCCCGGGCTCAAACGGCCCAGCTCCAGTCTGGCACGAACAAGCACCTACCCCCCACGTGCCGCCGCGACAAAGGCAAAGCCGATCAACGACCCCTCCTGCTTGGAACCTTGTTCCTTTCAAGATCAGCAGAGTAACAGAATTCCATACTGCAACAGAACAGAGAAATATTAACATCACATACCCGCTTTATTCCCAGCTACCGACATTGTCTGCCGGTTACCATCAGGTCTCCCTATCCTAACTAAAGGGGACGGGTGGGTGGGATTTGGCTGTCGGGAGGCAAAGAGGACGAGCCCCCGCCAGCTTGACCTTAAATTAAGGGGCTTAGGCCCTCCCCCGTGACGGGGAGGGCGGTGTGTGGGGCGGGCCAGCGGGGGGGGGGGGCCGGCTCCCCCTGGTCATGAAACCCCCGCGCCCATGACAGGGGGGGGTCGCTTTCCAGAGGTAATGGCATGAGACACTAGGATGACCTTTAACTCATGACATCAATACAATGTCTGATATAAATTACATATTTACTTGACTGCAATTGGGGAAAAAAGTGTACAAAATGAATCTAAGTACAGTAGATATAATTTCAAAGTTAATTGGAAGCAATACATAAATGCCATCTACATGATTTGTTTTTTTTTTTAAATAAATTGACTCATAATCTAATTTTAAAGATTGCTAGAATCCATTCTGATTTACTGCAGTTTCCCATAATTTGTTTTAAGTTCAATTTAAGATGCTGTCAAATCTTGGTAACTTTTTAAATATTCGACTCAAAATATTAGCAGCAAGATATGTAATTTATTTTTTATAAATGCGAAGAAAGTCACGAAAGACTCCTGTAATGTTGCTCTAACTCTTCCACGTACTTTACTTGCTGTGTGACTTTGAAAGACATTTTATCTGGCAACATTTTCTTCCTTATGCTGTTTGCTCCGGGGAAGCTTCGGTGCACACATTCATTAGTCTGTTAAAGTCACTTTGTGACACAGTCATTTTTCCGTCCTGAAATTGTTTGTAAAATTAAGCAGTTTAACTAGAGCTGGGTACATTTTCCGCCAACACTCAAACTCGCTTAGTATGTGGCGTTTCTTCGCAGCTGTGAATATTTGCTGCTTGATTTTATAAGGTGACATTTGCCGCCCTTTAAGCAAGTGTGTATGCATAGTGTATGCTTCATGCAAGTGTGTATGCATACTTTGAGTGTACATATTTTGGTGCCATCCCTTTCCTCTAGGGACTGAATAGGGCAGCTATAGGACTTTTGCAGCATAGAGTTAATTCCTCAAAGAGAAACCATCAGCTGCTAACTAATGAAGCTAATCAGCCTGCTCTGAATAGTCAGGAAGTGCTTTAAAAGACTGAAAGCTGCCATGCACAGAGAAGGGGGGGGGGAGACAGAGGTGCTCCCCAGCTAGCGGAAGCTGGTTAAAGAAGCTGGTAGAGAGTGAGAGACACTGCTGAGAGAGCCATGCTGAAGCAGTGATGTCTGGTTACAGAGGCCTATAGGAGTTTCTCTGAGCTCACGTGGGGCCGAGTTCCCTAAGGAAGAAAAGGAGGAGAAATTGTGCTGAAGCAGAGACGTCTTCTCCACAAGGACTAAGATAAGCAAAACCCTTTGTATTGTATGCAAAGACTGTTTTGTTACTTTATTGCCTATGACAGGGCATGTTTTGGCTTGGGAACCAGCTTAGCTGGCCAAGCAGTTAGTGAGGGCGAAAGCTACGGTATAGGTATCTTTCTCTAATGGAAATAGGATTTGATTTTATTATTTGGTTTTCTTAAAGGGACGTGCAACGTGGTGTGGGAATCACAATATGCAACATAGCTCATTCAATTAGTTTGCGAATGTGGTGACATTTGATTCGCCCAGACGTTCCAGATGCTGAAATTTGGGATTTTCTCGGGAGATGCATTTAAATGTACTCTGCATATCCTATTAGCATATATTACAGGTGTGCTCCTTTTTGCGCACATGTCTCTCTGTGTGTTGTTTGAATGTGGGTATTAAGGAATATATATATATATATCACTTGGTATTCTAGTAAAATAGGACTCTCTCTAGAGAAATTTCAGCCCGATATTTCAGGCTCTGGAACTTCTGGGTGCATCAAATGGAGAAACATTACAAATCAAATGTCCACAGTTTCACGGGTGGATGTTATGACATTTGCAGAAAGGTGGAGGCAAACTGAAAATGATGAGTTTAAGGGTCAGCACAAACTTGATGGTCAAAGCTGCCTGTGAATGTCGCCGACGTACAGTATATAGAGGTGTGTGTGTGTGAGTATATATATATATATGTAGCCATGCTGTAAAATGGACTGCAGTTTCCTCTCCTGCTGGCAGTAAGGCCTGGTAAGTAACAGGGATGCCAGCAGTAATCATGGAGGTTTGCCCTCACACCCTGGTGAGGTGCCCTATGTGTGGATGGGAGTGGCTACATACAGAGTCCACCATTAGTGACATCAGAGAGGTGCCCGCCCCCTGGAGATATAAGGCACAGCACTGTTCAAAGTTAGTGTGTTGGAGAAGGAGCAGGTCTGCGTTGAGACCTGGGGGCAGAGGGCGCTAGTGCTGTAACTAGTGGCCCTATACTGATCAGCAGCCAGCTGTGTACACGATACTGTGGCCAGGGACCTAGCACAGGGGTGATCTCCCTAAGGGGAGAGGGAATCCCACTCCATTGGGAGGGTGTACCTTTGAAAGGAGCACACGGTGCAATGTGTGGCTAAGTGACTTACTGCGAGGGGCAGCTAGCCCACATCAAGCAATAAAGATGACCTTGAATAAAGACACTTCACTGTGTGAGTCTGGAATTACTCAGCAGGGCAAGGCACCACCAAGAAGGAGTTCCTCATCAGTCACATCTTCCTGCCGGATGCAGAGATCCTGATGAGGTGGAGGCGCTGCACTGGATATACGTAGGACTCATGCACACTACCTCAGCTGCCTGTCTGGGTTGGCAATCCCCACACAACATCATGCGGGAGACTCAGGAGTCCTGTTGCCAACAGGTGCACCACCAGACACGACCATGTAATGGGGACTGGTTAGACCACAGGGGCCAATGTGAGATTGGGTGGGTCAGGCTAGGCCAGAAAATCCGTTACATATATATACAGCTCAACCCCGTTATAGCACGATCCGCTACATCGTGGATCCGCTATAACGCGGTGTGAGCGTGGCTCCCATTTAATTTTTTTTTTGACAAACGTCCAGGATTCGCCGAGACGAAAGTCCACACACACACACACACACACACACACACACACACACACACACACACACACAGACACAGACACAGACACAGACACAGACACAGACACACACACCTCCCCCTCCATGTACTTATTTATTTGCTAAATAAATAAGTACATCTTAGCTGCAATTTCTCCCATGTTGTCCTAGCATTTTTTTTCGTTGCCTGCTATTTGTGTTGCCCACTAGATGTCACTGTAAAGCAAATGAGTGAAATGCACTATTGCAAAGATTAGTAATACTCCATAGTATTCAATAAACGGAGGATTGCGTTTTTTAATGCAATAAGGAAATGGGCCAAGGAACAAGAAACTGAGGTGGGGAAAGCAGCCAGCAATCAGAAGTGAAGTTTCCAGACCACAAGCGGTCTGCAATCCGCTCCTCTCTCTCCTTGGTCCTGCCCAGCAAGTGATGCTACTGCTGCTTGTGCGGAACCTCTAGTGACCTCAGCACATGCCCACCCCCCAGCGATCCCCAGAGGCAGGCACTGCATTGAGAGATAGAAGTGAGCGTGATGAAGAGATCATGAAGAGATACTGCGCACTGTTGAGCCTGCTTGAGATTCCATATACCATATGTGCTGTGCAATGCATCAAAGTACATCTGATTGCTCCACAATCTCCTCTTAAAATGAAAATTCCCCCAAAACACAATTTTAAAGAACTAAAAACACATTTTATAAGTGCTTTAGACAGAACACTCGCTGTGCCTGTTCATCTCTCTGCAGGAGAAAACACAACAGGCGGGAGACTGGAAATCTTTTCAGGAGACTCACTGAATTTCAAGGCGAGTTGGCAACAATGTAACCCAGACCAATAGTTTAACCACAAAATCTAACATTTTCCCACACCCCGTATAAATGCTGCAGAAGTAATCGGGTCCAAGCCAAGCATTCCAAAACCATAAATACCAAGCGCAGATGCAAAATCCTCCCCAAGCCTCAAATGGACTTTACCCACTCAGACGGAGGCTTTTGTCTGCTCCCATGAATGTCCCTCTAGATTGTTCTAACACAAACAGGACAGAAGGAGAGAGGAAGAAAAAGAGGACCTCCCCCATAACACACACACACACACAAGCATGGCATGAAGCTGAGCACCTGCACGGGACAACTACAAAATTGTGGTTGCCCCGGGAAACTCCCCGGGTAATGCGCTGATTGGTGCCAGTCTTAAACACATCTCCTACCTCTCTTGATCGTGGAGATCGTGCTGCTGCCGGCGCCTTCCCCACTCCCCTCCTCTCACACAGACACACTCCCTCTCCGGCGGAACCCGTGACCGGGCGCGGCGGCCATTGTTTATTCCGCAATCCCCGTTATAACACGGTGGCAATATGTGGACCCCAAGCACAGCATTATAACGGGGTTCAGCTGTGTGTATATATATATATGTATGTATATGTATGTAACCAGGTCTCTCTGGACTACTAGTCCTTGCCTAAGTTTCACTGTAAGTTCCTATAAAGGTGGGCAGTGTGGGCATGATTCCTACAGGGGATTCATTCTAATGTTTAGTGTGTGATGTTACATTGTTCAGCAGGTATGAACAATAAAGTTACAGTGGCCTTTCACTGAAGTAAGGGGGGCCTATGACAAGAATATAGTGAATGTACTACAAATACTACTGCCAATAAACTTCAGTCAAAGCAACAACATGTGTAGACCTTGAAGCATGGTAATGACTAAAGTGTCCATAAGGTGCATCCATAAACCTCAGGATCCTCTTGGACTGGAGGCGCTGACCACTGAGGAAATCACCTCAAACCTGTTCTGACACACCCCACACCACCGCGGAGATCTCCGGCCTTCTGTATACCTCACAGGTATGACCACAGCAGCCACAGAATACACCGGTAGCAAGACCATTTCCCAGAGGGTAGGGGAACAAGGGATTGATCTATCTATCCAATAAAGAATATCACTTGTGAGCACATTCACATGTCTTAAGACATGTCTGCAACCCTGCCTTTCATCATTATCACCTAGCATACAGTGCTTCCACTGCAGCAAGGGATTTTGGGAAATGACATGCAAATGGCCACACAATGTGCTAAGTGATAATGGTGTAAGGCAGAGTTGCAGACCTGTCTAAGACATGTGAATGTGCTCACAAGTGATCTTTATTGGCTTTATGCTAATGGTGGAGTTTTTTGTTGGCCTTTTCACCCACCATAACTTAAATCATATATCTATATATATATGATATAAAAATTATGATTGAGGTATATATCCTCATATATATATATATATATATATATATACCTCAATCATAATTTTTAGCCCATGTCAATCCATTGCTGGATGAAGGCCTCCCCAGTGTCCTTCCAGGTACGAAAGTAGCCAACCTCTTTTCTCCAACAACTTTTCTGATTTCATCCGCCAACTTTTGGTCCTTGTCTTGGTCTTTTTTTTAAATTTCCATTGGAATCCAGTCGAGTACCATCTCTGTCCAACGATGGTCATTACGTATGATATGTCCGAACTACTACCATTTTATTTTCTTCACCCTGGTGATGATGTCTTTCTTATTTGCCTTGGCGAGGTCTCAGATTTGTTGCTGGAGGTCTCCTGGACGTATGGCAAAAAATAAATGTCGCCTGCAAATCGTAGGGTACTCAAGTATTCACGTTTGGATTTTGATTCCTTTTTCTTCCTAAGCCAATCCAACAAATCTTCAAGGGTGCATTGAAAAGCTTTGGTGACATGGTGTCTCCCTGCCGCACTCCTTTGCTGATCCTTATCATGCAATCTAATGGTTGATGTGCAATTCTTGTAAATGTTCCTCAATGTACACTTCTTCTTGATGCGATGTAGACAGAGTCAAATGCTTTTTTTTTTGTAATTTACGAATGCTAACGGGAGTGGTAGATAGCGTTAGTTACTTTGGAAAATCTCTTCTTGTACGACTTCGATGTGGCCCATTTTAGAATACTCTCATGGGAGAACTCAGGAGTCAGTCTTTCTTCCACATGATCGAAAGCTGTGACATCCTTGGAAGATGTCAGCACTTTACATATTGGTCACTCCATGGCCATGGATGCAGCCACTTCTTAACACTGTTGTTACAGCAAGAATTTAGAGACGTTATCCTTTATCAGGGACATTAGTATCAACAGTGCTGAGTATTTTCTTTAGAAAACATCTTACAGATTTCAATAAAAAATAGGAAATTGTATAATGGCAATATTAAGACGGAGCAGTTTCTCTTATGGGGAGGAGGGGTGGAAACTGGTGCTTCAATGTAATTTTAGGGTAGGATTTTAGCAGGGTAACTTGTTTGCCTGCATAGAGGTTTTAAGGCTGCTACATAAGGACAGATGGGGCAATTCATCTATTCTAGTGGTACACTTTGCTGAAGAATGGATTAGCAGGGATGATGGATGGACTGCATATGGCAGATATCCAGTCAAACTGCTAAATTAACTATCACTTATTGTATATTCCCGGAGATGGAGAGGTTATGCACGGTCATTAATCTTTAGTACTTTCTAGGATACAATTTAAAGTAATGAAATCTTAGACAACCTAACGTGAGATTTTAATTGGCACCAAAGACTAACCCTTTAGCTGCCAGAGGAGCCATCAATGTGTTGTGAAAGGGTTAAACCCCCCCAAATATGACACGTTCAATACTGAATTCAAGGGGCTTGTGTTAGTGTTTTGTGAGAGGGTTGGCAGCTTTCACCACCATGGTCCAGGTTCTTAAACACGAGAAGGAGCAATTCCGTACATTTCTTCAGTATTAAGTAGGTGTGTTAAAGAAGCGCAATACCAAGCTTCAGCCCCCCAAATGTTTTAATTAAGATTTCTCTCAGATTAAAAACAACTGGAAAATGCTGGAATATTGAACAATGCAGAATGTGATTAGCATAACACAAATATAAATTAAAGGCAATTGAAAAAATTTATATATATATATATATATATATATATATATATATATATATACTATACACACACACTCTCACTCTCTCTCTCTCTCCCCCTCTCTCTCTCTCTGTCTCTCTGTCTCTCTCTCTCTCCCTCTGTCTCTCTCTCTCTCTCTCTCCCTCTGTCTCTCTCTGTCTCTCTCTGTCCCTCTGTCCCTCTCTGTCCCTCTGTCCCTCTGTCCCTCTCTCTCTCTCCCTCTCTGTCCCTCTCTGTCCCTCTCTCTCTCTCTCTCTCCCTCTCTGTCCCTCTCTCCCTCTCTGTCCCTCTCTCCCTCTCTGTCCCTCTCTGTCCCTCTGTCCCTCTCTGTCCGTCTGTCCCTCTCTCTCTCCATTACAAGGCAAGGTGAAGAATAGGAGATGACAGTCCGGAACAATTATTATTATTTGTTGAGGGAGCCAGCTCCACCTGACCTTCTTTAATGGCAACCCCTATGGCAGGGACCCATGACTTTTTGCTCTGTATTATGCTACTGTTGGCTTCACCAGTGAAGAGGTTTTAATAGTGCGTATATTATACAGAATGTAACTATTTTGAGAAGTGTAGCTTCACTGCATTGTTAGGCACATTTTAGTATGAACAGCATTGGTGCTATACAAAGTCCTGCAAAGTGTTACTGCATACTGCTGAGGTTTCCAGGTCTTGGGTTTATATTGGGATGGAAAAGACAAAAGCGAAGCGAAAATAAGAACTATATTCAGGCAAGGTTTATAAACACTGCATTTACAATGTAAATAATCAATTAAAACGAATGCTACACAATTCTAAGTGATCTGAATAGATACACACAGGCCTAGATGCACCTTTCAATGGTGATTGGGTTATTTTAGAATGTGGTACACAACCAAAGTTGATAACCAATGATTATAAAGAAGTGGTGATATTGTCTCTATACTTTTAGCTAAAGCTTTAATTTATGTTAAGCCCCTAACAATTACCAGTAGAAGAACTCTTAATATAGAAAGGCTTATGCTACGCTTATAGTGACGGCGATGCGACGGTCGCTGGAAAATCAAATAGAGATGACTTCCAGCGATCACGACCAATCTGTCACTCCGTTGCGTCGCACTTACTATAAGCGCACGTGACGGCGGCAATGCATTTGTTTTGCCGCAACGTTGCGTTGCTATCGCCGGCACTATAAGCGCAGCCTTACTGAGATCCTTTCTGTCTGTTATCAATCACTCCAGAAGAAAAGGGATTTAACGGAATCTTGCAATTGATACCAAGTTAGGCGCTAAAATAAGCTAAATGTGTTTACATTTATTTACATTGTTACTGTTGTATATGTTATTGAAAGGTGGATTTATGCTGCCAATAAAGGGTTACAAAATGCTTCTCTGATTTATGTAGAATCTGTAAGTCTTCACGAGACTGTGGTTTCTGCCACAGACCATTCTGAAACCCAGAAAGAAAGCTGGCCACGGTTGTAATTAAGTAATAATCCCCTCGTGACAAAATAGCGTAATTTGCCAGGCCTGTCTGTGGGACCTGCTACTACTCTGGGGCCAACCTAGCTCGTTATAATAATGCAATTTTTGTCCAGTCTTAACTGTCCAAGTTTCCATTTTGCATAGAAATTCAGGAAAATTGTGAATTAGAATACATACAAAGTAAAGGGACATAAAGGACTAGATCATGATGACTTGGATGAATGATGACGTATAGAAGAAACCATTGGAAGGGTAAAAGATGAGTCAAAGAAATATACTGTAAGGGGAGAATAACATTTCGAGCCACCGTAACCATAAATAATTTCTGAGACAATGTCTAAACCTGCATGTACAGATGTAGCCAGGCTTACCTTCCTCAGAGCCTTTTTGCCACAGCGGTTAGGATGGTGGTATCTGGTGTGGGGTGTCTTGCTTGCTTACGGCCTTCCCCCCAGTGGTAATCCTTGATGCGGGGGGCATGTTACAGACGGGTTCCCATGGCGTTACCCAGCATCTTGAAAAGTAAGACTGGCTACATCTTTATTCGTGTTTTAACCTTTGTTGTGCATTTCCTCAGTCATGACTGATTTTGATTGTAATTCCTTTAATTTATGATTTTTGTTTCCTGTGAGGTAGTAACGGGACACCCAGTCTAGTAATGATTGATGGGCGAAGAAGTATCTACAGCAATGGAAGTTTTATCATCCGCACGGTCAAAGCAGAGGATTCTGGGTACTATAGCTGTGTTGCCACTAACAGCTGGGGATCGGATGAAATAATTCTAAATTTGCAAGTCCAAGGTAAGACACAATGGCATGTACACCTTTGTTTTTTAGTTTTGTGCATCCTCCCTATGATAAAGCAAAATACACAGGGTAGAGTACAGTATGGGCTACTTAACTTACTTGCAATTTATTAGAAGCAAGTTCCTAAATAAAACTTTTATTTACTAAATGGTGCCATAATACAGCTTTATAACATAATCTTTTAAATTATCTTCAGTGGGCTATAAAGGTACAATATGGTTTAGCCCTGTCTAGTTAATAACCTTTAATGTCTTCTGATTTTCACTTAGTACGTCTTGAATATTTATTTTGTATTTTAGTGCTGCCAATGTGCTCTAGCTTGGACGTGGTAGAAAAATGCAGGCAAAATGAATCACTGATCCAAACAGATTACAGTATAATTTTTAGGGATACAGAAAGAAAGGGGGAGTACAGGTAGAGGGGTAGTATTGTAATGTATAAAACCTCTAATAAAAGGTGGTGGGGGTAATAACAAAATGGAAACACACTTACACGGCCTTGTGTAAATGCTATCACATTAAGGTTTCTTTATGGTCTTCTTTTTTTCCCTTCTCCTCTTTCTTTTTTCTCTGTTATGGTGTTTTTCTTTCTTCTCAGGTCCAGGTATGTTCTTAGGTTCGGCGACGACTTTCCCTTCCGACGTCACCCTCAAGGCAAACAGATATATGTATATATGAACAGTATTGAAGAGAAATTGCAAATAATAATAGTATTGAGTGACCAGCTATAATATAAAGCAGCAAATAAATGCAGTCACTCACACAGCCAAGTGTGAGTGCAACTAGTGGGGGAGGTATCTTTTCTTTATCACATGTAGGGTGACCGTGTTCAGTGTCTTATGAGCACATAAATAGTGGGTAATGATGGATAATAATAAATATAAAAAATGATACTCACACGGCCTCGTGTGAGTAAGCACACATATGGGTATCTTTTGAAGCTTCAATGTTGGTTTCCAGGCAGGGGGAGAAAGGCTAGACGCTCCTCCCCTTTGGTAATAAGACAAAGTGTAGTCTCAGATGAAGAATACCTGTCTTTTATTTAACATTAAAAATGGAACAGAAAGGGTAAAAAAACGGATAAAAAACAAATAAAAGAATGCAGCCAGTCTTTAGGATAATGAATTGTAGGGATCGAGGCACGCAGCTAACTGCCTCCGCGTCCGGATATGGTGCTGCGTTACCCGGCTGCCTTCTCCTCGACGGTGGCTGAAATTGTCCAAAAATGCTGACAGAGCAACGCGTTTCGCCACTAGGCGGGCTTCCTCAGGCTCCGTAGATGGGGGGATAAGGCTGATACCGGTATATATGCTACTGGTAGCCAATCCCCTGTCTTGTCAGCGTGATTAAACTTGATTGGAAAGTTGGAAACTCATAGGTGCTCCCCACATATGTCTATGTTCTGAGACATAGTATACACATACTATATACTATGTCTCAGAACATTTATTGTTATTGTTATATTTATTCCCCCTTTGGGACATCATCATATGTTCCCTTAGTTATATACACATGTCTGCACCTATGTGGTGCATTTACAATGAAGTCTTTTTTCCCCAAAGACATATGTGGGGAGCACCTATGAGTTTCCAACTTTCCAATCAAGTTTAATCACGCTGACAAGACAGGGGATTGGCTACCAGTAGCATATATACCGGTATCAGCCTTATTGCCCCATCTACGGAGCCTGAGGAAGCCCGCAAAGTGGCGAAACACGTTGCTCTTTCTTGTCAGCATTTTTGGACAATTTCAGCCACCGTTGAGGAGTAGGCTGTCGGGTAACGCATCACCATATCCGGACGCGGAGGCAGTTAGCTGCGTGCCTCGATCCCTACAATTCATTATCCTAAAGACTGGCTGCATTCTTTTATTTGTTTTTTATCCGTTTTTTTACCCTTTCTGTTCCATTTTTAATGTTAAATAAAAGACAGGTATTCTTCATCTGAGACTACACTTTGTCTTATTACCAAAGGGGAGGAGCGTCTAGCCTTTCTCCCCCTGCCTGGAAACCAACATTGAAGCTTCAAAAGATACCCATATGTGTGCTTACTCACACGAGGCCGTGTGAGTATCATTTTTTATATTTATTATTATCCATCATTACCCACTATTTATGTGCTCATAATACACTGAACACGGTCACCCTACATGTGATAAAGAAAAAATACCTCCCCTACTAGTTGCACTCACACTTGGCCGTGTGAGTGACTGCATTTATTTGCTGCTTTATATTATAGCTGGTCACTCAATACTATTATTATTTGCAATTTCTCTTCAATACTGTTCATATATACATATATCTGTTTGCCCTGAGGGTGACGTCGGAAGGGAAAGTCGTCGGCGAACCTAAGAACATACCTGGACCTGAGAAGAAAGAAAAACACCATAACAGAGAAAAAAGAAAGAGGAGAAGGGAAAAAAAGAAGACCATAAAGAAACCTTAATGTGATAGCATTTACACAAGGCCGTGTAAGTGTGTTTCCATTTTTTTTTTACCCCCACCACCTTTTATTAGAGGTTTTATACATTACAATAGTACCCCTCTACCTGTACTCCCCCTTTCTTTCTGTATCCCTGTACCAACAAGGATCCTGGATAGATCCTATTGGGGTCAGAGCCATAGGAGAGACGACGACACTGAGGGGATCCTTGTATAACAGTTTCAAGGTTGTAAACTATTTATTGCATTCACCCCATTTAATATCTTCTCCGGAGGGAGCGCCCGGGTTTTCTCTGTCCTAGTATAATTTTTAGGCCATGCGTCATCAAATCACAATGTAGGATTCAATGGCAGTTACCACCAGATAGAGCGCCATATCCTTTATCGCGATTTGACGACTCCCGTCCTTGGTTTTAGAGCCATATGCTCATATGAGGCCTCACTGAAGATTGTTTCAAGTTTGGTTTGGTGTTGAATAGTTGTTTCCCAATTAATACTAGTGGGCCTTTACCCACACTACACTCTGGAACTCTCTCTTTGACTTTTAGTACAGTGATGTACAGAAATATTGCAAAATGATGCTGGTTTTTCAAATCTTTTAGATATTGTCTCACAGACACCTGACGGTGCATTCACTTGATTGAAAGGAGGATGGGCCATAATGTGTTGTGTTCTAGGCCCAGAAGATGTGTTCTGGAATAGTGTAAAAGAATATCGCCCAAATCCTTTCAATAGCACTGTATAGTAAATATTGTCCATAATGCAAAAATTGCACTTTTTTTTTGTACATTAGTATAAATGATCTTAGTCTTAAACAAAAAATACAATAAATTGTTGGTTTAAAAAAAAAATTTCCAATTAAATTTTTTTTTTTTATATTGTAGCCATCGATAAGTTAAAGGGTCAAGTCATACGACGGTCTCTACCATTACAATGTAGATGCCCACGAAAACAAACCCCAGACCTCAGGCACACCAACTTTGACATGTTTTGATAGGCAAATATTTTCTGATCTCCACATATTAGATACATTACACCGAATATTTCCAAATATCCACAACTGTGGAGTCGCGTGACAATGAAGATGATTGCCATTAGACACGAGTTAAGTCGCTGTTACAATCGTCAGTATTTTGTGTCTAAGTTCACCAGCATTTGCAGTGTTTTCTACTTTAACTCACATCTCTGAGTTTGGTTTCATAACGTTGTGTTTTTTTACAGCCATTCATTGAAAAGTAAAATTAATTTAATCATCTACAAATCTGAAAAAGCAGCGAATAAATTGATTTATTGTTGGAGATCTTTGTTCTAAACTGCTTTTCATATCCCCCAATTTAAAATCATAGATTGTTTTGATGCAATAAAAAGTAAATAATAATAATAATAATGAAGAAAAAAAACCTCATATCCTAATTATTCTTAATCCAGTACCACCTGACCAGCCTCGACTCACAGTGTCAAAAACCACATCTTCGTCCATCACACTTTCCTGGATACCCGGAGACAATGGAGGAAGCTCCATCAGAGGTAACATGGGCGAAACACTAGTCACGATAATGGGGAGAAGGAATGGAGCAATCTAGAACACACTACATTGCAATAACATGAAAACCTTCTCTATCACCTTTAATTTCCTTCATAATCTTCCTAATTTCAGGTACATGTAACAGTTTTCAGATGTACACATGCAAACAGAATTTACTACGCCAGTTACGTTTAATATGGAAAAGATAGGAAATGATATGATTGTAATGTTGCAGGGGTCACGGCGGAGCTCTAAAGAAGCTCTTAGAAACTCTGCTACTCTATATATTTTAAGAAGGTCCTGAAAATAGCATTTATAACAGTACACCTCCAAAATTGACTGGAGATTTTGAAACACGAAGCTGTGCACATAATGAGAAAATATAGACCGTTCAGTGCTAAAAAAATAAAAATAAAATAATAATAAGAAAAGACAAGCAATGATCAAGTATGTGGAGCTGCACCTGATATTAATAACCTTTATGTTTGCCGGGCGTTGGAACGCCATGAGCACTGCTGATTAAATAAACACTGTTGCTAGCTGAGCCTGACCAAAAAAACAATGCATGGTTTCCAGCACATCACGCATTCAAGAAAATCGAAAGCTTTAATCAGGGCTGAGATCATTATTATAGGTTATCAAAAACAGAAAGGCCAGCGCAACATACAAAGTGACACAACATATAGTACAATACCTCAGTGCTAATCTGCTCATGAGTAAGGGTCATTTAGTTAAACCCTTTGGCCAAAGCGTTATAAGCCTGCAGCCAACATTAAGCCACGACCAATTTGCACATCAAGCATTCAAGCAAAATCGAAAGCTTTAATCAGGGCTGAGAACATTATTATAGGTTGTACCATGATATTATTTGTTTGTATGTATGTACAGGATAGATGAAAAGCAAGAAAGATTCAGTTATTATATGCAACCTTTTTCCATCGCACTAATGGCCAGGACTAATTACACGGATGCAGCAACAAACCTTTATATTGATGGAATGGTTCTGGCGCTGGTACTCTGTTTTTCTGTTACTCTCCAGTCTCCTAGACTGGATCACATCAGCTTTATAGCTAACGGACTCGGGAGTAGTTGGCGGTTGCAAATGACAGGAGTGAATGAACGAATCGTAAATATTTCTGTGTGTGTTATTCCCCGGGATATGATTATTTTTAGTGTGTAGTGAGACCCTGTCAAGATCTTTTTTTTTTTTTTTTTTTTTCCAGAAGAGTAAGTACATTTTTCTCTAACGCCAGCAAATAACATCAAAGGGGATCTGCTGACAATACAAACATTGAATAGCATTAGAATTTTTAACCTTGATATCCCATCGTTTGACGCTTTCTGGTATTCAAGGTCACACAGAGGTTCTTAAGGAACCAGAGGTTTGTTTATCAAACAAATTAAACAGCATTGTCTTTAACAGCTTTGTGTCAATGTGTCAAAATGTTTTGCTTTACTTCTTTCATTTAGCAATTCTATGGAAAACAGGACACATTTATGGTAGTAAGTCGGGTAATGCTCGTAATGTGTCTGTGGAAGCAATGTAGTCTTCCTTTGTATTTATGTGTATTTTTATTATTATAAACAAAGATATATTTCCTTTAATATGTTTCAAAGAAATCCATAGGATGTAAAGCCCTAAGAATTAAAAAAAAAAAAAGTTTTGTACGTGCTGTATGTGCATCAAAACCCCATGATTTGATGCCCCTAGGGCACTTTTCATTTTAATAAGGGAATCCCAGCACGAGAAAATGGGCCTCTCCATGTTCTGAGTTCTGGATTTTTGCTGCTTTGTAGGGGATGTCGGCAATTGTCGTGTGGCGTTCACTGAGTAAATAAGCTCTGAGGTTCTACTGCACACACCGCACCTCACAAGAAAGCCAGTTAGACCTGGGGTTTTATATACCACAGTCTCCTGCGTACAAACTGTGGTAAAATATAGCATCAGATTTATTCAACAAAAAGATCCATATTCCTTGCTATCCTGTTATGGTTTGATAAAGTTTGTGCGTAACACCTAGTGTCTAGGGCTAGAAGATGATAAAGATGGAAATTGCCATGTACGCAGCAGGGTGTAGCGTGCCACGGTTTGTGTGCGCATTAGGTAACATGGCAACTGAATCTGAGAGGTTGGCAGCCTTACCTCCCGCTCGCCTTTGTTGCTCGCGGACAAGAAACAGGAGTGACGGCTTAGCTTCAAAAATGTCACTCGTTTTGCTAGCATTTTATATAAACGTTCCTGTTCTTGTGGCTAATTATTCCAGTGCAGTGGCTGCAGTTTAGTGGATGACATTGAGCTGAAACTTAAGGGATTAGGTGTAATACCATTATTGATTGGAACGTCACTGTGGTGTTGGTCCAATTTAATTTGTTTATACAGTTAAATTACTTCAGCTTCTTTCATAGCGTGCAACTGACCCACACCCTCCAGCTCGCCAACGTCATTTTTAGTTTTCATTTGTCCTTAATATTCATAAAACATATTCATGAAACAATTTAGATCGTAGGAGCACATGTTCCTAGAGCGCTTTATCACAACAGGGAATAAAGGAATCACTGCACAAAGCACTAAAGGATTTGTTAAGCTACATGAACATCCCCGATGACCAGACATTTAGGGCAGGGGTGGCCAACTCCATTCCTCAAGCGCCACTGAGCCATTATGACTGAGCCACTGATTGAGCCACCTGTGCTGAAGCAGGGATATCCGGAAAAGATTGAGCTGTTGGTGGTCCTTGTGGACTGGAGTTGGTCCACCCACATATAACTCCATGGGTGGCAGACAGAGCCGCATTGCATTGGGGGCCTCCTAAGCGCCTAACCTTTTTTATGACCAGCTTAGGACAGATCTAATTGTTTTTTTTGTTTGTGCTTCTTGCAGGATATATATTGCAATACTCGGAGGATAATAGTGAACAATGGGGCAGTTTCCCCATCAGTCCCAGCGAGCGTTCGTACCGCCTGGAGAATCTGAAATGCGGCACCTGGTACAAGTTCACTCTAACGGCACAGAACGGCGTAGGACCGGGGCGCATCAGTGAGATCATAGAGGCTAAAACCCTTGGGAAAGGTACTGGAGTGTTGTCCTGCCCATCCAAAGCAGGAAGTAATTATAAGTTATCCAGTTACTTTTTTATTTTTACATAACAATAACCAGTTGTGTTCAACACAAATCATTGATCCGATGCCTCTCTGGAGAAATTGAGGATTTCTTCGTGTTATGAAGTATTGATGATATAATGGCAAATGTAAACGCTTCAGGGATTTTCGGAAGGACTGTGGAATAGGTCTGTTAATCTTCGCTTGTCCTGTGTTGATTTGATGGATCTTTTCTCAGCAAGGAAGCAGAGAAATTATACGTCTCCTTAAGGAATTGGGAAAGTTGGTCAATATGATTTGAGATGAAATGTAGAGTACTGTATATGACGTTCTTTAGAAGCTCATGGTGGTCCTTACGCATCCGTTTATAAGTAGTATTTCAAACCTTCTGACGGGTCCATTTAATCCTTTCACTGCCAAAAAGGATCCACTGAGACTTTTTCAAGCTGCACTCTGCAGGAAAGTCTAGAAAGGCACCGCCTACCTTCCTGGCAGTGCAAATGTGCATTAATAAATACAGTAGTTTACATTACTTACTGCTGGATTGAACACTATTCTTCATAGGATTCTCTTTTGGGTCTATTCAAGTTCATACCTTTTCAAGAGGTTTTCTGTTTTGTGAAACGCTGCAACTGTATAGTCTTTTTTTTTTTTAAACCTTAAGGCCCACCCATAAATATTTTTTGTAAGATAGTTTGCAAACACGGTGAGCTAAGACTTGGAGAGCTTTGATTTTCCTGGCTCCTTCCTTTTATCGAATGCCACTGGGAGTTCAATAAGATTTTGCACAGTCCGTAACTCCCTTTGATTTCACAAACACTCAACAGTTAAGCGGCCCCCAATTGTTTACAAAAGATTGTTTTTGTTTCAGGCCAACTATGTGGGATTGCACTTTTAAAGCAGCAGTCCAAGCTGCCGTTAAAAAAAATATATATATATTTTTTTTTCCCGTGCATTTTTAATATGTGCATCAATACAATCCACATAATGATAAGTAATTCGCTAAGTTGCTGATCGATCTGTGTTCCTGTAATTGATCGGCGACGATTCGGCTCTGGGGTTCACTAAATGGCTGTCAGTGCAGCAGAAGACGATCAAAGATGCACAGTTCTGTGGGGAAGATCATGTGACCAGACAATCACTAGATACAATTGGTGCACTGCTAGAGAGAGGGCAGGGCTCAAAAAGGGGTGTGCCAGAGCCTGTTTCAGAAGAGGAAGGGGACGTGACTTTTTAAATGGCTGCTATAGAAACAAAATGCTTCTTACATTATAATACTGTACATTCAAAATTGAATTCACAGTTTTAAAATAATAATTTAAATAAATGCTACTAGTATTTTCATAGTACCGAACTGATTTATTTTTTAGAGAACACACATGTAGGCTATTGCTTGGTCTGCAACTTTAAAGTATTTAAGCTGTAATTGAACCAGTCAACTTACCACCATATTTATGTAACTAACTAGGCCTTTAAATTCCCACCTTTAAATGAAGGTCTTCTACCCTTTCTCAATGTATGTTTTGGGAAAACACAAGGCCTGATGAGGAATTACACGGCTTCCCAGCAGTGGCCCTAAAGGAGAAGGTTGAACTCTCCAGGCATTCAATTTCAGTTAATAAGGAAGTTTTGCTCCACCTCTGCCTTCTGCTGTACATTACATGTCTCAAATTCAAGGACGTTGTGATTGATATCGTTAAACAGCAGTATTGCACTCTAGGGTACCATGGCAAGAGCTTTCCTTTAATTAAATGCGGACACTGTAAGTCACATACTTGGACACCCTGGATACATTTCATCTGAATTACAAGAATTCTATGTTGACTTTAATGGAAACACAAACTGTAATGTATGTGCAGTTGTGGCAATTCTAGATGATTACTATTTTCTTTGTGGATACCAAACATTGCACTATATTTAATGGGATGTGTAGAGCTCCGGCATAGTGTGGCCAGTGGCATATCTCACAACTGTACGGAATCTCATTTCTAATATGAGCTGTGCCCATGAGCTTATAAATATTTATACTTCTATAATGGGAGTGTGAATACATTTACTTAGATAGATGTGTTTACTTAACCTGCGGTATAGATAAATCCAGTTTAACCTTGCAGTAAGCATGCTGTATCATGGCAATTTATCCTTGCAGTAAATGCACCATAAAGTACTGGAGCTACATTCATAATCCACAGTTCTCTGTGTATACTATATAGCGCACTTTCCCCCACCCCCTGGGAGATATGGCGGCTACTGTGTGTGTGGTCCGTTACCTGTGGCTCACAGGCGTTCTGAGCCTCTGCTGCTGGGAGCCTGGGGTGTGCCTGATCCATCTGGAGACAGCGCCTCCACCTGCGCAGGATCCTAACAGTGTCGGATAACCCTGTACCAGGATATGGTATAACGATATTTACTAAGCACAACTGATAACACACATATATTACACAACCACACCGTATACTACATATAGCAACAGTCCCGCACTGTATTCCCACAGTACCTGGGTGCAGAGGCACCAATGTCCTAGTGTCCGACCGCAATAGGCACTCCCACCCCAAGTGTGTGCAACAGCGCTGCCCACAACTAACGTGTGTAGTGTTGGTGCACTTGATGATAACTGCCGGGTACTCCAGCACCCGGTAGCGCTGACTGTAGACAAGGAGTCATCCGGTCCCACGCCATCGTTGTCAGCGACGAGTCCGCCTCCACGTTGGGTGGTATCCAGCACTAGTGTCCAACCATGAAGATAGTCTCTTATCTGTGGGTGGTGATCTGGTCCCAGGCCACCTGATGCCAGGTTGCAGCCGCATCCTGGCTATGTCCCCCACACTGGTACTACAGGGGCAGTGTCCCTGCAGCAACCACAAACTGAGAGGAGTCGGGCCCTAGCTGAGGCCTAAGGGGGTCTCTGGCCTAGTGCAGGGGTCACAGACACCCTGCACAAACACCCTACCCTCTGCCTGACTTGTAGTCCCAGCGCGGAGCCTAGCGGTAATTGCCGCCGTACCAGGGACCTATCTGCGCATGCGCGATCACACTGCGCATGCACGTGCCTTATCAACATGGCGGCGCCCTGCAAGGGGACCCGCCGGGAGTGATTCAGTTGCCTCCCTGACCTTGCCAGCACCTGTCCTGTGCCTCAGCTGCCTAGCGCACCCGCGCCGGGAGGTAAGAGGGCCATAGTGTAGCCCAGAGGGGGACCCGGGCTAGATCATAAAGTGTGCCAACAGTATTGTGTAAAAAAAAAATATATATATTTATATTGTGATGCCCACATCACGTTGCAGTCTCCTGTATCCAATTTAAGGCCGGAAACACTGTATTTTCTATGCAGGGGTTTATTTACAGGGACTAAAACATATAGCAACAGGCCCACCGTCCCTTTAAGAAAAAACAAATATTCGAAAATAAACACCAATTCCCTTAAGGGAAAGCTAACTACACTGTAGCTTTCACCCTCACTAGTTGGATGGGCAGCTATGCTGGTTCCCACCCTCAAAACATGCCCTGGCATATACAACAATATACAACAATATACACACGTCTTTGCACACGGCAATAACAAAGGTTTTTTTGCTTACTTGTTTGTACTGTAAGTCCTCCGGAGCAGACGTCCCTGATTCAGCACAGCCTTGTCGTCCTTTCCTTCTTAGGGGAACTCAGCCCCACATGAGCCCAGAGAAACTCTCCTCTGTGTGTGTGTGTGTGTGTGTGTGTGTGTGTGTGTGTGTGTGTGTGTGTGTGTGTGTGTGTGTGTGTGTGTGTGTGTGTGTGTATATATATATATATATATATATATATATATATATATATATATTCTCTCTCTCTCTCTCTCATAATAAATAGAAACTGTAACTTGAAAATAAAATGGAAAATAATAATAAAACAGACTAAATGTGTAAGGAAGGGTATTTAGTTCACAAATAAGTCCACTATTGGCATTGCAGCTTTTAAGGTCATTTCACATTCCACAATAATTTTAGACGAAAACACTGCGCAGAAATAGACTCCAATAGTGTAATATATTATCAGAAAGTGATCAAATGTGCAGCAAATTCCCTCACAAGTGTGTATCTTTCAAGAATGTGTGTCACATCTACTGGTGGGGAACATAGGAACTGACCTTATGAGAAACAGCATGTTTTTGATGGTCAAAAGATTCCCAACCTGAGCGGTCCAGAAGTCTTCAGAACCCAGCGTGAGATATCGACACAGGGTGATACAGGATGTGGCAAACATAAGGGAGAATATTAGTGACAAATAGAGAGAATGGATCAGAAAAAGCTTTAATAACCCAACTGTGAGACATCTTTATTCTTTTATTTTTATGGAGCCACAAAGGCTTTAGGAGGTAGTGCAGTATAAAGAGATTGAGAATCACTGGATTGGTAGAAGGACATCCATCCCAAAGTTATGAAAGTAAAAACAACAAACACTAAAAGAATTATGACAACTGTTAGAAAATGTCACACTTTATGTGGCTTAGATAGATAAGAGACATGTATCTCCAATTAAGACCAAAGGAAAACAGTCACACACTGCATACACAATGTACTGAACAAGCCAAACAATAACATGTAGATTTCTCACACACACAATCACACACTAGAACTAAAACTTTAAGGTTTAAAAAGAACTCGCATAAGAAGTATAATTCAAACATTAAAACAAGACGTAAACGTTTCATTTAAACGAATAGTGTAGCAGAGTAATATTTTCAACTACTAAGTATTGAAGCTTTTTTAATTTGTTGTGTTCCTGAACATCAGCTGCCTAATAGAGTAGTTTTTTTTTTTTTAATTAATTTTTTTAAATAATTTAATTTAGTATTAAATTAACAAATCTTTCGTCGGTAAGAAAAAATATAATTAAGGCTTAAAAGTGAATATATTTGTGAAAAGAAATGCAGGTTGATTTTACATTTGTTCAACAAAGTAGCAAGGGCTTGTCTTAAGATACCAAGAGAATGAAATGAGTAGGAATATACTGTACAACAAAGAAATGGCAGGGCACAAAAAAGTTAGTAACCACCACACACACAGCCACAAGACACCTACTTTTATATTTCTATGAGGAAGAATAAAAGCCCAGAATGCACTGTATATTTTTTTTATATAATTGTAAAGGCTGAATATAAAAATACATATTATTTTATGCTAAACTAACAGTGTAACTCCCCTCCTAAAGGGTTACTAACATGGCTGTTATATGCTGGTCTCCACCCTGGATTGCTATGCGGGATCCATACGTCTCGCAGGGTATTTCAAGAGGAGGGACTATTCTTAGGTTAGCTCAAGAGGAGAGGAGCCTTGGGAAGAGTCGACAAGTATGTTCATAATAGCAAAGACCAGGCTCTTTCTCTCCCCCCCCCACCCCACCCCGTTTATTATGTTGTAGATGGGGACAGTACCCTTTAAATTAGGATTCCCAAAAGACGGAACAGAGTCCTAAATAATTAAGGAAAAGGAATATGACATGCCACAGAGGGCCTCAGAAAAGAGGGCTCCCAGGTGTTTGCGGATCAGCGCTAATATTCCTCATCAGTCTGTATTGAAGTGGCAGTTCCCAAACAGGCAAAAGGTAATTGGGTGAAGTAAGAAAGATCCACCAGGATTCCCGTAGGGGCCCAGAGTAATCGGATTAATACTGATGATGGTTCTGAAGCAACAAGGGGAGCCAGGTCCCACACTTTGAGCAACTAAGTCAAAGTACCTCTATCTGAGTGTTAAGAGTGGGCACTGATGGAAGAAATATATTCATGTATGTCTAGTATAAAATACATACCACGTTGTCAATATGTGTATGAATGGTCCCTGTGATTGGGGACATGGATAAATGACAGTTGTACTACAAATTTTGGTACCCATTATTCTGCAACCTTGCTACCTCATCGCCCAGTCTCCTGAATCCAGCACCCTGAGCCAAGGTAACCCGTGTGGGGAAGCCATACATAACACACCGACGTAACCTCCCTAGAAGCCGGGCAGGGAGGGCCACAAAAGATTGCATTTTTTTTTTAAGCTACAAATACAATTTTTTGTCTAAATCTTTATTGCTGCAATATTGTATATTGTCCTATTTGTTTGGAAAAATCAATGAAAATTACAAATAACTTTACGATTGCTGGAAATCGCTAATCACTCGGGGGAATGTCGTAGTTTATTTGTAAACCTGCTAACTAATTTATATTGTTTTTTTAACATGGTATGTAAAGTAAGCCAAGATAGTTTCCCACATTGATGCTATCAATATAGCTACAGCTATATCTATAGCTCACCATGTAAGCTGTGGTTTCTAATTATAATAAATTACATATACACAGACTTTCTTTTTAAAAGCACTGTTAGGCTACAATGACAAATGAAGAAATAATATTTCCAAATGTGTGTCTATATACAAATAAAAGACGATCTTGAAAGGTGTTTGAACATGTATAAATAATTGACTGCATTTGACTGGGGCTGGCTGTCAGTTT
This sequence comes from Ascaphus truei, assembly GCF_040206685.1. NCBI lineage: Eukaryota > Metazoa > Chordata > Amphibia > Anura > Ascaphidae > Ascaphus > Ascaphus truei. The sequence goes on from NC_134485.1 coordinate 20,268,555, forward strand.
TCTAAGTATTAATTAGTCTTATGTAACATTTCATGTGTTCCTTTCATGTATTCCTTTAGAACCACAGTTCTCCAAAGAGCAAGATTTGTTTGCCAGCATCAATACTACTCGTGTTAGGTTGAATCTTATTGGGTGGAATGATGGAGGATGCCCGATAACGTCCTTTAATCTGGAGTACAGGCCTTTTGGCACAACAGTATGGACCCTGGCACAGAGGACTTCTCTTTCAAAATCCTATATACTGTATGAGCTGCAGGAAGCAATGTGGTACGAGCTGCAAATGAGAGTGTGCAACAGTGCTGGATGTGCAGAGAAGCAAGCTAATTTTGCCACGTTGAACTATGATGGCAGTAAGTAACATTCCCAAGTTGTTCTTTATTGCATGCTGCCGTGAACGTGATAATCAAGGAAAGGGAAGGCAAAAGCAAATAACCGATTTCCATGTATCAAAGGAAAGTGTTGCAAGTAAAAAATAATGCCCACTCTGTGATATCTGGAGAAAAAGCTACAGGAGCCCTTTGAGTAGAATGCTAGATATTGTTAAGTAAGCAGTAACACATTTCCATATAGGCTCCAGGTGTGTCGGAGGGACAGGTACCTTCACCACCTGGGAAGTTTATTGAAATCATGAAGACGGTTATCTACTGTAAGTTAATTTACAGTACCTAAAAATGGACTGCTCTTCTAGTCCCAATGGTGTCCACCTCCAAAGTATCATTGTTGGTATTGTCTATCATTTGTGTGGCCCACTGAAAATAACCATTTGGTAAATTAGTCTATTTTGGTTGAGCTATTTTATTTTAATATCAAGATTAAATCATTATGAATGTCAAATTTACCATTCCCTTTAAACATTCCTGCCCCGTCCCCCTGTCCTCCCCAGCAGTCCTAAGCTCATCAGTTTAAGATCTTCATAACATAAAGTTCTGTAGCACAAATCTGCTGCTTTTCCTTTCAAGATCTTGTTACCTTAACCAAAGATGCTCTTCGGTAGGATCCATTGAGAATACTTAAAATGATTAGGTGTGCAGATCGTACACATTTAGTATATGTGTAGTACACCCGTAAAGCAAAATGACATGTAACTGATTATTTAATGCCATAATGGGCATGTTTGAGGAACACCATACAACACACAGTGAGACTGGTATCCTATTAATGATAGCTATTTGCTGTTCTTTTAATTCATGAGCACAGAAAGGGCAGTGTTAACAATTCATTATTTTTTGATGGCTATCCCAACAATATTTTGACCACCCGCTACTTTCTGTGCTCTACCACCAATGCCGATATGCTGAGCTCAGCCATGTTTCCCTGTTACAGTGACGGTAAGGAACAATTGCAAAGAATGGATCAGCTGTGCTCATTGGATAGTGCATTACATGAAGGTAGAGTACTGTAGATGGGAATGATTAGCGCTAGAAGAGAGTTGTGAGATACTTGGAGGATTTTCACTGATGGCTGTAGAGCGTGTTACCAAATCAAGTGTACAAATTCAGAGATGAGTCAAAGTAGTGATCTTTCAGCAGCTCCAGTCATTAAACATTTCACAAAATGCATATGTCTTCAAGGCATTTTAAACATATGTCTCTCGGCATCAGTTGTTCAACCTATTTTGCATCAATTGGGTTTTGATTTGTGGTTTTTATGAAGGCGTCGTATTTACCAACTGCACAAGTTTAGTGTGAGGACATTTATGAATAGGATTCTTACCTGTCATACACCAAGAAGCACAATAAAATAACAATCTATACTCTCCATATAGATGTGATTTATTTTTTATTTTTAAGCTGGATACCTGGCACTGTATACCATATTTCCTCGATTGTAAGACGCGCCATCGATTTGGCACTAACAATCAAAGAAAATGACTTCTCACTTACCATGTTGCAGGGGAGGTCCCATGTCAGCGGAGGATGAAGCAGGCGGCAGAGGCAGGACAGGTCCCACGTCTGCAGAGGATTGAAGTTAAGACAACAGGCGGGCAGGTGGCGGCAGGAGAAGACCATCATAGCATGAGACCTGAGCAGGAGAAGAGCGGCATAGGAGAACGGCTGGAGAGGAGCGCGCTGTAACAACGGAAGTCAGGCACCGGTCAACTTCCGGTGTTACAGCGTGCTCCTCCCCAGCCGTTCTCCTATGTCGCTCTCCGTCTCATGCTATGATGGTCTTCTCCTGCCACCGCCCGCCCGTTGTCTTAATTTCAATCCTCTGCAGATGTAGGACCTGTCCTGCCTCCGCCGCCTGCTTCATCCTCCGCTGACATGGGACCTGTCCTAAAACATGGTAAGTGAGAAGGAGGGGGTTAGTGCACTTTAGCAGACACTTTTTTTTTTTTTTTTTTTAAACATCGATTCTAAGACACATCCCGATTTCAGACATGTGAAAATCGGAAAAAAGGTGCTTCCTAGAATCGAGGAAATACAGTAATTCATGACACTACAAAATAAGTATCGGTGTCTTATTTTACATGAGTTTTGCATTTGCAATGCGCAGTACACATTTAAAATGCTGACTCATGTTAAATAATGAAATAAATAAAATGCTCATCTGCATATTTATATTTACTTGGGAAAATGTACACTGAGTCCCTGCTCATTTTTGGTTAATAAATCATAGCACATATTTGTATTTTACAAATACAATTTAGAAGCCTCAAGTGGGAGACATAATTTTTATGTAACCTCAGATGGCACTTGAATTAGTGTGGTAACTTTACCAATAAAAGCAAACCATAAAAATGTGCTTTGCTCAAACTCTATTTGGCTTTTGTTTTGATGACTTGAAAATCTCACAATGACAGGCAGAACAGTAAGATGTATGACGTTGATCACCCTGTTTGATGCTAGTGCTGGGCTAATGGAGATCTATGCATCAGATACTGTACAGTAGCTGAGGTCGGGAATAGCTTGTAAAAAAGTAGCAGAAAATCCCGTTTTCAAAGGCTGAACAAAATGTTTTGTTTGCTGGGGAATTCAAGCTCATTATTTCTTTCACGTAGCGTATGGAAACAGAAGATATGTTTTCGTAAATAAAATGTTGTTATTGAACGAATAAGTCCCAATTACAAGTAGTACAACACAGAGTATTCAAGTTGCAGTAAAAAAAGTCTTATGTCAGAAAACCTAATTGTACAGGATAGTAGCAAATATAATTTTTTATTTATAAAATGTTTTACCAGGAAGTAATACATTGAGAGTTTCCTCTCGTTTTCAAGTATGTCCTGGGCATAGAGTTAAAATGACAAATAATACAGTACATGGTTACAAATACAGTTACATAAATGAACAGTGTATACATTATATACAAGACATTGCATGCACAGCTAAAGAAGATGTATATTGTATTCTTATGAAACAGTTACAGACCAGATTAAAATGTGAGACAGTCTTAGTTTTGAAAGAACTTAAACTGGTGATGGATGTGAGTGTCTCAGGTAGATTGTTCCAGTTTTGGGGTGCACGGTAAGAGAAGGAGGAGTGGCCGGATACTTTGTCGAGCCTTGGGACCAACAAATATATTGGGAAATATATCATATAAAGACATGGAACAGCCACTCAGTCACCCACACTCTCCCCCCCCCCCCCTACACCACCCCCATAACTACATTGTCATTATTCTTTGGTGATCACAATGACGCTAATAACTATTGAAATTCCCCATAGATAAAGGTGACAATCATTTTTATTAATTACATTAGGACTAAATGAGAAGTGGCACATTGAACCAGCAGGCTGCATTGTTTAAAAAGCCTGTTCATCTGAAAGAAGCCATTTTATTTTGCCCATTATGAAATATTCTTCTTCCAAGCCTTGTGAATTACAGATTCAATATTTAAACATCTTATAAAAGCATATTTCTATCACAGATCATTTGGCAATTGTCCTGTGGATGAGGTTCTAGGGAGAGGTTGTAATAAATGAAGTAATATAGAGAACAGTAGCTCTGTAGCACAGGCAATACACCATTAATGTATGTATGGGCATTCATTAACTGTTCATGCAGTAATGCCATCTTTTTCTTGCTAGATATTTACAGTACTTTAAAAAAAAATCATTTTAATAAATAGAAACCCTAAGGGCATTTTACTAGACTGTACACATATAAATGGTTGACACAGATTGCATATGATAACGTTGTGATCATTCCCAGTGCTGAACAGAACAGCACACCGCTTCAGAATCCATCTGAAACTGAAAATATATTGCACTAAATTATCTGCTCCATTTCGCATTTCTTACAGTACATTATCTGTTCCATTTTGCTTGTAACAGCCACTTACAGATGTGATCAATTATCCCCACTGATATGATATATTGAAGCTCAAAGTGGAATCTCTATAAGATTCAACAGTAATGTATGGTCATGTCTGGCTGCAAGTGATTAATCTGCAGGTTATATTGTCAAATATCAGTAAATAACCGTAGTTATATTTCTGACCGTACTGTTAGTGTAGAAGTGGCTGATTCGCTGCCCATATATTTATGCATCAGTGACCCATGGATGGTGAGTCACTAAAGTACGATTGTCTATTTTTAACCAATTGGGTTTATTTTACTCACTTTGAGTTCTGCAACCACAGAAAATGTAAAAAGATCCAAGTTTGACCAATAGTCCGATTTGACTTTCTCTACCATTTTCAATATAACCATTCGAAGAATGGAAACAGTGGGTAAAATTCCAGTTGTTGATTCCAAGTTCTATTGTTACTCCAATAACGAAGAGAGGTGCATTTTATTTGCTACATTGTTTTTATTGTAAAAATATTTGACCAGATAAAATGGTACGATGTTCGTGCCCATATTGGATAATATTGGATACACATAGGTTTCTTGTAACTTGCGATACCTTTAATTGACCGATGTGTGATTTATTTAAAGATGAAAACTAGTTTTAGAGAGCTTTCAAAACCTCATAGGTCTCCATCATGTGTTGGCACATTGAATATGTGTATCCAATGATCAATAAGAGACATGGGAGGTTTCAATAGTTCTGTACACAATAATTTAATATTTGTAGCCCTCTGTAAGTCTATTGAATGGAATCACAGCCATCAAAAATCTACCAGATTTCACATAACGTTATGAGAAGTGCAATGTATTATTATATAAATGTTTGGAAAAATTATACCTCATTGTCACATTAACAAGTGCTATCCGAATCCTAAGTGCTCTGTTTTAACGATGTACGGTACAGGTGCTTACACAGATTTACAGTAACTGTTGATCCATCGCTGCTCTTCACCACCACTGCAGAGAAGACATGTTTTACACGGTCTCTGTGGTAGTACTGCAGTCTACCACATCAAAATACAAGCGGTCACACGTTTCCTTAGAATACTATAACTATACTGTACACTGGCGACACACTTTATTCGAGCTCGGCTAGTCCCACGAATTCGGGTATACCCAGGTGTATTGAGGTTTGTGACTGTTTTCTGCCCGAGTGCATTGAGGTATTTTCCAGGCAGGGATTGAAGCATTTTATTCCCGCTGGCTGCAATACTGCACAGTATATATATACTGCATTACAATTCATGAATTTATGCCATCTGGTAGACACGCGAAGCATTGCAGCCTATTAAATCCTAATCATTATCATTTAACAGATCAGCCGCCCGTCAGCCAGGCATGAACCCAGGCTGGGAAGGCAAACGCAACGGGGCTTGTCAGAGGTGAGGAGCGGCGCATTCCAGGTATCTGCCAGGTACATACTGGGTATTTGCTCGAATAAAGTGTGTCGGTGCAGTATGTGACTTTGTTTGTCGCATATCATGCAGTAGTTGCCAATATGCAAACAAAGTAAGCAGAAGGGAAGTCACACATCAACGAATATAGTGGTGAACATATAAAAATGTTGAATATATAAAATATATATAACCCCAGTGGAATGCTGCTCCAGTTTCAAGACTTTCCAAATAGTTTTAGGAAGCTATGCAGACGTACAACAGGGTGCAGATCTTCCAGGTGTTACTGTATGTGTAGAAATCATGATCTAGTAGCCAATGTGTCTGGACAAATCCGTATAGCTACCCAATCCTGCATATATATCAGGTCAAATGTACCCAATATAACAAAAAACAGATAGAGTGCGCAAATTATTAAATCTATTGATTAACCCCTTCACCTCCGTGTATTATATATATAACAAAATACAACCTCTAAATCGATGGGTGACCTGCAGCTATATGAACAGGGGTAAACCCCTAGGCAACTGAAACACAAAAAAGACAAAAGCGCAAACGCACATAGTGAAGTTTGTAAAAATGGGTGAATATAATTTTAGGGTATAATATCTGCGTACATCAGGTTAGTGGGTATAAAGCATTTCATGCGCAATACATGAGTTTACCAACGCCGCACTGCCGCCTCCAGACTTTGGGAACTCTCTCTCACAGCATCCAGGACACACTGTCTCGATTGTAGTTGGAAACCTCCACTGCGGTGCTGTGTCTTGGTCAGTCTCCTTCCCCGATCGCTGCCGTTATAGCTGCTCCTTCTCGGGTCTGTTTTCCAGCTGCCACTGTGTCTCAGCTCACTTCGGCAGTAGGTCACGTGTCCCGCGGGGTTTGCGACCGGCCGCAAAGGGAGGTGGTGCCGTAAAGCACGATCTTAGCTTTACTGCAATTTGCCGAATGCAGTTTTTTTGTGAGAAGTCAGTCCAATGCAGGAAAAATCACACAGAGTGTGGGGATAGAGTCCTAGGACTTATTAAAATCTTTATCCAACGCGTTTCGAAGCATAGGCTTCTTCTTCAGAGAAGAAGCCTATGCTTCGAAACGCGTTGGATAAAGATTTTAATAAGTCCTAGGACTCTATCCCCACACTCTGTGTGATTTTTCCTGCATTGGACTGACTTCTCACAAAAAAACTGCATTCGGCAAATTGCAGTAAAGCTAAGATCGTGCTTTACGGCACCACCTCCCTTTGCGGCCGGTCGCAAACCCCGCGGGACACGTGACCTACTGCCGAAGTGAGCTGAGACACAGTGGCAGCTGGAAAACAGACCCGAGAAGGAGCAGCTATAACGGCAGCGATCGGGGAAGGAGACTGACCAAGACACAGCACCGCAGTGGAGGTTTCCAACTACAATCGAGACAGTGTGTCCTGGATGCTGTGAGAGAGAGTTCCCAAAGTCTGGAGGCGGCAGTGCGGCGTTGGTAAACTCATGTATTGCGCATGAAATGCTTTATACCCACTAACCTGATGTACGCAGATATTATACCCTAAAATTATATTCACCCATTTTTACAAACTTCACTATGTGCGTTTGCGCTTTTGTCTTTTTTGTGTTTCAAATGTACCCAATGGCTTATGTTAAGATAAGCAGGTGCCTTTCAATTATCCCGTATAGCCTCCTGTATATTTGTCTGAGCCCTTAAATACATGTAATATACGGCACCAAATGTTTCTGTTTTGTATTATACCTGTGCCTTGCAGCATATGGGTTTGCCCCAAGAGTAATTTGAACCATATTTGTTAGACTTACCCAATTATTCATAATGAAAGAAGCCTATCTCTTGCCATATGCAGTTGTGTGTGTGTGTGTATATATGTGTATATATATATATATATATATATATATATATATATATATATACTCTGTATTTTTTTTTACCTTTCATTATTTGACTGTGAATATATTTCGTACTGAAATGTCCAGAAACCAAAGTTTTATTTTAAAACAAGAGAACTTTTTATATGAAAACTTATTGTAGTTAGAAATGTCTTGCTGCTAATGCCCAAATGAAATATTACATTTCATTACTCAGCCACAAGCCCTCCAAACACAAATGAATTCCAAATTGATCTACTGTACCAACCTATTGCATATAACAGCAGCAGCCTGGTACGGAAGGACACTATTTAATAAAGACGTGTCCTTATTGTCCAATTTATCTTTGCAGATGGAACATTTTACAACTTCCTATTAAACTGTAGCATTTGGTGAATTACACTCCAGACTAGTAGACCAAATGTATACTGTCCCTACAGCATCAGTTGATCCATCTGTATTTCTTTTGTAATTGTTAGAATTTATTTTGCATCAAATACAGTGCAATCAATATGAATCTGGGCACAATATTTAGATAATGAATATAAAACAAGAAAGATTGTGATTCAGTTATTGAAATATAGTCAGATACAATAATAAAGGCCGTGAAATATAAAGAAAGGCAGGCGAAGCAGATTATTTGGGATTTCACAGCTTCTGCATTGAATATGTAGAGAAGGTGGTTGGAAACTTTCTGTTTTTAATGATCTCTCATTAACAGTGTTGATCAAAAAAAGAGATTTTGATCAGAAAGGCAACCCTCTATATACAGCACTCTATCACCCTAGACATGTGACTAACAACATTCCAGTGGGACAGTTTCTTCGATTGAGGAGAAACTGTTCCTCTACTGAAGAATTTGTCAGACAATCAAAGGATATGTCCAACAAGAGGGTATAGCCAAAAATTGATCAAAAAAGCCTACTATAGGGCACTGACTACTCCCAGGGCAGATCTTTTGATACCCAAACAGATTATTCCACAGGATGAAGAGATTAGATTTATCTCTACATATAACAATCAATCACATACAACTAGAAACATCCTACAAAAACATTGGAATATCCTGCTTGAGGACTCTGACCGTAGGAAAGTTCTTAGAGATACTCCTTCAACAGGCTATCGTCGAAATACAAACATCAAGGACAGATTGGTACATACAGTAGTCATCTGGATAAAAATCAGATAAAAACATGGTTAGGCCCCAAACCTTGTGGGTCCTATCCCTGTTCTAGATGCAAAGCGTGTCCCTTCATGTCAGCTACAAAAGAGTTTAAAGACTCCACCAATACAAAGTCCTTTAAGATTAAAGACTTCATTAATTGCTTAACCTGCGGAACAATATATCTGATGACCTGCGAATGTGGCATTCAATACGTGGGGAAGACTCACAGACCTCTTAAGACAAGGATTTTAGAGCATGTGGGGAATGTCCGCAATGCTAAAGATACCCCTATTGCAAGACATGTGATAGAACACCATAAAGGTGATACCAGAGCTATGCATTTCTGCGGAATAGATTATATATGCTAGGATCAAAGAGGAGGTAACTGGGACCAACGACTATTGCAACAGGAATGTCGTTGGATTTTCCAACTCCAAACTCTGGCCCCAAATGGACTCAATGAAGGGTTCATATTTACACCATTTATTTGAGTTTACATGACGTCGGACCCATATATTACAGATAAGAATGTGATTTACTCTCAACACTACTATACAAGTTCACTATCACGATATTAGGTGTTTAATTATTTAATAGTTTATATTTAACAATGGTTAAGTCAATGTACACATCACCCAATCCTACACCTGTATATTACACTTATCACATATTATTTACACCTAATAATAATTATGATCTGCATTGACCATTATGGGTAGGTCTTATATATTTTAGTATACATTCCTACACAATTACATCACACCCTTCAATAATAATATAACAATTTAATTTAATAATTTAATATGTATTTATTATTTACAATTTTATTGGGTTATTTTCTTGTTTTAATTATACTAGCAGGTGTACACATCACCCAATCCTACACTGTACATTACACATATTACACATTAGTTAAACCTAAAACATATTTTGACCTGCATTGACCAATATGGGCAGGTCTCTTATATATTTAAGTATACACTCCTACACAAGCACATCACCCACTTATTTATATATTTTCATATTAATTATTATATATACGTTTTAAATATCCAACACCCCACAGTGTACCCAAATCATTGTATTTAATTATTATTATTTCATTTTGGGAAGCCTATTTATTCATTTATCTATATATGACAACATCATACAATCCTACACCTGTACATTACACATACCACATATTAGCATACAAATCTGCATTACCTGACCTGCATTGACCATTATGGGCAGGTCTTATATACTTTAGAACACTCCTACATACCTATACGTACCTGAGGTTATCCACACCAATAAATACACACAATAATCATACAAATACACTCTTTATTATATTTATTACAATCCACATATAGTCCATTAAAGGACCTTTACATTCTTGCATTCTGTGCCAACTCTTATTAACAAAGGTCTGAATTCGTAGGGTTAATCACTTCTAGGGACACTGTTACTGTTCTTGTTCCACTCTCCTTATGGACCGGACAGCCCCTCTTGGGTCAGACTCCGCCTATTTTGGTTGGGGGATGTACCCAAAAGGTGTATTTAAGACTCACCGTTAGGATCATATTCCTATCCCTCCTCCCCCTGATGAAGCGTGTGTAACACGTGAAACGTACGTCGGGGAACGTAGTGCGTCACGGCGGTGACGTCACACTCAGTGGCAGCATCCAGACACCAGCAGACGAGCAGGCTTGTATTGTGCAGCGGCTTATTTACTATCTGCAAACACTTAAAACTGATCGCTGCAGACTCTGAGTACATCTGTGGCTTATTGTGCTGGCTCATGTTATTACCCGGTTATCGTAATACTGTAAAATCTATGTGATATATTAAGTTAAGATGTATATATACTCCGGTAGCGTGTACATCACGGCTGTGTCCTTTGCAATAGCAGTGGAAACATATATTGCTAGTGGCTAACACACACCACCAACAAACAAGGTATTTGGGTTTTATGATACATATAAACCACTCTACTGTTACATGTGTATGGTTATATGAGCCGACATTTGTATCATATAACATTCTGAGTACATACAATGTCCCAACTATCTATATAGATACATATTGCTGGATCTCTTTTCACATATACAAAAGAGCCAATTAAAGGCTAGATACATGCTTGTTAAAGGGGATCCAAGACAGCACCTGTTGTAACATTGCATGCTAATCTACCACATATATAAGAGCAGCTGTCTCTGATATAAACACAAGCCCTCTCAGCAGCTTTCTCACTATATACCTATAGGTCTGGATGACTGGATATTACTAACAAAATAGCTTGATCTATAATACTTACCTGAAATTGTTATCAATATCCACTATAGCCACGTTTATATAGGAATTTTTAATACTGGATCTGTGTTTTTAAAGTCAATTAAGACGTAATAAATTTTTATTGTTTTTGACTTCTACGGTGATTCTGACAGCATTATCTGTTGGACAATCCTTTATGTCCATAATAAACACTATATAGGATTAGAGTGCTGTATATAGAGGGTTGCCTTTCTGATCAAAATCTCTTTTTTTGATCAACACTGTTAATATCATACATTAACCCTTTAAGCACCAGCTATATATTTCCATTTCACTGACATTTATTTTGGTGATTGCGGTTTCAGTTACATATCTATTTTAATGATCTCTCTCAATGTGTGAGAAAGTTATGTAGATTTTACAATAAATTAAGAGTATTGGAAGTCTGGCATATAAACCCTCAAGTCCCAGGAAAAACATAGTCTCCAACTCTGCTCCAAAGAAACCAAAGAATGAGGTGCTTCATTTTTTCGATTTGTTTGTTTTCTCTGGTTGGTCACGTAGAGAAGTAAAATGATCCATTTGCTAATGTAAGTAACCTCATTCATGTTTCTTAAGCCATGCCAAGCCATAAGATACCCATTGGAGTGATCAGGCCATAAACTGTCTTGTGGCGGAGGACAGATTAGTAAGGATGAGCGGGTGCAAAATCAGAAGGGTAAGGACCTTTTAGTTTGTTCGAAACTTTGGAACAAACTGTTTGAATCCGAGCAAAATGCGAACTAAAATCTGAGAGCAGCTCATATTTGGATACATTTTTTTCGTGTGTTTTTCATTTTTCGTTGTAATAAACTGTGTAAACTTTTGTTTGTGGACAAAAAAAAAAACGCAAAAGTTTGGCCAAATTTAGAAAAACAAAATTTTGTTTATTTTTAACTTTTTAAAAAAAATTACATTATTTTTAAGTCAAATTGCAGCAAAAGCTAAACATGAAATTTTTTTTTTTTTTTTTAGAACTGAAACTGGAAGGGTCCACCCTTAATGATTAATAAATCTGGTCCTTATTGCTGCCTGAAGGGACAATGCCCCTTAAGCCCAAAGTGAACTAAAGCCAGTGACCTGTTACATTTCTCCCAAATCTGACACATACAGTATAAGTATTTTTAAATATTGCCTGGCTGCTTACATATTGTAATGTATTTATTTAAAATGGTTATTGCAATGTATTTATTTCACATTTAGCTAGTGATTGCGAGAGTGTGATATGTGCCACTGCAGTGATTTCTTATTCGCCTTTGCCACACTTCACATTTTCATCATTAATACTGATGTAGATTTTTTGTCCCTGTTCACAGGTACAATCCCTCCCCTCGTTAAGTCGGTTGTGACAAGTGAGGAAGGGATGGCAACCAACAAAGGGATAAAGATGTTGGTGACTGTTTCCTGTATCTTGATTGGGGTCTTGCTGCTTTTTGCACTGCTGCTGATTGTCAGGAGAAGGCGGAGGGAGCAGAGATTGAAGAGACTGAGAGGTAAGTCCATGCAAATATTACAGTAAGTACCCTTACCACTCATGTTTTCAATATACAATATATAGCTCGTGCTCATTGAATAAGCTATCTGGTATCGCTATCCACATTTTGCTGCTTGTTCATTGTAATGCAACTTCCAAATACAGTATGTCACCATTTTTATTTGCGGATCATTTTAGCACTGACAGGTTTGAAGGTACAGTCATTTTTGCACCAGTAATTCAATAGCTGTGACATTTCAAGTATTACATTCTGATAATTGATGGAATTTTTTTCCCCCCTTTTTTAAATCCGACAATAAAAATAATCATTTAAAAATCTTTTTTCACAATTGCTTTGTCAAAATTTTGGTTCATTTTAACGTTGCTTAGAAACTCCAGCTGATCCCAGTGCGCATACATAAACTTAGACCCGTCACTTTAATTGCATAAAAACAAAAGTTGTCAACATGCATTTGACTGTAATTCTTATATTGTATGAGCTGTTTTTGCCAGAGGCTACATCGGGTAACTGTGTTGAAGATGATTTTTGAGCATGCAGGCAGAATAATATTGATCTACAAGAGAAAGCTGACTAAGACCCTTTTTTGTTGTTGCTGGGAACGACCACAATGCAGGATGTCTCGGTTCTCAGTTTTTCCCTACTTAAGTGTTACTAAGATTACTGCACAGTACATTGCATTGTGCCAAGTGTGATGTATTGGAATCATGCAAGTTACTGTATAAAGGTACAAGTGTTACAGTATACCTCATGAAGGGCACTGCTGGCAGCAAGACCATTTTGAGGTGTCTTTTTGGAACTCCGCTACTACATATATTATTTACATGTTTGTAAAATGAACCTGCTGTTCTACATTTCGGATCCTGCATCACTTTAATCTTGGTCTTCTCGGTATTGGCTGCATTGTGCACAATCACGCCTCTTCTTCTAGTTATTTCTGGGGAGGTTTCATAACCCGGGATCCTGATTAGGAAACAGACTATGGACCAAGGATGCGGATGGGATAGTTTAGTGAGGCAATATGGGTTCAAATGAGCTAAATTACTTGAAGAAAAGCACAGGCAGAAAACAGATTTTTGGTTCCATTATTCCCTTTCGAAAGACCGATTTCTATATCTAAAGGAATAGCTTCCATGGTAATGTTCCTGCTTCTGAAGCAGGTGAACCTGGTTTCAATCCCAGTGTCGGCTCAGTGTGACCTTGGGCAAGTCGCTTTATCTTCTTGTACCTCAGACACCAACATTCGATTGTAAGCGCTCTTGTACTGCCAAATTCAATGTACAGTGTTGTGTACATCATCAGCACTATGTAAGAAAAAATATTATATTATTCATCTGTTGAGATTTTGTTACTAGGTTTGAATTTTTACTGCACATTCATTCGTTGCTCAGCAAAGGGTTTTTATTTTTTCACGTTCACTAGATCAACTTAATAGATCAATTCTTCATGGACCAGACATTTCTTCCAGTCTCCTACAATATACTGTATACTGTGCTATAAAACTGCTGGACGCTGTTCCCTATTTTCTTGGGATGTCTCTCCTGTACCTTTACTGTTCCTATGATGGTTTTGAAAGTCATATGCATAGGATGAAATGCAATGGTACAGATTGATGTTACTTATTCTCAGAACCACAGGCTCCATTTTTAGGGGATAATTAGTCTTACTTTAAAGGAGCGAGTTCCCCTTTACTTTGTTTCCCCTTCCTCCTTTTATATGGATGGGAAGCAGGGGGTTCACCATAGCTGAAAAATGCAATTTGCAACTCCGGGGACCTCTTGATTCCCGAGGTAATGCTGATACTGTTCCCTCCAGGAGAAACAACATGGTGGTTTAAATCTGTCGTATCACCCGGGCTTATAGGAATTCGCAACGTCATCCATTGTGGACTCCTATCTGCCTCGGTGACGAAGGATTTAAATGCAAGGAAGTACCGGCACTACCTTTACCAGCAAGTATCTCGTTAACCAGGGGTCCTTGTAGCTAAAATCAATACACTTCAGCCCCGGGCACCCATTACTTCCCGTCAATAAAAAAAACAAAATGTGGAGGGGGGTGAGTCGGAACTGCTGCCTTAAAATATTCCCCCATTTCACTTTTAGAGCCTGGATTTTCAGTGATCTTTTTCGCAGTGTCTTTACCAAAGATTCCCCATTTTCTTCATTGTTATTGAGAAACCTATTCTTACGCCTCCAAGCACCGTTCCCTTCACCGCACGTGTCTCTCACAAGCTCATCTTTCTTAGGTGTCTGACAGGACCACTTCAGAGACTCACTTTCACCTACTCTTCCGCTTTGGCTGTATGTTTTGCTTCTTTATGGGGGTACACATTGCTTCGGGAAAAAAAAATAGAGCAATGGTTTAAACACTGGAAAACTAAATTCATATAAACCCAATGTCCTTTTGGAGAGCAGTTTTGCTTATTTGCAATTTCTGTTACAAGGGACCTTAAGGCTTATTGTGCTAGTTGTGTGGCTTCATTTTGTCACAAATTAACATAAACCATGACATTTTTGATTAATCGCTGTAGTGCTTTATAATAAACCATATTTTCTATCCGTTCTGCTTTTGAAAATGCAATAAAACTCATGTAGCCATTATGATGAAGTGCAAAAAATCCTTACATAATCCCCACCGATCAATACTATACATCTACACAAAGTTGGATACCTTTAAAATGTGTTCAACTTGATATGTCCATCAATTTGCATAACTGTTACCAATCTACCTTCAAGTGACTTTTCTGCTAGTGGTTTGCTACATCACAAAGGGAGCCAAAGATAACAAAACTGTGAGTTATAGGTATGGATTTGGGATTTAGGAGAAAAAAGACGTACCACGTCCTAACATTAATGCCACGTCTTGTCCTTTGTTTGACTTCAAGTCAGCGACTCATTCCTTCAGTGCAGAAGGTTTGGTTAACCCCCTTGCTGACACATTGAGCTGCACTGCACTGCATTACTTGGCATTATTTCGTGCAGAGTAAGTAAAGGATATGGATTGGAGTGTCACAGGATGACCAGGACTTATACCAGGGATCAATATCGTCAGACAGAAACATGAGTTTATCAAATTAATTTATTGGAAAAATATAATCATCACCAGTACATATAAACAGACAACACTCACACGTAACTGGGGTAAACTGGGATTACCCTATAACCTTGGCGTGGGGACCCCCGTTAGTAAGTTTTTTCCCGTTCTGCTCCCACCCTGTGTTGAAGCAGTTACCGGTTCAGCAGCCCCGCACCAACTGAGTCTCAGGTGCTTGGAATTCGGAGACCTGCAACTGTCATTAACTGACTGGCTGACTGTAACTGTCTGGGATTCCCTCAGCCACTGAACCACCAGGGCCTAACTCCTCCCCTTTGTACTTCATGCAACATAACCTGAGTCCAGGAAATGGTCGCCGGCAATCTTAGAAACGTTCCCACTGAAACACAGTTAAACCCCCGGTCCCTGAACTACTGGTTCCAGGTTTACAATACAGCTATGCACAACATATAAAACATATAGCATAATACACTCTATTACTGACAGGTAGGGGTAATGGCAGGCTTAACCTTTATTAACAGCAACCATATTTACCCCTACCATCACATGGAGCAACAACAACACCTCTGTTTTGTATACACTGGCCCAAACCTCTACCAAGTGCTGCTTCAGCAATCAGTGGTACAGTACATGGGATACAAATTCTGCTTTCGGGTTGATCATTTGTTTAACTACAACTGAACCCCCTTATAACGCGGTCCACGGAATGAGACCACATTATAACCGTGATAGCATAAATGATGCTGCGCAAGGACTTACCGGCATCTGCACTTCTCTCCTCTGCCCTGTGCTACAGAGGTTAAGTATATTTATAGTCTGTGACATCACACCAATGCTGTGGTGTAGCAGGTAAAGAATTGGTCTAGCAAATGGAAGGTCCTGACTTTGATTCCTGCACGTGTATTATACAAAATGAATTCATGTTCAGCTCCCACATGGTGTAAGGGTGTGTGTATGTGTCTGTTAGCAATAAAGTATTGAATGTTTAAAGGAAAATAAATTCCACGTGGTGTAGTGGGATGTGTGTGTGTGTGTGTCATGTGACCCGCCGGCAGGGAGAGGAGAGAGCCGATAGCCGCATGCAGATGCCGGAAAGTCCTTGCACGGCGAAAGGAGATGTTTTTAAATCAGGAGTCACGTTTAGCGGATCGCGCAATAACGGGGTTGAGCTGTATTACTCTATCTCCTTGCTACCCATCTTCTAACCGTTCTCATTATTAATGCAGCACTCCATAAACAATGCTCACAAATACTCCCTGTTTTGTTTACTAGTCTCCATTCTTTCTCTGTGGTGACTTTTCGTGGTCATGATTGGCATTTTATTTTTCATGTCCTCATTAATTTTTGTCCTGGGTAATGTGTTAATTGAGCTCTAACAATATCTTCTTATATGTTCCAAAAAAGAAATAACACGTTAACAGTACTTCTTGTGGGTATACAGGTCATTCTCTGTTATATAGTACTTCCACATGTTGTTCAAAGCGTAGAGTTTTCCATACGAAGAATGGACTGTCCTATGATTCTAACAGTACTGTACATGTATATCAACCACAGCCAACTTCTTCTGGGTGTTGTATGAATGCATTTGGGGTTCCTTTCCATTGAGTTATTTTATTTTTGGCTTCATCTTATTCCCTTTCCTTCTGGTAAATCTATGTTTTCTATCTTTAAAAAAAAAAAATGTCATTTGCTACTTTGTGCAGCTGGTAAATTACAAATTCGAGGTAGGGGGGGGACAAATTTTCCCAGTCACGATTCGATCTTTCCCCTGTAGGGACATAATTACTAAACAGAGCTCTTCCATATGACACCTTTGGTGCTGGAAGACTTGCAGAAAATAGGCAGCAAGGTATCTTATTGATTTGCACTGCTTAGTAAATGGGGGATGTTGTCCCTTATCTTCTTGAGAAATGTATGATTTCATGCTTAGAAAACCTCACAGTGAATTGATGATCATGATTCTAACACCTTTTTGTGTCTAAAAGCAGACACAAGTCCCTTTCATGTAGCGCTTGCAATGTATTTTTTGGGACGTGAGCCACCACAGAGATACCGTAACTTTGTCAAGGTCACAATGAGCTGGTGCTGGCAATCAAATTGGGATTACTTGGTTCGAAGGCAGCGACATTACCACGAGACCAGCCTTCCTTAAACTTGCAGTAGTTGCAGACTACCATGGCCCTGCATACTGTCAGATGAATGAAAGCATACAACAAATTGTTTATAACCATCCAAATTTGTGACATGGGTATCAGCTAATTAGAACTTCTCATTGTCCTTTTGAAGCGAAGATCTACATAGAGTGGTAGCTGCATCTACTTTTAACTCTACTTTGAAACACAGACTTCTCTGGCTGTGAAGAGATTATTCCATAATTGTTTTAAGGGAAACAGAACAATCAAAGTACTCTTAAGTGACAACATACAAGAACTTATTCTGTTTTAATTTATTTTTAGAAATAATAAAACAAACATGCAATCACATATTCCCGTTTGACTCCGTAACAAACCACATTAATTTTTTTTGTAGAAAAAGTGAATCTAATTAAAAAAAAAAGATCAAATCTCTTCATAACAATAAGAAAAACTTGCTGAATCTCCTGATGATTTCTTTTTTTTTTTTTTTTAATCAAGGAGGGGAAACTGCTTCTTTAAACATGCTGCTGCTTAACAGATTTGCTGGTCCGATATTCTTCATATTAACACGTACAGTATCAGCAGATAGCAAAGATTTGGCAATTCTTTTTGCAGAAACAATAGACATGGCTGTTTCTACAATGGAAGCACAGCATATAAAAGTGAAATTGTTTCTTAAACAAGAAGTATGTTAAGGAATGCCATGCTTAATATGTATTGTATGTTGTTATCATAATGACATTGCATGGTTCTCGGTTTTGATATCTGCCTGTATATTTCACACACGGCTTCTTTTGACTCTAGGTATATTTTGTATTTATTAATTTGTAGTTCTTCAATAATCAATGTATGACCATGTTTGATTTAGTCTTCTGATCAGTAAAATATTGGTAATATTTTGTTTTGTTTGTTCCAGATGCAAAAAGTTTAGCTGAAATGCTCATGAGGTGAGAGAAACATATTTTGCTGAGTTATCCACACTTGTTTTTCTCTCCTGTCCGGGTTAAAGAGGTTTTCTTGAATAAAACATGTTGCGTCTGGCACACATTTGTATCACAATTCAACATACTAGTGAAATATAAATAAATGCCATTGTTAAAAAGATTAACGTTCTCTCAAGCATAAACGTAGGGATGAACTCCAGCTAGTACAAGAAGTTAACCATCATGTACATTTGACCACATTGATATAATGAAGTAAAACACACATATATATATATATATATATATATACAGTGGTCGACAAATCACCAAAAAATCTACTCGCCCAACAAAAAAATCTACTCGCCACCTAGTACCAATGATTATTACAAATGATTTTGTAATATGCTTGATCATTATAGCTCACATCAATGTCGGAAATGGATTTCTAAGACAGATACATCCGGCTTAATACAGATTTTTAAACCCAACATAATGGCCCCATCTATGGATAGGATCAGGTGGTTTTGGGGAGTCTTTTATATCAAGGCAAAATTTGCACCAAATGTAAAGTGTCATAGACAAGGGAATCCCATTGCTTTCAAAGGCAGCTTTTCTTTGATCATCTGGTATTGCTTTTTTGTCTTTTAATTGCACCATTTTTTACTTGGTACACAACTCCATATTAAACAAATGTCAAATGTCAAATGTATAAATTGCGAAACCCTCATACATGTACAGTAAGTCTGGCTTGTTTTCATCCCTTGCACTGGGGCACTAAAACATGGTTTGATGTGACTAATATTTTTGAAGTGGACATTACTGTGTACGGTTCCAACTCTTTAAGACTTTTTCTTTAAGGCAAAGCAGGAGGTTTCACCATTATAGGCCATCAGGGTGCAACCCCCCATGAGCCTGTAGCTGTGGCTTCAGTTTACTGGTTATAATCTTGATAGAGGTCTTCCTTAGAATATTCAGTCAAGTATAAGTATTGTTTTAATCATTTATGAAAGTTGTCTTGGATACATTTTGTAAAGAATATAGGGGGGCATTCACCAAGCTCTGGTAATGGATTAATGGGTTATAGAGCTTGATCCCACATTAACTGCCATTCAATGGTCGTTCACAGTGAATCTCGGACTGAGAATCAAAGCTTGGAGTTATTTCAGAGGCCTTATCCAACATCTTTTGTTTGTCTTACAACAGTAACTGAGAATTATTCTATGATCTCTATCTCTGCCATCAGTTCACATTGGTCATAGGTGGGACAGCACATTTAATGTCCATGTTACCAATTTTAGGGTTCTGGGAATAGCACAAGAGCCGTCACTGCTGAGGTCCCTGTGCCATTCCTGAGACAACACAGCATTCTGTCATGTTCTCGAATCCGGTTGCATCCACAGCTCTACAGGAACTATCAACATGAAATGAATAGAGCAGTCAGATTCCCAGGGATTCCGGGTCACGTGGTCAGTTTTAGCAATCGCATGACTTTGGAGTCAGGTGTCACTAATTACTAGTTACTTTGGTGACATTTTTATCAGTGGATGTTCTGGATCACAATGGGTTAATGTAATGTTAAAGTACTTACGACCGACTTTACATTCTGAAAAAAAAAATGGCTGAAAACTAAACACAATTTTTAATGCTAGAAACCGTGTTTTTATATGAAACCGTACATTTTATCTAATAATGCCTGAAATCCTAGCAGGCTACCTTCTGTCAACCC
Organism: Ascaphus truei; assembly: GCF_040206685.1. Classification (NCBI taxonomy): domain Eukaryota; kingdom Metazoa; phylum Chordata; class Amphibia; order Anura; family Ascaphidae; genus Ascaphus; species Ascaphus truei. The sequence goes on from NC_134485.1 coordinate 20,288,900, forward strand.
AATTTCTTTAATCTCTTCGATAGTGAATAGACGGAAAAAAACAGGTTACATACATTGCTGATTAAGACATATATACGGCAATTTCTACACACAAACTCATTTTTCAAATGTGATTATTTGAGTGATTTTCTGATAAGGAGTAGATAAATAGCATTAGAAATGATTGTTCTATCGCTGACCTTCATATGCGTGCCTGAGGGGAGTTCTGCTCTAACACGGAAGGAGATAATTGGAGGATGTGTGTCATACGCATCTGAAATGTGTCAAACGATTGTTTTCATACTCAATATTTAATATAGAGACTATGTGAATAGAATTCTACTGCAAATAATGTATACACAACTTCAGGCTCATAGAGATGCAATCTCACACGTGTAGCAATGATGTGGAAAACTGTAACAGACTGCTTGTAAGAGATGTGTGCAGAGATACATATAATGGAGACCGATTTTGGGTGAAAATTATATCTTGGCTTTAGTGAGCCTGTTCCTTTATCCAGGCAAAACATACAAAAACAACAAAATAACAAACCCCTATCCCTTTGTAAGGGCTAGCTTACTTCCCCAGACCCTATCTGCAGGACTGGAGGGATAGTCCCATTACAGCCTATCACCCCAAAGTCTCAAGAGGTAACTTAAGCAGATGGCCCTCCATGTCAGTCTCTGGTAGGCTTCTGGGTCCTCAGGTGTCAGGGAAATATAGGTGTCTGGATGTCTTGATCTCAGCACAGTCTTTGTGCTCAAGACAGTGTCTGTGTGCAGGCTTCTCTACTCTCCTATCAGCCCAAATGTGAGCTAAGGAATCTCTCTCCTGTTTCTCACATCAGGCTTTTCCTTAGAGTCCTAATCAGCCAGGTGGAGTCTGGTTGATTGCCTGTGTGCAATTAACCAGCACACTGCTGGATTTAGAGACAGTTTCTCTCTGACAGTGATAAGTCCCTGTTACACTGCTAAACAGATATGAGTGATTCATGAATGTATTTTGGCGCATGTAATTTGGGCTGTTTCAATCCGCACAGATTCATCAAAATCCGCCATTGGATACAGCCCGTGGACGGATATGTAGAATTCAATCCGTGGATTCAGCAATCCGCCAACAGATTGCTGAATCCGCGGATTGGATTCTACAAATCCGTCCATGGGTTGTGGAATCCGCAGAGTGTATTGGTAATAATAATTTTAAAAATCCACAAAATGCGAATCGCCCTTTTTGACATTGATCCAACCGGCCGATCCGCTGGGGATCCAAATTCGCAAAACAAAATTTACCCATCTCTACTGTTAGGTGTACAAATGATGAATGTTTTTAAACTCCCAGCTTTATCTAAATTAGAAAAAGCGTAGTAGAGGAAGAGGAAGAGAAAACACAGATTTACTCAAAAAAAGAACAGTTAAAAATCCACACTTGTTGATATTAGATGTATATTTTATTGTAGACAGTTGAATAGCGTTGTTGATCCCAAACCACCCCAGTGCAAAAGTGCACAGTACACTGTGGTTTGTGTTAGGGCAGTAGGGTGGATTTAATGATCAACCTTGTACATCATCGCTACCACTACATCACACATCAGTTTGTTAATAACAAATACGGTAGGAACAAAATTAGTAATCCTGTATATTCGCAACAAATATTGGGTGGCGATCAGCAATATTGGGTGGCGATCAGCTGATCATTACCAAATGTTACCTTTTACTACCAGATAATTGTATGAAATCTAATACATTTTCACACCTTTCCAATGATCAATGTCTGATGTTAAACTAAAGGAAAAATCAAATGTACTTCATTCGGAAGACCTAAAACTTGCAATATAGTTGATGATAAATTGATACAATCCGAACATACTGTATGCTTGGGAACAGGGCTGGTGCAATGGTGTTCGGCACCCCAGGCAAACCTCCTCTCCTCTTCCTCTCTCATCTTACCCCCCTCCCACTCCTCAATCACTCCTCCTCCTCTTCCTCCTCAATCACCCACTCCTCTCACCCTCTCCTTCTCTTCCTCTCTCACCCCCTCCTTGTCCTCTTCCTCTCTCACCCCCTCCTTGTCCTCTTCCTCTCTCACCCCCTCCTTCTCTTCTTCCTCTCACCCCTCCTCTTCCTCTCACCCCCTCGTTCTCCTCTACCTCTCACCCCTCTTCTTCCTCTCTCACCCTGCTCCTCTTTCTCACCCTCCTCTTTCTCTCACCATCCTTCTCCTTTCTCTCACCCCTCCTTCTCTTCCTCTCACCATGCTCCCTCTACTCTTCCTCTTTCACCCCCTCTTCCTCTCACCGCCTCCTTCTCCTCCTCTCTCACCACCCTCCTTCTCTTCTCACCCCCTCCTTCACTCACCCTCCTTCTCCTCTTCCTCTCACCCCCTGCTTCTCCTCTTCTTCTCTCCCCCTTTTATTCCATCTTCCTTCTCCTTTCTCTCACCCCTCCCCTTCCTCTTTCACCCCCTCCTCTTCCACCCCCTCCTCTTCCTCTCACCCCCTCCTCCTTCTCTCTCACAAACCTTCTTCTCTCCTCACCCTCTCCTTCTCTCACCCTCTTCTTCTCTTCTTTTGTCATCCCCCTCCTCCTCACCCACGCCTCCTCTTCTTCCCCTCTCATCCCATCCTTCACGGCAGGGGAAAAGGAGGACATCCGGTGGCGGAAGAGAATAGGACAGAGAATGGCAGGAGCAGACCAGGGCAGCAGAGGAGGAAGACGGCTGGAGTGGAGCAGCACGGCACAGGAGGATAGCCGGGGAGGAGCGCACTGTAGCAGTGGCAGACACCAGAAGTCAGTGAAGACTTCCGAGTCAGACCTCTGGGGCAGGCTCCTCCCTGGCCATCGTCCTGTGCCACCCTGCTCTGCTTCCATAGTCATCCATCCTCTCCCGCTACCTCCTGATATCTTCCTCCTCTGCCCTGCTCCTCTCCTGCCGTCGTCCTTTTTCGCCCGCCATCTTCCTCTTCCGTCATCTTCCTCCTCTGCTTACGCCGCCACCCCCCTAAATGTGCTGCCCTAGGCGACCGCCTAAATCACCTAGTGGTAGCACCGGCCCTGCATGGGAAGTATTTTCCTACAATCCTCTTGTGATTCAGACACGTTTTGGGTAGGTAGTTGGGGAACTGTAAGCAATGTCAAACACAGGTAAAGTGAATGAATTTTCCAAAACTCATCAAAGGATTCTGTCATGAAGCCAAATTCAGTCTGTGATCCTAATAATCAAATAAAAAAATGTGACGGAGATAGACACATTTGAAAATGTAGTTTTAAATTATGTGACAGTATGCTATAATACAGGAAATATAAATACGTCTTGGTCTTGATTTGTGATAAGCTATATTTAGTTGTTAATTGATTGCAATGATGAATATTGGGTGAGTCACAAAATTAAAGTAAAGCCCTTAATACAGTAAGTCAATCAACACAACTAAATTACTGTACATGTCCTAAGGTACGATCTGGCCTTGAACATGATGTAAAAGGGGTTTTCCAACGCTTTTCAAGGCATAAAAAGAATTAACAGCTTGCTAATGGCTGCTTTGGCTTTATTAACATATCAAGTTTATGTTCTTCTAGTAGAAATAAGGGCCATACTTTGAACATGTACAATAGGTAGAATACTAACATGATATTAATTCCAAGTGTTAATATGCTCTATTGTAATGGAATATTGTTTGCTGTATCTGTATCATCAAATATACATACTATAGTATGAAACCATCTATATTTCCAAATCAACATGTTTATGGACCTCACCACTGACCATCATTATGGAAGACTTTCACCTACAAATCCTATAATAAACAGATTTAAACCGATTACATTGAGAAAATACGTTACAGATTACATGTTACGGCCATTTAATAAGTGGAGCATAACAAGTAGACCTCTGCAAGATATTGGTTATTGTATAGTTAATAATAATTGTTGGTTGTTGTATAGCGCTTCTACAGTTGTTTTGCAAAGCGCTTTAAAGAGACATTTTGCAGACACAGTCCCTGCCCCGTAGAGTTTATGTAGCACATGTTCTCTTCCCACCCCCCACGGGAGATTTGGTCATGGCTATTGCTAGGTGTAGTGCTGGTTACCTGTTTGGCACAGGAAAGCTGAGGTACCCGCGATGGTGTGGGGGAAGACAGGCAGACTTTTAGGGATTCCTCCAGGTTCTTCTTCTTGGTGATAGCGCCTCCAGACATAGGGGGCTTCAGCAACTCTAAAGGGGGTCCCCGCTATGACAGTCCTTACTCACAATACTCCCTCCACACAGACTGCCGCGGAGCCAGAAGTATAAATGAGGATGATCTTTATTATAGCAGCCACTGCGATGTTGTTACAGCGAATGCTTTAGTTGATAAGGTAGATCCCTGGCTTCTGGATGGTACTGGCCTGCTGGTAATAGTGAGGCCTCTCTAGATTAGGTTAGTGCCTCAGCCCATGAGGGACTGAGCACATGTCTATCTCCCAGCCGGTAGGAGAGCTCAGAGCTCCTACCCCATGAAGGGATAGTTTTGAACCCCAATCACAGACTGAAGTACCCACCCCTAAGGGGCTGAACTTCATACTATAATTTAGGCACTTCCTTCCTGTAGCTCAAAGAGGGAGGGCCCAGCACATGCACCACCACTCCAGTCACTCAGGAAGTCAGCATGAGGAGGGGAAACCCCCATAGGACAGCCTGTCACTGTCTGTGTCTTACTAGAACTTACATGACAGAGATAGGTAGAGAGATAGCTGGACCAGCCACCGCTATACTTACAATCTATGTTTTTCGTGTCTGAGGTAGAAGGAGATAAAGTGACTTGCCCAAGGTCACAAGGAGCCGACACCGGGAATTGAACCAGGTTCCCCTGCTTCAAACTCAGTGCCAGTCAGTGTCTTGACTCACTGAGGGGCTCCTTATCCCAGATCATACAAACAACTCTGGGGGGATTCTTTAAACTCCAGTAAGTGATATTGAAGCTTGATCCCACTTTAACTGCTATACAAATCAATGGCTGTCAACACTGGGTCTAGATCTGAGGCCCCTTATCAGAGTTCAGTGAATTCTGGTGTTTGTTCTTAATGTTTTATCTTCTCTTTTGTATTGTTTGATAAAGAGTATTAATATGTGTATCCTTTTATTGCACCACAATTTAAAAAAAAATTGTTATTGGCACTGTGAACAAAATAAACATATAGTATTAGTGTCTGCCAGCCACTTCTAGGGAGTCACCACTTCCACAAACTAGCATGAAAGGCGAATCCTGGGGAAAAATATTTTCAGATGTTTTCGCTGAGTCATTACATAATGCAATAAGTGGGTTTTTAGTGGATTTCCCACTGACTAGTCCCGTGTTCAGAAATCCTAGGATTTGTGCAACCCTGCTGAGTTCAGAAAATTAGCTTTTCTTATCTGTGCTATACATGTGCGAAAATAAGCGCATGATTTTTTTTAACGCTATATGTGCCGGATTTTGTTTTGCATTTTGACCTAACCACTGCTAAGCAGCTGCTTGGCCTGAGTGACCAGTACAGGCATACCCCGCATTAACGTACGCAATGGGACCGGAGCATGTATGTAAAGTGAAAATGTACTTAAAGTGAAGCACTACCTTTTTCCCACTTATCGATGCATGTACTGTACTGCAAACATCATATACGTGCATAACTGATTTAAATAACGCATTTGTAACGGGCTCTATAGTCTCCCCGCTTGTTCACTGCTTCGGTACAGGTAGGGAGCCAGTATTGCTGTTCAGGACGTGCTGACAGGCGCATGCGTGAGCTGCCGTTTTCCTGTTGAGCGAAATGTACCTACTCGCGATTGTACTTAAAGTGAGTGTCCTAAAACCGGGGTATGCCTGTAATGAAACACCAGATTCTGATACTGGGGCGGAGTGTAAGCAGCAGTGATACCCACTATTTTGATTAGTGCTCAAATAACTCAGAAGATCGTATGTGTGAAGTTTGGGAAAATAAATAATCCACTTACCACAGGAAACTAGCAGGACGCCTATTGGTAGTCATACTCAATGGACATGGGATACTTGCCGCCCGTAGTTTCCTAGGAAGAAGTTGAAATTACCTGGTTTAACTCAATTAAATTCAGGGGTCTGAAAGCATTTGGGATCCCCAAATATACAGTATTTACAGCTTGGTCATTTGTGAGAATGCAGTTAAAATAGGCTATTGTACTGCTTATGGGCCTAGATTGACTAAATATTGATCAAAGAAAAAATAGGCGTTATCAGTGTTAAACTCCAATTTTATTTTCCGACCTACTCACGAAAGCCATGTCGCCTGCGGCAATGCAAGTGATATAGGGCTTTTTGACAGTTGCAGATGCACATGTAAATAAGTAATTAAGAGCAAATTACTTATTTACTTGCTATTCACTAGAATTCCATATTATGCCTTTTTTTGTTTTATTTGTTGGGTGTTTATGTTGTACATTAACCCTGTTGGTACTTGAAGGCATCCCAGGGGGAAATCATTTTCTGCCATGGGTGTTTTGTAAGAAATCATATAACATAACCCTGTGGTAGAAATGTGTGTGATCGCCTATCATTTCTCCCCCCAAAACTTCGCCTCCTTTGTATCGCTAGTGTTCTTTACTGCAGAGTCAACACATTTTTCATGTATTCAAAAGAGCTGTGGATTGCAACCCATTTAGGAATAAATATTTCTAAATGATTAGGGCAGTAATTCCAAATTAATATCACCACAATCCCATTTTTTTTTTAATAATGCCACACAACAAGTTTCATTGTTCAGGTTTTCTGACACTATACTGTTTTAATACATTTTTGATGTGGACTCCTCCCCTTTTTGTACATTGTAGTTTAGGTCACCATAAAACAGAATACGTAAATGAATATTTGTATAATTATTTCATTGTGTTTCTGTCATTTTCTTTGTTCCTAGTAAAAACACCCGGACCTCAGACACACTGAATAAGCAGCAGACGCTGAGGATGCACATCGATATTCCTCGAGCTCAGCTTCTTATTGAAGAACGAGACACGATGGAAACCATTGGTATGCCTACCCATGTTACACGTTTTGAAAAGCTTCCGTATCTAATGTTTTCACATTTTATACACGTGGCTGCTTCCATTCTCTTTTCCAAAGTCTTACAATTCAAGGTGATCAACACACTGTATGAAGAAACCCTTTTCAAGAACAAAACTTAATTTGCACTGTCTCGCTGAAAGCCATTTCCAAAACAGGCCAACTAAGGTTGTGATGTAAGAAGTAAAAAAAATAAATAACCCTGCATTGTATAGAGAGAAAACCAAAGTCAAGTCTACTGAGACCAAAAAACAACTGTCCTGGATTAAACTGTAAGGATATTTTGTTCCTGCTAATCATGTGTGGGGATGAAAGTGCAATAGCACAACAATATGGGCGTCTTCTCTATTTCTTGTGCTACATTTTGGCTCTTTTAACAGTGACATTTTCTTTAGCAACATGTCTATGTGACCTTGAAACTTTCAAACTCTGCTGTACTCCAGTTTGTTAATAATGATAAGGTGACTTCTGTGATGCCTCCCAAATACACGTGAAACCCCCTTACATACAGCCCCCAGGCTGATATCTGTTGCTGATGTGGGGAAAGGGCTGAGTCCTCTCCTTGTTTTGGGTGATATGTGACACGTGGCTTTAGCTCGAACTATAGGAGACAACTACAATGGTGTTTGTAATATAACTGTTTTTCAATAGCAAGAAAATATACTTCGGACCCTTGTGACCTTTAACACAGGACCACTACATGCATATTATAACATAACCTGATTTAGCCCAGCTATTGCATACCCTTAGCTCCCCTTAAATCCATGGCAATAACCAAAGAGAGAACTTTTCCACTTTGTAGGGTTCATGAAATCACTGACTCATGGGCCACTGCATATAAACTATACACTTACAGTTCTGGCCATGATCCATGAAACTTGCTTCCATGTATTCCTTCCATTTATCTTTATGGCCCATGTTTAATAAGCAGTGCTATTCCATAAGACATATTCCAGTGCTGGAAGACACACCATGGTCTGTTCAAATGAATGGGTTGTAAAGTGTCTTACGGCAAAGCATAGTAAATATGGGCCTATATTTCTCCCAGTATTCTAATTAGATTTTAAGCTCTTTGGGGCATTTCTCCAAATGTTTACATTGTTATATGATGTACTTTTATGCTTTCCTATATTATGTCGTCTATGTTATCCATATACAGATGTAGCAGGCGTTATTTCACCCACTAGTGCTGTAATGTCATTGCCCCATCCCCTTTTTCACATGGTTAATTTAAACACAATGGTGTCTGCTCCCGCGGGCGAGTTGTGTGACTCACTACAACACGACAATAATGGTTGCTAAATCTGTAATGTGCTGCATACATTATTGACATAGGGCTACCATATTTGAAATCCCCAAAAGAACGACACTGTTGGACTCATTCACAAAACCTTTATATAGCATAACATGCGGAAGTGGCAACCCCCACTTTGTGAATGAAACTGCAATGTGATGACCACACATACTACAAATATGAAACACATTCATCCTGCCAATAGCCTAACCGATTATTTGGCACATCGTGCTCTGCACACGCCCATTAACATCCTCACTAGCAGGCACACAGGCTGATATGCACAGCACTCATCGATTCATAGGATTATCTGCTTAAACCCTCACAGTGGCACACACTCTTTGTGACGTACACACAAGCTTAGGGTCGTGTTTACTAAATGGTAATAACTGCAGTGGTTGACAAATCACCAAAAAATCTACTCGCCACACAAAAAAAATCTACTCGCCACCTAATACCAAACGTGTGCTGCTTGGGCCAATATTTACTCGCCCGGGGGTTAAATCCACTCGCCCGGGGCGAGCAAATGTATAGGTTTGTCGAACACTGGTAATAAGCCTTAGGACACACTCTCGCCCATTCATTTGATTCTTTGAAAAACATTTTTATGGATTATATGTGTTCTTAAGGCTTGGCACTAGTAAATCTGGCACCTTTGGGCACTTACAGTTGATTCATTTAATTCTTTCATTTTATTTGAATCAATCCATATAGTTTAGTAAATCTTCGGCGACTTGGTGTCTCACACAATGACATCACAGACAGAGATACAAAGGCAAATTCGAAGCGTAATTGACCCAAATTGTGTAATTTAATTCTTGCGTCACTTTATCGAGATCCTTACTACAGGCGTGTCCTTACAGAGACGTGCACGCTTGGAGAGACACATAAGCGCGTGCACTTAGAGAGACGCGCACGTATCTGGGGGCAGATGTGGATCCAGAGTAGAGAAACTGGAGATGTTTGGGTGGTGGGTCCAGGAGCATCTCCAGAGATAAGGGCCCATATGATGTACGGAGCCAGGAGAGGGCAGATAGTTGAGGGACCCTGAGTTTCCTGAACTTGAAGCCAGTTGGGGCTCTGGAGATACTTGTGGAGAATCACAACAGGAACATCGTTTGAGCCAGTTAATCCGTTACTACTGTACTGTATGTACTGTAGCAAATAACCACACATCACTCCCCTTCCTCTTAACTTTTGGGATAATTTTGAACGGCGTCACCGGCCGAATCCCAGAAAAATAGCTTGTTTTCCAAAATCCTGCTGGACGCTCTTACAGACCCATCAAAATAGGACATGTCCAATTAAAACTGGACTTATGATAGTCCTAAATTGGCATTATATAAGTAGAAATCCAATAAGTACATTAGGGACATGACTTTAATGGGGCTGTCATCATTTTAACTGAATCCCCACACGTTTTAATAATATAAGTAAAATAGATGTGAAGTCATACTTCGTATTGATTCATATTCATTTTAATGGGAGCCATAGTGCTATTCCATAAGCCACCTTCCAGCTCCAGAAGATACCTTATATCTCATTCAAGCAAATAGGCTGCAAGGTGTGTTCCGATGCTGGGAGGTATCTTGTGGCACAGCAACACTTAGTTGATATGGGTAAATGTCTCTTTATTTTCTATATTTATTAAACACCTTTTTAATTTTAGCTGATATTCTTGTAGGTGTTTTTTTTTTGTTTTTTTTTTACTGTGCCAAAATCTACTTCTAAGAGGATTATTTGTGAATGCATGGAGTTGATTGCCATGGTGAGATTTGTTTTGGAAACAGTATTTGAAGACCTCTCGCCGAGCACATATATTAATTAAAAAAAAAAAAATCCTACACCTGGTCTCCAAAACATGCTGCCAAAGAGTCACTAATCACATAAACAGTGTGCTTAATCTGCGGCAGCATATTAGAAACCTGCAGCCTAAGTGCTATCCAACCTGGTCTTCAGCACTAGTGCATAATGTTCCACTGTACAAGAATTTCATTCATCACTGTCATCCCTCACATATAATATATATTTTTCGCTTTACAAGTTTAATGTGCACAAAGTCAAGTAGCTTCTTTAACCCCTTCAGTCACAAGTGGAAGGGCCAACAGATTCAACGTTCTTGTCTGTATGGTATTGTTCAGGTTGACGGTTAATGATTTGTGACATTTTTCGGAAAAATAAGCTGTACCCCATGGAGCAGGCATGGGGTTAACAAGTTCTACGCTGTGTCTTGGCTGACTGTTATACTTCTTCTTGGCAAGAGATTAGACTCATAACCTGCAAGGGTTTAAAATACAGCTTTCAAGTACATTCTGTCTATAGCCTTGTTTGGGCAAAAAATTCAAACAATACAAGTGTGCAAGTGTACTTGTCAAATCTGCACCACAGTGGTTAAGTAGAATGTTTCCAGAACATCCGAATGGTAAACTCACTTATATTGTTTATACAATGCTTTAAGGTCTCATCAAGTTTTATTGTTGTTATTTTCAAAGTCTTTAATCCCCTCTTACGTTCTGCATCTTAATTGTAATCACATGCTTCGTTGCCACCTGTTGCTTATGCATAAGCCAGACCCGCTTCTGCGTTTTATCATAATGTAATCTCTTTGGGACGTTCGATGAGTTGATGTAAAGGCCCGTGTTCACTAAACTCCAAACTGGCCGATCCCAGAGGGATTGGCTTAACACTAACATTGACTTGAATGGCACCGCGACCGGCTGCTTTGGAGCTTATTAACAAATGCACCGAGGGATACATTTGCATCCTGCACCTGTTGCAACTCTGACACTGGCTGAGGGTCCCCTTTCATGAAGCTGCATTTCAGACATGCACACACTTTCAAGATATCTCTAAACCACTATTTATTAACAAACACTGAATGGCAATCACACTTTTACCATTGGCATAGATGTGTATATATAAGTTACAAAAAAGGCAATATATTCGTCTTCCATCTGCACAAACAATAATTTATCCTCCATTAGTTTCTGATTCTGGGTCATCAAACATACAAAGCTACATGACATTCCTCTTTCTCTGCTTTAACTGTACCTTTAACTGAGGTGTTCAGCCCAGGCTGTTCAGGGGTTATTCATTAAAGTGGGAGAGTGGCAATCAGCGACTTGCTCCCGTAAACTCCTGACTTTGAATGGAGTTTATGTTCAGTACGGACCGATTGGCTCGATCCCACTTAAATAAATACCGGTGACCTCCTTCATCTTGGCAAAATGCCCAATTTCGTGTATGCCTAAATTGCACCACGGTGATTCAACTCTTCTGTCTCTTGAAATAGTTGTCAGAAAAATTCAGTATGACCGTTAAAAATTCGGTTTCGTAAGACCCCATCCCAACATGACAAACACCTTTCTACCGTCTCAGAAATTACAAAATGATATTGGATCAGCTTGCAAATCTATATCAGCTGTTACTGTTACATGTCATCCTCTTAAGACAGTGAAAATATAAATGCATGCTTTACTAAAATTCAACAATCTCATAATTTCTTACACACACTACAATGAGATCCGTCAAATTCTGTATACGTTTCCCTGCCTGACCTGACGTTCCTGGCTTAATGATCTATATCAAATGTAACATACTTGACAATAATATACTACGGGGGATATTCTAGTAGCTGTGAGTTTGTCCTTGCGGTTTGACACTGTCACAAGTCACAGCCAGCCATAGTCTGGCGTCTATTATGTCGCGGTATTATATCGCGTCTATTAAAATGGACATTTCGTACAGATTGCACTTTGGTTTTAAGTGGAATTAACAGCAGCATGAGCAACAGCACCAAAAATGAGTAGAAACATGAGAAATGTCAATATTGGAAATAACATCCTTTCAATAAATATTGTTTAAGAATTGGAGTTAGTTTTGTATTACTCTAAACAAGTTTTTTTTTAATTCCTATGTTCTACAACATAAAGAGCTTAATATTTCAACATAATAATAATGCTCCTAAAAGAACATTAATATTGAGTTCTAAATTTTGTAAGGAAAAATCAACATGACCATCAAACTGAAACACTGTAGGTAACTTGAGTAATTCGTTATTTCCTCCCCAAAATATGACATTATATTTAAAGTAATTGCTTTCATCATCAGTAACATGAATGAATAATTTGTTAGCCATACAGTATGAATTGAAATAGAAATGTAATGTTTTGCTTACATTTAAATGGAGCATGCAAACTGTTAATGATGTCCAAAGATGTGCTTTGCAGATGCTTCATAGCTGAGGTGCTGTCTGTAATGTATAGTATAATAACTGCATACACATGTATGCGGAATATTTGGACAAATAATGTAGCTAAATATGTTTTGCAAACATTCTTCAGAAGTATTAAAGACTACAATAAAGGCGTTATTACCCCACAGGGCTCCCCCAGTACATCACATTCGCCAGTAGTGTAGAAGGTCAGATATTACTATAGAATAATCAGACATATAAAGTGCATGCTCAGCAGACCTGAAATAGGATGTGTGGCTTGTAATGATGAGATTACGCATCTATTGAGACGATTTCGCCAGACTTAAGTTGTCGAGGAAAAAAAATCTGCTCGTTATTTGAAGCGATTTTGCTACTAGAATTCCAGCGAGTTTGTAAAAATGACGCGTTTGTCATACCGCTCAGAGTCCTGAGTGAAACCGCTACTGGACATGCGAGAAAGGCTTTCAGAATACGGGAACCTGCATATTCTAACGCAAAGGGCCCTTTCCGCCGGGATATGCACTTCTCGCAGCTACTACAATACCCCCCAATGCCACTCGCCTATGAAACAGCTGCAAGAAGAATGTTTGTTTTTGTTTTTTAAAGTGCTTTATGTCAAAGCACAATTTTCTGTAGATTTCCTGCAGATTTAATCCCAGCAGCACTGAATTCATAGCTTTTTTGCTCTCTTTGCAATCTGTAAACATAGTGGTTTTTTTCCCCCTGTAATGGAATGGGGGATAAGAAAGCCCATTTAAAAGATTGTTATCACTCTCCTTTAATGGGCTTTACTGCCTTTTAAGCAAATCAGTTGGTATCTCATTGCCATCTCAATTGCTCTCATGCATGGCTTCACATTCTTTAAGTAGGATTTATATACAGTAGGAAGCAATTATTCTTATACTTTGAACACGTATATCATCCGCAGGATTGCAAGAGGTGCAGTGTTAAATACACATTGTAATCAATGTAGGAGGGCTGTTTTAAATCACTGGGCAGCCTGCCAATGCAAGGTTCTATTATGTTAGGATTAAGGATGGAAGATTTTGCAAATGCCTCCTAAATCTGTCTAACATTAAATCTTCTCTTGCTTCAAGATGACAGATCTACGGTGCTATTGACTGATGCAGATTTTGGAGAGTCATCAAAACAGAAGTCCTTAACTGTTACTCACACAGTGCATTACCAGTCTGTCTCACAGGCTACTGGACCGTTGGTGGATGTTTCTGATGCCCGGCCTGGAACAAGTGAGTGAAAAATTGTTGTTCTATTCTTTTTGAATTTTGGGTCAATTTGTACTATTGTTATTATTAGAACAACTCTCCAGCCTACAGCATAAACAAATTTCTGTGAAACGTGAAGAACATTCACTAACCCATGTTCACTTATGTAACTCGCTTAAGGTCCTTTAGTGTGTACTGTGTTTAAATTTGGGTTTAGGGATCCTCATGGCCACTGTACCTTTGATTTTGCCCCTTCCATCCCAAAATATCCAAGCTTCAAATAAACAACAAACACTGTAAATAAGTTAAAATTACCACAGCTTTTAATAACCATGACATCCATACATCATGGTTAGAACCCAGCCCCCACAATCATAAACAACCCTATAACCCGTGATCGCTCACTGACGCCCCTGTCCCAAGGAGCATCCTTGAGTCTAAACCGCGGATGCCTAATAGGATACCGGTAGAGCTGTTGCACTTGGCACAGACCTGACACCGCCTCCCCAAATAACCGTTAACACCCAGTCAAACTCACCGCCTGAGCAGTCCACACCCACCACTGTCAAGGCCATTTGAACCCCTCAAACATTCCTCATCACTACCACCAACCAAAAAGCCTTTTCCAACCCATCCTGTCTATAAGTAGGTTTACTCATAATGCATGTCTTTAACCCAGGCTGCGCTGAAAAGATGTGTAATACGGCAGGAATACGCTTATAGTGGTTGCCATGTACAAATGGTTAAGAAGGAAAAGGTGACACATTGTGCTCATTTGCATGTAATTTCCCAGAATCCCTGGCTGCAGTGGAAGCATTGTATGCTAAGAGATAATGGTGCAATGCAAGGTTGCAGACCTGTCAGAAACATGTTAATGTGCTCACAAATGATGGTTCTATTTTCATTACCCGGTCATGAGTTATCCAACCCAAATGCCTATCAGTCATGTTATTATCGGACACATACTCCAGTTATGACAAGTGTTGGATCTGACAACATGCCACAGGGTGCTTCTTGGGCACTATACTGTCAGCTCCACCACAGGAGGAGATTTAACAAAGGCCTGCCATGTTACCCAATGAGACTTTTTTACTCCTCATAGCCCTGACCACCATAGAATGCTCATCTACCGATTTTAAATTCCTTTGTATAGACTTCTTATTTAAGTCCCTAAAATCTACAATGCAATAGCTCAATGGTCTAGCCAAAAGCCTGGCGCTCATTTCCCTCCTTAGCAGATTCCTTCCCTTCAGCTCCACCAACACCAGCCTTTCCTAAAGCATTTAAATGTCCCTTGACTCTTCTGCATGAGGAACACTCATGCTTGAAGTTGCAGGATGCTCCCCACTTGGATTCATTGTAAACACAGTAAACGCAAAGATTAAAAGCTGCTGACTGTCCCATGGGCCATATGCTGCTGGCCAAAACCTGAAAGGGGAATGGATGCTGAGGTACCATGAGTGACAGCCACAAGTTCGCATCTCTCACATTCTCACCACTTGTGCTTTAGAACTGCCATATTTTGCCTAAAACCCTCATCACATCTCGTCTCCTATGAACCTTAAAATCAGGCCAGATTGTGTCCTGATACTTGACACAGAACAATACTGCAGAGTCACCTACGCTGCCTAAAATACCAAATTCTTCCAGACAATTACAAAAGCGCTGGGCACGTGTTTTTTTTTGTATCTTTATCCTTCTTTTGTCCTTTCTTCCCAAACTATTTGTCACTCATTTCTTAAATCGGGCAAAAGTGTCCTCATCTGAACTTACTTTTACCCCAAATCTTTTCTTTCATTGCCACCGGGCTTGCTAAGCAAAAATAAGACTACTTGAAGCTAACGCTTCCCCTCTGCAGCAGATACTTCCACCACTGGCCGTACGAAATCACCACCCGTTACCTCCTGACTCCCTTTATCTCCCCCATGAAGCACTCCTTTCCCAATCCGACCTTGCAACACTATTTACAGTGCCTTCAACTGCTCCCCACACTGAAACCCATCCAGGAGGAGATACTAACAGCTGCTTAAGAAAACCCACTACACCAGCCTGGCAATGAGTAGAGGCCTCAAATCATTCTGCAGCCATCCACGCCAACCCCAGCCCTAATTCTGCTTCACCTGAGGTAGACCCAGATTGCCCATCACACTACTCCCAACCACTTCTGTATCACCCAGCCTACCTAAAGCCTCCCTTAAATATGCCGGCACTTATCCCAGATATCCCAACCACACCTAACACCTTCACCCAAACCTCCCCTACAGCCACCCTGTCTTATACCCAATCTTGGCCTAACCTTCCACCCCCCCCCCAAAACAACTCATATCTGCAGCTAGCAGACCAGACTAGCCTGTCCCTGATGTCAACATAGCCTCAGCTTCCTGTCGGGCTACAGCATCATCCTCCAATTGATAGTGTATGCTTGTTCCGACTCTGCCCCAGTACTGGACTCACGAGGCTGCAGCCTCGAGATATTGTATCACTTTACATGGCATCCTCCTCTCTCACTGATGCCTCTGCCATTGGCAATGCTGGGAGGAAAACACACCCCATAGGATCATGCTCTCTCCATGCTCCTCCACACCTCTCTGCAGTTCCCTCAGCAACCTCTTGCAGTTCATCGCAAGAACTCCCCCCTAAAGGGCCTGGTATAGTTTGCAAGATGAGGGATGGCTTAAGATCTGCAGAAGACCCAGCCACCATGGACCTGCTCAACCTTAATCCATGGAGCATTTCTGTCCTCAAGCATGCCACGAGGAGGAAGAGGGCAAGTATAAGCCTACCTCACCTTAACTATCACATCAAACACCATTCGTCTTCCTGCTCCTAACCTACTACTATTAAAACCTCACTATCCCAACCCCCCCCTTATAAAAATTAGATTTTAAAATATATGAATAAGTAAAAAAAAAAAAAGGTTGTGTGAAGTCACAGGTCTATTAAAATCTTTTTTGGTTTCTCAATTTGTGGGGGGTTAAAAAATAAATAAATGTTGAAGTATATTCAATAATCTACATTAATTAATTTGCTGATTATAAAGCCTAGTAAATGATTTGCATTGCTGTAATCAACTGGAATTGCTTTTCATAATATATTGCTTTGATTTTTAAAGCTCTTAGCAGTATGATTAATCAATTAGAAGGCTAAAAAGTCTTTCCCAAAATTGCTTCAGAATGCTACTTTATCGTTTCTGCTTGGCCATCAGGGAAAATGCTTCCGTTACTCCGGAACATACAAGTGGCCACATTCTATATAGCAAACACCGTATTTTAAGAAAATTAGATATTTTTCTGTATTAAAGGGACACAACTAAACCCGAAAGTTGTATTTTCAACCATTATTGTGGTACAATATGATCTTGGTAACTGGTATTACTGTACAGTTTGTAAGTATTTAGTTACCCATCTCTAGTGTGTAGTTCTACAAAATGCAAGCACATGTCGCCTGCTTTCTTATAGCTCATCAGGCTATGAGCACTCCGCCAATATGTTTATTTATTTGATTTTTTTATGATCTACAGTGTTCTTCAACTTCATGTTTAAATATGTTTTCCTTATGACACTGCTCTGTTCAAGTATGTCCAAGCTAGCTAAGCGACAATTTCTTGTAGTCCATGTCAAAGGGGTTTCACCTTCATGACCGTGTGGCAAAGTATTCAGTACAACAGGAAATAAAAATATGTTCTCTCTTTTAGTTTGTCTAAATGGAAATGCCACAATAAAGCTATACTTTAGTCTATTAAAAGTCCAAATGTTACTGTAAACAGATGTGATCCAGGTGGATCCCCCACAAAAAAAATGAACAATGGAACAGTGAACAACAACTACACAAAGATGTGCTATAGAACATGTCCCTCTAAATAGCATGGTTTCATGTAAGCAGGAATACATCCCTTTTGCAATCAAAGTATAGGCCTCATAAGGTAACTTATTCCCAAATTGCATGTTCTGCTAGGTGGGTAAGCGAGCGTTAGGATCTTCCCCTTGCCCGTCTAGGCGAGTTGGAGTTGAATGCTTCCTCCTTTTTCAAGAGCTCATCAGGAAAATCTTGATTAAGAAGTTATTTGTGTTCCAGGTATATGAGCTTTTTTGGACCTATCAAATACGAAAAAAAATATACAGTAGTGGGGTTTAGCATTTACCAGGGAAATATTTACCGACACCCTTATTCCTGCAGGTACCACCTTGCAACTTCGCCCCAATGCAGCATATATTCCCGTGTTTTCTAGGTACAGCAATTTGTCTGGTTTTTGCCTGCAGGGAAGCTCAAACTTGAATTAGGTGCATATCTCAGCCAGGTCAGAACATGTGAAAGTGTTCAGAATTCTTTGCTTTGTTTCATACAATTTCCTCAGAACTCCCCAGAACATTTATTCTTAGGATGTAAAGTATGGTATGACTTTATCCCCATCATGAGACAGTCATTTAGCTGACTGATATATTTGACTGGGGTTTAGCCATAAGATCTTTAGCTGTAGGGAGGTCAGTTTGGGGGGACATATGGTTGCAATATGTGCCACGGTGTAATTCTCTTTAATACCCCCTGAATTACATGTTGAATTAGGTTTCCTCTAGTATATCCAAGGAAACATCAGGAGGTAAGGCTTAGAGTAGACTGAAGAGTCTCTTTCGATATCAAACCACAGATTTTTAGAAGCTATGTTCCAACCAAGGACAACTGCATGGAAGACACAGAGTAAACTCTTGGTACTATTATTAGCAGATGGAGCCGTAACTCAAGCGTCTTAAAGGCCTTTAACAAAAGTAAGTTAGTACCCGGTGACCAGCAGCTGAGTGGTAAGGCTTCACTGCAGAGGGTTATCCTGAAGACTGCAAGTAGAAATCGCTCTAGCTGGCTTTATTACAGTTAAAGTCTCCAACTCAAATTGGCCGCGGAAGAGTAAAAGAGCACCTGCTACATGTATGTCGCAGCCTTCAAGGTGGAGATTTAAATGAAGGCAGTTATACCTAATGTAGTAGGGTGCACCACACTGGATATTTATATCTGTCACTCTTTGAGACTGTCCACAGTTGTGGGAGTGCCTCAGAGAACATTGTGATTTAGTAAAGGCATCTGCAGGCCGCAGCAGGCCGCAATATAAAAATGCTTAATGTTTCTTCCAGGAGAAGAGCTGGTTGATCACATTAATATACATAAAGATTACATTGCAGTATTTCTCTGAGGTGGCTGACGGTTGAATCCGCTGATTTTTAGAATGGATTTCAAAAATCCATTCAGGAGCAAGTGTGTGTGTAGCTGGCTACCTCCTGCAAGCTCCTATTAGATTTTAAACCACATTTTAGTCAACACAAACTCAAGCGAAGACCATCTGCTTGCTCCTCAGCATTGTCACTGTATATTATAATTTAGGTCAGAGACAAACAACACGACGGGTCTCAAACAGTGTCTGCACAACAAAGAACTTCTTCAAAAAAAAAGAAAACCTTTTCATTCAGGATATCTGCTCTGAGTTTAAATCAAAACATGTTAGATGGGTATTGTCTTTTAAGACATACAGCTCCTCGGGCATTTACAAACCAGTGATATGCATGTTAGGTTCTTGGCACTAGTCTCTCGAAATAATACAGCAGGAGTCATACCAACAGTATGGAATGAAATATGACACTGTTAAAGGGAATAAAAAAAGATTTACTTGTATTTTTGGGGTGGGTTAAAAGTAATTTTGTTTTATTGTAAAAGATCTGTCTAGCCAGACTAAAAAAATATAATGTTTCTACAGCAGCTCTCTGACATTTCCAAACTTGAAGGAATTCTCTTAGAAGCAAGCGAGAGAATACTACAGCAAAGGCAATTTGATCAATGATGAAAGGGGAGTTCTGTGGGAGAACACTCAGACAGAAGAAATAGATACATACATCAGACACAGTGACATTAATGTATGGGGCTTGTGTGCCTGGTGGACAGATACAGTATGTTGATCGCGTTGTTTTCCCAGGCTCTCTGGGGTTGTGCTTTAGTTCGACTTAGTGTGCATTGTACAAAAACAAAAAAGTCAAGTTTTTTCTTTTTCCTTTCAACGCGGTGTGATTCTTTGGACCCCAAGCACAGCTTGGATGAGCTGTAATCGGCAGTGAGTGTGAGTACAGGGCAAGTATATAATTTTTTTAAACTTACTAAAAGGTCAACAGTATGCCACAAAAGTGACTTGATTACTGCTGAAGTTGAGGAAATACATTCTGCTTGTGTTTATGGAAAGCACTCGTACAGTATATACAATTTACTTGTATCTTCTTTTTATCTAACAATATGTTACTAAAAGCATGCTTTCCAACATCTTCATTTGTAAACGTTCAAAATAATGTTTCCCCTGTGAGTTTTAAAAGATGACCAAGTACCAAACTACAAAATGTAGTGTATGGAAACCCACTGACCTTAAAAAGAGCACTTTTGACTTTTAGAAAAATCCATTATTTAAGTTCATTACCTCCCAAAAATGTATAAACTGTGAACATTTGAAAAAGATCATAAAATGTTTCTTGACGAGAAATAAAAATGATAAATGTTGTGAACTTTTAGACGAAGCAGGATGTTACTGAACCATTGCTTTAATATTGTCAAATTGTTTATTGTACCCAGGAAACCGATTAAAGAAAAAAAGCCCTAACCACAGTGTTTCACAGTCTGAAAGCCAAGTCTACGTCCTATGAACTTCAAGTTCAGACATAGAAATGTTAACGAGCAGGATAAATGAGATTCCATCAAGTATGAGTAGGGGTCTTTTCAAATCGTTAATATTAATTACTTTCTTTCATGTTCTTGATGTCAGAAACCAAATGTTTGATGTTGTTAGTTGAACAGCAAACTCCAAACTTCACATGCTGGCTCCATCCTTTGGATAAGAATACATACTTCAGAATGCTCCATGCTATATAAATTGACTTCACTGCTTATCTAGTACTTCAACAGTATTTTAGCACGTGACAAGAAGTACACAGCATATGTTGGGTTTGACCCATGTTGTTTTTCAGACTAGTGCTGTTAACAATAAGCAATTCTGCTTAAAAAAGATGGGCAAAACCAAACATATGAAGGTTTTTTTCTATACATGTTTGCAAGCACTTCTTAATATCATATAAACAGAATATATTCGTTTTACAGAAATGTTTTAGAAATAAATCCTCTATTCACCAGCAATTAAGTATTTTCATCTCCCTAGTAATGTTGTTTTTCAGGATTCCTCACTTTATTACAAGGTCCGCGTGTGACTTCTTCTTTTTTTTTTTTGTTTTACAGATCCTACCACTAGAAAAAATGCAAAGGCTGGGCCTGCAACTCGCAACAGGTATGCCAGCCAGTGGACTCTCAATAGGCCTCATCCTACCATATCTGCGCACACGCTTACCACAGACTGGAGACTTCCCACACCCCGAGCGGCAGGGTCCGTAGACAAGGAAAGTGACAGCTACAGCGTGAGCCCTTCACAGGATACAGGTATTTTTATCTTACAGTATCTGTATATGTTGCTGCCTTTGATTATAATGACTAGTTACCCTGCTGCCCCTCCTCATCAGCTCCAAATACTCTCACACATGCCATCTTTATTCTGCCCCTCATCTCTTCTCCTCCCTCGTCACTTTGTCCCCGTCCCAAGGCTTCCGGGCCATATCTGAAATTCTCTCCCCCGTATCATCAGATTCTCCCCTATACTTCACTCATACGGTATAAAGGTAGCCCGAATAGGAAGCATATGCAACATCCTTTTGCTATCCAGAAAACCCTGCCTCCTGCCTGACTATAAAACTGAATATTTGTTACAACTGCTGAATGACACAGGAAGTCGCTCAGTGGAACATACGAGTCTCCTCCTCCAAGTTTCCACTTCCCCTTCTTTTTAGACTTTTTAGATTGTACTGCATGTCCCTTGCAGCTGGATGCCCCTTACCTGCGGTGCCAGTGTATATTAATGTTAGCATTTTATGATGACTATCTTTGCAATATGTTACGGTGTTATAAATAAATGATCATAATAACAACACAGATCTGGCACTGTGTTTATTCAAATAAACATCTACTGTAGCAATACAAGGACATAGGGGTTTTCCACAATGACACCTGATATCAGTATATTTTTTTCTATGTTGCTATACACTACTTGGAGTTGTATAGTTCAGCACTACGCGGTTTTCTATTGTCAAATGCATTTACCATTTTGTAGAGTTCATGAATGATGCTTTAGCATCGTCAGTTTTGCCAAGTTGTAGTATTTTAATATATTATATATATATATATGCTCTTTTACACCCCTCTCTCCTCCCTCTCCCCTCTGCCCTCAACCCCACATGGGGAGCAGGGGTCATCAGGATGCTGATGGTATTTCAGTGTGAAACAAAATACACCAAGCTAAATTATTCCTGAAAACGTGGTTTCTACCGACTATGCTAGTTACTGCACGTTACATTATTGGTGCACCTACACGGCACATTTACACTAATATAACTTTGTTTTTGCTTAATTTTTTTGTCTGAATGAGTCCTTTATTATGCACTCTTGGTAAGGGTAATTTATACAACAATAAGCTCCAACGGCGTTCAGAACTGGCAGGGAGTGTGATTGTGTGTGACTCTTGGGAAGGGCACTGCATTTGGAGTACTACAGTATAACAGAGATACCTTACTAATAAGATGCAGCTTTAGCATAAATTTGTATTGGAGTTCCCCCCTGCCCATGCGTAATAGATAATCCTGACTTTACAGTGTACTCTGTTTTTGGGTTTCTACTCTATCTGCCCTTTGAGCAACTGTGAATTGATTTACAGAGAATAAAAAAGTACAGTACATCTTCCATATTCCCAAAGCACGCCAATCCCAGAAATATTGCAGTTCCCATGGTAATTCCATTTACCAAGGTTTCTAAGAAAGTAGATAAAGTCTATTACAAGATTATATGTGTGTGTCTGAATTGCTTTTTCCATCACATTGTATATGCTACAACATACAACCCAAAAATAGTATCTGTATTTTATGCTTTTGTCAGCTAAATGTCTGACTGAATTGATAATAGAATGATGTTGGCTCAGGCACATATTTCATAGCTTTTAAATGTAAATACTGTATTGTGTACAAAGATTAATTCTGAACTTAAATATAATAAAAACCCAATAGAGTGGGATGAGCTCAAAGTGTGGATGACTATGGAGTCTTGGAAAGTACTGCAGACTATGAGTAACAAAAAAGTAATGTCTTAAAATGAAGTAATCTATATTGATTATAAATCAATCAAAATATCCTAAAGGTGAGAGGGAATATTCAATGTGAAAATTAATCATACTGCATATGTTTTGGCTATAGTACTTTATCTCATGTAAATGCATACCATATTTTATAAAACAAGTTCCTGTAATTTATTGATTAATTATATACCACTGAGGTTGTATCCAAATGCTTACAGTACCTTGCCAGTGGCATTTTTAAATACTAGCTATTTATCACTTTGATCAATAGCTTGTTATATCTTCATAGTACATTGATAAATCCAGAGCTTCAACATAATTGAAAAAAAAAAAAATTATTGTGTAGTTATAACTTGAAGATAATATGATTAGAGTGTTTACTCATTTATCCTCGCATTTAATGAATACGGTTAGTTAGTGCAAAATGAAGGTAGGCGTTCAGGCCACTAAAGTTCTGTATGAATGCAGCTTGAAAATATTTGATGGAAGATCTGCTTAAGGAATATGAAAATAGGTAATTATATCATGAATAATTTATCCACTGCTTGGAAATATGAGAATATGTTGTTTTTTTTTTTAAATATATATATACCAAACTGAAAAGCAGTGTGATAATTTGCAGCTTTACTATTGAGAAATGTAAGCTCCACAATGTGGGACAATTCATAAGACAATATGATTCTAAACAAATGAACTTGTGTGTTTTCTTTGTGTATTTCTGTTTTTAGATAGAGCAAGGAGCAGCATGGTCTCCACAGAAAGTGCCTCCTCCACGTACGAAGAGCTAGCAAGAGCATATGAGCACGCAAAGATGGAAGAGCAGTTGAGGCATGCCAAGTTCACCATTACAGAATGCTTCATATCAGACACCTCATCAGAGCAGCTAACAGCAGGGACTAATGAGTATACCGACAGCCTGACCTCAAGCACACCGTCAGAGTCGGGGATCTGCAGATTTACTGCATCGCCCCCTAAACCTCTTGACGGAGGAAAGGTGCAAAATATGGTAGCTCCCAAGGCACATAGGCCAGGTAAGAATATAATCTGATTTTTTCAGCACGCAATCGGCTGCATGTACAGTATGCTGAAATGACAGCGTTGCATGGTCTAATCTTTAACAACTTCAAAATGCTCCATTTTTCATAACCCTAATGTATATATATTTTTAATAATAACATGATCATCTGTGATTCTGTGTATATATATAGTGTGTGTGTGTGTATATATATATATATTTATATATATATATATATATATATATTATATAAATACACACACACACACACACACACACACACATATATATACAGACAGACAGGCACACACATGGAGGATTATTTTGGGGACAAGGAAACTGCAGCAGGATGAAGCCTGATTGCGGCTTCCCCGCGCCAAAAAACTCAGTACACTAATTTCCCCTAAGGATTAATGCAGCGACGACCCTGCTTCTGAATGGGACTCCCACTGTGTTAATCCCACCGGACCACACCAGTCACAGGAATGGGAAAAAGCTGTAATAGCCAAATATTGGTAATAGCGCTTTTGCCCATTCAAATATACAGTACTGCACATTATAATTAAATACAAATTACAGTACAATCAAAACAAACACTAGCCATTTCATCCATTGATTGTCACTGTGGTTATTTATGCCCTCAACAGGGGCACAGATAGCCACATTGGCAATCAATGGGCATCTTATAGTCAATAAATGTGTATCTTACCCTTGCCGGTATGAAGGTTCATCCTCCTCATTCAACTGCGTCACCAATCCCCAGTATGGGGTGCTGGTATCCCCTGCAAGTTTTAAATGTTTTGGTCTCATGACTGGGACATTTAAACTTGCAGGAAATACCGGCACCCAATACGGAGGCCTGTATCTTGGGAAGCAGGTTGTCCCCGGACCAGAAAGTAATGCAGGTCAGCTCTGGAGACCCCCTTCTTCAATCCTACTGTATGTGCTGCAAATACAAAATGTATTTTACATGTAAAGAGCTGTGCAGGGAAACACAGAGAGAGCGACCGATTCTCTTTGCTCTCTCTGCACAGTCCTTCCAGACCGGTAACGGCCCGGTAAGATTAACAGAGTGGGAGTCCCACTCGAAGTAGGAACACCCACTGCGTTATCCTTATGGGAATTCTGCGCAGGGCCATGATGCACTTGGCTGCGATCACGGACGTACTTGGGCCGCGGTCCACCCACTCCAAGTGAAGCTGAATCGTGCTACATCTGTATATATAAATCTCGTTATTGTAGAGGTAAAACTCATTACAGTAGGTGCATTTCTTACAGAAACTCACAAAATGCCCTTCCTGACTTGGAATTTCCTAATATTTCTATTGAAAAACCCATTAAGTACTTACTTAGTAATAGTTCAGAGTCACCAAAACATAAAACTCATTAAGTATGATGTTTAAATAATGTCAAAAAAGAACATGTTATCGCCTTTTCGTTAGTACTCAAAGAATGTAGTTTATGACTTTTACCTTTACAACGACGATATATATCATTGATTTGAGTGGCACTCCACTAAAAATGGTGTGCTACCGGGGTGCTTTAGCTGGCAATAAATTGGGTATAATAGAAAGTAATGGCAGGCACACCAGGACTTATGCAAAACTGGAAAATGTTTCTTTACTAATACAAATTGTTTCGGATCTCCAAGGAGTCATTTAAAAAAAAAATTTTTAATGCTCCTTGGAGCTTGGAGAGCCGAAACGTTGACCGTACCAATGAACTTTTATCATTTTTGCATAAGTCCTGGTGTGCCTGCTATTACTTTCTATTATACATAATATGTATAGATACACATACACATATACACACACACACACACACACACACACACACACACACACACACACACACATACACACACAAAGAGACGTGCTAAATGGATTGTCGGGGAATATAGAATAAGTGGTATAGTAATGACTATACTAGCAATAATATGACAAGTGAGTCCAGCAATAGTAGGCAAGTAGGGGCAGATCAAATGCCAGAACGAAGGGCTGCTGCACTTGAAGTGGTCTTGGAGGTCACTTGAGGTAAGTTTTCCATAGGGAAAGAGCGCAAGAGATGCTTTTATGGTGTAATAAGATCATTTATTAAGTATAATAAGTATTGGTTAAAAAAAAATGCACATTTACAATGTAAGTCAGTGGCTGTTCGCATTGAAGTGGTGTTTAGCTGTTGCAACCTAATAGTTTAGGAGTCAGTGCATTGGTCATTCGTAGGGTGAGGGTCCTTCTTCCTCAGGGTTTTATTTCCACTGTGTCAGTGTCGGGGGAATACCCTCCATCCGGTATCCGGAGCCTGGGGTTGATGACGTCGCCTCCTAAGCTCGGCTATCAGCTGATTCTGCCTCCTTCGCTCACGCTCAGCATGTTGTGGACTTTGTGGCATTAAATTGTAGTTGTCACTCTCTTGACCATTCCTCTAATCTACCTAAATCATTACTAATTTTGTTTGCTCGCACTGGAGTCTCAACCCTGTTGCATATCTTTGTGTAACCTGAAGAAAAAGGCATACTTTTCTTTCCAGACCATTGTAATGTCACTATACTGATATTAAAGAGCAGCGGTCCCAGTAAAGATCCCTTAGGTACTCCACCTGTCACCTTCATCTTCTCTGAATGTGCTCCATTTACCACCTCAACACTCTGTTACCTATCCTTCAACCAATGTCTTTTCCATTTATCAACCATAGAATTCAATACTAAGCATTGCAACTTGTCTTTTACTGTATGTGGGACAGTCAAAGGCTCCAATCTGATCTATTTCCTTATTCATCTATTAAAACATATCAAGTTTTGATTGACATATCATAGTTTTGTTTGACATGTTCTCCCCCCAATAAATCAATGAAGCCTGGCAACTTTGTTGTTGGACCTTTATGATGCGAGGCAATGGGGCCACCCATGGTCACGCGACCATGGCAGCCCAGGTGCTTGAAGATTAATGCTGGTGGGTGGGTCTGATGCGGATGTATCGTATGGAACCCCACCCCACAGCACCACTGCAGAAGACATTGTCTTTGGACATGCAATTGTTTGCTGCTTTGACCAGTGTCTTGCTACATCTGTATATTCAACAATTCTTTCTTTCAATAGTGTTTCCACTCATTTCCCTTCTACTGTCGTCAGACACACTGGCTTGTAGTTATCAACCTCTGCCCTACTTTCAATTGTGTCTAGTGGGACTATGTTTGTCCTTCTTCTGTCAGCTTGAACTCTACCTCGTAATATGACTGGTTAAATAATTCTGTTAATTATGTTGCCATCACGCCCCCAAGCTCTTTTAATATCCCTTGATGTATCCAGTCTGGTTCCATTGACTTGTCCACTTTCAGTTTTTAGGACTTTCCCCTCTACAGGTGTGTCCACCTTCTTTCCATTTATATTCCTGTTCTTCAACTGCCGTCCCCCCCTCTTCACCTTCAGCTCTGAAAACCGAACAAAAATAATTAGGGTGGTCTGCTTTACCTTTTGTCCCTCTTTATGACCATCCTTTTCTGTCTTTAGTCTTACTATTACTCCTTTTGTTTTTTCCGTTTTACTTATATACCTAAAAATAAGGTTTTGCTCACCCTCTTTAATCACTGGGCTCTCTTCTCTTTTGCTTGGTTATTTGCACATCTGATTACTTGCTTAGCCTCATCCTGCCTAAACTGATATAGTTCTCTATCTTCCTCATTGTGTTTGCTTAAGCCTTTACAATTCCTACCACCTCCTTTAAGAACTATATTTGCTTTCTATTCAAGTTGCTTCTACTAACCTGCCTGACATGAGTCTATTGCTTTAAATATTGCATTTTTTGTGTTTCCCATTGTTCTTGCACTTCTCACATTCCCCATTCTACAAATGAACCCATTAACTATTTTCCCATTAATGAATGGTCATCTCTTCTAAAATCTGCATTTGTATGTACAGCAGTATGACTCTGCCTCCGTCTTTATACTAAATCACACTGATTGATGATCAATGGAACCTAATCTCTCACGTTTGATACATTTGATACACATCTGGCAGATTGAAGTTTCTCATAATGATTACCTTTCCCTTATTTACCATCTTCATGATGTATTTTATTAACACCCTGTCCAGTTCCTCCTCCTGTCCTGGAGGTTTGTATATATGAATGACAACCTTATCACCATTTTTAGGGCTATCCAAAGTGTCCTAACTCTCCCAAAAAGGGTATCTCCTCTCCCCTTTCTTTCTACCCTGTGCTTTCTACTGTACATAGATTGTAACCCAGTATAGATGTGCCTCAGTTCTGATTTTCATTGTAGAAAAACACCTGCACGGCACCCATGGAGACACAGATTCAGGGGGCATAGAGGAAGATTTGAAATGTGAGTATGAGTCTTATTATTTTTGTTTAGGGACACTCCCAATGAGGCTTTAAGGGGTGGACTCATTTTCACCAACTCATTGCTTTCAGGGAACATCTGTCCATTGCCATAGACATCATTAGACTCATCCATTTTGATAACATATTTTTGGAAGTTTGTACCTCACGCATCTTCTTCCTTTTTTTGAATACTGTATCTCAACTTATTATCATCCGTATATGCATACATTGGTGATCCAGTACTTGAGCACCCAGTACCACTGCTTTTTTTGTATCTGTCTGATTTTCATCGTACCTTGACTCCATAATAGCTGCAATATCCAAATCAGGATAGGCAGGGTTGATCTTGATTGATTTCACTGCTACATTAGTTTAAAAACTTGCAGTAAAAATCTGAAAATGAACTATCTGAACTGCTCACTGAGTATCCTTGTTAACCTCCAAGATGGATGCATGCTATCTCTTTTATGTAGGTTAATATACCTCCAGCTATGTACTGTACAATAAATCCAAATCCCTCTTCACAACACTTCCTCAACCATGCATGAAATTCGTGCAAGGAGTTGTGCCTTCTCCACTCCTATAAACCGGCAATACCATTGAAAAGGCCAATGAGGATGATGCTTTCCTAAGAGCTGTTCCTAACTCACCTAATTTCTCCTTCATTACCCTAACTTCATCCCTGGCCAGGTCATTAGTCCCGAGTTGGACAATGACATCTACCTCTTGTCTTCTCTTGTCTTGCTGCCTTAACAATTCCCCAAATGCATTAATTTTATACTCCATTTTTTCTTTGGCACGTATGAGCTACTTCTAGATAGAAATACATAAACAGAACCTCTGCATGTTTTTAACCTCATCACTTCATGGTTTTAGATGGCAAATACTTCCATTATGCAAAACTAGGAACTTTTAAACTATTGTTTACTACAGGAGCTACTATGACCATACATATTATTCAACTTCAATGATCATACAGTAATTCCAATTGGCCAAAATGAAAGAACAGCAGCAGCACTCCAATGGTCTTAAGTAAAAGAATATACAATATTTGATCAAGAAGACAAGAAGATCAGCTTTTTGTTCCAACCTCGGACCTTCGTAAATTGGGACTTAGAAGATTGCATAGAATGGACCTGTCGTTTCCTGGGAGTCACTTATGTAACTAAGCGTATTTGTTCTGTCCTCGGCTTCCTGGGACTCTGTAAGAGTTGACAGGCAGTTAAACTCTTCTTCGTGCAAAGTACTGTAGAGTACTCATTGAATTTACGATGAACTTTATTTACAAGCACAAACAGAAATGAATAGAAAACTTTGGTGATGCATAGATTAGGAGAAGGTGAAAAAACAATACTGTGACATGGAGAGCAGTTGGGGATGCCACTTAGCTGTGGCTTCAAGCTTGAAAAGGAAGCACTGTAGACTGGCCAAGCAGGAAAAAGAGCAGGACTTGACCACGTGCTAGAGAGAGAGGAACATACCAAAACCCCCAGGGTTTGGGAAGAGTAGTTGCTGAGGCAACAGGCTAATGACAGTTGTAGTAGACTTTGCATCGTATCGAAGAGGACAGAAACTAGGGTAAAGGTTAGCTGGCAGACAACAGGAGAAAAAACCCAGAGCTGAAGACACACTCTTATTTATTTATTTTTGTTTAGCCACACCTACCTGATAAAAGGCCACGTGTGTTGCTGCTTACAAATAAATGGAAACGTTGTTTGCACCTTCAAGTTTCACTTTGATCCTTGCAAGGAAATACCTACGGAGTGTTGTTATTTTTTATTTTTTTTTCCTTTCAGTGCTGTCTCCTTCATTCCCCCCCCCCCCCCCTTGCTTCTAAAACTTAAGTGTGGCCACACGATCTGGAGACAATCACCTGTTTTATACCCACCTGTAGTATTTTTTTTTTTCATGATGGCAGAAAAGACCCACTTGGCCCAGCTAAGTACTCTCCCCATATTCCTATCTGTTGCATAACATCAGGCACTATTTGACCCTTGTTTTTTTTTATATGCAGGCTAGACTTGTGCTTATCCCAAGCATTGTAAGAATGACAAAGTGATTGGAGGTCAGGGTAAAAGTCTGGAGAATTCAGTAGACTCGTAAGTGTAGTGAAGAG
Source organism: Ascaphus truei (assembly GCF_040206685.1). Lineage (NCBI taxonomy): Eukaryota > Metazoa > Chordata > Amphibia > Anura > Ascaphidae > Ascaphus > Ascaphus truei. Next base: position 20,319,318 of record NC_134485.1, read on the forward strand.
AAGTTCAGCGAAGGTCTTTGACGTAAAAGTGCAATGTGACGCATAGTAGGGTGATAGAAATATGTAAACGTATGGAGAGCCAGCGTGGCTGAGTACTTACAAAAAAAGAGCGATTAATGCTTTGGAGTGGTATAAACATGGGGGAGTTCAAAAGAGAAAATTGCTCAGCAACTTACAAAATGACTGTATTTAAATGGAAATCAAAGTAATAACCATTATGCACAACATAGGTACTTGTGCACTCTACCTAAAGGTGCCGTCCCTCCTACCCCCGCTGTCTCCCATCGTGACCTACTCTGAACGTGGGCCCCATGTAATTCCCTTTAAAGCAGATTAAACAACATTATATTTTTTCCTAGCTGGTTTTTATTCTAAAAGCCCAGAGCCTGCAGGAGAGCGTTCACATGGCAACTCCCGCTGTTTATTCTCACTTTGTCTCCTCCACCAAGCAGCGCCGAGCTGTTTCCCGTGCATGAATAGGATCTTAGAAGAAAAGGGAAAAAAAGGGTCATTTTCTCAGATCAGGTTCTATGAGGTCTGCTAATCCCTTTAAATTCCGTAGGGATTAGTAGCCATATTAATTTTGGTTTCCGACTATTTCTTTTTAGGAATAAAATACAGTTTAAAAATCATTGAGTTGGGGACAAACCTGGTGGTGAAACTGAAATCTTACTGCACAGTAATACATGAATAACTCTTTAAAAAAAATAAGCATGTAGCTGCCTCTTTAAATTCGCTGGTGTGGTTTGTGAACGTGGTACCAGCTGAATGGTGGCAAGGATTTCTCATGTGCTGGAAAGTAACACATTGGAATGGTCTCTTCCACACCATTAATAAACGCAGTTAACATATGAAGATATCTATGTATCAAGGCAATTCTGATGCAAAGCTGTGGCATTTTCATCTTGCACTTACTGTATGCATCAAAGTGCTTTGGTCCAGTTTTGCCCCATCCTGCGACTTGGGGAGTTTCAGTTGGAGAAGCTGGGAAGGAGTTACATGGCGCCCAGATTACTAGATGTCACATTATGCTTTTCTGTGCTCAATTATTTTCCCATTTTATTTACCAGCAAAAATATTCCATATCTGTACGAAACAATTCTTGCATCTAAACAACTCTTCTCCATATAACAAAGCACTGCGTCAAAACACACCTGCATCTGCATTTATACATAGACCCCAAAGTCTTTTATTTAAAAGAACATACATGTTGGCATAACTTAGTTACATATTTACATAGTAGATGAAGTTGAAAAATAAGGCATACTGTATCTATCGAGTTAAACCAAAAGTATTCTAAATTTTGACGACAGATACCTGTACTTATCCTATATTTGTATTTCCAGTATATTGATCCAGAGGAAGGCAAACCAAAAAACCCCTGTGAAACATTATCCAGTTATGTCTCATAAGGGGGAAATAATATTTCCTTCCTGACTCGAATAATGGCAATCAGATTACTTTCTGGATCAACTTTCTTGACATTTTTACTTATTTGGTATATACCTGTATACTTTTCCTTTCTAATAAGATTTTCAACCTCTGTTTGAAGATATCTATTGAATCTGCCATCACAGCCTCCATGGGTAATGAATTCCACATTTTTACTGCCCTTACTGTAAAGAACCCTTTCCTTTGTTGCTGGTGAAATCTCCTCTCCTCTAACCTTAAGATACAGTATGCCCCCGAGTCCTTTGTACTGCCAATGGGATGAATACAGTAGCTCTTTGAAAGCTCCTTTTATTGTCCCCGAATATATTTGTATATTTATTTATAAAAATGTTTTACCAGGAAGTAATATATTGAGTTACCTCTCGTTTTTAAGTATGTCCTGGGCATAGAGTTATGATGTGAGACACATGGGTACAAATACATGGTTACATAGGAGACCAGGGTTATACAGTACATTATATATAAAGAGATTGCTTTACATTAGGCGAACAGGGTTATACATTAAATATGAAGACATTGCATGAACAGTTAATGATGAAGTACGTTATAGGTGTACAGTATGTAACAGTTACAGACATCATTAAAATGGGAGACAGCTTTAGTTTTGGAAGAACATAGACTGGTGATGGTATTGAGAGTCTCTCAGGTAGATTGTTCCAGTTGTGGGGTGCACAGTATGTGAAGGAGGAGCGGCCGGATACTTTGTTGAACCTTGGAACTGTTCTTTGGAGTCACATACTGTGGAGTGTTTGGGGCGAAAGCCAGATTGCAATTGGCTAGGGAAATTCGTCTTGGTATAGTAATCGCATAATTGGGAGTGAACACATTTTTCCATGACTTTGCCAAGTATTGGGAGAAGAGAGATTGGCCTGTAGTATGAGACAGTGTTTTTGTCCCCACTTTTGAAGATTGGGACAGCTCTGGCAGTTTTCCAGGTTTTAGGGATATGGCCCGCAGACAAAATAGAGTGGATTAAGGAAGCATATAGTTATCATATCCCCTCTTTTCTAATGTAAACAAATCTAATTTAGCTAGCCTCTCATAGATCAGATTATCCATCCCCTTATATAATTTGGTATATCTTCTATGGGCTTTTTCTAGTTCCATAATGTATTTTTTATGGAATGGTGCCCAGAACTGTACTCCACATTCATGATGTGTTCTTACTAATGCTTTGTACAGTGGCATAATTATGCTTACTTCCCTTCCCAGCATTTTGGAGGATTAGTCCTTTCGCCAGGTGCAGGCTATAGTACAACAGGCCTAGTGCTCAAAAGGTTGTGCCACAATCTATATTGTGCTAAATAAAAGACTGCACATATTGAGAGAGTGCAGCTGAGACCACATCGAAATGTTGGTAATTGAATTTTAGATCTGTTTTAAAATGAAGAAAATAATTATCAAGAACGGCTAATAATGTTGGAATCTTTCATCTGCTTTTAAAGTTTGAATGTTGGGAAAGAGAAAATAAATGTTATATATTTGCTTGGAGAAGCAATCGAAATTCAAATCCAATACCCTTCAATATCTAGACTTGACTACTATAATCGCCTTCTTGCTGGTCTTCCTCTCCTCTGTCACTCCTTCAGAAGTCACCCAAAATAGTTTCCCATATGTCCTCTTTGTTGTGCTTATTACTGTATCTCTTCCTGTCCTTTCCACACCGATGAAATTCCCTTCCCTGCAAAATCAATCTCTCCCCCACACATTGAAATATGACCTGAAAATCCACATCTTCAAAAATGCCTATACGTCATCTCTCTGATATCTCAATCTTCTTTCTCCTCACTGTAACATAACTATCATCTCGGCTACTTGCTTCATGGAAAGCAGCCATTTAGAAACACACCAACCTTTTTCTCAACCAGAACTTTGTTTCTACTCTTTCTTCTTTTTGGGTTGTAAGCCCCTTGTAGAAGGACCCTCTTAACCTACTGTACCAGTGTGTTGTCTAATGTATTCTTATTGTTATTGTCTTCCCACTCCATTATACAATGCTGTAGGATATCATGGCACATGATAAATAAACAATGATTAGGGTATAAATAATAATAATTCAAACACAGCATGAAATTGCAGAGAAATCATTCGTGATAAACTTGGATTGAGTTGGAAAGATTCAAGATGGTACTTGAATGTATTTATTTTCTTTTTAGGAAAACAAATGACCAGCAAAGGTATAATAAATATACTTAATTTGTAATTTGTCGGGGACTATTCGTATAAGGTAATGCTGTCTATTAATAGATAGCTCAATAATGTGTCCCATTAATTAGAAAGGAAATAAAGAGAGAACAAGGACTTTGTAATGTTAAAAGAGAGGGGCCCCTGGAAGAACTAACATAGGATGAAAAGGATGGCAAATATAAAGGTAACTACAGCAATACTATAGCAAATAATATATGCAAAACAGACATGCTGCTATAGATTTAAAAAAAAGTTTTCTAGATTGTTTCAGTAAATTGAAAATATCAATGTAGCCCCGTATACAAAGCACCATCTGAATGTGAGCACATAGCCTTAGCAATGCAAAGTAATATAGTGGCAGAGGGACAAAAAAACAAGCCCTGGCAAGTCTAAGGCCCTTTCTCAAGTCAAGTCCATCAGTGAATCTGAGAACATTAAATACCCTATAACAAACAGTATAAGACAGCACACAAAACTCTGTATAAAGTGAAATAATAGGTGCAAGATGGGAACAAGGAGGACCCTGATTCTTCTCAAATAATCAATAAACCACAAATGTTCCCAGCACTCAAACGGAAAGAACAGATAGTAAATGGATCAGCCAAAAGTAAGTATTTAATGGTACTCGAAAGATGCAAAAATGGTCAAACAAAGACCAAAAAAAGAAAGAAAGCACAATGTGCTAGGGAAGGGGAAAGGGGAGAGGGAAAGAAAAGGGAAAACACGGGAGTTAAAAGTCCAGGGCAAGAGGGACAACGTCACATTTCGGGGTATAGAAACCCCTTCTATAGGCCTGTTCCCAGGTAGACCGTAGTCACCTGGTACTTCCCTAAACCCTGCAACAATGTCCCTGGGAGACACAGTGACAAGCTATCACTGAATATCCCAACAGAATGAAGGTAGGCTGTGAGGCACAAGACTCAGACCAACTAACCCTAAGTGAGTAACAGGGAAATTGGATGATAAGGGTCTGAACCTAAAAGGTATACATCAACACTATAAAGGCTATCTAAGTAGCAGTGAAATTAGCTGGCAAAGCAGGGTGCTAAAGGGTTAATGACCCATGCTGGAGAGCTTTGAGTCCAGTAAATGCAGGAAATGTCCTATGGCAAAAAACAGGTCGTGGCAGCAAACTCCTCCTGGTGCAGGCAGCCCAGCAATGTGAGGATGGTAAATATACAGATAACTACAGCAATACTATAGCAAGTAATATATGCACAACAGACATGCTGCTATAGATTTAAAAAAAAGTTTTCTAGATTGTTTCAGTAAATTAAAAATATCAATGTAGCCCCGTATACAAAGCACCATCTGAATGTGAGCATAGCTATAGCAATGCAAAGTAATGTAGTGGCAGAGGGACAAAAAAAACAAGTCCTGCCAAGTCTAAGGCCCTTTCTCAAGTCTAGTCCATCAGTGAATCTGAGAACATTAAATACCCTATAACTCTCTCCCTGTAACCCCTAGAGTAATGCTACCCTCAACGTTGAATGCACTCCAGGACATCTGTCTTGACGGAGCTAATTTTAATTTTTGAGGAGGAAACAAATATCTGACACATGCAACACAGACAACCTATCATATTTAATATTGTGGCACCTGCCTACCTTAGCCTGACACAGATATATATTTTTTATCCTTGTGAATTACATCAGATTTTAATTACCATACAATTTTTTTCAATCTGTAAGGAAATGGATAGTGCCTTTTCTGTCACCTCCTGTCTGACAACCCGACCAGTCTCAGGAATGTACCCGATACTGTTTCAGATAACCTAGTCACTGTGTCAAATCCTTGGTACACCTGTACACTTTAAACGTATATTATGTTGGCATTGTTTTATTGACCTATTAATGGAAAGACAAGGTTAACCCAGGTGACCTCACGAGACAAAAATAGGTATTTTTAAATGAAAGTTAACTTTTTGGTTGCTGTATTGTTACAAAAACTGAATAGGTTAAAGGCATTAATGCAGGCATGGGCAACACCAGTCCTCAAGGGCCACAAACAGGTCATAACGCTCTTTTGCACAGTTTCTTTAATACACAATATTGGCACACAATGCTTCTAAGCTTATTATTCCAGTATTACTATTCAAATTTGTATTTATGGTGTTTTATTGTGCCAACGATTAAATCCTAAGGAAAGTCTCGGGTATTCTTACTTATAATGTGCTATGTTGGGCTTCCACAGTGATTAATATTAGTTGCACCATTTGGGTTTTTATTTATTGACATGCATAACTGCTTCAAATTGAACAAAAATGCAAAAAAAGAGCACAACTCTCAGTGAATTATTGTATTTTCAAATGATTAAAGAAAAAGCAGGTAAGTATCGCATGTAGAAAAAGTGAATTATAAACAAGTTTATTGTATGTTGGACCACAGTGGGGGCAGCTGCCCCCTGTTATCTCCTTGCGCAGGCTGTATCATGACGTGGGATAGCCAGACACTGCTCTCTCAAGGATCTTTGCAGGGTTCTGCATGCTGTCTTGAGAGAAAACCAGGAAATCGTGCACCTCGAGTGGAAACTAGAGGTGGTCAAGCATTACGTAGGTGTCCGCTGGAATTCAACAATCCAGAGAGCGTCTCAGGTTCAATAGGGCAAAATATATACAGACAAATGGTTTGGATCAAACCGATCCGAGCTGGGGAGGAATAGTCTCCAATAAACTCCCATGTTGAATTGCATCTGACCCTTACGTCATCCTTGAGTGTCCCCGCATTCCACTCGAGGTGTGCCACTGCCGGGTTTCCTCTGACGCGTCTGTGACAGCATGCAGTACCCTGCGGAGATCCTTCAGAGAGACGTGTCCGACTCTATACCGTACTCTATTATCCTTTCCCGTGCCACGGTACAGCCGGCGGATGGAGTCAGCTTGCCCCAGAGATGACACCGCTGTGCTCCAATACACGATAGACTTGTTTTTCATTTCCTCTTTGTACATAAGCTACTTACCCCTTTTTATGAATCATTTGAATATACAATACTTCACTATGAGAGTTGTGTGCTCTTTTTGTGTTTTTTTTTCCTAGATTGTGATGCTGAGACATCTGCTTGTCTGAGTGGTACATCACAAGCACTGTGATTATTACTTCAGCCAACAAGGGAAATATATTTTCAATACCTATTATTTAATATATTATAGTACTATACATATTTTTTCACTTCACATTTTATGGTGTATTATTTTGTGATATTTACTTAGTCACTCTTCGTGTGTTGGAGTACATATTCACCTTTTCACTTCACTGACATGTGTTAGTGTTTTTTTATATCATACCTTCAGTGTCTCTTTTGCTAACACCTCCTCCTCCTCTATTGATCTCTCTGTGGGGGTACCCCAGGGCTCTGTCCTGGGACCCCTTCTCTTTTCTCTCTACACACTCTCTCTAGGTGACCTAATCACATCTTTTGGGTTTAAATATCACCTCTATGCTGACGACACACAAATTTACCTTTCAACCCCTGACCTTACACCTGCTATACAGACCAAAGTTTCTGAATGCCTCTCTGGAATATCATCCTGGATGGCCATCCGCCGACTGAAACTTAACATGGCAAAAACAGAGCTCCTTATACTACCTCCCAAACCTGGCCCTACTACATCCTTCCACATTGCTATTGGAAATACGATCATTCACCCAGTAGCCCAAGCACGCTGCCTAGGGGTCACACTTGATTCCTCTCTCTCATTCTCCTCTCATATTCAAAACGTTTCTAAAACTTGTCGCTTTTTCCTCCGCAATATCACAAAGATACGCCCTTTCCTCTGTTACTCAACTGCTAAAACTCTGACTCAGGCCCTCATTCTCTCCCGTCTCGATTACTGCAACCTCCTGCTGTCCGGCCTTCCTACCTCTCACCTGTCTCCCCTACAATCTATCCTAAACACTGCTGCCAGAATCACTCTACTCTTTCCTAAATCTGTCTCAGCGTCTCCCCTGCTGAAATCCCTCTCCTGGCTTCCGATTAAATCGCGTATCTCACACTCAATTCTACTGCTCACTTTTAAAGCTTTACATTCTTCTGCCCCTCATTACATCTCAGCCCTAATTTCTCGCTATGCACCATCACGACTCTTGCGTTCTTCTCAAGGAAGTCTTCTTACTACCCCCTTTGTATCTAAAGCTCTCTCCCGCCTTAAACCTTTCTCACTTTCTGCCCCACACCTCTGGAATGCCCTTCCCCTCAATACCCGACTAGCCCCCTCGCTATCCACCTTTAAGACCCACCTTAAGACACATCTGCTTAAAGAAGCATATGAGTAGCACTGGATAATCATGGACACATGACACAAAGCTTGGCCCCCTGCAGAAGCACTTACTAGTATTCCCTACTACTGTCTCAGTACGTTCTCCCTACCTACCAATTAGATTGTAAGCTCCTCGGAGCAGGGACTCCTTCCTTAATATTACTTTTACAGTATGTCTGAAGCACTTATTCCCATGATCTGTTATTTATATTTGTTATTTATATGACATGTATTACTACTGTGAAGCGCTATGTACATTTTATGGCGCTATACAAATAAAGACATACATACATACATACATACATAATTTGATATTTACTGTCACTTTATTCCCTAATACCTCTGGTGCACTCCAGTGTTCCTTTTCAACTAGCTCTAAATGTAAGGAACTTTGCTACAATACTATAGCAACACCTTATTCACACCAGTCTGTCCTATCTCATGGAAATACACTGCATTGAAAAAACTAAATGACATTTGATAGTCATTTAAAAATCACCCGAGTCCAGCCGGATTTATCTGAAATGTTCAGACCTTCATTGTTCGTGTGTGTTTTTGTTTCTATGGAATATTGGAGAATGAAAGATCTTTCAAAGGAACTTTATTCTTAGAAAATGCAACATACTAGCAGAACTTCAAAATAATACTCAAATAAACATAATAATTGGGCAGACGTGACACCCTCCAAAGCATCAGTTTCTCTACCAGTGATTGTGGATTTCCCTACAAACACCTCAAAAAAAATCCTGTTTAAAGAATAAGGATTTTTGACTTGGTGATGTACAATAATTGGGCTATTGATGCAGTAAAACTGCCTTTGTTTATGTGACTTTAAGTGACATCCTCTGTCTTTTTTTTTGCTTTTTTTTCACTTTTCTTTGCCACTTTCTGAATCTCCCAGTGTGCACAGTATGTCTTCCCTGTCACTCTGAGACCACCTTCCAAAGTCCATGGATCACCTTAAGGGGTCCAGCCCACAGGTTGGAGAACACCGCGCTAGGGCTTAATAAAACCTGGCAATTACTTAAAGCTAAGATTATTTCTTAAAAACTTTTCTCCCCTCTGTTGCCCATCTTGTTGAGGTTTTGTAGTTACAGTTTTACAGATTGGGTGAGGTTAGCACCACCATGTGACACACTGGGTTTCTTGCTACAGTATATACATAAGCCAGTTACTAGTTACGGAATTTCTACATCATTTGTATCTATTGAAGCTATGGGGTAACAACGTTCATAAAGCAGTAACTTTAAGTGAAAGGAAGTTACCACATTGTTAATAACTTTATTTCATATAGCGCTTTTCTCCTCAATGGTACTCAAATCGCTTCACCATTACAGTTACAGTGTGCGGTACGCAGCACACAGGTATTTTAGGTTCCTGCCCAGATTAGTTTACAATCTATGTTTTGTTGCCTGAGGCACAGGGAGATAAAGTGACTTGCCCAGGTCACAAGGATTTGGGATTTGAACCAGGTTCCCCTGCTTCCAACTCAGTGTTGTCAGAGTCAGTGTCTTTACTCACTCAGCCACTTCTTCAGCTCTAATTAGTAGTTACCCGGCTCACTTTATTGAATCGGGGCATGTTTGCGAAACTGGCCAAATTGTGATCGCTTAATCATTTAATTTTATTGCTTGAACAAACAGTTGCAACGTTGCCACATACTGTACATGTAAAAGGTTTGTGTATGGGTTTGTCTTAGCTTTAAATTCTCAATCCCTCATTTATTTATAGACTTGGTTAAACAGGAGGGCCCCTTAAAAACTTATTTTACAGGGATGAGCCTCCAGTTCTTGAGATGTTCACATTTTTTTTAAGTAATGACATTTTTATTAAGTTAACCTTCCAATACACAGGAAACTACCAGCAAGGGGAACTGTTGTACAACACAGCTGCATTTTGGGCACAAAGCTAATTCATGGGGGGGTATTGATTAAACTGTGATAAGTGCATTTCTGTGTGAAATTCATACGGATTTGCATCTCATTGTATTCGATATGCCCTATTGCAATCCAAACAGTAATTTCTGTCACATTTTTTTTACGGCCCAGGTATGCAATTTAGTGTGATCTGCAAATTGTGTATGAAAATGAGGAAAACTTGAATAATGGAATATTCCGTAAGTTGCAATTTTTCAGCTCGCCAGAAAAGACCTGGCCTAAAATCTCACCTCCCTCAGATGGGCAAAATAGGGCTTTTCTAGGCGGGGAGACTGCTACTTTCCAGTGGGTATTACAGCAAATCGGGTGGAAAGTGCATGCAAATGACATGTCAAACTGTGTGACTTTTAAGCATAGATAATTCTTGAGGAATATGTCAAAAACACCATGCCATTGTGGAGCAATTTTGCATTGGCAATGTCACCATACGGGGTTGACAAGACTACTAGAGATCGACAATCACCAGGCAGAGTGGAAGAGTTAAATAAACCAGAGTTGATTCGACCAAAGCTAACAGTAAAACCACACAATACGGGACACAACAATACTGTAGTTTACCAATGGGTAATACAGGGGGGTCTCCTAGGTGGAGGGAATTGCTGGAGCTAGCTTACCCTCGCTCTGGCTTTATCCGTCTGAACTCCAGTAACCAGGAGTGACTTCCTGGTGTGACAATTGTTGACACTGGGGCAGTCTCTTGACACCGAGACTAACCAAGAACAAATATAGAGCTGGTAGTGGCAACAGCTTTTATACTTTCCCAGCCCCCATCTGAAATATGGAAGACTGGGTGCCAACCAATCTGGTGCATGGAGGACTATGCTCTGTACTCTCCCAGCAGGTGAGCATGTCCCATACCAACTCCCTTAACACTCCACCTGGCCTACACAAAGGCCAGTCCTCTGACACATTTATGCCTATCATCCAACTGTTGCTAGCCTACACACAATGCCACACAGATAAAATGCAAAAATTACAGTTGCCCCTTAACAATGAGTCACATAGACAAGTTCAGTTACATAGTAACAATACATATTGACATACAGTAACTAAACACCCTGATATGGCTCAGTTAATCCTTGCTTTGGGTAGCCATCTTGATGGGCAAGAGCAGCAAGCTGGCTGAACCATTATTGTAGCTTGCCATGCTGTCCCTACTAATCACAGGCAATATTTCTGTATAAGTGATTTGGGACAGATGTAGCCAGACTTATGTTCCCCGTTGCCAGGGAATGCCGCATGAACCCGACCGTGACATTATCCGGCAATACGGATTAGCGCTGTGGGCAGTCCGACGAATTGTCCCTCATGACTCTTCTCTGGTGTGGTGGCAAAATACTTATTTTATGTGACTCAGAGAAAGGTATGTCTGACTACCTCTGCATTAACACAGAGAAAAGTGGTGGTTGGTGGAAAGGGGTTTGCACTGCTCTTTATTAAGAGTCCGAGTTTTCTCCCACTTTAGTAGATTTTTTTTAACGCAGAATGGAGAAGAATTGGATCAATGAGACCCAGAATTATATGCTCCACATTATAAATTAAATATGTTGACCATGTAACTCCTCCCCAATTCCTCCTACGCGCACTCCAAGTCACATGCTGAGTGTAGCAATGTAATTTGGTACAGTACATTGATGCAGGATGTCCCCCTTTTCGCATTAAAATGTACTTGATCCCTATAAATTCTCCTAAACCTGGATTATCCTGTTGTAGGATTGCCATGATATCCCAGTCCCAGTACCGCTAATAACAGGATGAGAGGAATAACAATGGAAATAATCTGTCAAAGCGAGCTGGGACGTCCATTTTCTCAGCTGACCAACATTTTTAAAGTTGAGGGTTTTATAAATCACGCTGTGGGCAGTTTATTACTGCAAAAGTTAGGAAATATTAGTTATAGGTGCTTTGAACATTACAGAATGAACTGACCGTAAAGTGTCACCCAGTCACTGAAACTGTGCCTACGTTTTCCTGGTTTCGTGGTTCCATGCACAGTTACATACTGCACCTTTCCAGCGGTTGCCATCAGTTCTTGTGGAAAATAGTATGGTGCTATATTTAGCAAATTGTGGCAGCAGCACTGTTCCATGAAATAGAGTTTTAGAAAACATGCCAGTTTAATTAAGCTTCTGCACTGCTGGATGTGTCTCCGTAGCCATGTACAGTTTACGTTATCCTTACAACTGGCAAGTGATGTACTGTAGATGATAAAATAATGAATGGTGTGGCTGCCGCTGAAGGACTTCATTATTTATCATACAATGGTGTGCAACAGGATCATAGTTATTAATAATCTCCCCATTAAGGTATCAAAACAATGCAAAGATAATTCATTTGCACATTGAAAGGTTGATGTGAAGTTGGCAATATACTGTACAGTAGCATGTACGCAGGCCACATACACATCCCACGCAAATTCAGTGTTTCTGTTACGTGTATACTGTATGCCTGATATCCATTGGAGATTGTTGTGACAAGAAGGGTAGCATATTAGTCAATATCTGACAGGGGCCTCAATGTGAAACCTTCTGCTATGGCCCCCATGGAGTTAAGATCGCAGCACATGGAAGACACAAGGCATCCACTATATGGTCACACAGAAGTAACCACACACCTTAAATCACGAAAGCGTTTTGTAAACAGTCTTGGGAATACGACAGTTGGCAAGGGATGGCTGTCTTTATGGAATGAAAGACTACGCGCAGTTGGACATGCTGATCTCGATCTGGAATCCCAGGAGGACCTTCCCCGTTAGGTCAATACAGACTGGTCCGTATAGTGATGCCTGAACCATCTGTGCTCGCAAACTGCCAGATCAAAGTGTCCGGTGAAGTACAGACCATGGAGCACCTGCTCGTTTGCCGACACCCTGGGGAGACCTGTACAAAGTAGGACCTCACTACAACAACTGAAAGAACGTTTCCGTGAGCGCGGCTGTGGAGAAACATATAGTTTGTGACCAAGAGAAGAAGAAAGAAGTGTATATGCATGGTAAAGGAAATAGCCAGTTGTGTGCCATGAGTACATAGGACTTTTAAAAAGAGATAGATACAGTGTATGTACTTACCTGTATAGCCAGTGTGCAGCTATACTACAATATAACTGTGATAATGTGTAGTGAGCTAAGTTGACATTGTGCTTAGTGCAATTATAAATTGTTTGAACAATCTAGCCACAAAATAGGCCTGTTAGAACTGTTTATGCATTCATTATAGTATTTTGGACGCTAATTCAGTGAAAACTGAGCGAGGAAAGGTTATGCGGTTAAAGCAACATTTCACTTTTTAGTGAATATTACAGCTACAAGCTCTTTAGATATAGAGCCCGGAGGAAGCCCTTGGGGAGTGGAATGGCACATTTGGTCATGGCCATCCCGCTGACCAACTCCCAGTCGGCGTTTAGCTACAGGGAGACCCGCAACCGCTCCGCAACTGGATTCTCCGCCGCTGGTCACTTCTACGAGGAGGTACGTTTTAGGGTAGGGGGTTATCAGTAGGGGTTTTAGTAGTTAAGGTAGTGGGTGAGAAAAAGAAGATTAGTATTGAAAATGCGCCAACAATAAAAGGATATTGCCTTTTATATTGCCAAGGCATTCTTCCTGTTATTACACAGGTTATTAAGAATTTATATTAGCGTTAGGGACCCCTGATATGTGGCCTGCCTTGGCGTTGGCTCAGGGACTTACAACAATTTTGGCCAAAAAATGTCAAACTAAAAGACCATTTTACTTATTAGATATTTATACATATATATTTAGGCACTGTACCGTGTATGAGTCTCACTGGATGTGCTAAAAACTGAGCTTTGTCTGTGTTTTATGTTCTGTCTCTGGTTTTAAAATATATATTGCCATGCTCAGTAGCACTCCTCTGTGACACTCATATGCTTATATATATGTTGTGGTCATTTTGGGGGTTCAATAGGAGCTTGTTAGGTGTCCAGTATGTTTTATATTCACCAACAGGAAGAAACCGATGTGGATTCCAAGCGGTAAAGATGTGCTTAAAAAAAATGTAAAAAAACACAAAACATAGTGTAATACTGTAAAAACAAACAACATATATGTGAACAATTATAATTAAATATGCGGAATAGCGTGATGTCATATCCGGATACGGATCTTCACTTAAGGTAATGTGTAGCAAGTAATGGCACTCTTTGACAAAGCCCCACAGGGGTGAAACGCGTTAGAGCGCTGAGGGGGGACTCTCCCTTTTTAATCTGCATTTTGCCATGATTTAATAAAGGCATTTTTTTTAGCGCAGTCCAGCCTTCATCCATTTTTGCTAGCAATGCCCGCTGATTCACTCCCTTCATTGAGAGGATTTTCTATACACCATTGCCAGCAGCCTGGAGCACGCCGATCCGGATAGAGCATCAACACTGGAGTAAGTGACTATTTCATTATATACAATTTACAAGCCACCCCAGGTGAACAGCCGTATATATGCGGGATATACATGTTTGAGGGGTGCGCAGTTGGTTGCAAGACCACTCCGGTCAACCCTCTGTATACCGCCAGGCTGCTCCCACATTAGGGGTGAGTCAGGAGACTTTGCTTGAATCATTCTCTTAACTCCTGCGTGTCCGTCATCGTTTTGCAAAATTAACATATGGACAATATATTCCTGGACTGATCCTCTGCAGCACATGAAAAGTTGTGGGGGCTCATCCCTTTCAACATTGTTTCCACGCCACAACATATGGTCTGCAGTCCGCATGCGGCCCGCCTGGACTCACTGTGCAGGGGCTGGTGCAGCGATCTCCGTCTTCTACCCTGAAATATCTACTGTTTCCCCTGCAGGTCCTGAAAAAAATGGCTGTGCGGCATCAAATGACGCTAAGTGACGTTGTGATGTCACGCGACTAGGGCCACGCTCACTGCCGTGCGCGCGCGGCCCTAGCATACAATGGCTGACGAACCACAGCCAACTATAAGTGCCGCGCGCATGCACGGTGCAGCGCGCGCGCCCACTATATTACGGGCCTAAGAGTGCCCAGAAAACTCTGTTCCGCTACTTTTTTTTTTTTTCTATTTCTGTAGCTTCCATTTAAGAGCTTGAGAACCACCAAATTTTTAAAGGTTTTCACTCCCAAATTGTGATATTCCTGGCTTCAAGAAAAAGCTGTTTTTTGAATGAGGAGGGCCTAATCCATTTTTTTCTAATTTAAAAATAATATATTCTAGCTCTCCAATTGCATGGGAAAGGGAAATGGTTTTCATATTCAATAAAACCTAATTCTCATTTAGCTTATTTGTCAGTATATCCATACTGGTCCTGGATCAGAATAGATGTGTAACAGTTTCTTTCTATCTTTAAATAGACCAAAATGAGGATTTGTTATGCCTTAGCTGTAACTATATGTGTGTTGAATAGACGTATGAGGTCTCTATAGCTCATGTACACCTACATCTATGAATGCATCTAATGTTCCATAAAAGGTGTAACCTACAGTATAGCAAATCTAAATATCCTAGAAAATAGATGGGCTGACGTGGGAAATGTTACTCTTGCTTGAGAAAGTTCAGTGAAAATGTACTTCTTTTTCTCCTCGCCTGAAGACGCAGACAAAAACAAGAGTGAAAAATTGAGTCAATTCCTTTATTTTTTTAATTTTCTTAAAGAGCACAAATAGTGTGCCGTTTAATTAAAATGGCACAGATCCAGAAACTTAGGGAGAGACAATAGATTTCAAAATACAAAAGCCCTTGGCAAGCGCCACTATATTTGCAATATAAGGACTTTTGTTAATATTCACCATGCCTGGGTAAGTTTATGTCTTGTACTTGCTTTTAAACCCACCCACCCCCCACACACACAAATAACCTAATTTCCTAAAACATAATTGCATAAGTCTTCACACTTCATCTGTGCCTGTTCTGTAATGTACCGTATATTAACCCCTTCATTGATTGAATACTATACAAATGCATCTTGTCTATGTATATGTATATCTTTGTTTATATAGCGCCATCCAGGTACATAGCGCTTCACAGCAGTAATTCAGTGACATAATATTATTACACATTAGACTGTAAGCTCCTCGGAGCAGGGACTCCTCTTCCTTAATGTCTAAAGCACTTATTCCCATGATCTGTTATTTATATTATCTGTTATTTATTGGATTACCACATGTATTACTGCTGTGAAGCGCTATGTACATTAATGGCGCTATATAAATAAAGACATACAATACAATACAATACAATACATAATGGGAATAAGCGCTTCAGACGTGAAAGTAACAATAGGAAAAGGAGTCCCTGCCCTGAAAAGGTTACAATCTAAGTGGTAATTAGGGAGACCTTACAGAGACAGTTAATTTAATAGTCAACAATTAGTGGCCCATTGTAGAATGTAAATCATTTCAACTGTTTATATAGAACTATAGTCACAAGTACATAGTCGCCATGTCACAGTGAAACGTTCTCCCTACCATTTAATGCATATCCTGTTTTATTAACCAGTGGCCCTCATTGTCTAGTTGTTTATTGACTTGACATAAACTCCATTCCCTGTTTGAGCAGTGCAATATATTCGTCCTGTACTGGTGTAATAAAGAGAGCTGTGTTTCCTCTTGATTTGCTACTGAACGAAGCACTGCACATAGTGGAACAATAAACCAGCAATGTTTGTGTTTTTAGCCCTTTCAACCTTATAGTCTACTTTAGGAACAAAGAGATACAGTGACAATCCCAAGATCGCAAAGCCTCAAACTTGGTATCGACCAAATGCAGAGGTCGGTGTCTTAACCAAAATGCCGCTTCTTCTATCATGGCAAGGAGACAAAAAGATAGAGCAGTTTCTTCTATCCACAAAAAGGCACCTTCTTTATTAAGACAGATCAGCTGAAAATGTATTTTATCAGGAACTGTGACAAATACAGTACATGTATTCAAAACGTTGTTGATTACTGATAAGTGTCTGTAAAACCATACAGTATTAATATAACACTGTTACAGCCTCAAGTTAAATATATTTTAAGTTCCACTGACAAATATTTTTTCTAAGATCTTGTAACCCTGTTTCCCCCACCCAATCTCAGATAGGGTCTCCTAGGGAGTCTAATGCTCAGGCTACATGTCTCTGTGTGGGGCGTGCCTGCTGGCAACAGGGGGCCCTGAGTCTCCCACGATGACATGGGGGAGAACAGGACAGGCTTCTGGGGTTGTGCCTCCGTCTTCTCTACTGTTGCAGAAACTCCATGTTCTGAAGCACCCAGTAGTATGGGGTGAAGTACCTACAAGAGAGTTCTCCTTCCCCTCCTCCCGATACACTTCACTCTCAGGCAGGAGTTTGTATAAAAGTGCAAGCTCTTTATTCTCCCTCTTCCTCAGCAGACAGTTGCACAGCAGGCTGTCCTCCTTTAGGATGTCCCTGACACCACTCCAGGCCTAGGGCACCCAGAGTGGGTCTAGCTCTTCCCCTACCCCCTAAGGGTAGGAGGTATGGGGTGCGCACTCTCCCTCAAGCTAGCCAATTCTGGCAGCTCGGTCTATGCCACCCTTGTCCTTTCCACTCCAAGGACAGACTCTCAAAGACCATTAAATAGAAAGTGGCAATACCCTAAGTAGCTCCAACAGGCACCGTCCCTGTGTCTCTTGATTGGACACAGAATCTGGTGACCTTCCTTCACTGCCTCAGTGTACTGCCTGAAGTGGGGAAAACCCATGATGACTCCTGGCAAACCTGCCCTTACGCAGGGATTACTGCCAGGAGGAGGATAGAATAATAGCCCAAACCTACCAGGGCTACATCTAAAAAGAAAGAATCCATGATATACTGTAAATGCATACTGTACATATGCATACAGTACGAGTTGAGGCCGAAGTGTCTAGTGCTGAGCAGTTAAGTGGTAATGTTTTCACGTCTCGCTGGTTAGGCCTCAATTATATCAAAAACGGCAGAGCTGCAAAGCGATCCAGTGACATCAGGAGAGGGAGTGGCTCAGTGAGTAAAGACACTGACTGGCACTGAGCTTGAAGCAGAGTTATTCCCGGTGTTGGCTCCTTGTGACCTTGGCAAGTCACTTTATCTCCCTGTGCCTCAGGCACCAAAAACATAGATTGTAAACTCCACGGGGCAGGGACCTGTGCCTGCAAAATATCTCTGTAAAGCGCAGCGTACAACTAGCAGTGCTATACAAGAACATGCTATTATTATTATTATTATTATTACATCATCGTAGTCGTGCTAAAGTGCACATGCAGCAGAGATTTGTAGCGCTACTGCAGGGAGACTTGCACAGATCTTCACTTCCTGGTTTATTGAAGATGCACTGCGTTTGGCCGTGCAAATCACGTGATGCGGCCATAGTGGGAAAAAAAACAAAATCTCAAATCTCCTCGAGACAAACTCTCTGCAGTACGTAGCGCCGCTTATGTCGCGTTTTGTATGTGCACTCTTCATGGTTTTGTTTAATTTGTTTTTCATGCACGCGACGTCACTGGATCACTTTGCAGCTCTGCAGTTTTTGGTATAATTGAGGCCAAAGGGGGTGTGGGCTCACGGGGTTGCTGGCAAGGGGGCGCAGACTAAAAAGTTTGCGCACCCCTGTGCTAACAGATAATGGTGAAAAGTAGAGTTGCAGACCTTTCTGAGACATGTGAACAAGTGATATTTTTATTAAAAGTAGGGACAAAGTTAATAAGTGCAGTAAGATACTGTAACAAGGGACTTATCCCTGTTCACAAATGTGCCTCTAATCCAGCAGTGTGGTGGTTAACTGCTGGTAGGCAATTAACTAACACCACCTGCCTGATTGCTTAGAAAAGCCTGTCTTTTGAGACAGGAAGTGAGACTCCTTTGCTCACACCTGAGCTGAACTTTGGAGACATAGCAGAGATTCTTTAGTCCGCAACTGGGCTGAACCAAGGAAGGGCAGATGTCTTGAGCGACAAGCTGACCACAAGACAAAGAGGACAAGATTCTAACCTGGAGCCTGACATTTTCTGTGCACACAAGGGTGCTGATCCAGGAGAGCAGAGAAGCTTCCCCTACAGCAGCCCAGCTAACAGATAAGACTTTTTCATGTAAGACTATTATCTAGGTCTGTGTATTGATAAATGTCTCCATGATTTGGGGCTGGAAAAGAGCCTAGCTAACCAACCCAGTCAGAGAGGGCTGAGCTACATGTGTAGATAGTCTCCAAAGCAGAGATAGGTTTTCTTTGTTTGGCTCACTATTTCGCTTATGTTGTTTTTTTGCTATGTTTTAAGCGACAGGCACAATAAAGCCTTGTTATGATTTCACCTTACAACAGCCTCCATTGTGTACCTCTGCACATGTCCTCCTACATATGGTGTTAGAAGTGGGATTAATGAGGGATTATGAGATCACGAGACAGCGGAAGACCAGGATCAGGGCCCCTGTAGGACTACCACAATTGGGGGTTCTAGCAAATACAGTGGCAACAGCTGCAATAGCGCCTCCTGACGTCATGAAGAAAATTACACCTGATAGCCTAAAAATGGAGGACAAGATGCAGCATTCCTGTAATAAACCATACTCCACGGAAGAGTAACCCTTCCAGTCCAATAAACAGGGAACCCGAACCGAGTCACACCCACAAAACACCCCAAGAATGGTGGGGGTGCCTGAACTCGGCACGAACCGAAAAGACCGCTCCCTTTGATGACGAATATGATCAGCAGGAGAAAGAGCGGGAGCAGTGGATCACCGAATTTTTCCGTCAGCTGTTACAGTTGCAAGAAAAGCCGGGTGGATCCAGTGACACTGCTAAAACTTCAAATGAAGATGGAGACCCCAGTATCCCTGAAGCGACGGTGTCATCCAAATCAAAAAGGCGGAAAAAGAAAAGCGGTTCTTCAATTACCGTGGAAGGAACAGACACGTCCGCAGATCCTGTGGAGGAAAAGGGGGGCCGAGTTGCCCTGCAGCCTAGAGAAAATGGAGAATTCGTCCCGCGGTTAACCGAATATCCAGAGGGCCCAAGGCAGAAGTTGTGTACCCCAAAGAAGTGTCTGTCCGGTGCCAACAGTGAGGAACCCTCAACCAACCATCCCAGGGAAGTGGAGCCAGAACATGTGAGTGTCGATCCCTTCACCAGCCCTGAGCATGTCCTGAAAAATGCCAGGCGTGACTGTGATATACTCCGTGAACAATTGAAACAAAAGAAAGATGGTTACGCGGAGCTACTGAAAAATAACGTGAAGCTACAGGAACATGTGCTCGCAATGTACTCTGCAGCCAGGACAGAATTGGACGATCTCAAGACTGAGCTAGATTCTGCAAATGCTACTATTTCCGCCATGGATGAAAAGCAGAGCCAATCTAATAAAATGATGACTCAGCTGGAGCGGAAGTATGAGGAGGCACTAAAGCAGATGACAGTCTTTCGCGTAGAGCTGAATGCCTCACAACAGGAGGTCAACAATATCCAGACAGAGGTGGACGTATCTCAGAAAGAGTTTGAGACACTCCGCAGAGCACTGGATGCCTCACATCATGAGACCAACAGCTGCCGCACTGATCTGGAAGTTTCCAGAAAGGAACTACACAGTCTCACTGAGGAGCTGGACATATCTAAAGAAACTATTGTCAATCTTGATACAGATCTCAAAGTCTCTCAGAAGGAGCTTCAGACCCTCAACCTAAAGAAGGAAGTCTCACGCCAGGAGATTGTCATTCTCAAAGCAGATGTGCGTAAATGGAAGGAGGACTGCAAAGAGGCCCTGAAGAATACAGAGACTGAAAAAGGAGAAAATTCAAGATTAAAAAGAGAAAACTTAAAACTGAAAGAAGAAAATTTTCAGTTGACAGAAGAAGTCAAGGAAAAGTTTGAAGCAGAGCACCGACTGCAGAACCAACTGCAAGGTCCGCGTACACACCTCCAGTATGCTGAGGAGAAGCAGCAAACGCTGCAGGAAGAAAAGCTGCAGGCTGCTAAAGAGGTACAAGCGCTGCAGGAACATCTGAATACCCAGTACATCCCCACAGAGCAGTATGAGGAGCTAAAGGCCACGCTGCATGTCTTCAGAGCATCATTGGAGGCGGAGCTTCGATACCAGGTGACTCTGTATGAGAGGGAGCGTGAGAAGGCTCAGAAACTGGAGCAAGAGCTGGAGAGACAGAGAGACTGTTCCATTCCCTTGAGTCAGTACACCAAGGAGAAAACAGACGCAGCGGCAACCTTAACGACAAAAATTACAGAGCTCCAGAATATGAAGGAGACACTGATACAGAGAAAGCAAAGTGCGCAGATAAATTCCCTGAGAAGAGACTTGCAAGACGCACTCAAACAGGTTGAGACTCTGCAGACCAGTAACTTACAGATTCCTCCAATACGGAAAAAGGTATTGGCTCTGCCCAGGCACCGGTATCCCACAGTAACTAATGCCCGTGAGGACAAGGGTACAGTGAGAGTTGGGGACTCCACGCACCTTCAAAACAAGATTACGAAGTTTGAGCCACCTAAGAAAGCACTAGCCAAACCTACAGCTGCCCAACAGGCAACAAACAGAGGTAGGAGTGCAGAATCAAAGCCTGAAGAATCCTTAGCTGAGGAAGCTGAAAAGATAGGACGTTCTCTGGAAAGGGAGGTGGAGGTGCAACTCAGTCCCAAAGAAGCTGAACTGGCGACTCCGTTGTGTGGGGGAGGTGCAGAAAGACTGCTTCAGGAGCGGAAAACTCGAAGGGCTAGTCCTAACTGCTCTACAACTGTTGCCATACAGTTTGTCTACAAAAAGAGGAGTGCCCGACGCAACGGAAATCTCATGACCGCGCACTCGGTAAAAAGACTTTACTTGGAAAAAGTCCTCCTCGAGCGACTGAGGAGTGCTGATCTCAAGCACCTTCGGGAGGAGACAAAAATAAACTGGAGAAAGGGCTCCAATCCCAGCGGGACAGAGGGTTCTCTTCCTCCATACACTCTCATTCAAGTCACAGAAAGATCTCGAATGAGAGTGGAAGGATGGGCTTTGGCCGTGGTAAGCCCGAGCTTCCCACAAACAGGGGAGGTATGTAACAGGGGACTTATCCCTTTTCACAAATGTGCCTCTAATCCAGCAGTGTGGTGGTTAACTGCTGGTAGGCAATTAACTAACACCACCTGTCTGATTGCTTAGAAAAGCCTGTCTTTAGAGACAGGAAGTGAGACTCCTTTGCTCACACCTGAGCTGAACTTTGGAGACAGAGCAGAGATTCCTTAGTCCACAACTGGGCTGAACCAAGGAAGGGCAGATGTCTTGAGCGACAAGCTGACCACAAGACAAAGAGGGCAAGATTCTAACCTGGAGCCTGACATTTTCTGTGCACACAAGGGTGCGGATCCAGGAGAACAGAGAAGCTTCCTTTACAGCAGCCCAGCTAACAGATAAGACTTTTTCATATAAGACTATTATCTAGGTCTGTGTATTGATAAATGTCTGCATGATTTGGGGCTGGAAAAGAGCCTAGCTAACCAACCCAGTCAGAGAGGGCTGAGCTACATGTGTAGATAGTCTCCAAAGCAGAGATAGGTTTTCTTTGTTTGGCTCACTATTTCGCTTATGTTGTTTTTTTGCTGTGTTTTAAGCGACAGGCACAATAAAGCCTTGTTATGATTTCACCTTACAACAGCCTCCATTGTGTACCTCTGCACATGTCCTCCTACAGATACCAAGCAAGAAATTGGTTTATCTAAGGTTTGCAATGTTTTGGCTGCAAATACCGTATAGTGACATGATTGTGGCAATAAGTAAACTGAAATCTTAATGACTCACAAAAGTTGAACTTGTTTTCAAGCTGAATTTGCTAAAAAAAAAAAAAGGTTAATAAAACCACCAAGCATAAGACTTTATACAAAATATAACACCAACAGTGAGTAACTTCTGCTCACCGTAGCCAGACGGAACAAGTAAAAAACCCCGTAACGCGAACCAATGACAGTAACAATTTTAATCTTTAAAATGTAGGTAGGGGGCTGATGGCTTTTGTTTACAGACATCAAACAACCATAATTATTTTGAAATTAGTTTTCTATTCTTTGGTTATGAATGTAGCTGCAATCTACATGTATCTTAAGACATGTCACTGACAATCAGAGAGAATTGTCCAACAGAAGCTCCAACATGCAAAATATCATTAAGAATTGAATTTAGACATAGACGCCACACTTTTTTTCCCACAAAACTGAAAGAATTTACCAATAAAATTCAGTTTTCAAAAGTACTCTGTATATGAACATGAAATCAAAACAGAAGAAGTTAGCCAGCTCATAACTTTCAATATAGTAAATCAATAATTCTAAATAAAGCTGATACAATGTAAAGGATTGTGATATAGATAAATAGTGTAACTGAAAGATACATATAGACATGGATTGTTTACTGGCTTGACCGATGTATCTGTATTAGGTGTTATGTATTATGTACTGTAGGTTATAGATGAACCGTTAGCTTATTTGTGTTTGGCAGATGAATTACTGAATATACAGCAAAGTTGTCTTCTTCTCTGGATTGGAGTAGTGGTTCAATATATCAGACCTTTTTATGTGTAACAATCTCCTGGTAAAGGCAGTAGGGCATGTAATCTGTTACTGGTGCTGTAGCTGTAGAAAGTGAATGTGGATATACTGTACAGTCCTTAACTGTGCTAGCGGTGCTAGAAGTGGGGTTGTGCAGGGCTGAAGTAAGAAATTAACCAGGAAGCCAGGGACTATTTAATAACCGTCTTTATTTATGAAAGTCTAAACATAATTTTCTCTTGACAGGAAGAGTCCGGGCTCCCAGCTGGCAGGCGCATAAACTAATGGTGTTAGGGTAGCTTTTCAAGAGTGTCAACCAGTGGCAAGACCTTTCTTAAAGTTTCCTCTTATTACCGATCCCCAGAGCTGCCCATCCACCCAGTGCACATCAGAAGAAAGACATCAGTCTCTTAAGCTAGACTGGTCTTCAGGGGACACTACTGGCTCTATCTTGTATTTCCAATGCTAACTCCTCATTCAATAGAAGGGAACCGGCTATATATAACCTTTTTTAAGATCCTCCCATTAAACTCTTATTTGACAGGGAAGCACTTGTAGTTGGGGACAATTACCCCTTTTATTCCAGTTAAGCTGGAAACAAAAAGAGGTATCATTCATTTAAAAAAAAGAAATCCCACTGCTAAATGCTAAGGCTTTAAATTGTATGTGTATATGTATATATATATATATATATATATATATATATATATATATATATATATAATCAAAAAATAAATAGATGATACCGTTCTGTGGCTAACGAAATGCTTTTATTTGTGCGAGCTTTCGAGATACACTGATCTCTTCTTCCGGCGATGTTACAATGAATGAAGCAAGCAAAAGGTATACTTAAAAACAGTGTCTCTTGGAATGTTATCTGTGCTAGTCCTTCCCCCGGTGTGGATGTGTTTTATGGCTAGAGGTGTCAAAAGGTTCCTGAAAGCAAGTGATGTAAGAGTGTGTGTGTGTGTGTGTATCTGTGTGAATATAAATGAATGGAGAGCCCACAGTATATACAGTGCTTTACAAAAAGGTGTGTGTGGAGTGGGAGTGGATATAAATGGTGTGGGTTGGTGTGGAAATGTGAGAGATTGTAGCACAACTAAAAGTGTGTGTGGATACTATGTGGTCCCTATTGGTGTATAGGGATGGAAAAACAAGGAGTATTAGTATGTGTAAGAGACAGCTGTGTGTGCATACATATAGCACAGTATGTACAGACATGGCCTTTAGCGCTCATGGGAAGAGAGTCCACTTGTGTCAGTAATGATGATATAAATCACTGTGTATGGTATTATTGATTTTCCTGCGAGGAACCACTCCCCCTCTGGTGGGAGCCATTGCAGGTGGAGGCGCTGCATCGTTGTAAGTGAGTACCCCTAGTATAATTGCCCCAGGTTCCCCGTGGCGGAAGCTCAGCCCTCCTGTGAGCCAACAGGTATAGCACCCACACCGAGTAACACTATATGTTCCCTGCACCCCTACACTGTATCTGCGATTGGGGGGGGGGGGAAACCCGTTACAATTACAAACTCACATTTCTACAATCTTATACATTAATCTTCCAAATATTCATAAAAAAGATAAATAATGTATACTAGCTTCTCTACCAAATGTTTCTCTTTGATACCTGTATTTTTAAACATTGACTTTCTCTCGAAGTACTGAGTACCAGGTATAGAACTGTATGAGTATATGGTGATCTAATACAGGTGCATATTCTTATTTAAATCCATAGTATCACAGTATGCTGTTATTTTGTACTGTAGTGTAATAATCTGCACTGAAGGCGTATTAAAGGAATTGGGAATTAAATCCATACCCTTGTGTTAACATACTTTGAATCTGTTCTCCATTACAGGGAATTTTCCTTCTTAAGGAGCCAAACATCGTCCTTCCCACTAATCCAAATTATAATTCTGGGTAAAGGGCAAAGGAGTTTATTATAAAACCTTTTTCATTATATAAACTTGCATGAACTTTTTAAACATGTTAATGTCAACATTAAAGCAGAAACCAAGACAAATCAATCAAAGCTGACATCAAACCTTATAACACTGGGAACTGAAAGGAGATTGTGTAACACAGTGTTCACTGCACGGTCACTTATTCCAGCAATTAAGATTCTTATCAAGCAAACGCCCGCACAATAATAAGTTAAATGATAAACAGATGTGTCGACAGGTACAATACCTGTACACGTGTTTGAAATTAACACAGGAATTTAAAGCACTCTTATAAATAAATACCTAATTCATTTAGTATTCAATTTCTATCAGCGATAACAGCAGTCATTATTACACTCCAAAAAGAAAACCTGCAACATACAAGCACATCTGCATCATCAAGTGGCATGACAGACCAGAGTCTTCTCTGGGGAGACGCTGAGGTTTTCTCTCTGGGATTCCTCTGTGCAGCTATTGCAGACTATCTGGCTCGGCACGATTAACACTGCTTCAATCCTCCAGGGCCGCAAAATGTGTTGCTTTCGGGGGCCACAGACCAATTGCACACAGGCCTCAGATTTCAGCCTGTTGGTCCGTGGTCACAGAGGCAGTAAGTCTTAATACTGTACAGGCATACCCCGCATTAACGTACGCAATGGGACCGGAGCATGTATGTAAAGCGAAAATGTATTTAAAGTGAAGCACTACCTTTTTTCCACTTATTGATGCATGTACTGTACTGCAATCGTCACATACGTGCATAACTGATGTAAATAACGCATTTGTAACAGGCTCTATAGTCTCCCCGCTTGCACACAGCTTCGGTACAGGTAGGGAGCCGGTATTGCTGTGCAGGACGTGCTGACAGGCGCAAGCGCGAGCTGCTGTTTGCCTATTGGGCGATATGTACTTACTCGCGAGTGTACTTAAAGTGAGGGTCCTTAAACCGGGGTATGCCTGTACATGTGCAGAGTAGCACAGGGTAAAGAAAAACATTTGTAATATCAGTAGGTAGCATAAAGAAGGCCTCTTAAATTGTAGCCGTATCTTTGCTCGTTTCTGCACAGTAATGGATCCAATAACGTCTGTAGGTCGGGATACAATATAATCTGCAAAGAAGCGCAATTAACCTTCGGCACATGTAGATTAATATTCTGATTACAGCGCCTCACACGGAATATGGGGGTTGCAGCTTAATAGCCAGATTTACAGGAATTGTTTTTTTATGGCACAATAAATTAGTTCTGTTAGAAGAACACCTTGGAGAAATATAGCTTACAATGCAGACCAAACAGGTACCCAAAACACCCAAGTAGCTAGCATTTCTCTAAATAGTAGTGCTCCAGCTCTACAAACATTTGCAGGAAATATGTCAAATAGAATACCACTTGTGTTCACATTCACATGTCTCAGGCAGGTCTGCAGCCAGGGAGTCTGCGTCATAACGTGCAAATGGGCATAACATATTCAAATATGTATTTTTGTCTTTCACTGATATTAGTTTAAATTGGTCATAAATTGAACTGCACCTCTTACAGTCACAAAATATAAGTGATACAGATGTAGTAAGTAGAGATGGGTGATTTATTTGGCTAATTTGGATCTGCAGCGGATCAGCCGGTTCCTTTGGTCCACGGATTTCAGTGGGTCAGTCTCAAAAAGGACGATTCACGTTTTCCGGATTTTTATTATTATTACCAATACTCTGCGGATTTCGCAAACCCGTGGGCGGATTTGTAGAATCCAGTCCACGGATTCAGCAATCTGTTGGCGGATTCTTAAGAACCCGCCACGGATTGTTGAATCCGCAGATTGGATTCTACAAATCCATCCACGGGCTGTATCCAATGGCGGTTATTTCTGAATCTGCACAGATTAAAATCGACCAAATCCGTTCGCAGATTTTACACCGCGAAACGGATTTTGGGGGGAAAATGTGAAAAACAATCCAGAAAACGGATTTAGGCGGATTCACCCACCTCTAGTAGCAAGGGTAACTGTCACTTACATTGGGGTAAGCTGTGGTCACTCGACTTTGGGAACCCTAGCGACCAAGGATTATCGCTGTGGGGGGGTCCAATCCAGAAGTATAAACCCCATGAAGAGCGACCACACAAATATGGTCTCTGGGATATGTGGATTTTTTTTGGCTGTGTCCCAAGAGAGTCTCTGTCTCTCTCTTTCTGTCTCTCTCTCTCTGTGTATATATGTATATATAATTATAATACACACTGTGTAATTTTAGTATTTGTCTTGGCAAAGTAATATTGTGATAAATGAGGATGTTCTGTGTCTTGTGTATTTTGATATTTTGTAGAAAGACACCTCGCTCAAAACCAAATATTTTAATTTTAATTACATCCTACCGGGGAAGAGGAATTGTAAATGTTACAGTACTCGGGGATACTCAGAGAAAGAATCCCCTTTGTGGTGCACAGCAAGAATAAGTTGAAAAATTTAATTATTTAAAATAGCTTTATTTAATATGAACGTTTAAAAGAAAGGCATTTTGACGACATTGTTAAAAATGTAAAAATAAATGCCACCTACAGTGTAGTGTTTCCTTTTGTAATTTTAGGTGTATATTAAATGGCTTAGCCCTGTTATAGTCGCCGGGCCAGCACAGCCCTGTTGTGGACACAGGACACTAACCAGAGTGTCAACACTGTGTGGATGGAGATAATTAGTTACTATGTATATAGATAACTATATTATAATGGACATCCACATAGTCATTAAATTAAAAATAACCCAGGAAAGTAAGAGACAATTTTGGCAGAATACAGCTCAACCCCCTTATAACGCTGTGCTTGGGGTCCAAAGAATCACATCGCAATGTAAGCGGGTCGCGTTAGAAATAATGTACAATTGTATTCATTGTACAATAAAGTATTTAAGATACCAATAATCGTGTTGTAAAGTATTCATAAATACGAAAATTGGAAGCCACGCTTGCAAAGCGTTATAAGCGGATTCACGTTGTAACGGATCGCGTTATAACAGGGTTGAGCTGTTCTAACTACCCCTTCTGTGAACAAATATGTAGCAACAGTTATGTCAAATCGTCTATGCCCTAGTGTTAGGTGTCTCTAGTCTGTTGTTGTGATCTAATGATAGGATCAATTAGCTATTCATGTTCACAGTGCCTGAGTTAGAGGTTTGTATTATCGCATAAATACTCAGTAATAGAGAGGTCACTCATTGTCAATAGTGTGTTGTGTGCACCTTATGCTTCATGACGCTACCTATCGCAACTTACTTCGAGCGGTGATGGTGTTAACCAGTCATGTGTGCAGTATGTTACAGCAAGGACAGGATTTGTTTGCTGCTGCAAGGTAAGCGTGGCTGGTATAGCACTATTGTGCACTCTGCTACTAGTATAGCTGTATCTGTAGTGCTGTTATGTTAACACCGGAATAACCCTGAGTTTAGATGCCAAACACTTCTCTAAAGAGTACCACGTTTAAGGTACATCAAATGATTAAAAAAACGTATTAAATCGAATTCTACGTGGATAAGCAACTGTTGTGCACTCACTCACTTGGTTAGTTAGTGAAGTCCACAGCTGAAGACCGGGTCTATATCGGTTAGCAGTAGGACCTCTAGCCCCGCTCCAGAAGTTTTTACTGAAGCTTCCGGTATGATTACCCGACGAACGTTTCATCGTTTGAAATCACGACTTTTTCCGAGTTGGGCGTTTCAAGCAGATCACATTTAAATGTGCAGACAAGGAATGGGAGCGCAAAGCTAAAACTTCTCTGTTCTCTGATATCACCAAAAATCTAATGTCCTACATACAGTGTTACTAACAGCTAATTGTACAAACCTAAGAGAACCATGGCTTTCAGGTTTAAGTGTTTAAGACCATCTGTGTGTGTTTTCAGCTATTCGTACTGTGCCATTTTATGTAAACAATCGTTTGGGAACAGACCTTTTTTTCCCCTCATCTATTTTTGTGGCTAATTAGGTTTAAACACATGAATTATTGAAAGTTGCTCTTCTGCAGGAGAAGAGAGAGTTGAAAGGTTTACTTTCTTCAGTAATAAGATGTCCACTGTGCTGAAAAGAGGTAATTAGAGCTTCAGGGCAATGAACATATCACAAACTTAATAAAACTGGGCCTGAAAAACAAGATCGCTCAGCATCATTGTGCTTTTAACAAGTTGATAACGGGGACAAATTAATCAAATTTTATTCAGGAGCAAGAGAACAAACTTTTAGTGATGTCCCTTGAACTTCATTTTCAGCATCTGCTGATCCTCTGTATTTATTTTAAGAACAAAAAAGTAATAATAAAAAAATAGTAATAATAATGATATTACAATGCAAATCCAAGTAGCATTAAAAGCCGGTTATATATTAAAAAGTTACAGCAGAAACCATTGCAGACTACATCTAAACATCAACATTATTGTAGGTTTGAGTTCCTGTGAAATGCAATCTTGAAAACTAGAATATTTGATGAACTGTATAGTGCTTCCTACAGTATATTGTGGATATGGTAACTGCAGGGGGGAAATGGTATATGATCCATAGTTAAAATATTATACATTTGGAGGGGAATCTAGTCTACCTTGTAATTTATTAGGAGTTCTAAATCAACAACATTATGACAAGCCAGCAGTACTGAGGTAAATACAGCACGCATACTAAACAAATGAATTACTTTGAGGACAGTACATGTGGTCCTCGTTTATCCACTGGAATCCGTCCCGCAAACTGTCGTCGGATAACGGACAGTCGGATTGAGGGTCCATGTTAATCCGCGGCGGTGAGCGTCGAACAAGCAGTTGCGATGTCGGATAATGCGTCTAGTGGACTGCATTATACGGCGTTGGGTAAGGCGTGCAACGGAAAGCAGACCGTCGGATACTGAGGACCACCTGCACTTTTCTCCAAATGGAACTCAGTGCTTCACAATTACAATTACAATTACAATATAGCACATACTGTTACAATATAGCATACAATTGTACAGACACAGTCTTTGCCCTGGTGAGTTTACAATCTGTATTTGGTGCCTGACAGAGAGAAAATTACTTGCCCAAGGTCACAAGGAGCTGACAGTGGGATTTGAACAGGGCTCCTTTGCTTCAAAGTCAGTGCTAATGTTTTCAGAGCTAGTGCCTTTAGTAATTGAGCCACTCCTTCAGAATATATATGTTTACACTGTCAAAAGAACCTTCTGAGTCTCCATTAAAACTTTGGAAATAAAGGCTCAGATACATCAGGCAGTGCTAAGGAAAACTGGAGATGTTATCTAGAATGCTAGTTGACCAAAAATGTACACACTTTTGGAGATAACACTTCCAGTTTACCTTAGCATTGCTTGATGTATATGGGCCAAAGAGTTTGGGGTCTCTGACCCTTAGACCTTTCTCCTTGGCGTTCATCACTAATACTTGAGTCTTTTTTCAAGAACAACTTCATATTGTATTGGATATTTGCATAGTATTTGGTGATGAAACCAAGGAGGAAGTGTGAGGGCTATTCTAGCACTGATATAATTGAGTTTATTACTGTGCGATTGGTTACATCATAAGATCAGTTAAATGTGTATAAAATGAGCCGTCTTTTTATACTTCACACGCATGGTTTGTTAGGTACACACGAATATAGCTGCTAACAGTTGCATGCATTGAAATCTACATTTTAAAAGCACCATCCATGTACTGTTCTATACATAATGTTTCATAGCAGTAATTGGCTCAACCAAATAATATGAGCGGTGATTTATACTGAAAAAAAGTGCTTCAAAAATAAAAGTAAACCTTAGGAACATGAATCTCCTGTCCTGAAGCACTTGGAATCTGTCATTTCATGCCCAAAACTATTGGGTTCTCATGTACCTGTATCTACTGGTAAATATGTTAGAAAAAAAACTAATTTCATATTTAACTGTGTTTTGTGTGTTTTATCTAATGGTTTGTGTGTTCACCTATTCCAGGGGTGGCCAACTCCAGTCCTCAAGGGCCACCAGCAGATCAGGTTTTCAGGATATCCCTGTTTAAACACAGGTGGCACAGTCGACGACTGATCCACAGATTGAGCCACCTGTGCTGAAGCAGGGGTATCCTGAAAACCTGACCTCATGGTGGCCCTTGAGGACTGGAGTTGGTCACCCATGACATTCTTTGCTTGCCATATTACTGAAACAGAGCGGCGTGTGTGAACGGACCTTTGTTACAATTAAGTGTCTGTGAATTCCTAGACAATTGCTCCTAGGTAGGAAAGATTTTCTGAATGTCTATGTAACATTCTAGGACTCGGTACAACTCCATGCTTTCAAGTCAAGGGTACTGTTCTACTGACGGCCTTCAGTTTATCAGATTCAGCCCACATCTTCTGACCATCACATGTATCAAATATGAGAGCAATAAGTCATGGAGTACACTATCTCATTCCAGAATAGTGTTGTCTATTAAAGAGGTTGAATTTTAGCCCTCTAAAAACAAGAAAACTGTGTTTTGTTTTTTGTTTTTTAGTAATATCACCATAATACATTAATTATTGTCGGGCAGTGATTCAAATGTAAAAAAAATTAAATACTACTAGAATTACTTAAAGTCAATAGTTGTAATAGCTGTACCAGTCCCGGGGAGGGTATATATTTTATACAGTTGATCACGTTTTGTCCAAATCAACAATCTATTTGAATGAATTTAAAGTCAATACCTCTAGAAGTTTTATTTGTCCTAGGGAAACTCGTTTCTTTGCAGTAGCATCTTAAGAAGAGATCTTTGTGGTGAGGCAAAAAAAATCTTCAGCAGCAGAAGGATTTATTGAACCAATGTTTCTATTCCACTGTACATTGCATCAGCAGCCGAGTATTCCATCCTGATGAAGGTATATCGCTGCTGAAGAGTTTATTTGTCTACTGCAATGTTACATTCTAAATGGCTCTTTATACCAGTTCAGGCTTGGCCAGCTTCAGAAGCACCAAGACAAGACGCATAACAATGCAACCATTGTACAGGTATTCCTTTTCCATCTATTTTTTTTTTCTCAGCCCCATGCAATATTTATTCTGAGGAATCTACAATCTAAAGGTCTGAGATGACGGTGCGCAAAGGCCTACAATAGCCAATATATATCATAGTGTATGTTAGTTTGCTTGTTCCATAGAGGAATTTTGTGAAAATTACAGAAGCTTCAACAATAGAACCAACCTGTATTCCAAACGCTGAACTAGAGATCATAAAGAACACACAGACACATCGCTCACCATATCCACCACCTCAACCAGAAATCGTCCATTTTAGCGAGTATAACTCTCCAGTCTATCATCCTTTTTAATCATTTGTAAGTGTAGTATTGTAGATTGTTGGGGCTTTTAGTAGACAAACATGACACCAATTCATTGTCATAATAGGTATAGAATATTATTGATTACATCTTTATTCAAGTATTCTATTGTGTCCACTTTTCAAATTCAGTTGCTTTTTTTTCCCATTGGGATATAATGGGGGGGCGGGGGGGAATAAAATCTTTCTGGACAGACTGAAGAGAAAGACATTATAATTAAAAAATAAGGTAAAACCCATGTTCATAATGCATTAGATGAGACTAATGACTGCACAGGATTCACAAAATAAAACTATTCCTGCCCTTGCATGTCTAAATGTAAGCAAGAATAATTGTCTAACTTACATTATTGGTCCGTTAATGCTTTAATTTTCAGATGATTTGATGTGCTTTTACTTTGTCATATATGAAGATAACAAAGGCTTATGTTCTTCCCAATTCTCTCCTCTAGGTGACCTGATGAACTTGCCACCGTATCTTAGAATGGACTTTTTATTAAATCGAGGTGCTTCAGGAGCTAGCAGAGACCCGGGCGTAGGGCAGGCTTGCTTGGAACCTCAGAAAAGCCGTACCCTGAAGCGACCCACAGTTTTGGAGCCCATACCCATGGAAAATCCATCAGCAAGAGAAGTCCAGTCATGGCAGCCCAGTGCTGTGGTGGCGGCACCATTACCTCAGCGGGAGGGCACAGAGCTAGGACAGGCAGCTAAAATGAGCAGTTCCCAAGAATCGCTGCTGGACTCCCGGGGTCACTTGAAAGGAAACAATCCCTACACAAAATCTTATACCCTGGTATAACGAAAAGGCTGTAAATACTAACAAATAAAACAAAATGCAAATCAAAGCTACCTTTTTCTACAGAATTCCAATATTTATAATTTCAAGAAAAAAAGGATTGCCAAAACCTTTTTAAAAGAGGAATTTACAGACTGTGCAAAGACTCGCCACCTTTTCTTTTGTCCAAGTATGTAATATTCATTTTCCTGGATATCAAAACTTTTTTGAAGGGTTGTTTTTTTTTTCTTTTTCCTGGCCTTTACCGGCTCCCACATTTCTACCGATTTTTCTACACGATGGTGCATGAAGACATTCTACTTGAAAAGTTCTAACACGGCCCAGTTAAGGAATAAAATACAAATGGAATCCATGTCACTCCAGCCGTGGATAAAAATGACAATGATGTGGAGAAAAGTCTTTAGTTACGTTTGCACTCTTTTATTTTTAATAAATCGATACGTTTTAATAAGTCAGGTTTTTTTTTTGTTACATAGTTTGAGTGCTATCAGAGGAGATATACTTGTTTTTTTTTTTTTTTTATTTAGTGAAGTTATTGACACACTTTGCATTTTGTCTATGAGAAATAAAGGGTCTTCTGCCTTTTGCTGTGACGCCTGCTTTGATTCGCTGGCTCAAGTACATTTTTTGGTTTTAAAGTAGCTAGAATATGCACTGAATGAGGCTTTAAAATGTGGTTTCTTGTTCAAACCCAACTTGTTGGTACTGTATTATAAAAATTGATGAAAAAGCAATTGAAGGAAAAGCTTTTTTTAGTGATCAGGTTAAAATCCCAGCACTGTTTTATATGTGGTAAGGTATGTAACAGGATGAAGGGCTATCTTTGAAATATTAAGGGCTCTATTCAACGGAAAATTCCCTTAGCATAGCGATATTCCTATATAGCTGTGCGTGGTGTTTGCGAACTCTGTTTCTTTGACATTCAACGGAAATTCAACACCCGTGAACACAGATGCATGGTCGGCTGTTAGAAACAAGGGCTTTACATTTTCACAAATATACAGGTGCGTCGACGAGTATTCTAAAACTTGCCTTGGAAAATCTGGGGCTATCACCAACAAGACCCAGGTACATGCTGGGTACAGGGAAATAGTAGATGTAGATAGAGCACAGCCGAGGACCTCATGCTTCCGGTATCCAGACTCAAACTCACCATATTCACATGCTGGGTACATGCTGCAAAATTTCAGTGACATTTCTGCAGAGACTAATGGCCCATCAGATTAACACAGCAGGGGTCACTGGCAGTCCCATTCAGTTTGAATGGGAATGCCAGGGACCCCCGCTGTTAATCCAATGGGCCATTAGTCTGTCTGCAGAAATGTCACTGAAATGTTGCAGCATGTACCCAGCATGTACCTGGGTCTTGTTGGTGATTGCCCCAGATTTGTTTTAGAATACTCGTCGGCACTACATTATTTGTGAGTATAAGAGCTATGAAACAGAAGTGCACACGTCTACACCATGAGAGGTGTAGAACCTTTTTACAAAATAGGGGAAAAAAGGCTCAACACTCGCAAACATGGCTGTGTAACGAA